>NC_060175.1:86607199-87333449 GCF_021184085.1 Oncorhynchus gorbuscha | reverse complement strand
CCATATACTTGTATACCATTTAGAATCAAGCAATGTATACAATAGTTAATACAATAGTTAATATGTACGCTAGTGGGCATTTTGGAACGTGGTGTGTGATATTCAGGCTAGGGAGTAAGATGCGCCATGGGTAATTCATGAGTTAAATCATCTGGTGTTCCTCATTATGCTCATCATAAGTAATTTTTTTTGGCAGAAAAAGAAATTCCCATTCTAGTGAAACAAGAACCCATCGAGCCGGTGAGCGAGGCAGATGAAAACAAGTCTCGATATAAGAAAAAACCCAGTCTTGATGTCCCACCTCCTGCAGTGAGTGTAGTAAGTGTGGATTTATTTGATCCATTCTTTGGATGAGAGAGAATACTCTAAATGGATTATCAACATTATTGCATCTTTACACCAGAACATATTTTATACATTTTTGTGCAGCATATAGGTTTAAAAAAAAGTTGAATTGTAGATCCTTTGGTTATTCCACTTCAAGAATGTGTCATGTCTTTTATAGATGGTTCTGTTGTTATTATATAGTTCATTAGTTATGTATTAACCGGAGTGATGAGAATGCTTCTCTCAGGAATGACTGGAACAAAGCCCTTCTTCCCTCCTCTGCTCTGTAGGTGGACCTGTATATTTGTCTGGTGTGTGGCAGCGGGAGTGACGAGGATCGTCTTCTGCTGTGTGATGGCTGTGACGACAGTTACCACACCTTCTGTCTCATACCCCCTCTAAACGACATCCCCAAAGGAGACTGGAGGTGCCCCAAGTGCCTGGCTCAAGTGAGTAGTGATGTCTATTCACCTCATCACACCAATAACCACATTTACAGTCAATCTGTACTGGCTTCTGTGAATGTATGATATGAATGTGTTCAGCTCTTATGTATACAGAATACCTTTGTTTATCTGTGAAAAGAAAACTGTTATTAAGGTGTGCTTTCTACCCCTTGTTGTTTATTTTGAATAGGAGTGCAGCAAACCTCAGGAGGCATTTGGTTTTGAGCAGGCATACAGGGACTACTCTTTGCGGGCTTTTGGTGAAATGGCAGACTCCTTCAAATCTGATTACTTCAACATGCCAGTTCATGTAAGTAGAAAATGTCTAATCAAGGAAGTTCTAAGATTTTTGACCTGTTGTAATTTATTTACAACTGTCATAAATGGAATATGAAATAGCATTTTTAACATTTCATCAGAGGTGGATTGACCATCTGGCATTTTGGGCAAATGCCAGGTGGGCTGGTCCATTTGTTAGCCCAGTGGGCCTGTCTAGCTTCAGTTTTTTTCTTTCTTTACAAAATGAACATTACTTGGCTAATAATGCCCCCCCCCCCCCAAAAAAAAAAAAATCCAGCGTGGGGGAGATGTGCCTGTCTTAGAAATGGCAGGGCCGATTTCTAGTCCTAGTCCGCCCCTGCATTTAATTCTGGATTTGTTTCAGATGGTTCCCACAGAGTTGGTGGAAAAAGAGTTCTGGCGCTTGGTGAGCACCATCGAAGAGGACGTCACAGTGGAGTATGGAGCAGATATAGCCTCCAAGGAGTTTGGGAGCGGATTCCCCATCAGGAATGGAAGATTTAAGGTTTCAGAAAAGGATGAGGTAGGCACCTGTATTCAAATGAAGGACTAACCCAACCAATATAGTATATCACACAGTAGACTCAGGATAAAATGGCTAAACCTTTCGTTCAATCTCATGGCTTGTCAATGTACCATTGTATCAGAATATATATATATATTTTCGAAATGCTGAAAATGCTTTCTTTCCCATGATGTCTTGTAGATGTACCTGAAGTGTGGCTGGAACCTGAACAACATGGCGATGATGGACCCGTCAGTGTTGACTCATGTCACAGCAGACATCTGTGGGATGACTCTACCTTGGCTCTATGTAGGCATGTGCTTTTCCTCCTTCTGCTGGCACATCGAGGACCACTGGAGCTACTCCATCAACTACCTGCACTGGTACTGATTTTTGTTTAGGGATGTTGAAATTAAAAAATAAAGTAGTTACATACAATCATAAAGTGCCATTTTGCTTATGATCATTGCTATTTTATTTTCCACATTTCCTGTAGGGAGTCAAGACAATATTTTCAAGTTTAGAATTAGACTTTAAATGCTTTGTTTGCATGATATTCCTAAATCAAGCTCTGTATTTGTTTTTGAAAGGGGGGAGCCGAAGACGTGGTATGGAGCACCTGGCTTTGCTGCAGAACAGCTTGAGGCTGTGATGAAGAAACTGGCTCCAGAGCTGTTTCAGATTCAGCCTGACCTCCTCCACCAGCTGGTCACCATCATGAACCCCAACACCCTGATGTCTCACGGGGTCCCTGTAAGTTTCTGTGTAACTAGACTTACAACCATGTATTTCCATAGAATAGTATATAATTCCACTAACAGATAAAAAAAATTCTGAAATCAATATTTTCTGTGCCCTCAGATTTACAGAACAAACCAGTGTGCTGGTGAGTTTGTCATCACCTTCCCCAGAGCTTATCACAGTGGTTTCAACCAGGGTTTCAACTTCGCTGAGGCTGTAAACTTCTGCACTGTGGACTGGGTAAGATACTCATTGGCTTCAAGAGGATAGACCTGAGAATTTTATCTTCCTTTACCTGAGCTTCTCATTGCCATTATTTTGGAAGGGGTAGTTTATGTGAAGTGGACTGTTTTCTAATAGTCTCTTTGGTTAATCTCAGATGGCATTAGGCCGCCAGTGCGTTGAACACTACAGACTACTGCATCGGTACTGTGTTTTCTCGCACGACGAGATGATCTGCCAGATGGCCTCCAAGGCCAACAGTCTGGATGTGGTCCTGGCGTCGGCTGTCCAGAAAGATATGAAGGATATGATCAGAGAGGAGCAGGACCTACGAGATAATGTCCGCAAGATGGTAAGGCGCCCGCACAACAGAATTATACAGTAAAGTTTACATACACTTAGGTTGGAGTCATTAAAACTCGTTTTTCAACCACTCCAAAAGTTTCTTGTTAACAAACTTTAGTTTTGGCAAGTCGGTTAGGACATCTACTTTGTGCATGACAAGTCATTTTGCCAACAATTGTTTAGACAGATGATTTCACTTATAATTCACTGTATCACAATTCAGAAGTTTACATACAGTAAGTTGACTGTACCTTTAAACAGCTCTGAAAATTATGTCATGGCTGATAGGCTAATTTACATAATTTGAGTCAATTGGAGGTGTACCTGTGGATGTATTTCAAGGCCTACCTTCAAACTCAGTGCCTCTTTGCTTGACATAATGGGAAAATCAAAAGAAATCAGCCAAGACCTCAGAGAAAAAAAATGTAGACCTCCACAAGTCTGGTTCATCCTTGGGAGCAATTTCTAAACGTCTGAAGGTACCACGTTCATCTGTACAAACAATAGTACGCAAGTATAAACCCCATGGGACCACGCAGCCGTCATATACCGCTCAGGAAGGAGACTCGTTCTGTCTCCTAGAGATGAACGTACTTTGGTGCGAAAAGTGCAAATCAATCCCAGAACAACAGCAAAGGAACTTGTGAAGATGTTGAAGGAACCGGTACAAAAGTATCTATATCCACAGTAAAATGAGTCCTATATTGACATAACCTGAAAGGCTGCTCAGCAAGGAAGAAGCCACTGCTCCAAAATCGCCATAAAAAAGCCTGACTACGGTTTACAACTGCACATGGGGACAAAGATCGTACTTTTTGGAGAAATGTTCTCTGGTCTGATGAAACAAAAATAGAACTGTGGCAACATGTTCTGGGGATGCTTTGCTGTAGGAGGGACTGGTGCACTTCACAAAATATATAGCACCATGAGGGAGGAAAATGATGTGGAAATACTGAAGCAACATCAAGACATCAGTCAGGAAGTTAAAAGCTTGGTCGCAAATGGTTCTTCCAAATGGACAATTACCCCAAAGCATACTTTCAAAGTTGTTGCAAAATGGCTTAAGGACAACAAAGTCAAGGTATTGGAGTGGCCATCACAAAGCCGTGACCTCAATCCAATAGAGAATTTGTGGGCAGATCTGAAAAAGCGTGTGCGTGCAAGGAGGCCTACAAACCCGACTGTTACACCAGCTCTGTCAGGAGGAATGGGGCAAAATTCACCCAATTTATTGTGGGAGGCTTGTGGAAGGCTACCTGGAGTGTTTGACCCAAGTTAAACAATTTAAAGGCAATGCTACCAAATACTAATTGAGTGTATGTAAACTTCTGACCCACTGGGAATGTGATGAAATAAATAATTCTCTCCACTATTATTCTGACATTTCACATTCTTAAAATAAAGTGGTGATCCTAACTGACCTAAAACAGGTTATTTTGACTAGGATTAAATGTCAGGATTTGTGAAACTGAGTTTAAATGTATTTGGCTAAAGTGTGTAAACTTCCGACTTCAAATGTATATCAAAACACATTTTGACTTTTCTCTTTTTAAGTCAGTCTCAAAAAGACATTCTTAGAGGAAAATGTCATTGCTTTATATTTGTATTTTCCAGAACACAATATATCGATATTAATAGGCAGAGGAAACAGACCTAAACAGTAGAACACTGTTTTGATGTATGAATTTACAGGAATATCAAACACTAATGGAAAATTGTTCACTCCAATTAAGGAGAACTGTCTGTAAATGCATACATCAATACGGTCTCTCTGGGGTCTCCATTTATAACATGGTTGTGTTTTTGTATTGTTCCCCAAGGGGGTGAAGCATTGCGAGCAGGCGGAATACAATCTCCTGCAGGATGACGAGCGGCAGTGTGCCAAGTGCAGGACCACGTGTTACCTGTCTGCCATCACCTGCCCCTGCAGCCCTGGCCGACTGGTCTGTCTCCACCACATCCAGGACCTCTGCTCCTGCTCCCTCACCAACTACACACTGAAGTGAGTCATGTCCACCGATATACTGTCTATGCCATCTACAGATGTCAGACCTTTACTTGATCACTCTTTTGTTGCTGATTATTTTCCTGCTGCATTGGGAAATTCAAATGAGCCTCGTGTTTGGCAAAAAAGTAGCAGTTCTTGTTCTCTCCATGCGGGGGCAGTCAAGTCGTTGGGATCAGGGCAGGCCGTCTTAAAATGTCCTTTCTTGCTCCCTTAAATGCAACATTGAAATCTGCAAACATTTATCTGAAATTCAGCCATACACATCAACAACTGTCATTTTATATAGCTTAATAACATAAGATAGATATTGGTCTCCACTATTACTATTATACACTAGACACTTGTATTTTAAGATTACGAAGGAAATTGAGTTAAATTCCAGCCCATTCATACAAAGTATCAGATAAATTGCCACAAATTAGCAATGATAAACAGGGAAATATTTTATTTCTATTGTCAAATAGATCACCCATAGTCTGTTCTAAAGCATGTTGCCTGCCTTCCAGCCTTTGGGACGACGAGCATTTTGTCATTATTTACAGATCTGACTAAGGTAACACTGGCATCTTCGGGAGAGGTAATGATGTGCTCAATAATGGTTGCAATTGAGATCAGCTGTGTGGGTGAATTTAGCACAGATGTCTTGTTATACCATCAGTTGGCGATAATGTAGTGACATCAGTTGGTTGCACTAGGCCCCTTGTTATTTGATATTTCAATAGGTTACATTTTGTAGGCAACATTTAGCCACATAATGAAAGGTGAGAGAACCGATCATCTGTTTGTTTCCCTGGCTAAATTGATGCGCTGATTTGGGCCGTCAGTTGACAGACGTAGGCCTACTGTAGAATGATAGACCTTCCTCCAGTGTTGATGCTCGCCCATGTTTTATAGTTAGGCTATGTATAATTTTCAGAGGTGGGTGGAGTACTGAAAATCTGTGCTTAAGTACTGTTACTTAGATTGTAATTTACTCAAGTAAATTTAGCCACCTTAAACTACTCAAGTAAGAGTAAAAAAAAGTATCCGGTCAGAGCTACTTTAGTACTAGTTACAAATTGAGTTTGGTAAAAATAAATGTACAGCTTATGGTAAATTGTGACTACAAAAAAAAAAAAAAGTACAACTTGGTGCGACATTAATTTATTATTAAAGCCTGCCAGCACAGGTATGTCAATGAAGACTGACAAACAAAGTCCGTAGGCTATGAAGTTTCAATTACAGTCATTCAATGTTGACTTTATCTATCAATGTGTACAATTTCTTAAAGGTATATGGTACGAGACATTGGAATACTTTTACATTTTCAATTGCATTAATGAAAATGTACAGAATTTCATTATCATGTCAATTATATGTGATGGTGAATGCATACTAAAAAGATTTACAACCAGTGGGATGTTAAATTTTTCACTCAGAATGAACAGGTAAGTCAAACAACAATCAATATTGCAATGTCATTATCAATCATATTACTAGTATGAATCAAATGTATTTATATAGCCCTTCGTACATCAGATGATATCTCAAAGTGCTGTACAGAAACCCATCCTAAAACCCCAAACAGCAAGCAATGCAGGTGTAGAAGCACGGTGGCTAGGAAAAACTCCCTAGAAAGGCAGAAACCTAGGAAGAAACCTAGAGGAACCAGGCTATGTGGGGTGGCCAGTCCTCTTCTGGCTGTGCCGGGTGGAGATTATAACAGAACATGGCAAAGATGTTCAAATGTTCATAAATGACCAGCATGGTCAAATAATAATAATCATCACAGGCAGAACAGTTGAAACTGTAGCAGCAGCACGGCCAGGTGGACTGGAGACAGCAAGGAGTCATCATGCCAGGTAGTCCTGAGGCATGGTCCTAGGGCTTAGGTCCTCAGAGAGAAAGAAATAATTAGAGAGAGCATAATTAAATTCACACGGGACACCGGACAGGAGAAGTACTCCAGACATAACAAACTGACCCTAGCCCCCCCCCCGACACAAACTACTGCAGCATAAATACTGGAGGCTGAGATAGGAGTCAGGAGTCACTGTGGCCCCATCCGATGATACCCCCGGACAGGGCCAAACAGGAAGGATATAACCCCCACCCACTTTGCCAAAGCACAGCCCCCACACCACTAGAGGGATGTCTTCAACCACCAACTTACCATTCTGAGACGAGGCAGAGTATAGCCCACAAAGATCTCCGACACGGCACAACCCAAGGGGGGGTGGGGGGGGGTGCCAACCCAGATGCAAATCAGACATATTTCACCATGGAATTAAATTGATGTTAAAAGTAAATTTTTGGGCATTTTAGCCAACCCTTTTCCAAACCTTAATCTACTCCTTTTAACCTGCTACATTCATTCTCCTAACCTGCTACAAAAAGTCAATTTTGGACAAGCCTTGTCCCTTCCAGACAACCGGAGTTACACTCCACCCTCTTCAGAACCTCTCCTTTCCACATTGAAGGGGACTTTATTTTCTTGGCTTGCCCATTCTCCGCCCCCTCAGTTGGGCTGCTACAAGCTGTAAATAGAAATGCATTTTGCTAGTAAATGGCACATAGCTTACAGAGATGATAAACTGAGGTGCTTATAGACCTTGCTTATAGACCTTGTCATAAAAACAATGACATTTATAGACACACACAGTGGGAGAGCAAAATATGTGGGAGGATGTTGCTGTGGACTGACCTGTTGATATAGGTAACGTTAGTTCGCTACATGGTTGACACAGCAGCTAGCTACACCAGTTTATCTAGTGGTAACCGAATGTGAAAGTTAGTAAACTATTGCTACACACATCTGATTCATCTGTTCACTCTTTATGCCAATGACAAGGTGGCTAGTTAGCCACCAAGACATCATAAATGTACCATATTACGTATTGGATCACCATGTAGTTTACCAATTAAATGGTCTGACTGAGATGTGGACATACTCTGTATACAAATCCCAAAAGAAAAATGATCTCACTCCAATAAATTTTTATAGAAAGTTAGCAAAAATAGATAAGATCTTGCTACCATGGAAAGGAAAGTACCTGTCTATTTGTGGGTAAAAAATCACCCTGATTAACTCCTTAGTTATATCAGTTGTGACCTACTTTTTAAATTATATGAACAAAAATATTCAATTTGATTTGGAATGGCAAACCAGAAAATTAAAAGGGCCTATTTATATAACGAATATGAATTCGGTGGGCAGAAATGATTAAATATTAAATCATTAGACCTCACTAAAGGCATCAGTCATACAAAAGTTACACTGCTCAAAAAAATAAAGGGAACACTAAAATAACACATCCTAGATCTGAATGAAATATTCTTATTAAATACTTTTTTCTTTACATTGTTGTCCGCACATTCAACTATCACAAATTATCAATGGAAATCAAATTGATCAACCCATGGAGGTCTGGATTTGGAGTCACACTCAAAATTAAAGTGGAAAACCACACTACAGGCTGATCCAACTTTGATGTAATGTCCTTAAAACAAGTCAAAATGAGGCTCAGTAGTGTGTGTGGCCTACACATGCCTGGATGACCTCCCTACAACACCTGGGCATGCTCCTGATGAGGTGGCGAATGGTCTCCTGAGGGATCTCCTCCCAGACCTGGACTAAAGCATCCGCCAACTCCTGGACAGTCAGTGGTGCAACGTGGTGTTGGTGGATGGAGCGAGACATGATATCCCAGATGTGCTCAATTGGATTCAGGTCTGGGGAACGGGCGGGCCAGTCCATAGCATCCATACCTTCCTCTTGCAGGAACTGCTGACACACTCCAGTCACATGAGGTCTAGCATTGTCTTGCATTAGGAGGAACCTAGGGCCAACCGCACCAGCATATGGTCTCACAAGGGGTCTGAGGATCTCATCTCGGTACCTAATGGCAGTCAGGCTACCTCTGACGAGCACATGGAGGGCTGTGCGGCCCCCCCAAAGAAATGCCACCCCACACCATGACTGACCCACCTCCAAACCGGTCATGCTGGAGGATGTAGAACGTTCTCCACGGCGTCTCCAGACTACGTCACGTCTGTCACATGTGCTCAGTATAAACCTGCTTTCATCTGTGAAGAGCACAGGGCGCCAGTGGCAAATTTGCCAATCTTGGTGTTCTCTGGCAAATGCCAAACGTCCTGCACGGTGTTGGGCTGTATGCACAACCCCCACCTGTGGACGTCGGCCCCTCATACCACCCTCATGGAGTCTGTTTCTGACCGTTTGAGCAGACACATGCACATTTGTGGCCTGCTGGAGGTCATTTTGCAGGGCTCTGGCAGTGCTCCTCCTGCTCCTCCTTGCACAAAGGCGGAGGTAGCGGTCCTGCTGCTGGGTTGTTGCCCTCCTACGGCCTCCTCCACGTCTCCTGATGTACTGGCCTGTCTCCTGGTAGCGCCTCCATGCTCTGGACACTATGCTGACAGACACAGCAAACCTTCTTGCCACAGCTCTCATTGATGTGCCATCCTGGATGAGCTGCACTACCTGAGACACTTGTATGGGTTGTAGACTCCGTCTCATTCTACCACTAGAGTGAAAGCACCGCCAGTATTCAAAAGTGACAAACATCAGTCAGGAAGCATAGGAACTGAGAAGTGGTCTGTGGTCACCACCTGCAGAACCACTCCTTTATTGGGGGTGTCTTGCTAATTGCCTAGAATTTCCACCTGTTGTCTATTCCATTTGCACAACCGCATGTGAAATTTATTGTCAATCAGTGTTGCTTTCTAAGTGGACAGTTTGATTTCACAGAAGTGTGATTGACTTGGAGTTACATTGTGTTTGAGTGTTCCCTTTATTTTTTTGAGCAGTGTACTTAAATCCAAACTGGTTCTCTAGTCAATTGGTACGAATGTCTCATCCTATATTCAGGAAGGGTCTTTTCCCCTTTTCAGATTACACCTGCTCACTTTCGGTTGTTTGAAAAGGAAATAATCTCCAAAATAGCTTTATTTTTTAAACAAGCCTTAAAGTTGGTTGCGATTTCAGTTTAATCCACCTGAAAGGACAGAACAAATAGTACAATAAATATTGGTTAAATTCAAATATACTAATTGATTTTAAACTATTTCTCAAAGGTATAATTTTAGTGAATGACATCACAAATAGGACGAGTGGAGTTATGTCACACATGCAGCTAACACAGACATATGGAAATGTCTGCTCTACCCAAAATTACAACCAATTAATTGCAGCATTACCACAAATGGAAGAGGCAAAAAGTATGTCGGCCCTGTATTAAAGAACAAATGGTTAAAGAAGTGTGAAATAAAAACATATACCAATTTCATTTAAGGACCTAAACTGACAGCTGTGCCATATGAATTGCTAAATAGTTGGGAAGAGATTTGCGATGTACCCATTCCATGGCACATGGTTTATGAATTGATACGCAAAACAATGCCGGATTCAACACTTTGAATTTTTCAATATAAATTACTATACAAAATTCTTGCAACAAATAGAATGATTGTGTCCCACTTGTTGATTCTTCACAAAAAAATAGTTTTATATCTTTATGTTTGAAGCCTGAAATGTGGCAAAAGGTCGCAAAGTTCAAGGGGGCCGAATACTTTCGCAAGGCACTACAGATAGCAATACTGGGCCATAATCAATAATATAATAATTATTTTAGCATAAATGTTTATTTTTAATTTACAATCTGTAGAAGCTATGAGAATAGGAAGGTTCAATTATTTTGTGAAGCATCACAGCACAGTTGAAAAATATGGCAAGTAGAAATCCGAAATGGATGATGTTGAGAGACAGATGGGAGGGGTTGAATGGAGTTGAAGGGTGGGACTAATAACAAGATGAAGCATAAGGGATCTGTAAAATGTATATAGGTTCGGGAACTTTTGTGAAATAGCATAGTTACAAATATAAATCAAACTGGATGGACATCAGAAATAGAGGAAGGACTAAGAACAAACAAGAGAACAATTGTAAAGTAGACTGTCTGTAGAATGTGTAAGATGTATGGACTGAAGGTAGAAGAAGAAGTGTTTATTAGTTTACTTCGATTGGGGGATCGGCGGTAGGGTTTGCGGGGAATAATAATAAAGGTATATTCTAGAAAAGTGTCTATAGGTATGTGTATGTATATATGTATGCGTGTATGGAGATATGTATATTTACCCAAAAAAATATGGTGGATTGGAAATGATGCAGACAATTACATTGGAAGCAACATTCTTTCCGCAGTATTAAGCCGATCTACCCTCTATTTTATTTATTTAAAAAAAAATACAAATGGGGAACTAAAAAGATTGTCAGATTCTGGGTTAGCCAAAACTACCTAACTAGTTAGCTACCTAGTTATTTGATTTGCACTTGTCCTCAACACAATTTCAACAGCAGAATTATATCTTAGAAATATCTTCTTACTCCAGAAATATACAGTGTACAAAACATTAAGAACACCATCCTAATATCTACAAAGCGGCCCATGTTGACTCTAATGCTTCCCACAGTTGTGTCAAGTTGGCTGAATATCTTTTGGGTGGTGGACCATTCTACACACGGGAAACTGTTGTGAATTAAAAACCCAGCAGCGTTAGTTCTTGACACAAAACGGAGTGCCTGGCATCTACCATAATCCGTTCAAAGGCACTTAAATGTTGTCCTTTTTTAACCCTTTAGACCAATAGAATTCTAGAATTCTGCTGTAGATTACTGAAAATTTATGATGGAAGCTAATTTTCTCACATTTCAAACAGACATAGCAAAAAACGAATGACAATTTTAACTTAGTTTTAAAGAGCACGACCTCTTCATTAATATGTCACATTAATTTTAACAAAGCACAAGGCTACCTAAATTCTATTGGCATATTGATTGCACTATTTGCGAAGGTAATGCACTCGACCACTGCTACTCCATCTTCCGCAATGCATACAAAGCCCTCCCTTCGGCAAATCCGACCACAACGCAATCTTGCTCCTACCGTCTTATAGGCAGAAACTAAAACAGGATGTACCAGTGATGAGAACCATTCAACGCTGGTCTGACCAATTGGAATCCACGCTTCAAGTTTGTTTTGATCACGCGGACTGGGATGTGTTCCGGTCAGCCTCAGAGAATAACATTGACCTACAGTGGGGCAAAAGACTTACAGAAAACATTTGACCTCTGTCATTGCCAACAAAGGGTTGAGAAACTTTTATTGACCAAATACTTATTTTCCACCATAATTTGCAAATGAATTCATTAAAAAAATCCTACAATGTGATTTTTCTGGATTTTTTTCTTATTTTGTCTGTCATAGTTGAAGTGTACCTATTATGACAATTACAGTTCTCATCTTTTTAAGTGGGAGAACTTGCACAATTGGTGGCTGACTAAATACTTTTGTCCCACTGTATATGTGGGTAAGTTCCTCTCAGTTCCGATACAACCAAACCTCAGAGACTTACTAGCCAAAGAGAATGACTGGTCATGGGGTCACATGCAACAGGTAGCATTTGACCATATCAAAGGAGATCTGGCCTCGCAGAGAGTGCTGCCCCAGTACAGTCCCCACTCTAAGACAAAATTATCAGCAGATGCATCGTCCTTTGAGCTAGGGGCGGTCCTTACACAGATGCAGGACAACATGGAGTGGCGTCCAATAGCATACATCTCCCGAAGCTTATCCGACACAGAGCAAAGATATGCTCAAGTGGAGGAGGAGGCGTTGGCTATCACATGGGCATGTGAAAGGCTCAGCCAATACCTTATTGGCCTGCAGTTTACAGCAGAGACTGATCACAAACCACTGTTGGCTCTGTTAGGGACAAAAGCACTGGACGACTTGCCTCCCAGAGTTCTGTGCTTCCGCCTCAGATTACTGAGGTTCACCTACAAGATGGTGTATGTGCCAGGGAAGGCACTGATCACAGCAGATGCATTCTCCAGGGCCCCAATTAAACGTCCATTATCAGAGGAGGAGCACTGTCTAGAGGGTGAGGTACAGGTGTCCATTAATGCAATAAGGGACAGTCTACCTGCATCTCAGACCAAACTGCAGCAGATTGCAGAGGAGCAACAACGAGACCACATCTGCCAACAGATAGTGCAGCAGTGCAAAAAGGGATGGCCCAGGCAGGAGGAACTGCCTCAACTGCTGAAGCCCTATTGGGTGCACCAAAGTGACTTCCACTGTAATGGAGACCTTCTCATGAAAGGACAACAGATAGTTATCCCAGAGACTCTACAACCAGAAATGCTAGACAGAGTGCATGATGGACACATGGGGATAACCAAATGCAGACTGAGGGCTCAACAGTCAGTGTGGTGGCTTGGTCTGAGTACTCAGATTGCCAAGCTAGTGGCCCAGTGTGAGGTCAGTACAAAATGTCAACCTTGTCATCCGGAGCCAATGATGGCAACGGAGCTGCCAAAACGGCCAAGGCAAAAGGTAGGGGCGGATATGTTCTATTGGAAAAATGACACTGATCTGCTAGTGGCAGATTACTACTCAAGATACATTGAAATAGCAGAGACACCCATAACCACATCAGCTGGTGTTATCAATGGATTAGTCTTTTTTCCAGGCAAGGGGTCGCTGAGGTCCTGGTTACAGATAAAGCGCCCCAGTTCTCTGCGAGCTCCTTTTCTGCTTTTGCCGCAGAATATGACTTCATACATGTGACCAGTAGCCCCTACCATGCACAGAGTAATGGTGAGGCAGAGAGCTGTGAAAACAGTCAAGGGACTGCTGAAAAAGAACAAGGATCCATACAGGGCTCTGTTAGCTTAGAGTTACACCACTGCATCATGGGCCGTCGCCTGCCGAGCTCCTGATGGGCAGGAGGCTGCGTTCCCCATTGCCGTCTCGCCAGCTCAGCTTAAACCCCGATGGCCTAACAGGAAGGCCATCGCTGAGAGGAACAAACATCTGAAACAAACACAAACTGGAGACTTTAATCGGAGCCACCATGCTAAGAAGAGGCCAGAGCTGACCGAAGGTCAACGTGTGTGGATTACAAACTCAAAGACACCAGCAATAGTGCTGAGGAAAGTGGATGCCCCACGCTCCATGTGGTGGACACAGACTCAGAGGTACGAAGGACCTAAACACACCTCAGAGCTCTTCCAGATCTACCAGCCACAGACATAGGCCACAGAAAATGCACAAAAAGAGGGTGAAGGAGAGAATGCTCAGAGCCACAAGCACGCCCAAAAAGGGATGTGAAGCCACCAGAGTGGCAGAAAGACTGTTACGTGAAGAGAGAACATACTTTTGGGGACCATACCCAGCAAAAAGAGACTGTACCTAAGTTAATGTTCATACTGTGTGATTTAATGCTTTCATACTGTTTCAGGATGGGGAGTAGCATGCTAGAGAATAATACTGGTTTCCAAATTGCATTTCAGTTATACTTCAGTGGTTATGCATGTTGAGTTCTTGTTCAAGGGAGAGGGGAAGATGTAGTAGGATGTCCCTTGCGGGTATGGTACCTATGTAGGACATGCGAGGGTTAGGTTAATAAACAGGCTGGAGCTAGAACCTCGTGGCGCGTCCTTATTTGCAATGATGACGAAAAAATGACTCCGTATCCCCCCCTTACCCCGTCACTCTCCATTTCTTGTTTTTAAAGGATGATAGAAGAGCTGCACCTGGTGGAGAGATATTGTAAGACAGAAAGTTGCTTTATGCATTCTGTACGTTACGACATGACACGTCAAGATGTAACGGAGGGTCCGTTTTTTAAAAACTTTTCTCCAATACTATAGAGCCATTACCATGTCGATCAACGCTTGAATAGAAACCTAGTTCACACCCCCGATTTTGACGTCAACACAGTCGCTCCAGTTCCATTAGGTTTCTTTGTAGCCTCGTTTGAATTTTGCGGTTGCGCACATTTGTACGGAATGGGGTGAGTTTACGTTACTATCCTAACGACAGATAAGAGGCAATGTATAGCCTATGAATATCTGCACCTAGCAAAACATGACAAACCATAACTTAAGTCCAACCGATAAACAAAAATGACTTTAGCCTTCATTTCGGTGGCTAGTTAGCTGGTTGTCTGTGACTAGCTAGGTTTAAGTGACAGCTGAGGTTGACGCTTCCTGAGCGCAGCCCAAATTTACCGCTACAAACACACATTTACATTACATTTAAGTCATTTAGCAGACGCTCTTATCCAGAGCGACTTACAAATTGGTGCATTCACCTTATGACATCCAGTGGGACAGTCACACATCCAGTGGGACAGTCACACATCCAGTGGGACAGTCCAGTGGGACAGTCACACATCCAGTGGGACAGTCACACATCCAGTGGGACAGTCACACATCCAGTGGGACAGTCACACATCCAGTGGGACAGTCACACATCCAGTGGGACAGTCACACATCCAGTGGGACAGTCACACATCCAGTGGGACAGTCACACCTTTTCTTGCCTGACAAACTAACTAGCTAGCTAGAGCAAGCAGCTTGGGCAGTTTCCATATGAATTACATTGGTAGAAATAAGACAAAACAACCAACTAGTTAGCTGACAATAACAGCTAAACACGGCAACTATTTCCATGAGACGAAGAGCAATCATTCGAGCTCCACCGCTGATGTGCTAGCCTGTACCAACCAAGTTATCGCTAATTTGTGAGCTATTTACATAGGACCCAGCTCGCTAATGGCATGGTAGGGCTTCATTGTCCCTCTAACCACTCTGACATCATCAATGAAAATGCACTCACATCAAAACAGTATCTTGCTTTTAAAACTCAACTCACTTTGATCAGTTTGAAAAAGTAGAAACAACCGTTTGAATCCGAGTGCAAAACATTGTAGTTGCGGATGTTTCAAATCCTAACAACTAAATGGACAGCACTTTCTAGGGTGACGATTAATTCAAAACACCATATGCAGGGTTCGCACAAGATGTTTGAGGTGCTTATAGTACTTGAATTTGGCACTCTGAAATTCAAGTACTGGAATACCTTTAATCAAACATTTTCTCGTTGGTACTTGACAAGTATTTATATTAAAATGAGATAACAGAAAATGATAAAATATGTTAGAAAAATGTATTGATCTTACTTATTAATTTCCAGGCAGACTGCTGAGTTTAATTTCCTCACGTTTCGGGCTATGGTTTCCAGGCGAGCGAGCTCATTCCACCCACACTGCCACTCAGCCAGGCAGGTACAGAACTGACTGAATAGGCGTCGCCAAACGTCACATCGATAGCTAAAATGCAGAGCAAATGTAGATTCAAGCCTGCCTTTTGTGCGTATGGAGCATTTATGGGATATTTTATTTGAGCTCATGAAACATGGGACCAACACTTTACATGTGGCTTTTTATATTTTTGTTCAGTATAGTTTACCCCAAACATTTTTTTACCACTACATCACTGGACCAAACCACACTGTAAGGTGCAAAAAATGTGCCAGACTTTAAAATCAGCCCTGAAGGGGGAAAGAGACAACGCTGCACTGACGCCAGTTGTACATTTACTTTTTCTCTCCAGAGCTTGTTTCTCATTCAATGGGCGCCTGCGATATTCCACTTGATCAAGCGGCAGCCGTGCTCCTGCCATTCTGGTGGCCGTTCACGTTCCGTTATCACACAGCCCACTCGCCCTTCTCCCAACCGGCGACTTTAAAGCTACCAGTCGGAAGCAATGCGCTTTTTTTGTAGCTGTTAAGTAGTATATTCCCGATTTCCCAATAAAAATACAATACAGTCAGTCATTCAGTGGGAATTGTGTACTAATGTGAATAGAAAATGTGTGTGTAGTACTGATGATGCTGTAATAACTTACCAATCTTGTTTGCAGACCTGCCAACATGCACGCATTTTGCGTACCATCTACGCAATTCTCTGTCCATGTACGCAGGTACAAGTTCCGAGTTAAATAGGGTCCGATGTTTTTTTAAATATTTACATTTTAATAAAAAAATTAATCCACTGAGTAAATCTAACATCCCGATTCTCGAGTTGCAACACACAGACATGTACGGAGTGTGTGTCAACGGACATGGAGATTAAATACGCCATTATTCGCCGTAGCTACCCGGTGTCTACCGTGTTTCTTGTGATGCTGAGTTTGCCGACTGTCAGCTGTACGTAAACACATGGACAAATCCCTTTTCGACTCCGTGTGTTGTGGAAAGGTAAATACTAATTATGTCAAGCTAATTTTAGCGAACATAATATGGACATACAGTGGGCTCTAAAGTGGCAGTTGTTGAAATGCATATACGAAAAATAACTGGTCGCATTTGTGCGAGTGTGATATACATTTAATTTAGCATCCCATTAGTTGTATTTTCCATGTAACTTTACGAGGATCACGCAACCTGATAGACTGTAACTGTCTTATGATCCACGTCACAAAAAGCATTTACAAAAGTAAAATCCAAAATAAATAAATCATCTTGGCATTAAATGGAGACGGGAGTTTAGAGGAATGCGCGATGAAGAATGTAAGATTGCGCCATTCGTTATACAATACATAGCCTACCCCATATTACAGACGGAAGAAACAATATTACAAAAAAATGATTTCATGTCTTTGGTACATAATTGGTCTAGCCTATACTCAAAAATGCCACTCCATGAGTCTGGGAGAGTACCTATAAGCCTAGGCGATGCTGTTGGTTCATTGATTGTGCACGATGGCTTAGTGATAGTGTTTTCTTTCATAATTAATAGGCTGACGTTACCTTTAGCTGAATAATTTTTCTTACTATAAAATCATATAAAATAAGGGCATGGGGACTAATAAGCATATCTTGTCAGCTAAATGAACAAGCCTACAGCCTGGCTGTAGATATACAGTAGGCCAACTCGTATTCTGTTCTTCTGAAATACATTTCTTCATATCATGTTTCTTTAGACCTTCCTAAACTGTATTAATGGATATATTGTGACTGTGTGGGCTGTATTACATGGATTTATTGTGATGGTGTGGGCTATATTACATGGGTTTATTAGACTTTTAAAAATGTATATGTTCCAAAGGCTGGCATTAGCGGCTTGAATGCAGCTTAGCTTGTATGCTTGGAGGCCTGGAGAATCTAAATGTGTGTGTTAATTAACGGTCAATTACCATGAGACCGGCATTGTTTTGCATGACAATAACTGTCTGACAAAATTTCATGACCGCCACAGTCCTATATCAAGGGGTTGTGAAACATTCATACAGACGTAAAGGGGAACCAATAGTATTGATTCATGTGAACGAGGGTAATAAAAATACAATTTTGGTTAGGTTGCTCACCCGACACCGACAATATAATAATATAAATCTATGTAACTTTAGTGATTTGGTCAAATGTAAAGGAGTAAAAAGCAAGTTACTTTCTTCAGAAATTACTTGAGTAAGAGTACAGGTACTGCCCACAGAGAGTAACTAGAGAAGTACTCGTTTCTCAAAAAACTCAAAAAGGTCCGTAGTGGGCCAGATTCAAACTCATGCCTACTCTGACGTGTGCTTTTGTCAGCAGCTGTACCCACTGGATCACACAGGTGCTAAAATAAACATTAAGCTATTTTGTCTAATTCTTGCCATGAACATATAAAAAACGTTTTTTTTAAATACATCAATCCCCCCCAAAAATATTGTCTATTTATTATATTCCAAATACGAATTCACACGAGAAGCACAGTAGCCTGCTTAGAAAGCTTATTGAGCTGATGCACAGTGGACCTGCAGTATAAATTATTGTATAGCCTACAAACACTGCTTCCAGCTGCCCCCTGGCGGTGATTCTAAATATTAAATATCCTTTCAAATCTTCTTGCTGCATGATTATTTTCGTCCTGTGACGAAATGGCTCATATTAAGATCTGACATCTGTGTCCTGTTCAGTGTGCAGTTGGTGTGAACAACATAAGTCCAGGGGGAACATTATATGAATGCATACATGATATATTATGTAAACATGTAGAATAAGGAATCATGTCCACTCTATGCAGGACATTTATGTGGTTCTGGTTTTGTCAGATGCCTCAAATATGCAGTGTTCTCTTGTCCACACTGATATGGCTTCAATCTCCACAGATATTTATTTTAGTTTCTCTGCTTGCAGTTATAGATTTACACTGGATGATCTGTACCCCATGATGAACGCGGTGAAGCAGCGAGCTGAGTTCTATGACGAGTGGGCCTCCCACGTGACAGAGACTCTGGAGGCTAAACTGGACAAGAAAAAAAGTGAGAGATGAATTCACCTTGCCTATGTACATGTCTCCATTAGTAGTGCTTTTTAGTGACGTATTAGGCTTAATATGGGTCCTGGAAACTGGCCCAGAGACTGCAATTATTAGTGAATTAGGCCTCACCCTTCTCGTTGTAAAGCACTGTGGCTGTGTAATTAATTATTGTAACCGTCTCTCCTCAGGCTTGTCAGTCTTCCGCTCCCTCATCAATAAATCAGAGTTGAAGATGTTCCCTGACAACGACCTCCTGCGTCAGCTCCGTTTAGTCACACAGGATGCAGAGAAATGCTCCTCAGTTGCTCAGCAGCTACTCAACGGCAAAAGGCAGACCAGGTAACTTACACAGTCCAGTGAAAGAGTACCACTGGTTAATTTTTCTCCCTCGCCACAAACATGATCCACTATGCCTGTGTCTTTATTGTATTCCTCAATCAACAGTTATTCTAATTTTCTCACCAGCGATGTATAAACATGTGCATATTGGAGTAGGAATCCGTATGATTCAAGGTTTGTCATAATTGCTCCTCACAGGTATCGCTGTGGTGGAGGGAAGACACAGAGCCAGCTGACTGTGGAGGAGCTGAGGTCATTTGTCAGGCAACTGTACAACCTCCCCTGCAGCCTTCCCCAAGCCCCCAAATTAAAGGTATTGTAAGCCAGTGTCTCAATGCCATCATGATATTGAAGCCATTAGAAAACAGGCCTCTGTTTAAATCAATTGATCAGAGGATATTGGAATAAAACACATCTCAATAATTTTTTTGATCATAACTGAATCTGAATTATGTTATATTTTTCTTAGGAGCTCTTGAATTGCATCGAAGACTTCCAGCAACACAGTGAGAAGCTCCTGGCAGATGAGACCACCGGCACAGAAGAGATCCAGAGTCTTTTAGACGTTAGCTTTGACTTTGACGTGGAGCTGCCTGAACTTCCATTACTACGGGAGAGGCTGGCACAAGCCCGCTGGCTAGAGGGGGTGCAGCAGGCCAGCACCCAGCGCTCCACCCTGACCCTGGAGACCATGCGGAGGCTGATAGACCAGGGCGTGGGTCTGACCCCTCACCCCTCTGTGGAGAAGGCCATGGCTCGCCTGCAGGAGCTGCTAACTGTGTCTGAACACTGGGAGGACAAGACCAGCAGCCTCCTCAAGGCCAGGTGAGGGCCGTACACTGAGGGTTTCTCTTTTACATCTGTAATCTGTAAACCAGGGATTCCAGGTTTTTTTGGTGGGTTGTGTATCTGATTTGAAAGAAGAGACCTAAATGTAGTTAAAGGTACTACACAGGATTTATTTTTAAATATTTGCATTGTAATTTCAGAAAATCTCCATAATATATCTTGCGCTAATAGTGTAATGGTAGTGTTTCACAGTATTATGGTAGTGTTGTGATAGGCTGTGATATTCGCCTATTGATTTCTCCAGCCGGTGTGCCATCTGTTGTCAAACTGGGAAAGCTGTTCTTAGTTCTTGGTTGTGTTATTTAGTGGAAATAGCTATTTTCCTGGTTGCTAAAATTCTATACTGTTCCCTCAATTTAAGTACATGTGAGAAAACAAGTACTGAATGGTGTAGGGATTTATTCTGATCACTGTGAAATATCTTTTCAATAACAAAAATGATTGTTTTTCAAGCTGGTGGTCCAGCTTTAAACATCTGTAAAACTATATTTTTTTGTTATTGAAAATAAATGTCACAGTGATCACAATAATTCCCTATACCATTCAGTGCTTGTTTTCTCACATGTACTTAAATTGAGTGAACAGTGTAGAATTTTAGCAACCAGGAAATTACAGCGTTTTCCACTAGATAACTCAACCACATAGTCAGAATAACTTTCCCAGTTTGATAACAGATGCCGCTCCGGTGGGAGAAATACATTGGTGAATATCACAGCCAATCAAAACACTGGCGGATAAGTAATACTGTGAAACACTATGATTCCACTAATAGCGCCAGATATGCTATAGACATTTTCTGAAATTACAATGCAAAAATTCTACAGAAATCCTATGTGTAGCACCTTTATAAGGTAAACAAATATAAATGGGTTAAGGTCATCTTCTGGTTTTTGTTATTCTGGATCATTTAGACCGTGAATTTACAAAAATGATCCTCACACAGTGATTCAACTCTGGGTCTTGAATTTTACTGAACTTTCTCTACAAAATGAGCCATGTGGTTATATCACTTGTATTAAAGCTAGTGAGGTTTTGCTTTAACTAATGTACAAACATTAGCATTGGTGACTAGATTACTGATTTGTACATTAGCAGAACTATGTCAGTGTCCCTGATTTTGCTTCATTTTAATTCCAGCTAGTGCAAAATGCTGCTGCTAGAATATTCAACAAGATCTACAAAAAGTGAGCATGCATATCTAGTTCTGCTTCATCCCATTGGTATCCAGTGCATTTTAATAACCACTGTCACCAGCGTTTTCAAACAGCTTTTTTAATGGCATGGCTCTCCAAGGAATGTGCATCTATTCTGTACGCTCCACATATCCACGGTTTACCTTTGAGTCTTTTTCAGTCCAGTTTTAAAGGGATAGTTCACCCAAATGACAAAAATACATTGGTTTCCTTACTCTGTAAGCAGTCTATGGACAAGGTATGACAGCAATCCATGCTTTGGTTCAGTTTTCAGCGTTATCCCCAGGGATTTTAACAAGATAGTGCTGCTCCGTATGGCCGGGGGGGTTTTAGTCTAAGTCACATTTTAGTAATTTCATTCTTCGTTAGTTTTTTATGTTGTTTAAAACTCTGGACAATGTTAGTCTAGTTTTAGTCAGCCATTTTTGTCACACAGTGTGTTCTTAAAAATATTAATGATGAATATTTAGGCTACCTCTAACTTCCATCATGTGCACATTCAGATAGTAGGCCTAGTTGGACAAGGTTTTCTCCTCGTATACCTTGGCCGGCAACGTTGATATTGTGTCAGATTATAACCAATGCCAGCCATAATCAACCATATAGGCTATAAAACCTTAGCCACGGTTAACAATTTACGGCTCAGATTTTTAACCCCATAACTTTCAAGGGGGGTAAATAACAGTGTTTCCTTGAAAATGGGAGAATTCAAGCTTTTCAAAAAATGACAGGACTATTACTGTACTCCTAATATTCAACAAATAGCATGAGTTTTTCCCATAGGAAATAAGCAACCGCAACTTGCATTAGCAGACCGCGGCACAAGATCGGCAACGCGGATGAATAACAGTGCACATGGGGAAAATATAGCTTCTGATATGATCAAAATAATAGCCTACATGAATGTAAGAGAGAGTAAACATTGATTCCAGTTGAGGTTAGTTACAAGTGAAGTGTCCTGCCTTCGCATCAGTTCAAAAGATTGACGAGTGACTGAAGTGACCTGGGAGCTGTGTGGGAGAGCCGGGCAGATCGGCTCAGACTGCACAACTGAAGGATGTCAATTCTGGCAATGAGAGGATTGCGTGAAATATACTCCATGCATGTTTAGGATTGGACAGAATGGATGAAGAGGAGCTTTGTCAAATTAAATGTCCATTAGTCTTATGTGGAATTCTTTTCTCGTCGTCACATTTTCATAAACTAAAATTAAAAGGAATTTGTAATTGTTTTTTTCCCATGACATCTCATCAAGTAATTGTCAGGAAAAATTGGTGATTGTCAAGTATATTTCGTGATTTGTTGATTAAATTATAACTGTTGTTGTCATACCTTATCCATAGACTGCTTACAGGTTAAGGAAATTAGTGTAATTTTGTAATTTGGGTGAGCTATCCCTTTAATTGTCTGCATCTTTCTAAAGCTAGAGTTCATAAAAAAATGTATTTGTCATTTTAGAGCTTAATATGGTGAGAAGTACTGTTCTCTCTATCTCATCAAGGATGGCTGGATAGTTTTGTTTCTTTATGATTTTATTATCACTATGTTCAACATTACCTTTATTATAGAATTGTGCAAAGCCCATATCACGGTAACTGTATATGTAGCCTATGCAATGGTTTCAAAGTGTACCATGGTTGCAAGGGGACAGTATAGATAGCCTACCTGTAGTTAACTGCCAAAATAAAGGAAACACCAACAGAAACTGTCTTAATAGGGCGTTGGGCCACCACGAGCCGCCAGAACAGCTTCAATGCTCCTTGCCAAAGATTCTACAAGTGTCTGGAACTCTAATGGAGGGATGCAACGCTTTTCTTCCATGAGAAATTCCATCATTTGGTGTTTTGTTGTTGATGGTGGTGGAAAACGTTGTCTCAAACACCGCTTCAGAATCTCCCATAAGTGTTAAATTGGGTGACTGAGAGACACACACACACACACTTTAAACCCCCTATGCTTCTTTGAGACCCCTCTTTCAAAGTCACTGATGTATCTTATAGCCATGGTAGCCAAAATAATGGACAACTGGGCATTTTTGTACAAGACCCTAAGCATGCTGGGATGTTAATTGCTTAATTAACTCCGGAACCACTTCTGTGTAGAAGCACCTACTTTCAATATACTTTGTCTCTCATTTACTCAAATGTTTCCTTTATTTTGACAGTTGCCTGTATGTGGAGCTACTTAGACTAAATGATCCATCAGTAGTCAGAGGAAAACGTTGCATGGTTCACAACCATCACCGCAGTTATGTCTGCTTACATCAGAATTATCAAGGGTTAAAGCTTTAATTTACCTTTTGTAAAATATGGAGTGAGTAGAAACATATTGTCCAACAAGTGAAGTGATGTGTCTTAGGAATTGCCCCCAAAAATGAACATGATAGTACATGCATATATTTATCATTAATACACACCTGAGAAAATGTCTCCATAGTCCATAAAAATTGATGAATATGATTTTTAGGCTTCCTGGCAGCTGGATAACTGGGCCCCCTTATGCTGGTGACTGACCAGTCTTCTGACCTAACTGTTGTGTTTTCTACTCCACCAGGCCCCCCCTCTCTATAGAAACCCTCTCTGAAACAGCTGAGAAAGTGGCTGGGATCCCTGCTTACCTCCCCAATTGTCTGATGCTGAAGGACTCCATCATTAGGGCCAGAGAGTGGCTTCAGGAAGCTGAGGCACTTCAGGTACAGAATAATACAACAGGTTTTCACACAGATGTCATAGAAACAATGCTTCCAGGTTGACATGTTATAATGTGTCAACTTTATGTATAGAAAACTTTAATTCTGTGGACTCTTTCAGGATGAAGATTCCATTCCATTGTTTTACAACCTCTCTGATATGGTTATTCGAGGACAAGACATCCCAGTCCAGCTTGACCCTCTAAAGCAGCTAGAGTCTCTGATGGCAGAGGTGCAGGCCTGGAAAGAGTCTGCAGCTAAAACTTTCCTCGTGAAAAACTCTCACTTCACTCTGCTTGAGGTAATGGCCTAATGGCTGTAATGCACCACTCTCTGAAAGTTCCATGAGTGATGTACAGTATATAGCAGTTTATTTCCCAGAAATGCAGTCATTAGAATTCATAATTTGTTCTTGTCCACAGGTTCTGTGTCCAAGATGTGAAGTTGAAGCAGGTTCTCCGAAAAGTAAGTCCAAAAAAGCTAAAGACATCACTCAGCACAGCAAGAAGAAGATGGTGAAGCTTGACTGTCTCAGTGATGTGGAAAAAGCCCTCTCAGAGACCAAGGACTCTGCTTCTGCTGTAAGTACACCTACACTGGCCATTTCTCAACTTAATATATATATATATTTTTACTCAATTTAAAGATTGCGGACCTTCTCTTTCTCTACTTTTTGTACACTAGTACTAGATATGTGCTCTACCTCAATTCATGTTGGACATGAAATTATATTAATTAAAATGTTTTTACATTTCTTTACCAGCTGGCAACTCTCGGGGAGGTGCGGTTACAGGAGATGGGGGCCCTCTCCTCCCTCCGGGCAGCTAATGAGTCCAAGCTCCTTCCCACGGCAGACTGCATGGACCTGAAGGTGTGTGTGTGTCAGAATCCCCCCATGGGAGCCATGTTACAGTGTGAGCTCTGCCGGGACGCCTTCCACAGCGTGTGTGTGAGGGCTTCCTCAGACTCTCGTTCAGCCCAGGCCTGGCTGTGCCCGCACTGCCGACGCTCTGAGAAGCCCTCCCTGGACAAGGTCCTGCCCTTGCTGGCATCGCTGCAGCGTATCCAGGTGCGTCTGCCGGAAGGGGATGCACTCCACTATTTGGTTGAGAGAACAGTCAGCTGGCAACAGCGTGCACGACAGGTCTCTTCCTCCTGTGGACTACCCGACCTGGAGGAGAGCTTTGCAACTCCACCATCTACGGATGGAAAGGTCAGTCAGTCATACCCCTCTTCTGAATTGTAGAGTTATCTATCCATTTTAAAGTGATAATTCTGAACAAGACCATTATAATGCTAAATGACCAGATTTTTTATATTTTTTTATACAGCCAACATGTTTAACTCCAGAGTGGAACAGGACAACTCATGATCAGATGGTCTTCTACACCGAGCAAAGATGCATTCCTCTGCAAGGTCAGTTCTGTGGTATAAAGCAGTGTTGTATAATCATTTTTAAATCATATCACAAACTGGACTTCTTGATAACATTATTTTATTGATTAGTTAATTAATTTAGTATTTGAAATGCACTCTACTGATGACTACTGATTTATTTAAGCATCTACAGTAGGTTGTAGACATGACCTTTTACATGAACAACCTGGCGTGTGCTGTGTTGCTGCAGATCTTAGTGTGGAGCTGGAGGAGTTGATGGTGGAAGGGCTCCTGCTGCAGGTGTCTCTTCCAGAGATCACACAGCTCTACCATGTGTTACTGAACGGGCTAAAAACACATCATACCAACGAACGCACGTCACTGCAAGATGACAACCCCTCAGACTGTGACAAACTCAAGCAGTGCAACTCTCAGGGAAAAAGCTTTCCACAAAAGGTTTCAAATACATTTAATTCAATTATACTGTTGAAGTAGGAAGTTTACATACACTTAGGTTGGAGTCATTAAAACTCGTTTTTCAACCACTCCACAAATTTCTTGTTAACAAACTAGTTTTGGCAAGTCGGTTAGGACATCTACTTTGTGCATGAAACAAGTAATTTTTCCAACAATTGTTTACAGACAGATTATTTCACTTATAATTCACTGTATCACAATTCCAGTGGGTCAGAAGTTTACATACGCTAAGTTGACTACCTTTTTAAACAGAACGGAAAATTGCAGAAAGTGAGGTCATGGCTTTAGAAGCTTCTGATAGGCTAATTTACATAATTTGAGTCAATTGGAGGTGTACCTGTGGATGTATTTCAAGGCATACCTTCAAACTCAGTACCTCTTTGCTTGACATCATGGGAAAATCAAAAGAAATCAGCCAAGACCTCAGAAAGAAAATTGTAGACCTCCACAAGTCTGGTTCAACGCCTGAAGGTACCACGTTCATCTGTACAAACAATAGTACGCAAGTAGAAACACCATAGGACCACGCAGCCGTCATATACCACTCAGGAAGGAGACGTGTTCTGTCTTCTAGAGAGGAACTTACTTTGGTGACAAAAGTGCAAATCAATCCCAGAACAACAGCAAAGGATCTTGTGAAGATGCTGGAGGAAACCGTTAAAAAAGTATCTGTATCCACAGTAAAACGAGTCCTATGTCGACATAACCTGAAAGGCCGCTCAGCAAGGAAGAAGCCACTGCTCCAAAACTGCTATAAAAAAAGCCAGACTACGGTTTGCAACTGCACGTGGGGACAAAGATCGTACTTTTTGGAGAAATGTCCTCTGGTCTGATGAAACAAAAATAGAACTGTTTGGCCATAATGACCATTTTTTAATAAATAGAAATATTTCATCTTTATTTAACCAGGTAGGCTAGTTGAGAACAAGTTCTAAAGCAAAGCAGTGTGACACAGACAACAACACAGAGTTGCACATGCAATAACATGGAATAAACAATAAACATGCCAATAACACAATAAACAAGTCAATGACCATCGTTATGCTTGGAGGAAAAAGAGGAGGCTTGCCAGCCGAAGAACACCATCCCATCCGTGAAGCACGGAGGTGGTAGCATCATGTTGTGGGGTGCTTTGCTGCAGGGGGGACAATCACCACCTTCCGGAGACACCTGAAACCCCACCTCTTTAAGGAATACCTAGGATAGGATAAAGTAATCCTTCTCACCCCCCCCCCCTTAAAAGATTTAGTTGCACTATTGTAAAGTGGCTGTTCCACTGGGTGTCATAAGGTGAATGCACCAATTTGTAAGTCGCTCTGGATAAGAGCGTCTGCTAAATGACTTAAATGTAAATGGGGGACTGGTGCCCTTCACAAAATAGATGGCATCATGAGGGAGAAATTGTGTGGATATATTGAAGCAACATCTCAAGATGTCAGTCAGGAAGTTAAAGCTTAGTTGCAAATGGACAATGACCCCAAAGCATACTTTCAAAGTTGTGGCAAAATGGCTTAAGGACAACAAAGTCAAGGTATTGGAGTGGCCATCACAAAGCCGTGACCTCAATTCTATAGAAAATTTGTGGGCAGAACTGAAAAAGCGTGTGCGTGCAAGGAGGCCAACAAACTTGACTCAGTTACAGCAGCTCTGTCAGGAGGAATGGGGCAAAATTCACCCAACTTATTGTGGGAAGCTTGTGGAAGGATACCCAAAACATTTGACACAAGTTAAACAATTTAAAGGCAATACTACCAAATACTAATTGAGTGTATGTAAACTTCTGACCCACTGGGAATGTGACGAAATAAATAAAAGCGGAAATAAATCATTCTCTCTACTATTATGCTGACATTTCACATTCTTAAAATAAAGTGGTGATCCTAACTGACCTAAGACGGAAGTTTGACTAGGATGATTAAATGTCAGGAATTGTGAAAAACTGAGTATAAATGTATTTGACTAAGGTATTATTACACTTCAGACTTCAACTGTATGTATTTGTATGATTGAAAAGTATTGGTTTATTACTGTTACGACGGTATCACGACTGTTGAAAAGAAGAAATACATTTTTCTTAGTTTAAGAGGTGTTTTTAATCACTTCAGGATGGGTTGATAAAGGAAGGAGTGAACGGAGCAGAGAAGAAGGCTAAGCGACGCCTGGAGAGGGAGGCTGTAGAGCCAGAGCGCAGGGACAAGGCCAAGAAGCTCCAGAACAAGAGACAGAAAATGAACAAAGACAAGAACCTGGAACGCAGGGCGGCGTCGACCTCCTCGTCTCACTCCGACTTCTCCCAGTCAGATGACTCTGAAGAGGAGATGTGTCCAGCAGAGGGATGCCAGCAACCTGAAGGAGATGAGGTCAGTTGAACTTTTTTGATAAATCATTCACTGACAAGATAAGAATAAAAGATAAGCAATACTTTAACTGACAACCTTATTGACTGACTAGTAGAGTGTTGGTGTTTAAATAAAGGAGAGAGGGACAGAATGCCTAGCAGTTTGTTTGTAGAAGAGATTGTAAAATGTACTGAATGTTCAGTTCCTTGTCTGACTTATGTCACTTGGGTTAGACTTTATTTGAGATGTATTTGGCCTTTATTCATTTGGCCTTTTGATTTATTTCAGGTGGACTGGGTCCAGTGTGATGGCAGCTGTAACCAGTGGTTCCACCAGGTCTGTGTGGGTGTGACAGCCGAGCTGGCTGAGAAAGAAGACTATGTGTGTGACAACTGCACAATAAGCGATGGTCGCTGAGGAAATGAGGAGGGACTGGATGGGGAGTTTACTACGTTAGCAACTCAGTCACACAAGTCAGGATGTGTCAGACTCTGCCCTCATACCCCCCAAACCCAGCCCTTCTTTTATCCCCATCCCCTTTGTAACAACGGTGCTATCTGCTCTTTATTGGGTTTTTGTCGAGAACTATACTGCTTGGTTACTTTTTTTGTATTTTACCTATTTTTCTTTCCTCCTCTGATCTGTTGGTTGTTGTGACAGAATGTGGATCAGTGTGCTGCATGGGTTTCCATTGCATTGGGTGGCGCAAAGGAGTCAAACAATAAGTTACCCTGTAAAGATCAAAGGGGGTGTGGTATATCGCCAATATACAATGGCTAAGGGCTGTTCTTATGCATGACACAATGTGGAGTGCCTGTATACAGCTCTTAGCTGTGGTATATTGGGCATATACCATAAACCCCTGAGGTGTCTTATTGGTATTATAAACTGGTTACCAATGTAATTAGCTAGAACAGTAAACAAGTAATTTTGTGTCATACCAGTGGTATATTGTATGATATATCACGGCTTTCAGCCAATCAGCAATTCAGGGCTTGAACCACCCAGTTTTATGTCTGATATACCACTGCTATCAGCCAATCAGCATTCAGGACCCAAACTACCCAGTTTATAATACAGTATATTGTACATGGAACTTCCTTGCATACAAAACCAGAGACTCAGAGGATGTGGGTTAAGGTCCCCTTCTTCCCCCTCCCCCTTAAAAAAATATATAAATAATGTAATAGAAAGAACTGTATTTTTCAGGAAACCCAGTGCTTATTAGTACATGCATCTGAATAATATAATTATTCAGACAATTTTGGTAGACTGTTTTATTTATCTGAGGAATCATGTTTGTCTGAATTGATTTCAATGGGTTGGTCTCCTCTGAACTATGTGTTGGTGCTTTTAGCAATGGTTTGATGTACAGAAACAAAGTGTATATGCTGTAGGGTAAGTTACAGTTGTGGACTAGCAATGTAGCAGACAGAAGGAACCCTATCAACTGCCACATATGTGCTTGGGTGGGTTACTTTGGGAAGGAAAGGAGAGCGGTAGTTTGACATTGCAGTTTATATTGTGGAATAAAAACATTTTTGTTCTAATAGCAAAGGGAAGGTTTTCATATTTTCATTTGGTCCACTGGATGACCTCATATCAATACTATAGCATGTAGTAAAAACTCATAAAAGCAGGCTTATTACATGATGAATGCATGAGGGTACTTAGTGTTTGGTCAAACTCTGATTTAAAGAATCTGAAATACATTTGCATCGACATAATAGGCTACAAAAGTATAATTCTCTTTTGATGACATGTACAATCATTCTTATAATGGGGCCATACAGCATAGAGACGATTAATAACTGTCATTTTGCATTTTTCGCTTGTGTTGTCATATGGCTTCAGTCCAGCTCCAGTGCTCTGATCTCAAATTGGGCATTGAGCTAAACAGTTCTTCTGAGAGGCGGTCCAGGCAGTCTCATAGGCCAGTACCCTCTCTTTGTCCAAACTATTTCAATCGCATTGAAATCTCATTTCAAATAGATACTGGTGAGGTCAATGAACCTGAACTTAGTGTACCAATATAATACAACTATTGTCAAAGGTATTTTTGAGACCAGCAGTGCAAATTGCTCATCCAGTTGCGCAACAGGACATTTTTGTGGGAAATAATGTCGAGGAGGAAAGTCCGGAATCAACGCCCCGCCGAGAGCGAGGAGGACTCCGATATTGACAACCTGTTAGCCGCTCTGACACTCGCCGAGGTGGAAGAGCTGCAGAGCGAACTGACCGTTATTGACCCGGATCCAACTGTGCCAGTCGGACTCCGGCAGAAGAACCAGACAGACAAGCAGCCGTCAATAAAATACAATAGGGGGGCAATGCTTGACTACTGTGAGCGCGAAACCAAGAAACTCATTCAAAGGGAGCTGTCCTTTGAGGTATGATGACACTGTTTCCGCCAATGTCATTGTTAACTGTGCGTAAAGGGCTGTTTCTAACCAAGAAAACAAATGCAATTGTTGGAGTTTCTTGCTGTTTGAACCCTGAAGAGGTGTTATTACAGTAGGAATAGTGTAGCCTAGATGTAGCTGTCAATCGAATACTTCAAGTACCAATTTGACAGTTTCTTAGAGTGCCCAAGTATATCAGGACCCTGGCTTCCAGACATGGTGCAGTGATTTCACGATTCAACATCAGGGATGGTGGGGGTTATCAGGCAGATGAAGATACTATTGTGGGCAATGTTTCACAAACTTAAAATATAACTTCTGTCTCTTCTGGAAATAAATAATAATTGTATGGAGTTCAACAGAAAGTGGGGATACAGACAGATGTATGATCATGTAGTACATGCTGTAATGATCAGGGTGTAATCCTATATAGGTTGTTTTGTCATGAAAGTATATATGAGATACCACACAGGTCTCAGATCTTGACTATGACAATACCACTATCTCATAGAGTTAATTTGTTTTAAAATGCCACAGTGATATCCTAATAATAATAAAGAAGCTTAGACACTGAGCTTATCTGTTAATGCATGTTGGCACCCAGCTGTTGGATAGAGGCTCCAACAGCTGGCCGGTAAGGAAACATAAGCCCTGTTGAAACAGTCATGTGTGTAGAGACTAATGAGATGTCTTGTTGTTTGAAAACGATCCAGAGCAGGGGTACAGAGGACCCAGTTTGAACAGGCAAAATCATCCCTCTGAACAGTTGCTAGGCAGTGCAATTTTTATTATAAACAAATGAGCCCCTGGAGCCCTGAAGAAAAAAAGACACTGCATAATCTTGAGATTTTCTTTTCAGCATACAAACAAGACTCGGAGAAGTGTTTTCATTACTTTGCAACAAGTAATGTGATGAAGGTGTGATGTGATTACTGGGATTTTGAGTCCGAGTGTGTATTTGAGGGAATACAATTCTGTTGAGTGTATGTAATTGATTTTACATGTGCTATCTCAGGATCTAAATGTATTTCATTGACAAGTATACCATGCCATGTATAAATAGCAGGATATGTGATTCTAGCTATTCAAATGTTAACTAGACTGCTACATAATTAGTTATGAATACTAAATGATCCATCCTAAAAAGCTGTACATGGGCCTCTGTGGTGTTGACCTTCTGTATGGTGTTTTCATAAAGCCCCTTGAAATCTGGTTTTGGTGAAAAGGGTAAGAGACAGGCTCATAGAATAATGAGTCTTGTTAATGCTGGCATGCTGGTTCCAGTTCTAAGACAAATTAAATTCCAGAGCGAACGCTCCTCTCGCTCTGACCCATACTGCCTTTTAAGGAAACATCTGCCAGAGTTACTTACACAGTGGCTTACATATCCCTACAGACGTTTCAGCCTGTAAGGGATGCAAAAACCCTGATTCCTATATGCAAGATATACAATTTTACAAAACAAACAGATGGTGCTCATAGAGGCAATGTTCCATCGGTTTTTACGTAGGCTGTTAAGGACATAAACATTCCAGATGCATTCTGAAAATATTTCCGAACTGACAAAACATACATAGATGTTACATTCTTTATTAAATAATGAATACTAGACTACATACTATCAATTCAGAGGGGCTGGGTTAAATGCGGAAGACACATTGTATGCATTCAGTTGTACAACTGACTAGGTTTACCCCTTTCCCTTTCCTTCCCTACATCGTGAATTGCTTACTAGAAAATGTGTAGTATACTGTAGAATACTATATTACACACTCTAGTATCCCTTGATCATGTGTAGTGCTTATTAGAATGTTGTAAATACTACAGTATTATCCACACAAAACACTATAGTCAATACTACAGTAATGTCCACAAAAACACTTCAGTCTGTAAAAACACTTTTTTAACTAGTAAATACTTCATTATTTAATTGGCGTATATCTATTCCCCTCCACCATACTGCAATTTGTTACACCCTTAAGTGGAAAATCTACATGCCAAGAATAGACCATAAATTGTATCCCTACAGGTTATAGAAAAGAGCAGAAGCTCTAACTATTTCTCCAGTAGATCTCCTGAAGGACAAAGATTCAATTTCTATGTCGAAGATAATAAAACTAAAACACTACAGCAAAGTCCACAAAAACACTACAGTAAATACTACGGTATAGTACAGTCTGCAAAACACTACAGTAAATACTACATTCATTACTATATTATATACTACATATACTACAGTTATTTTACAACAGTATTTACACTAAAGCGAACTGTAAATACTACAGTATTTACAATAGTGTTTTTGCAGACTTAAAAAAACACTACAGTGAATACTATACTATATATACCATAGTATACTAGTATTTTTTCATGTGGGCTTGTATGATAAATGCAACTATCTTTCTTATGTTCCTGATACTGAAGGAGCCAACAACTGACAGAGTGAAACGGGAACGCCTGAAGAAGATGGGGAAGAGCTGTGATAGTTTCTTCTACTTCAAGTCAGATGACCAGGATGACCAGGATGTCATGGACCTAAACTTCTCTGCTGTGGAGACCCCTAAGGAGGACATATCCAAGGACGAAGAGGAAAAACCTCAGAGCAAGAACTTGAAGGGTGAGGGAGGGAGTGGAGAGGGAAATGAGGAAAGGCCACATAGTAGGTTAGGGGGAGATGAGGACAAAGACCATGAAAAAAAGGAAGATAAGATTGTTGACAAAAGCAATGAAGTACAGGTTGAAGAAAATGAGAAAAAGGAGGAGTGCATAAACAAGGAGAAGGGTAGTAACAAAACACTTGATCTTATCTCAAAATTACAAACAAAAAAAGAAGATACAAAAGAAAACGAGCAAAAATATATCAGAAAAAAGACCGTCTCTAAAACCAAGGATCTGATTTCAAAGCTTCAAGGGCATGCTGATAAAGACGATACTAAGGAGAAAGAGAAGAAAGAAAACCCCAAAAAAATGAAGGATAGCAAGATCGCAAGAGGAATTTTCTCTAAAGTAGAGGAAAAGCAGAAAGAACTCAGGGGTACTGAGGTGAAGGAAAAGAGGAATATTGAGAAGGACAAAGATAGCGAAAACACGAAATCACACAGGAAACCAAGTAGAGTCCAGGATGAGACACAGATAGACAGTGAAAAGAAGACAGAAAGGACTCCTAATAAAAACAGTAAAGCCAGCAATGTAAACCTAGAGAACAGTAGTAGGGAAGAACGCTCAGCTGGTGAAGTCATGGAGGGAGGCGAGGAGGACGAGGAGGCCAGCATGTTTGATGAGCTCCTGGAGCATGTCAGAAAAGATGACCCTTTAATGACTGAGCTCAATGTCAACAACTCAGACGTCATCAAGACCCACACCCTCATCCAGTTTGCAGAGGCACTACAACACAACACACATGTCAAGACGTTTGCTTTAGCCAACACCCGAGCTGACGACCATGTGGCTTATGCCATTGCTGGCACTCTGCGGAACAACACGTCTCTGACCAATGTCATCCTTGACTCCAACCACCTCACTGGCAAGGGAATTTTGGCCGTGGTACACGCCTTAGAGAAAAATGTAACCATCACTGAACTGCGCTTCCACAACCAGCGACACATCTGTGGAGGCAAGACAGAGATGGAGATGGCCAATGTCTTGAGAAACAACACCAGGTTGCTGAAGCTGGGCTACGGCTTTGAACTGGCCGGCCCAAGGATGACCATGACCAACATCCTGAGTCGGAACATGGACCTGCAGAGGCAATGTCGACTGGAGGAGAAGAAACAAGCACAAGCCCAAGCATCCCAGCAGCCTCAGCCATACCAGCCAACACGTCAGACACCACAACCACAGACCAACACAAAAAAGAACACATTGCCTTTGGGGAAGTTTTCTTGCGAACCTTCAACACAACCCCAATCCAAGTCTGTTGGTGAGACTAAGAGGACAGGAAACCTCCTGAAAACATCTCCCTTTTTGTCTCCCCCTAACCCTTCACCTGAACCCTTCCACAAGGGGAGCTCCAAAGCTGTGGGTAAGCTAAACCCTAAGGCTTGGGGTAGTAGGTCTGGACCAGGGTCTACAACACCTCCACCTCAGGCTGGGGATGGTGTATCTGGTCCTGGATCTACACCACCTCCACCTCAGGCTCTTAAGGCTGGCCGATCTGGACCAGCTCCACCTCCTCCCCCTGCCCCAGTGTTGGAGGGCCTAAGGAAAGCCCTCATGCCTGCCTCACAGAGAAAACTCAACGGGCAGACTTCACGCCACGGAGAGAGGAACACTAGGGACCAGTTGCTGGACTCCATTCGCAACAGCACAATGAAAGCTCTAAAAAAGGTTGGAACAGGAGAGGAGTGGAAGTTGTTTGTGAAAGCAGCATGCTAATAATATCAATACAATGTTATTAATGTGGTGAGCAGCCAACAGTATGAGGAATGACAGGAATTTTGATTACATCTGTAGACTGTAAATTACTGTAACATCTATATGAATCCAGCATTTCCCTTGAAATTACAGTCAGGAAGAATGTAGTGTATTGGTAAATAAATTACATCTAAATCTTTTACTCTCTGGCAGGTTGATGTTCCAAAGCTGCTTCAATAAAGGTGGGGATGACAGCAAGAAGAGGTTGGACTTGATACAAAAACAGAACAGCATTTGTTTTACAGTAGTAGACCGGGGTGAAGCCCTGCCTCTGTTGTTGCTGCTGAGATATGGAGAGATATCTGATCCAGTTGGTACTTCGAGCCAGAAGGTGGTTATGGTGGTTTGTAATCATACAAAGTGAAAGCATCTTAGGCTACATTGCCTGCTGACTTCAGTCTCCCTCAGTTGAATCTCTCCCTCCTGTTCTCCCGAGATGCCCATATTTGGTGATTGCATTGAAGATACAGTATGACGTAAGAATAACTCCTCTGTTCTTTTTAATTACTGGATGATGGCCAGTTGGATGTCCTGCTCTTTCATGTGAGGCTTTGTCTGGCGAAGAGGTGGGGAGAATGGGGGGGGTGCACGGTGGAATGGGAATAGTTAAAAGGGGACGAGCAACTGGAAGGAAATGCTTACACATTGCAAGTCACCGTATTTTCTTATTTTCAACAGTTATGTGGCCATAAGCGCAATGAATGAGGGCATTTGTTTGATGTTTATTTAAAAACCATGTTCCACTGTCACTGTCAAAAGATGTAATTAAACATTTAACCAAACACATACTGTAGCTAGTATTGAACACACAACTTGTATATGAAGTGCGTGTGGGTTCATAATTTGGTCAATGTGTAATATAACAGCAGCCAATCTCTCTGTTAGTTGTCCATAGGGATACCAACTGCTTACAACATGCATGCATGAGGCACTTCCCTAGAGCTGGCAGGAGACCTCTTGAACTTTGCAAGCATTTAACTATGATGGATTGTGTCCTGAGAGGGAAGGGAAGATATTTTGGGAATAGTTAGTGCTATCTGGGATCCTTGGGACATCCAGTCCCTACCCTAAATCCTAACCTCAACCTTAACTCTTACCTTAAGTATTTTACATTTCATCTTCCATGGGGTAGTTGAAATAGCAAAACTCCCGGATAGCAAGGACCTTTTGAGAAGGTTTTGAGAATGTTGTGTTTTGAATTCACTCATGGGGTGTACCATACAGATGTTTTAAGTCATGACAATATACCAAGACCATTCTGAAATGTATTTACAGAACCAAACAAAACATATTAATATGTCTGGTTTCGAGAATGTATCCGATAGCTAATAGCCAGGTCATTAAATTCCTCCAGATGAACAATTGTGGAATATTCCGTCTGTTTTAGATGTCTACATCCGCCTTATAGAGGCTTTTGATTCAACAAAAGTAGCTCCTGTCTGTAGCACTTCCTTCCTGAAATGTTGCAATCCGTTTATATTTTTCACTTCCTTAGGTAAGATAAAAACAGCCCTCAGCCACTGCAAATGATGCTGGTCAATGGAGACTGATACGGTGACAGTAGGGGCATTCGGGAGAAAAGTGGCTCTGTCCTCACATGTATCTGTGGTGAAATTATTTTACAACTGAAAACATGAAAATCTATCTGAAGTTTCTCCTTTACTTGCCAGGTGAGATTTTAACACTCAGATACAATTGCAGACACCTTTTGATATTGTAGATTTGCTGTTGTTGTTGATTACAATTGCAGAAATCTTTTGTTGTTGTTGATTATTTTATTTGTGAAAGAGACCACTGCATACTGCAAATTTTATAGAATAAAACTCTACCAAACAAATGTATGTTTTTATTATTTATTTCCTGTTTCAACTATTTGTTTTTATACCGATAAAAAATAACATTGTTTTTCTATTTTTCCAAGTTCTATGCTGTGATGCAAAATTGAGCAAATTTGGAGCGCACGGATATGAAGGTGGAGCTTTAGACATTGAGTGTTCATATCCAGATGGATATCAATATAAACCCAAATACTTGTGTCGTCATCCCTGTTCCAACAGTGACATTCTCATCAGAAGTGTGAAGGGTGAAGCATTTGTCCCAGTAGGAAGATTTTCAGTGTATGACAATGTCCATGGATGTAATTTCATTGTCAGCATCCAAAACCTGGAATTACAGGACTCTGGACATTATTATTGTGGACTTGATAAGTGGGGAAGAGATATTTTAACAAATGTAGAGATCTCTGTGAGTAAAGGTATGCATATTATTTTGCTTTGATCTCCCTTTTGATTATCTTTGAATGCACAAACATTTTACCTGGTCTACCCTCTAGTTACTATGTGTACCCACAGCTCCATTGGTCACTTCACTGTCTACACCTGCCCCTGTGATTGACAGGAAGGACACCACTGAAACTAACAAATATGTTTCCTCAGAGGTCCCCACCTTTACACAGGTTGATATAACTTTGAATAGCTTTAAAAAAAGAAGCTCCTATTGTACATTTTTGTTATATTCTAACATATCTTCTATATATTTTCTGTATACTTTTGTTTTTGCTCATTTTAAAGGTGCCATACAAAAAGTTACCTGTTGCAGATTGGGATGTCACACCTCCAACAACCTCAACTATTCGGATTGGTAGCCCAGGTAATTGAACATTCGGAGTGTCTGCGGATCCGACTTCTCTGGACCCCTCTTCCTGAACTTTAGGCTACTCTGTTTTGTTCCAAACACACAATGGAAAACATGGGTTTGATTGAGATTTTGTTGAATTATTCTCACTGTAATTTAGGCTTTGTACGTGTCCACATTGTTGTGGGAGCTGTCCTTGGACTATTGATGTGTTGCACTGTGGTTGCACTTGGTCTACTCCTCAGAAAACAATCAATGGCACGTTCACTGAGTAAGACCAAGTATTCTCTCTTTGATAGCCTACCTACATATCATATTGTACTTATGAAAATACTATTATTTTGTTTATGATATGTTGAAGCCTATAATTTGTGTCCCTTAGCATTTCCATCATCTGAATCAGATCCTGTAGATATTGCACAGGTGAACTTGATATTTGTATTAAGTTGAAGCTTTATCATATTTTAAATAACATTTTGCATGCCCTCATCACCAACTCACTCAACAAATAAACTCCCAATGCCCCCCCCCCTCCCTCTCTCTCTCAGGATGAAGAGGACACTTGTCATGTGTATGATGAGATAATTATGTACAGCTCCAACAGTGACTTGTACTGCACCATTAGGTTTTGTGAAACCCCACCGGAAATAGAAGACAATGCTCTCTACTCCCTCCTGACACTAAATGAACAAAGACCTCAGTGAGGGTCACAAGTCTCTAATCAACAGAGGGCATTCGCACAACACTGCCAACACATTGATGGTGGATATGCAGTATCATTATTGCTATTATGTGTGTGTGTGTGTGTGTGTGTGTGTGTGTGTGTGTGTGTGTGTGTGTGTGCGTGCGTGCGTGCGTGCGTGCGTGCGTGCGTGCGTGCGTGTGTGTGTGTGGGGTGGGGTGGGTGGGGGGGGGTTTACAGATGAAGATTGTCAGATGTTTGTACTGTTACCCTGCATCTGTTTCCTCTGATACAGTGCCTAGTGAAAATAAAAAATATGGAATATTTTCCAAAATATTGTATTATATTTTTTAAACGAAGATGTCTTGATTGCATATGTCTTCACACCATTACAGCTGTGAAACATTTTGAATGGGATTCTACCAACTTTGCACAACTCTTAAAGCAACATTCAGTACAGTGCATTCGGAAAGTATTCAGACCCCTTGACTTTTTCCACATTTTGTTACGTTACAGCCTTATTCTAAAATTGATGAAATAAAAAAATGTCCTAATCAATCTATATACAATACCCCAATATTGACTAATTGAAAACAGGTTTTTAGAAATGTTAGCTAATTTGTTAAATATAAAAAACAGAAATACCTTATTTACTTAAGTATTCAGACCCTTTGTTATGACACTCGAAATTGAACTCAGATGCATCCTGTTTCCATTGACCATCCTTGAGATGTTTCCACAACTTAATTGGAGTCCACCTGTGGTAAATTCAAATGATTGGACATGATTTGGAAAGGCAAACACCTGTCTATATAAGGTCCCACAGTTGATAGTGCATGTCAGAGCAAAAACCAAGCCATGAGGTCGAAAGAATTGTCCGTTGAGTTCCGAGACAAGATTGTGTCGAGGCACAGATCTGGGGAAGGGTAGCAAAACATTTCTGCAGCATTGAAGGTCCCAAAGAACACCGTGGACTCCATCATTCTTAAATGGAAGAAGTTTGTAACCACCAAGACTTTCTTTGGCTGCCCAGCCAAACTGAGCAATCGTGGAGAAGGGCCTTGGTCAGAGAGGTGACCAAGAACCCAATGGTCACTTTGATAGAGCTCCAGAGTTCCTCTGTAGAAATGTGAGAACCTTCTAGAAGGAGAACCATCTCTGCAGCACTCCACCAATCATGCCTTTATGGTAGAAGGGCCAGAAGGAAGCAACTCCTCAGTAAAAGGAACATGACAGCCCACTTGGAGTTTGCCAAAAGGCACCTAAATGTCTCTTAGAACATGAGAAACAAGATGATCTGTTCTGATGAAACCAAGATTGAAGTCTTTGGCCTGAATGCCAAGCATCACGTCTGGAGGAAACCTGGCACCATCCCTACGGTGATGCATGTTTTTCAGCTGCAGGGACTGGGAGACTAGTCAGGATCGAGGGAAAGATGAACGGAGCAAAGTACAGAGAGATCTTTGCTGAAAACCTGCTCCAGAGCGCTCAGGACCTCAGACTGGTGTGAAGGTTCACCTTCCAACAGGACCCTAAGCACACAGCAAAGGCAACGCAAGAGTGGCTTCGTCTCTGAAAGTCTCTGAATGTCCTTGAGGGGCCCAGCCAGAGCCCGGACTTGAACCCAATCGAACATCTCTGAAAGGACCTGAAAATAGCGGTGCAGCGACGCTCCCCATCCAACCTGACAGAGCTTGAGAGGATCTGCAGAGAGAAAATAAATAAAATATAAATTAGCAAACATTTCTACATTTTCTATAATTTCTACTTTTTTTGCGTTGTCATTATGGGGCATTGTGTGTAGATTGATGAGGGGGGAAACGATTTAATACATTTTAGAATAAGGCTGTAACGTAACAAATTCTGTAAAAAGTCAAGGGGTCTGAATACTTTCCTTTGTTTTTGTCAAAATTGCTCAAGCTCGGTAAATTTGTTTGGGAGTCATTGATGGACAGCAATATTCAAACCTTGTCTCTGATTTTCAAGCTGATTTAAGTCAGGACTAAGGCTGGACCACTCAGGAACATTCAACCTCTTGGAAAGCCATTCGGTGTGTCTTTGTTGTTGAAAATCAGAAACAAGGTTTGAATATTGCTCTCCATCAATGACTCCCAACGTAATCTACTGAGCTTGAGCAATTTTATATAGCGCAATAAAGACATCTGAATATTTTCTATAATTTTTCTTTAACTTTTAAAATGTGGAGTAGTTTGTGAAGATACAGTTGAAGTCGGAAGTTTACATGCACTTAGGTTGGAGTCATTAAAACTCATTTTTCAACCACTCCACAAATTTCTTGCTAACAAACTATAGTTTTGGAATGTCGGTTAGGACATCTACTTTGTGCGTGACACAAGTAATTATTCCAAGAATTGTTTACAGACAGATTATTTCACTTATAATTCACTGTATCATAATTCCAGTGGGTCAGAGGTTTACATACACTAAGTTGACTGTGCCTTTAAATAGCTTGGAAAAGTCCAGAAAATGATGTCATGGATGCTTCTGATAGGCTTATTGACATCATTTGAGTCAATTGGAGGTGTATCTGTGGATGTATTTCAAGGCCTACCTTCAAACGCAGTGCCTCTTTGCTTGACATCATGGGAAAATCAAAAGAAATATGAAATCAGCCAAGACCTCAGAAAAAAATGTGTAGACCTCCACCAGTCTGGTTCATCCTTGGGAGCAATTTCCAAATGCCTGAAGGTACCATGTTCATCTGTACAAACAATAGTACGCAAGTATAAACACCATGGGATCACGCAGCCGTCATACCACTCAGGAAGGAGACACGTTCTGTCTCCTAGAGATGAATGTACTTTGGTGTGAAAAGTGCAAATCAATCCCAGAACAACAGCAAAGGACCTTGTGAAGATGCTGGAGGAAACATGTACAAAAGTATCTATATCCACAGTAAAACGAGTCCTATATCAGCAAGGAAGAAGCCACTGCTCCAAAACCGCCATAAAAAAGCCAGATTATGGTTTGCAACTGCACATGGGGACAAAGATTGTACTTTTTGGATAAATGTCCTCTGGTCTGATGAAACAAAAATAGAATTGCTTTGCCATAATGACTATCGTTATGTTAGGAGGAAAAAGGGGGAGGCTTGCAAGCTGAAGAACACCATCCCATCCGTGAAGCACAGGGGTGGCAGCATCATGTTGTGGGGTTCTTGTGGGGTGCACTTTACAAAATAGATGACATCATGAGGAAGCTAAATTATGTGGATATATTGAAGCAACATCTCAAGACATCAGTCAGGAAGTTAAAGCTTGGTCGCAAATGGGTTTTCCATTTGCTTTGGGACAATGACCCCAAAGCATACTTCCAAAGTTGTGGCAAAATGGCTTAAGGACAAAAAAGTCAAGGTATTGGAGGGGCCATCACAAAGCCCTGACCTCAATCCTTTAGAAAATTTGTGGGCAGAACTGAAAAAGTGTGTGCGAGCAAGGAGGCCTACAAACCTGACTCAGTTACACCAGCTCTGTCAGGAGGAATGAGAACAAAATTCACCCAGCTTATTGTGGGAAGCTTGTGGAAGGCTACCTAAAATGTTTGGCCCAAGTTGAACCATTTAAAGGCAATGCTACCAAATGCTAATTGAGTGTATGTAAACTTCTGACCCACTGGGATGTGATGAAAGTTGAAATAAATATTTCTCTCTACGATTATTCGGACATTTCACATTCTTAAAATGAAGTGGTGATCCTAACTGTCCTAAGGCAATGAATTTTGACTAGGAATAAATGTCAGGAATTGTAAAATACTGAGTTTAAATGTAATTTGCTAAGGTGTATGTAAACTTCCGACTTCAACTGTAAGTAGGAAAAGAATACAATGTATTCCCTTTTGAGATTTAATTTTAAGGTAGAAAAATGTGAAGACCGTGAGAGTTCAGGTGGGCCTTTGCGCTTCAGCAAACAAAGGAAAGGAGGGGTGCTGTGAAAGGGCTTGTACTAGGTACTGAATGTCTGTTTGAACAAGTAGAGATGGTTTATTTCTGAGAACTCCAGTGGGAAAGTATGCTATCTAATTGCACGCTACAGCATTCTGCTTGACGACATTATCCAAACACAATTCGTATGGCAGTAGACCTACTTGATAACTATAGGCTATTTATTACTTTGTTGTATAGTTTTTGTCACAGTCCTCAGTTTATAATGTGGAGACCATGGCAACAAACTTGTAATCTCTTATTTAATAGTATTTGCACTCAGTGTGTGCATGGTCGCCAAAATACTCAGATGATCCATATGGTTTTATGCCTGGACTACAACATTGTGAATACCCAGGTCGCCTTGAAACTACAGTAGTGTGCACCGTCCGTTGCCATTTATGGTTTGAGAGGTTAGCTAGGGAGTGACGTTTGTTAGGGAGTGACGTTTGCAGTGCCGAACGAGGTTCATTGAAGTCTTGGTTGAAGTATATTTTCGACCTAGATTCATTGAAGTCAGCAACTCCAGTGAGGCAGCGGGGAGACCAAAACACGGTGAGTAACGATTATATCAGGTCATAACAACCGTTTTGGGCTAATCAATACGCCAATATAGATCGGTGAAAATTTTAGAAATGTGTCAGATGGCAAAGTAGGACAGCTAACTATGGTAGTTGCTCGCTAGTTACAGTAAAAGTCTAGGCCGGATGGAAGGGAGGCTAACGTTAGCGAGCTAAAGCAGCTAGTTACAACAGCTAGCATAACAAGCCGAAGGGAGTTGGCTGTAGCTAATTCGTTTTAGTTTACTAGCTATTTGGCAATTGATGGACATACCATTTAACAAATTAGCCACTACGTGGTTGGCTCACCCAGATCGTGGACTGTTAGCTAGCTGTAACTTTAAATCGGTCCAGGGTCGTAAACGTAGGGGTTAGCTTAGCTAAATAGCTAGGAAGGCAACTTCGACAGCTAACTAAATAGTAACTTGGCTGGCTAAATTGGATACAGATTGTTACACCAGATAATGCGATTTAACCAACGATTTTTGGTATCCAATACTGGGAGTTACAGGTTAGGTACTCTGGTGTGATACATAGAATTTCCTACCAAGTAAAGGAATAATCCACTCCAGAAATACAATCAATTTGATGAAAGCCTATGTTCAGTGGGTAAAAACATTATCTCCATGATTTAACTTGTAAGTGGTCGGTTTGAAATCTTGTAGGAACTTGTCATATATTCTTAACAAAAATATAAACACATGTAAAGTGTTTGATCCATGTTTTTTGAGCTGAAATAAAGTATCCCAGAAATGTTTCATATGCACAAAAAGCTTTCTCTCAAATGTTGTGCCCAAATTGGTTAGTGAGCATTTCTCCTTTTCCAAGATAATCCATCTGACAGGTGTGGCATATCAAACAGCATGATCATTACACAGTTGCAGCTTATGCTGGGGACAATAAAAGGCCACTCTAAAATGTGCAGTTTTGTCACAACACAATTCCAATGATGTCTCAAGTTGAGGGAGCGTGCAATTGGAATGCTGATTGCAGGAATGTCCACCAGAGCTCTTGCCAGAAGCCACCTCCAACTTCGTTTTAGATAATTTGGCAGTGCGACCAACCGGCCTCACAACTGCAGACCCAGTGTAAGCCAGCCCAGGACCTCCACATCCGGCTTCTTCACCTGCGGGATCATCTTGAGGCCAGCCGGACAGCTGATTAAACTGAGGAGTATTTCTGCCTGTAATAAAGCCCTTTTTGTAGGGAAAACTAATTCTGATTGGCAGGGCCTGGCTCTCCAGTGGGTGGGCCCCTGCCCTCCCAGGCCCACCCATGGCTGCGCCCCTGCCCAATCAGGTGAAATCCATAGAATAGGACATAATGAATTATTTCAATTAACTGATTTCCTTCTATAAACTGTAACTCAGTAAAATTGTTGTTTTATATTTTATTCAAAATACATGGTTCTCAATTTCCTCCTTAACTGTAGTTAATGGTGCGACGGTGAACAAAAAACCGGAACAATTTGTGCTCTTTATGAAACACCATTTTCCACCACCATGCAAAAGTGGCTAATGCCTAGGAATGCTAGTCCTGGATATTGCGTTCAGCCAATCAGGTTGCAGCAGTCTGTTTACCCCTGGCTGAATGCAAGGCGCAACATCAGTAACATTAGCCACTAGCATGGCAGTGGAAAATTGTTTCAAAAAGAAAGTATGCATATTTTCCTATTTCCTCTCATTCTTGCCATTAAATATACTTAAGGACGAAATTGACGCCTTAGCAGCCTGAATGGAGAATTTTTGTTAGGTACGAACCATCAATATTACCATCTGTCGACCTTTAGGCTAGTTCTCGTCACTGGAGATAGGGGATAACACACTATCACATTTTAATAACGCTTTTTAAACAATTACCTGCTTTTCAGATCAACAAATCAGCTAATAAATGGTATTGACATATTTGTCTAGAACACATCCATCCACCTATATCGTCAGGACAATGTATATATTTCGCTTAGATGTGCTCAATCTAAACAGTGTGTATCTGTGGGAACGGACCGTTGTTGCCATAACAACGTACTCTTGCACTCTGGGTGAGAGAGACTCCTAAATTGAATGTGCAGTTTGTTTAGGCGATTCTACAGCTAGCCAGCTACTTCATATGCGGATATTAACTGGTATTATTGTGTGTAGTTAAGTTGGCTACTTAGCCAGCCAGCCCAGAGAGCATTGCATTGTGGATTTAATACTTGACTTGAGCTGCAACAGATTTCCACAATTTTCACATGCTGCTACTAAACTTAACATTTGTTCACAAAAAATACGTGCAACACAGCATTCCTAAATTAGCTCAGTGTCCGCTGTGTGGATCGAGCCGTCAAACAGTCATTTGAAAGAGTAACTCAATTTCACCGAGACAACTCAAATGCGAAATCCATTAAACCCAAGATAATGGAATTTATTGCCCTTGGCAATCAACCGTTCTCTGTCGTGGGTGATGTTGGCTTTCGCCGACAATTCGAGCACCGGTTAACACTACCAAGTGCGCAATTTTTCCGATGTTGCCCTAACGGAGTTACACAGTAATAGCGTCACTGCTATGAGCTTCACGACACACATACTTTGGAACTCCGTTTGGGTCTTTGCGTGTCTCAAATTATTCAGTAGCCATGTCAAAGCTGAACAAAAAAGTTAGCAAACACCAGCCACGAATTATGTTTACAATACCGCGTTGGTAATAACGCATCATTTGTTCGACCGTAACTTCTGGGTTATCTAGTTTTAGCTTGGTACCTAGTACCAATACAACAGCCTGAAAACAATTGTCAATAAAAAAATGCAGTCATTTTCATTATTCTTAGCAATTATTTAGGAATCCTTGTGAGAAAGTATTAGCTTGTTTGCCACGTGTTGTTCGCCTATTGAACTTGAACTTCAGTTCATAAAAAATAAATAGCTAGCCAGCTAACCCTGTTGGCCAAAGCTAACGTTATAAGCAGCCAGCTAGCTTCATCTGGCTAGTGAGGCTCGACCGGACCGGGTTATGTGTTGTGAAGCTAGCCACAATAAGGATTAGGCACAATAGTGGAATTTGCGGTTTGCCTTCAAAATAAAATAATGTCATTGACAGTGATGCAAATGAATACGAATAGAATTATGCCAGACTTTTATTTTGAAGACTAACCACAAGTCCACTATTGTGGCTAATCCTTATTGTAAACTAGCTTCACATAGATGGTCCAACCACCATTAATCAAATAAGAATAGTCTTTTATAAATTAGCGTTATTTTAGATGACACCTAGCTATATAGTTAGCTAGCTAACTATATAGCTACTGAAACAGATTGTTCTTCCCCAAAAACATAGCAAAACGACATTGTTTAAATCCATGAGCTAGCTAGCTTTTTTTTTAATGACCAGCACTGTAGCACTTTACGAACATCATAGCATACGTATTGGCGAATCGTTGTGACCTATGAAATACGAGTGATAGCGTAATCAATGTGTAATAACTACGTAAAGAAATGTATGAACGCGTTAAATTATTATGTAACGTGCAAGTCATATTCAGGTCCTGATTGGTCAACAAGCTTATTTGACACGCTAAATAGTATATTTGTTGACACGCAAAGACCCAGGCGGTGTTCCATAGAAATCCTGGTTGAGAATGAGACCACTGAACAAATGAACAACAAAACAGCACAGCAAGTAAGTGAAAGAAATAGGTTTTGATGATGTTTTACTGGTAATGGGTACATACGTAAATGCGAACAAAATAACTTTATGGTCTGTGTGTGTGTATAACCATTTATTTTAATGACGGCCTACCCCGGCCAAACAAGGACAACGCTGGGCGTATTGTGCGCCGCCCTATGGGACTCCCCATCACTGCCGGATATGATACAGCCTGGATTTGAACCATTGACTGTAGTGACTTAGACCGCTGCGCCCGTGTAACTATTTAACTGTACTAGAATGCTTAAGGCGTAGGCGACAGCAGTAACCGGAAGGTTGCAAGTTCAAACCCCCGAGCTGACAAGGTACAAATTTGTCGTTCTGCCCCTAAACAGGCACTGTTCCTAGGCCGTCATTGAAAATAAGAATTTGTTCTTAACTGACTTGCCTAGTTAAATAAAGGTTAAAAAAAAAACATTTTTAAAAAGGCTGCAACATTTTTTTTTATCGGTTATCGGTATCATGGTTTTTTGCAAGGAAAATATTGGATATCAGTATCGGCCAAAAATGTCATATCTGTGCATCACTAGTAAATCAGTCAATTGAAATGAATTCATTAGGCTCTAATCTATGGCTTTCACATGGCTGGGAATACAGATATGCATCTGTTAGTCACAGAGACCTTTAGAAAAAAAGATAGGGGTGTGGATCAGAAAACCAGTCAGTATCTGGTGTGACCACCATATTCCTCATGCAGCACGACACATCTCCTTCGCATAGAGTTGATCAGGCTGATTTTGGCCTGTGGAATGTTGTCCCACTCCTCTTCAATGGCTGTGCGAAGTTGCTGGATATTGGCGGGAACTGGAACACACAGTCGTACATGACGATCCAGAGCATCCCAAACCTGCTCAATGGTTGACCTGTCTGGTTAGAACTGGTACATTTTCAGCTCCCAGGAATTGTTCAGATCATGGGGTTGTGCATTGTCGTGCTGAAACATGAGGTCATTGTGGCGGATGAATGTGTATGATAATGAGCCTCAGGATCTAGTCACGGTATCTCTGTGCATTCAAACTGACACTGATAAAAATGCAATTGTGTTCATCGCCCATAGTTTATGCCCGTCCATACCATAACCCCAATGCCACCATGTGGTACTCTGTTCACAACATTGACATCAGCAAACCGCTCGCCAACACATACTGTCTTCTGCCCACTACAGTTGACACTGGGATTAATCTGTGACGAGCACACTTCTCCAGCATGCCAGTGGCCAGCGACGGTTAGCATGTGCCCACTGAAGTCTGTTATGATGCTGAACTGCAGTCAGGTCAAGACCCTGGTGAGGATGACAAGCACGCAGATGAGATTCCCTGAGACGTTTGGCAGTTTGTGCAGAAATTCTTTGGTTGTGCAAATCCACCGTTTTATCAGCTGTCTGGGTGGCTGGTGCCAGACCATTCCGCAGGTGAAGAAGCCGGATGTTTAGGTCCTGGGCTGGCATGGTTAAATGTGGTCTGCGGTTGTGAGGCCGGTTCAACGTACTGCCAGATTCTCTAAAATGACAGAGGTGGGTTATGGTAGAGAAATTAACATTCAATTATTTTGCAACCGCTCTGGTGGACATTCCTGCAGTCAGCATGCCAATTGTGCACAACCCTCAACTTGAGAAGTGTCACATTTTTTTTTATGACAACTGCACATTTGAGTGGCGTTTTATTGTCCCCAGCACAATGTGCAGCTGTACAATGATTATGTTGTTTAATCAGCTTCTTGATAAGGCACATCTGTCAGGTGGATGGATTATCTTGGCAAAGGAGAAATACTCGCTAACAGGGATGTGAAAAAATTGAGAAATACATTTTTTACATATGGAACATTTGTGATATTTTATTTCAACTCATGAAATGTGACTTGTTTATATTTTTGTTCAGTATACAATAATTGTTTTGCAACATGAAAGTAATCCAACAATGTGTATGCCGCTATCTTGTCTATTTCAAATCTTCTCTCATAGGTTATGATCAAACGTAGCAGGCATAGAAGGATCCCTGAGTGGAGTCCCTACTTCTGTTTTTTTATGGGAAACTGAAGTTGGGTTGAAAATACTGTATCCCTGAAAACCAGAAACATCCGCTTTCTTCCGATTCCGTGGAGAGTGCATTGATCGAGACAGGTGAGTGTCATCATGACATGCTGCACTTTGGGGTGGAACCACCTGTCTCAATCAATGAGGGGGGGAAAAAATCAATGGAGAAGATGGCGACGTACACATTGTTTGATTACTTAATGGAGCAAAACATTTCTTTGTTTTAGTAACAAAGCCTTTTTAAAATTCAAATGCACCACCTGCAACTGGACACTGACATTTTAGAAGATGCATCTTTGGCAAAATTGAGAACAACGCTAGTATCGCCAAGTAAAGGTTGGTAAAAATGTTGGGCTACACCAAACAGTACCTAACCTGTAACTCCCACTAATGGATAGGGCTGTGACCGTATTACCGCCACACCGGTGGTCATGGGTAATGATGGCAATCAAATTCCACGTGTCCATTTAGTCAAGGTAATTAGGCTTCTCCAAATCTGATGCTGCTGATGGTCATTAGTAGCCTACCAAACTTGCTAACTGCCTGGTACTCAGCACTCTATTGTCCCTGTTTAGACAATTGCATGATAATGGTCCATTCTAAATCCAAACAAATTTCACACATATTATTACTATTTGTAAAGATGAGATTAAGTCAAGAATAGTCTGATGGGTGACAATATTAGCCTTTCACTTGTGAATGATGGCTAGTTTCAGGCAAGAAATAGCACATGCCTTTTTTTGGTGTTTTTTGTGACTGACTTTAAAAAGAATCATAGTCGCACACCTCATGTAGCCTAGCCCATAGGCTTATATGTTTTGTTAAGATTTGTATCACAACTAAAGTTGCCAAATAACTTCTTAAAATGTAGCACATAATCTGCTTTACAACGGGTGTAGAACCTAACTGGCATACATGTGCAGTGCCTGAGTTTCAAGTTTGCAGAAGATAATTTTCACCATATAAATGTACCTTTATAATGAAAGCACTACATGCATAATTGCATTTGCGGTCACTTTTGCTAATGGTGTGTTCATGCTAATGGAACATTTGCACTTATAGCCTACTGCTCTGTGCGCATTGCTGCCCTCTTAATGTGAAGAAATAGCCTAATAGTTTATCACCGTTTTAAGCTAGACGTTCTGATTAGTTGCGTCAGGCTCATTGCATTAAAACAGTTTTTTTGATGCTATAGTGGTCTGTTTGGAATATTTCTTTCTCCAATAGAATAGGTCAACTTTTGAACTATGGGGGATAGTAGATTGACTTAGGCTTTTGTATTTTAGGCCTACTCATATGGTTGGCTGACCAAGTAAATGTGGACCGTTATTACATCGACTAACCTGTACCCCCGCACATTGACTCGGTACCAGTTCCCCCTGTATATAGCCTCGTTATTGTTATTTCATCATTTTTTACTTTAGTTTATTTGGTAAATATTTTCTTAACTCTTTCTTGGACTGCACTGTTGGTTAAAGGCTTACTCTAAATGAAGCATATAGGAATACCTGTTTCTTTGTTAACCGCTCAACACAGTATAGCCGCATGTGCGCACTCCCTCAAATCGTTTGAAGAAAATATCCTTTTTATTTTATTCAATTGTTCTATTCTATTCTTCATACTATAAAATAATGCCATGGAATTTGAAGCAAATCTTGTCTGCTAAATTAACTAGTGTAGACCACAGCCCTATTGTATAGCCAGATCATAGCCTAACATAAGGACAACTTAAGCTCAGTGACTTTCAACGTGGCACCGTCATAGGATGCCACCTTTCCAACAAGTCTGTTCGTCAAATTTCTGCCTGCTAGAGCTGCCCTTGTTAACTGTATGTGCTGTTATTGTCAAGTGGAAAGATCACCATGCCCAACCGTCGGCTGGAATGGTGTGAACCTCGCCGCCATTTGACTCTGGATCAGTGGAAACGTGTTCTCTGGAGTGATGATTCACCCTCTGGTAGTCCAACGGACAAATCTGGGAGAACGCTCGCTGCCACAATGCCTAGTGCCAACTGTAAAGTTCGGTGGAGGAGGAATAATGGCCTGGGGCTGTTTTTCGTGGTTTAGGCTAGGCCTCTTAGTTCCAGTGAAGGGGAATCTCAATGCTACAGCATTCAATGGTATTATAGATGATTCTGTGCTTCCAACTTTATGGCAACAGTTTGTGGAAGGCCCTTTCCTGTTTCAGCATGACTGCCCCTGTGCACAAAGCGAGGTCCATACAGAAATGGTTTGAAGAGATTGTTCTGGAAGAACTTGACTGGCCTGCACCGAGCGCTGACCTCAACCCCATTGAACACCTTTGGGGTGAATTGAAATGCTGACTGGCCCAACATCAGTGCCCGACCTCCCTAATGCTCTTGGCTGAATGGAAGAAAGTCCCTGCAGCAATGTTCCAACATCTTGTGGAAAGCCTTCCCAGAAGAGTGGAAGCTGTTAGAGCAGCAAAGGGAGGGATAAACACCATATTAATGCCTATGATTTTGGAATGAGATGTTCGACGAGCATGTGTCCACAAACTTTCTGGCAAAGTAGTGTATGTAAATAGCAAGGGTGGCTAGTGTTGTCTTTTGAGAATTATGATTTGATGCATGACATGCCATTCAGGAGAACACCCATGCGCAATAAAAGCAAATAATTAACCACATTCCCATCAGGTGCCCCTTTGTATGCAGTTAAGATTGTTGAAAAGATGTTATCCATAGATAAAATAATTGTCTCTCAATTTAGAGAACTCTAACATGTTTAAAGTGGAAAATGTTTTATAATCTGCCAGAAACTCTCTCACTCAGAAGTCTGAAAGAAGACAGGAATGATTTGGCTGTCTGACTGATAAGCAAAGTCAGCTTTTATGCCGTAAATTGCAGCTCAATTTTGAACAGAAATCTGAGTAAACACAGATAACCTTATGTTGCCCTTTCATTGGCACATTCTGCATGGGTTTCTTTTGTAGTCTTAACAATGGTCTGGTTTTCTTATCATTTAGGCCTTTTTCAAGTTAAGTGAGTATTTTGAGACCATATTGATGGTGATTAGTAATGTACGCCTACCGTTTGACAAAATGTTTCCCACTCCCTCAAAGTGCAGGCCTAAGATTACTTTCAAAAAGTGAACTGCAACTTATATATTTCTTCTGTCTTTTTCCTATCTTTGTGGGGATTCTCTGGCATAGCCTAAATCCTTTGGCTCCCACCACAGCCTCCACACCTGTGTGTCCTGGGAACTGCAAGCCTTCCCTCACCAGATGTAGTGGGGAGTTGTCGTTTCCAGCCTTGTACACGGTAGGTTATGTCCTTAAAAGTGGGTGTTTTTGCTGGAAAATGAGTTTGTGCAGATACTATGCTATATGCTGCTTGGGAATGATCAACTCGCATAGCGTTAGTAAAAAGAACAACAAAAAGTTGTCTAGCTACAGGTTTTCAGTCCAGTTAACCGCTGTCTACTGTGTTAACTGGATCTGAACCCTCAATGACTTGCAAGATTTCAAGAGGCTAGTGTTCTCACTGCCAGTGGACATGGTAGATGTGCCAACATCCTGTCAACATGGAAACACTCTCCATATCAACTGTGCTTTGCAGGAATTCTAAGATTGGGATTGACCATGTGAAGTTCTACAAGCATTTATTTGCTTAAGTGCTACTCCAGATGTGTTATCTCTAATCTGAAAGAGGCTACTAAAGGCTGTGGCCACGTCAGATATAAATGAAATGCCATTTTGAAGCGTTTTTGGCTGGCACTTTGTTTAGCATTCTTACTGTGTCTGTGGGTTCTAAGTATGCTTCGAGATTGGAGCTGATATCGGAATCAAACACACACTGCCTTTCTTGGTCTGGTCATTATTTTACATCAGTGGTCATTCTCTTACTCTAATCTCTGTTCTGTTTTCTATATGCACAACATTTTCACAGAGGGGGTGTATTGCAATGGCCTGAGGATTGAATGGACCTTTGTAACATCCCTCATACTGCCCATTGTAGGCTTGTGGTGCTGCTGTCCTTTGCAATTTGTTAGATTTGCGTAGTGGGTTAGGATTGTTTCTCTGCACATAAAACCAACATTTTCTCATGGAGTAGCTTTTGCCATGGCTTGGTGGTTATCCCTATTTGACATAAGACATGTTGATTTATTGGTGGAAAAGATGCACGTTAAACACGTTGTTTCCAATATGGTCCCCAATGGAATAAGCACAATGCAGACAAAACCAAAATAGGTTTCGTGGGGATAATATTCTGGGGGGGGGGGGGGGGGGGTGTGTCTCTCTTGGCAGGTGACTCACATTTACATGGCTGGCTCCAAGAATATCAAGTCATAAATGCCTGACTGTTTTAAGAGTTTTATAATGTTGTGCTAATTTTACAAGCGCTACTTATCACTGTGCCAAGCTGATGGTTGGCGACTCCTCGCCCCACACAGCCTGCTCCTAAGCATGCTAATGAGATTAAGCTATTTGTGGTACTGCGGCTATTACCCACCAACTCCATAGAGACTGAGCTGTGTGACAATTAGCATCAGCTCACTGTCACTTACTCAAGTGTTAAAGATGTAGTGCATAATCCCGAGGGTGGAACAAATCTCTGGGTTATTTTTGCTCTTGTCTATTTGTTTCCTTCTTTTGAAAAGGGAACATGGCCTCGTCATGTCAGCTGATGTCCTTGGGTAGGATGGAGGGATTCTTTTTTTGCCAGAGGGAGAGGAGTTTCAGTTCCTGAATATGTGTTGTCAAAGGGATACCACAAGCAGACCTTTATGTTCCGGCTGAGCTATGTATGAGTAGTTAGATAATGGGCAAGCTGAGGGGAATGAACAACTGCCAAATGTTACTTCTAGATCTGATGAAAGACATTATTGGGTTCTCATCTGTGGCTGGCAATATGTTTAATTTATATAAATAGTGACGTAAGTAGGCCTAACCAATGCTCTCTCTCGTGTCTCTCCTCTTGCAGACCTTTCTGCTGTCTAGTAAAGTAACCCCACCATGCGTGAATACAAGCTAGTGGTGTTAGGGTCCGGAGGTGTCGGCAAATCTGCACTGGTGAGTAGTGCCTTGCCTCGGTTTCTATTAAGGCATTCTGGGCGTAAGTGATTTGAGTGGGCATTTGCTTTTGAGAATTGATATCACTATGTTCTTCTTTCCTTGCTTATTCTCTTCCAGACAGTCCAATTTGTACAAGGTATTTTTGTGGAAAAATATGACCCCACAATAGAAGACTCCTACAGAAAGGTATGCTGCCCTAAAGTTACTAAGAGCTCCACTGCCACCACTCAAGTGTCAAAATGGTACTAAACTTTACTCCCTCTCCCACAGCAAGTTGAAGTGGACGGGCAGCAATGCATGCTTGAAATCCTTGACACAGCTGGAACAGTAAGTAGAACATGTCCACGTTAGCCGTGGTAACAGATTGTATGACGGCAGTAAACGTTAGCCGTGGTAACAGATTGTATGACGGCAGTAAACGTTAGCCGTGGTAACAGATTGTATGACTGCAGTAAACGTTAGCCGTGGTAACAGATTGTATGACGGCAGTAAATATGACCAGTATGTCATGGAGTCTTTCGTCTGCTGTTTTACAGGAGCAGTTCACAGCAATGAGGGACCTGTACATGAAGAACGGTCAAGGCTTCGCTCTTGTATACTCCATCACTGCACAGTCCACGTTTAACGACCTACAGGACCTGAGGGAACAGATCCTGAGAGTAAAGGACACTGAGGATGTGAGTATTGTAGTTATTCAGGACTCAGCCACTGTCGTTGACACTGAGGATGTGAGTATTGTAACTATTCAGGGCTCAGTCACTGTCGTTGACACTGACACGTGACCCAAACCGGCTGCACTCGTGCTCCATTTTGCATAAATGTATATTGTCCCCCCTTAGCAAACGCGATCACGACACGCAGGTTAAAATATCAAAACAAGCTCTGAACCAATTACATTAATTTGGCGACAGGTCAAAAAGCATTAAACATTTATGGCAATTTAGCTAGCTAGCTTGCATTTGCTAGCTTATTTGTCCTATTTAGCGAGCTTGCTGTTGCTAGCTAATTTGTCCTGGGATATAAACATTGAGTTGTTATTTTACCTGAAATGCACAAGGTCCTCTACTCCGACAATTAATCCACCCATAAAACAGTCAACTGAATTGTTTCTAATCATCTCTCCTCCTTCCAGCCTTTTTCTTCTCTTGACTTTATATTGTGATTGGCAACTTTCATAAATTAGCTGCATTACCGCCACTAACCTCGTTCGTCTTTCAGTCACCCACGTGGGTATAACCAATGAGGAGATGGCATGTGGGTACCTGCTTCTATAAACCAATGAGGAGATGGGAGATGCAGGACTCGCAGCGCGATCTGTGTCACAAATAGAACTGATTTCGTTTTTAGCCCGTGGCAACGCAGACGCTCATTGGCGCGCTCGAGCAGTGTGGGTGCAATAATTTAATAATAAAGACTTCTACATTTATTTTGCAACGTGGGTATAACCATGTAATAGAAGTCAGTTCTATTTGTGACGCAGAAAGCTCTGCAAGTCCTGCCTCTCCCTTCTCCTCCTCGGTGTAGTCAGTCTGGGAGGATGTGAGAATTGTAGCTATTCAGGGCTCTGTCACTGTCGTTGATGTGCTTCCAACACTTAGGCCTTGTTGTCAATGCATTTATTACAGCTGTTACGATCACTATGATTTGTATGCAGTTATGTTCTAAAGTGCCTTCATAAATTATTCACACATTTACTTTTTCCACACATTTTGTTGTTACAGCCTGAATTTAAAATTAATTAAATTGAGATTGTGTCACTGGCCTACACACAATACCCCATAATGTCAAAGTGGAATTATGTTTTTAGAAATGTTTACAAATTAATGTAAAATCTGAAATGTCTTAAGTCAATAAGCAAGCACTTTGTTATGGCAAGCCTAAACATTAAAATACATTTGGGGGAAAAAATTAATTTACTTAAAAAGTCACAAGTTGCATGGATCATGTGTGCAATAAGTGTTTAACGTGATTTTTGAATGACTATCTCATCTCTGTATCCCACACATAATTATGTGTAATGTCCCTCATTCGAGCAGTGCATTTCAAATGACAGATTCAACCACAAAGACATGGGATGTTTTCCAATGCCTCACAAAGAAAGGCGCCTATTGGCAGATGGGTACAAGTAAAGAAAGCAGACATTGAATATCCCTTTGAGCGTGTTGACGTTATTAATTACACTTTGGATGGTGTATCAATTCACCAAGTCACTATAAAGTTACAGGCGTCCTTCCTCACTCAGTTGCCGGAGAGGAAGGAAACTGCTTAGGGATTTCACTGAGGTCAATGGGGACTTTAAAACAGTTACAGATTTTAATTGTTGAGATAGGAGAGAACTGAGGATGGATCAACATTGTAGTTACCCCACAATCAAATCAAAGTTTATTTGTCACGTGCGCCGAATACAATAGGTGTAGATCTTACAGTGAAATGCTTACTTACAGGCTCTAACCAATAGTGCAAAAAAGGTATTAGGTGAACAATGGGTAAGTAAAGAAATAAAAACAACTGTAAAAAGACAGTGAAAAATAACAGTAGCGAGGCTATAAAAGTAGCGAGGCTACATACAGACACCGGTTAGTCAGGCTGATTTTGAGGTAGTATTTACATGTAGATATGGTTAAAGTGACTATGCATATATGATGAACAGAGAGTAGCAGTAGTGTAAAAGAGGGGGTGGCGGGACACAATTCAACCCGGTTAGCCAGTGTGCGGGAGCACTGGTTGGTCGGCACAATTGAGGTAGTATGTACATGAATGTATAGTTAAAGGGACTATGCATATATGATAAACAGAGAGTAGCAGCAACATAAAAGATGGGTTCGGGGGGGGCACACAGTGCAAATAGTCCAGGTAGCCATTTGATTACCTGTTCAGGAGTCTTATGGCTTGGGGGTAAAAACTGTTGAGAAGCCTTTTTATCCTAGACTTGGCACTCTGGTACCACTTGTCATGCGGTAGTAGAGAGAACAATCTATGACTGGGGCCTTCCTCTGACACCTCTACTGCAAATCTACCATTTCAGTGTTTTACTTGCTATATTGTATTTACTTTGCCACCATGGCATTTTTTTGCCTTTACCTCCCTTATCTCACCTCATTTGCTCACATCGTATGTAGACTTGTTTATACTGTATTATTGATGGTATGTTTGTTTTAATCCATGTGTAACTCTGCTTGTTGTATGTGTCGAACTGCTTTGCTTTATCTTGGCCAGGTCGCAATTGTAAATGAGAACTTGTTCTCGACTTGTCTACCTGGTTAAATAAAGGTGAAATAAATAAATAAAACCTACCCTCTGTAGTGCCTTGCGGTCGGAGGCCGAGCAATTGCCATACCAGGCAGTGATGCAACCAGTCAAGATTCTCTCGATGTTGCAGCTGTAGAACCTTTTGAGGATCTCAGGACCCATGCCAAATCTTTTTAGTTTCCTGAGGGGGAATAGGCTTTGTCGTGTCCTCTTCACGACTGTCTTTGTGTGCTTGGACCATTCTAGTTTGCTGTTTGAGTGGACACCAAGGACCTTGAAGCTTTCAACCTGCTCCACTACAGCCCCGTCGATGAGAATGGGGGCGTGCTCGGTTCTCCTTTTCCTGTAGTCCACAATCATCTCCTTAGTCTTGCTTATGTTGAGGGATAGGTTGTTATTTTGGCACCACCCGGCCAGGTCTCTGACCTCCCTATAGGCTGTCTCATCGCTGTCGGTGATCAGGCCTACTGCTGTTGTGTCATCTGCAAACTTAATGATGGTGTTGGAGTCGTGCCTGGCCATGCAGTCGTGGGTGAACAAGGAGTATAGGAGGGGACTGAGCACGCACCACTGGGAGGCTCCAGTGTTGAGGATCAGCGTGGCAGATGTGTTGCTACCTACCCTTGCAGAGGGAGGTGTTTAGTCCCAGGATCCTTAGCTTAGTGATGAGCTTTGAGGGCACTATGGTGTTGAACGCTGAGCTGTAGTCAATGAATAGCATTCTCACATAGGTGTTCCTTTTGTCCAGGTGGGAAAGGGCAGTGTGGAGTGCAACAGAGATTGCATCATCTTTGGATCTGTTCGGGCGGTATATGCAAATTGGAGTGGGTCTAGTGTTTCTGGGATAATGGTGTTGATGTGAGCCATTACCATCCTTTCAAAGCACTGCATGGCTACGGACATGAGTGCTACGGGTCTGTAGTCATTTAGGCAGGTTGCCTTTGTGTTCTTGGGCACAGGGACTATGGTGGTCTGCTTGAAACAACATGTTGGTATTAGACTCAATCAGGGATATGTTAAAAATGTCAGTAAAGACACCTACCAGTTGGTCAGCACATGCCTGGAGCACACGTCCTGGTAAACCATCTGGCCCCGACGTCTTGTGTATGTTGACCTGTTTAAAGGTCTTACTCACGTCGGCTACGGAGAGCGTGATCACACAGTCGTCCGGAACAGCTAATGCTCTCATGTATGTTTGTGTTGCTATCCTAAATGACAGTGAGAAGCAATCCTGTACAGACATTGGAGGAGCATGTCAGAGAAGATGGTGGCTTTGAGATAGAAATGTCATAGCTGATGTTTTCCAGTTTCAGCCATGCTCTTATTTCTGTCTCATGCAGAGTTTGTATATGATTGATTCATTGTCACATTATGGAGACTGATATGGCTTATATTTTTGTTTTGAAAAGAATGAGTAAAGAACTGTCAACATCTTCCCTCTATTTCTCACTATTTTGTATCAGGTCCCCATGATCCTGGTAGGCAACAAGTGTGACCTGGAGGATGAGCGTGTGGTGGGCAAAGAGCAGGGACAGAACCTGGCCAGACAGTGGAACAACTGTGCCTTTCTAGAGTCCTCCGCTAAATCAAAGATCAACGTTAATGAGGTAAGTCCCACTGCTTTCACTTCCAGTCACCTGGACTGAATTAAAGTGTTTTATATCTCTTAGTTGAAAGGAATTGCAACAACAACAAAAAAGTAATTATTGTCAAGTTAACAAGTGTGATTATCTGGAGCCTATGACAGAGTTAGTTAATGCATCTCTAACTACCAGCTCCTTTGCTCCTATTTAGATTTTCTATGACCTGGTCAGACAGATCAATAGGAAAACGCCGATAGAAAAGAAGAAAGCAAAGAAGAAGTCAAATTGCACACTGCTCTAAAGTTCTTACTTGCAGCAGCTCTGAGCCAGGTGTGATCCTGAACCTATATGTATTATGTTTTTTTACTGAGTCTAATTTGATCATAATCCCATGAGTATGTGCTTGCATTGATATTTTTGCTTTCTATCAGAATAACCCACGTTCTTCACAGTCACGCATTCCATGTGCAATTGCTCTCACATGGAATGTACTCTCCCCTACGTATTCATTTGGACAGTGAAGCTAAAACCTTTTAATATGGCTCTATACTCCAGAATTTCGGATTTGAGTTCAAATGTTTTATTAGGCGATATTAAAGAATGTCACCTGTTTATTTGAGGGTATTTTCATCTGTTTTGCAGCTATGAAATTAATGCACTTTGTTTCTAGTCCCCCCGCCCATTTGAAAGTGTCATAAGTATTTGGACAAAGTCACTTGGTGTATTACATTTAGTCAAAAGTTTAGTATTTGGGCCCATATTTCTAGCACGCAATGACTACATCAAGCTTGTGACTCATTTTTTGGGGGGGTATGATATTTGTCTCTAATTTTCTCACTCATCATTCATGATGATATGTAATCACATTTGCAATGCAGCCATATTACTGTAGAGGTGTTCAGAAACATTCTAATTTACATTGACTCAAGATGACAATACATTATTTACCATTCATTTCTATTGGGCACAACATAATCTGAAACACAACCAAAACAAACTGCAAATGCATCTGACAAGTTTGTAAAGTCACAAGCTTGATTTAGTCATTGCGTGTTAGCAATATGGGACCAAATACTAAACTTTTGACTATATTTTATACACTATAAGTGAATTTCATGACACAAAATGCTAACCTGCAAATTAAAGGTGACATTCTGTATTGTTGCCACATAAAACATTTTCTCAAATTCAAAATACTGGCGTATGGAGCAGAAATTCAACGTTTTAGCTTCACTGTCCAAATAAATACGTATAGGTGTGTAAATCAAAGCACCTCTGGACTACCATTCCTCTGTGTCTCTATTACCTGTAGGAAACTGAATTACACAACTGTTGCCCATTTGGAAGGTGCCAGCATTCCAAGTCCTTTCAGCAAAATTTGGAGAAGTTTGACAAAGGCAGACAAGTAATTATCTTCCTCACCACTCTAATAATGGAGGATTATTCTTCTTGGATACTCTTCTCTGCTTCTTAATGGTTACAGACCTTTTCCTCTTTTTTATTCTTTTTTTTGTCAATGAGTCAGCCTTGTGATGAAGAGCTTTGCCTTTCCCCTGTTTAAAAGAAGAGACCACCATGTGGATTTGGGGAATTAGGATGTTTTGAATGCAAATATTGTCAGATCTTCGGCACATTTCAAATGATAAAACTTTTGCAAAATACATCATGGGAAATGTTGGCCTTTTTCATTACCATACCCTTCTGCACTAATTGTGTCTACAGTAATGCATCAATGTCCATATGTTTTCTTTCTCGTACTTTTATTCATCAAATAACATATTTCCTAAGTGACTTTGTTTTATGGGAAGCTGTAAGGCTTTCATATTTCCCATAATATATTCTGATTACTTTTTTGCATAATGAAGCTGTGGAAAATGTATATTTTATAGAATGGGGGAAATGAAGAGACTTGATTTGTTTGTCTTGAGGCTGAAAATATATTGTACTAAAAACCAACTCTAATATTGCTTCTTGTTACCCTGTCACAAAAGATTTTCCAGCTTTTATGAATGATTAAATTTTAGTACATTTTCATTATATTTTGTCAATGTCTTTTTTATTCCTCTACATAATAGTAATTAAGTCAAAAGGTCAATCTGAAATGAACATGCTCTCTCTCAATAAAAAAATACAAGTACAAGTGTGTTACCCAAACTCAGTCCTGGGGACCCCAAGGTGTGCATGTTTTGTTTTTTGCCCTAGCACTATACAGCTGATTCAAATAATCAACTCATTATTAAGCTTTGATTATTTGAATCAGCCAGCTATGGCAAAAAAACAGAACGTGCACATGTTTGGGTCCCCAGGACTGAGTTTGGGAAACACTGGTTTAAACAGGTGTGTGGTGTGAAATGGATTGTTTTTCAGTGTTTGTAGAGTCTGGTCTCGGGACTACAGTGTCTTGGTCTCGGATCCATTTATACACGGTCTTGGACAATGAGGACATGTCATTTCATTTGAGAGCAGACGAGACCAGGGACCTCATTTATAAGTTATAAATGTATGCATGAGTCATTTCTGGAAGACTGCGCACGCACAAATATTGAGATTCATAAACTTGGCGTAAGATCAGACCTGTTATAAAACTATGAATGAGCATTATAACCACCTGAAGAACACCCATCATTCACCTTTTTATGGTGATTATGGAGCCCCACAATGCAGGTGTCATAATACCCATAACCTAGCAGTCAAACCGAAATGGTTGCAATCGTTTTTCCACCATAGATTTTTCCCATAGGGGATTTTAGAAACGCTTGAAATAAGGGCTGTGTTATGTGATATCTTACTCTGGTGTGATGTTTTGATAACCATGTAAATCTCTCTCAAACAAGGTGACTTTTATCCATATATTCTGCTCTATTTACTCTGATTAGAAAATGCTAATTAGCTTCAACATAGACATGCAAAACTACAAGCTCCTGCACCTCATCTCTAGCTGACACCTTTGCTAACAGCTATTGTCAATTTGAAACGTGCACAAAACAGTCCACAGAATTGTCAATTGAAAGAAATGTTGCCAATGTATTAATTAATAAATTTAGCTAACAGTTAACACAGAGATTCTTACCTTTGTCTGGCAGTCTCTTCCAGATATCCATGGCGTTTGTGGTTCTTTATGATGGCCACATACGCAGCTAATTAGCATTTCATTTTGGGTGGGGGTAAATCCAGGCCATTATATATTGATAAAAAGGCACCTTGTCCTAGAGATATTTACACCGCTATCAAAACTACATGAAACACAGCCCTTATTTTAAGTGTTTCTGAAATCCCCTATGGGAAAAATGAATTGTGGAAAAACGATTGGAACCATTTCCCTGTTTGACCGCTAGGTTTTACAGGTATTTTGACTCCTACTGTGGTACTCTATAAGGCCCTTCTTTGCTGTATACTTTGGAAGTATTGGAATTAGGCTGAGACATCCTAAAGGAAATAGTAATGGCAAACTTGATCAAATGTCTTTGGAGGTTGCAGAATATTTGCGTTGCAGATACATTTTCTGTATCTATCTCTGAAAAAAACACACAATTACAAATAGTTTTGGACCTGTAAACAGCATTCAATCATGTTTTGCATTTACTTTTTCCCAAACCTAAATATACTGCACTTCCTGTGAATTCTAAAACATTTTCTACTGGGAAACATGTAAACTACTACTTGCAGTGGCAGCCTACACACTTCGTTGTGAAAGATCAACTGTCTGTTCACCTGTCAAATTATACTATAGGCCTGTGTTATAAACCGCTCTCCCTGTCGGCTGCATAGAGCAAAAACAAATTATAATAGTTTATATAATAGGTCCAATTAAATGAGATGCGGATAGTAATTTGTTGTATGCTACTTCGTGAATGTGAACTCATCATAGCCAGAAAATGTGAGGAATTTATTCTGCAATGGTTATGTATATGTATTATGTATTATGTTTATAAATTAAATACGGTGTACTCGAGAAATGTGACATGACAGTATTCAGACAGCCTACAAAGAACAGACGGTTCACTTTTTTCAATCGTTAAACTGCACATCGGATCGCATTGAGCAAAATACTTGAAATAGCTTATCTATTAAATGAGAGATGGGAGGAATGGTCGCCTATACTAACTGGTTTCATAGGCATTGAAACTATTTTGCGAGTATGAAACCATCACATTCAGAAATGAGGAGGAATGTATTATGCAATGAAGATGGAAATAATAGGAAATAGATGCCTATTTCTAATTATTTTAGAATCCAAAGATAAAATAAATAGGCCTAGAAGTTTGCTCTTCTCATCAACAGGAAATGATTGCATATTATTATATTTAGCTACCTGTTTTTTTGTTATGAATAACAGTAAATCTTGGTGGGGCAAAAAAAAAAATGTTATCCAAGCCAGCAATGCCACAACACAGCACTAAACAATACAATAATTGCACTATAACGGTGACAAACGGTGCCCACAAAATGTCATGTGCCTACAGTATTGGCCAAAAGTTTTGAGAATGAGACAAATATTAATTTCCACAAAGTTTGCTGCTTCAGTGTCTTTAGTTATTTTTGTCAGATGTTACTATGGAATACTGAAGTATAAATACAGGCATTTCATAAGTGTCAAAGGCTTTTATTGACAATTACATGAAGTTGATGCAAAGAGTCAATATTTGCAATGTTGTCCCTTCTGATTCAAGACCTCTGCAATCCACCCTGGCATGCTGTCAATTAACTTCTGGTTCACATCCTGACTGATGGCAGCCCATTCTTGCATAATCAATGCTTGGAGTTTGTCAGAATTTGTTGGTTTTTGTTTGTCCACCCGCCTCTTGAGGATTGACCACAAGTTCTCAATGGGATTAAGGTCTGGGGAGTTTCTTGGCCATGGACTCAAAATATCGATGTTTTGTTCCCCGAGCCACTTAATTATCACTTTTGCCTTATGGCAAGGTGCTCCATCATGCTGGAAAAGGCATTGTTCATCATCAAACTCTTCCTGGATGGTTGGGATAAATTGCTCTCGGCAGATGTGTTGGTACCATTCTTTATTCATGGCTGTGTTCTTAGGCAAAATTGTGAGTGAGCCCACTCCCTTAGCTGAGAAACAACTCTACACATGAATTGCCTCAGGATGCTTTACTGTTGGCATGACACAGGACTGATGGTAGCACTCACCTTGTCTTCTCCAGACAAGATTTTTTCTGGATGCCCCAAACAATCGTAAAGGGGATTCATCAGAGAAAATGACTTTACCCCAGTCCTCAGCAGTCCAATCCCTTTACCTTTTGCAGAATATCAGTCTGGCCCTGATCTTTTTTTCTGGAGAGAAGTGGCTTCTTTGCTACCGTTCTTGACACCAGGCGATCCTCCAAAAGTCTTTGCCTCACTGTGCATACACCTGCCTGCTGCCATTCCTGAGCAAACTCTGTACTGGTGGTGCCCCGATCCCGCTGCTGAATCAACTTTAGGAGATGGTCCTGGTGCTTGCTGGACTATCTTGGGCGCCCTGAAGCCTTCTTCATAACAATTGAACCGCTCTCCTTGAAGTTTTTGATGATCCGATAAATGGTTAATTTGGATGCAATCTTACTGGCAGCACTATCCTTGCCTGTGAAGCCCTTTTTGTGCAAAGCAATGATGATGGCACGTGTTTCCTTGCAGGTAACCATGGTTGACAGAGGAAAAACAATGATTCCAAGCACCACCCTCCTTTTGAAGCTTCCAGTCTGTTATTCAAACTCAATCAGCATGACAGAGTGATCTCCAGCCTTGTCCTCGTCAACACTTATACCTGTGTTAACGAGAGAATCATTGACATGATGTCAGCTAGTCCTTTTGTGGCAGGGCTGAAATGCAGTGGAAATTATTTTGGGGGATTCAGTTCATTTGCATGCCAAAGAGAGACTTTGCAATTAATTGCAATTCATCTGATCACTCTTCATAACATTCTGGAGTATATGCAAATTGCCATCATACAAACTGAGGCAGCAGACTTTGTGAAAATTAATATTTGTGTCATCCTCAAAACTTTTGGCCATGACTGTACATAACGCTATTCCATTAGCAGAGCTTTCTTTTCAGCACCATTGCGTGAATCCTTACCACCGCTACACCTGGCTATCAGGGGAGCCTTGTTTGGCAGCTAAACAGTTATTATGCCTCATTTACTGCCTTTTCTAAAAACATAGCTGATATGGCTGACTTGCTTAAACAAATGTGGCTTCTGCTGACTACCGAGATGTACAAACTATGGCATAAGGGAACGATGAGCAGATAAGATGCAATGAGCAAGCTAAGATGAACATAGTCAATATAACTATTTGTTCAGGACTTTTAAAATGTACAGCAATAGAATTCAGAACATGGACCATTCTTACAGTATTCTCCCTGTACACCAAGTCAGAACTGTAGGATAAATAAAGGGGGCATATAAGCACACAATGAAAGCTCTTACAATATTTGATTATGACATTTCTCTAAAACAGACTATAGGTTACATGTGCACCACCACCAACTCAGAACAGTAGGCTATGTTATGAGGGGGAAATGGACCAAATTATTAGGGTGAGGCACATGGGCTTCTAGCAGTTTACTACACAACATACACTTAGTATTACTTTCTCAGTTACAGTATACATATCTCCCTGGCATATTACATCATTCATGCAGCAGCATACAATACATTTTTGGACTCACCTTGTTATGCTGTGCTCACTTGAATGGGAACGTGGCGCGACGGACCTTCTAGTGGGCAAATTTTGTCATCAAACTTTCATCAAAGTCTGACGTTCTCTGGATTTATGGTGCTTTCAAGACAACTGGAAACTCAGAAAAAACAAGGTTGAATCCTGACGTCAGTGATCTTCATGTCGGAGCTCTAGAAAGAGCACTGAGTTCCCGACGTGGAATTCCGAGTTGGATGACGGTTTAAAATGTATTTTAAAATGTATTTTTTTGTATTTGCGATTTCCAACTTGTTGTGTAATGTTTATGTCCAATGGCGGATGAGCACCAATACATTTTATCAAGAATTTCTCTTCATATGAAAATCATTGAAAACGATTTGCCCAAGTAGATTGTCAACTTGATTCATGATGATGACTGCTTGTCTAGCTTGCTAGTTAATATTTTTGAGAGTATGATGTTGACATGATCAGTCCAATCAAAGCTAACGTAGGGAAAACGTGATTTGACGTCATTTTATCTGGGACCAATGACCTTGATTCTTCTTGGATGGGGCACTTCTTCTTGGATGGGCTCTTCTTTTATTTTTTTCAATTAAAACTTTTATTAAGTTTTCTTATTTTTCAATCAACCAACAAAACACATTCCACGTTCACAGATGTGACAGACTTTAATAAAAATAATAAAAAATAATAATAACTAACAATAACTAAAAAAAAACTTAAAAAATATCAATAATAAACAAAAATCCTTGCAACAGCACTATCAAGGTTCTTATTAGCTATTTACAGCCTTAGCTGAGATGACAAGCAAATAATTAGTTTTTACAGCACCTTACACAACATGTATCTGCTCATTTCCCTAATCACCCCCTTCACTGTGTCCAATTTCAAATATAGTTGAGTAGTGGAGACCAGAGACTATCAAACTTGGGCTGTCTCTTGCAGAGGTCATAAGTGAGATTTTCAAGAGGAAGAAAGTCAACAATCTGGTCAATCCACATTTTAAATGTAGGAGAAGTATTAGAAGCCCACAATAGAAGAATACATTTCTTAGCAAAGTATGTGATAGTCATAAACACATTTTCTCTGTCAGGATCAACAATAAAGTCCTGCTGGGCATTAAGAAGATCGAGACACAGGGTCATATTAAACTGAACATCTAGTATTTTCTGTGCAGCAGTATGTATAGATTGCCAAAATCTGGCAATCTCTCTACAACTCCATAATACATGCATATAGGTTCCACTTTCAGAGGTACATATTTTGCAGTTAGGAGAAATGTGTCATGTTTTGTCTTATATTGTCTTGTCATTTTGCTTTCCCTTCTGTTCGTTTTCCCCCTGCTGGTCTTTTTAGGTTCGTTCCCTTTTTTCTCTCTCCCTCCCTCTCTCTCTTCTCTCTATCGTTCCGTTCCTGCTCCCAGCTGTTCCTATTCCCCTAATCAATCATTTAGTCTTTCCACACCTGTTCCCTATCTGTTCCTCTGATTAGAGTCCCTATTTCTCCCCTTGTTTTCCGTTTCTGTCCTGTCGGATCCTTGTATATTGTTCACCGTGCTGTGTCTTTGTCTCGCCCTGTCGTGTCGTGTTTCCCTCAGATGCTGCGTGGTGAGCAGGTGTCTGAGTCTGCTACGGTCAGTGCCTTCCCGAGGCAACCTACAGTTTATGGTCGAGTCTCCAGTCTGTCCTCGTCATTACGAGTGGAATTGTTTTTTATGCTTTGTTTACCGCTCCGATTTGTCTAGGAGTATTGCATATTTCCTTTACTGGAATAAAGACTCTGTTTTCGCCAAGTCGCTTTTGGGTCCTCATTCACCTGCATAACAGAAGGATCCGACCAGAGAATGGACCCAGCGACTACAGACGCTCGTAACACTGCCGTCGAGATCCAAGGAGCCATGCTCGGCAGACACGAGCAGGAATTGTCTGCTGCTCGTCAGGCCATGGAGAACCTGGCCGCTCAGGTTTCCGACCTCTCTGGACAGTTCCAGAGTCTTCGTCTCGTGCCACCTGTTACTTCCTGGTCTGCCGAGTCTCCGGAACCTAGGGTTAATAACCCACCTTGTTACTCCGGGCAGCCCACGGAGTGCCGCTCCTTTCTCACCCAGTGTGATATTGTGTTCTCTCTCCAACCCAACACATACTCTAGAGAGAGAGCTCGGGTTGCTTACGTCATATCACTCCTTACTGGCCGGGCTCGAGAGTGGGGCACAGCTATCTGGGAGGCAAGGGCTGATTGTTCTAACAAATACCAGAACTTTAAAGAGGAGATGATTCGGGTTTTTGACCGTTCAGTTTTTGGTAGGGAGGCTTCTAGGGCCCTGGCTTCCCTATGCCAAGGTGATCGATCCATAACGGATTACTCTATAGAGTTTCGCACTCTTGCTGCCTCTAGTGACTGGAACGAGCCGGCGCTGCTCGCTCGTTTTCTGGAGGGACTCCACGCAGTGGTTAAAGATGAGATTCTTTCCCGGGAGGTTCCTTCCAGTGTGGACTCTTTGATTGCTCTCGCCATCCGCATAGAACGACGGGTAGATCTTCGTCACCAAGCTCGTGGAAGAGAGCTCGCGTTAACGGTGTTTCCCTGCTCCGCATCGCAACCATCTCCCTCCTCTGGCTCAGAGACTGAGCCCATGCAGCTGGGAGGTATTCGCATCTCGACTAAGGAGAGGGAACGGAGGATCACCAACCGCCTGTGCCTCTATTGCGGACTTGCTGGACATTTTGTCAATTCATGTCCAGTAAAGCCAGAGCTCATCAGTAAGCGGAGGGCTACTGGTGAGCGCTACTACTCAGGTCTCTTCATCTAGATCCTGTACTACTATGTCGGTCCATCTACGCTGGACCGGTTCGGGTGCTACATGCAGTGCCTTGATAGACTCTGGGGCTGAGGGTTGTTTTATGGACGAAGCATGGGCTCGGAAACATGACATTCCTTTCAGACAGTTAGACAAGCCTACGCCCATGTTCGCCTTAGATGGTAGTCATCTTCCCAGTATCAGATATGAGACACTACCTTTAACCCTCACAGTATCTGGTAACCACAGTGAGACTATTTCTTTTTTGATTTTTCGTTCACCTTTTACACCTGTTGTTTTGGGTCATCCCTGGCTAGTATGTCATAATCCTTCTATTAATTGGTCTAGTAATTCTATCCTATCCTGGAACGTTTCTTGTCATGTGAAGTGTTTAATGTCTGCCATCCCTCCCGTTTCTTCTGTCCCCACTTCTCAGGAGGAACCTGGCGATTTGACAGGAGTGCCGGAGGAATATCATGATCTGCGCACGGTCTTCAGTCGGTCCCGAGCCAACTCCCTTCCTCCTCACCGGTCGTATGATTGTAGTATTGATCTCCTTCCGGGGACCACTCCTCCTCGGGGTAGACTATACTCTCTGTCGGCTCCCGAACGTAAGGCTCTCGAGGATTATTTATCTGTGTCTCTTGACGCCGGTACCATAGTGCCTTCTTCCTCTCCGGCCGGGGCGGGGTTCTTTTTGTTAAGAAGAAGGACGGTACTCTGCGCCCCTGCGTGGATTATCGAGGGCTGAATGACATAACGGTTAAGAATCGTTATCCGCTTCCCCTTATGTCATCAGCCTTCGAGATTCTGCAGGGAGCCAGGTGCTTTACTAAGTTGGACCTTCGTAACGCTTACCATCTCGTGCGCATCAGAGAGGGGGACGAGTGGAAAACGGCGTTTAACACTCCGTTAGGGCATTTTGAGTACCGGGTTCTGCCGTTTGGTCTCGCCAATGCGCCAGCTGTTTTTCAGGCATTAGTTAATGATGTTCTGAGAGACATGCTGAACATCTTTGTTTTTGTCTACCTTGACGATATCCTGATTTTTTCACCGTCACTCGAGATTCATGTTCAGCACGTTCGACGTGTACTCCAGCGCCTTTTAGAGAATTGTCTCTACGTGAAGGCTGAGAAGTGCTCTTTTCATGTCTCCTCCGTTACTTTTCTCGGTTCTGTTATTTCCGCTGAAGGCATTCAGATGGATTCCGCTAAGGTCCAAGCTGTCAGTGAGTGGCCCGTTCCAAGGTCACGTGTCGAGTTGCAGCGCTTTCTAGGTTTCGCTAATTTCTATCGGCGTTTCATTCGTAATTTCGGTCAAGTTGCTGCCCCTCTCACAGCTCTTACTTCTGTCAAGACGTGTTTTAAGTGGTCCGGTTCCGCCCAGGGAGCTTTTGATCTTCTAAAAGAACGTTTTACGTCCGCTCCTATCCTCGTTACTCCTGACGTCACTAGACAATTCATTGTCGAGGTTGACGCTTCAGAGGTAGGCGTGGGAGCCATTCTATCCCAGCGCTTCCAGTCTGACGATAAGGTTCATCCTTGCGCTTATTTTTCTCATCGCCTGTCGCCATCTGAACGCAACTATGATGTGGGTAACCGCGAACTGCTCGCCATCCGCTTAGCCCTAGGCGAATGGCGACAGTGGTTGGAGGGGGCGACCGTTCCTTTTGTCGTTTGGACAGACCATAAGAACCTTGAGTACATCCGTTCTGCCAAACGACTTAATGCTCGTCAAGCTCGTTGGGTGTTGTTTTTCGCTCGTTTCGAGTTTGTGATTTCTTACCGTCCGGGTAGTAAGAACACCAAGCCTGATGCCTTATCCCGTCTTTTTAGTTCTTCTGTGGCTTCTACTGATCCCGAGGGGATTCTTCCTTATGGGCGTGTTGTCGGGTTGACAGTCTGGGGAATTGAAAGACAGGTTAAGCAAGCACTCACGCACACTGCGTCGCCGCGCGCTTGTCCTAGTAACCTTCTTTTCGTTCCTGTTTCTACTCGTCTGGCTGTTCTTCAGTGGGCTCACTCTGCCAAGTTAGCTGGTCATCCCGGCGTTCGAGGTACTCTTGCTTCTATTCGCCAGCGCTTTTGGTGGCCTACTCAGGAGCGTGACACGCGCCGTTTCGTGGCTGCTTGTTCGGACTGCGCGCAGACTAAGTCAGGTAACTCTCCTCCTGCCGGTCGTCTCAGACCGCTTCCCATTCCTTCTCGACCATGGTCTCACATCGCCCTAGACTTCATTACCGGTCTGCCTTTGTCTGCGGGGAAGACTGTGATTCTTACGGTTGTCGATAGGTTCTCTAAGGCGGCACATTTCATTCCCCTCGCTAAACTTCCTTCCGCTAAGGAGACGGCACAAATCATCATCGAGAATGTGTTCAGAATTCATGGCCTCCCGTTAGACGCCGTTTCAGACAGAGGCCCGCAATTCACGTCACAGTTTTGGAGGGAGTTCTGTCGTTTGATTGGTGCGTCCGTCAGTCTCTCTTCCGGGTTTCATCCCCAGTCTAACGGTCAAGCAGAGAGGGCCAATCAGACGATTGGTCGCATACTACGCAGCCTTTCTTTCAGAAACCCTGCGTCTTGGGCAGAACAGCTCCCCTGGGCAGAATACGCTCACAACTCGCTTCCTTCGTCTGCTACCGGGTTATCTCCGTTTCAGAGTAGTCTGGGTTACCAGCCTCCTCTGTTCTCATCCCAGCTTGCCGAGTCCAGCGTTCCCTCCGCTCAAGCGTTTGTCCAACGTTGTGAGCGCACCTGGAGGAGGGTGAGGTCTGCACTTTGCCGTTACAGGGCACAGACTGTGAGAGCCGCCAATAAACGTAGGATTAAGAGTCCTAGGTATTGTTGCGGCCAGAGAGTGTGGCTTTCCACTCGCAACCTTCCTCTTACGACAGCTTCTCGTAAGTTGACTCCGCGGTTCATTGGTCCGTTCCGTGTCTCCCAGGTCGTCAATCCTGTCGCTGTGCGACTGCTTCTTCCGCGACATCTTCGTCGCGTCCATCCTGTCTTCCATGTCTCCTGTGTCAAGCCCTTTCTTCGCACCCCCGTTCGTTCCCCCCCCTCCCGTCCTTGTCGAGAGCGCACCTATTTACAAGGTACGTAGGATCATGGACATGCGTTCTCGGGGACGGGGTCACCAATACTTAGTGGATTGGGAGGGTTACGGTCCTGAGGAGAGGAGTTGGGTTCCGTCTCGGGACGTGCTGGACCGTTCACTGATTGATGATTTCCTCCGTTGCCGCCAGGATTCCTCCTCGAGTGCGCCAGGAGGCGCTCGGTGAGTGGGGGGGTACTGTCATGTTTTGTCTTATATTGTCTTGTCATTTTGCTTTCCCTTCTGTTCGTTTTCCCCCTGCTGGTCTTTTTAGGTTCGTTCCCTTTTTTCTCTCTCCCTCCCTCTCTCTCTTCTCTCTATCGTTCCGTTCCTGCTCCCAGCTGTTCCTATTCCCCTAATCAATCATTTAGTCTTTCCACACCTGTTCCCTATCTGTTCCTCTGATTAGAGTCCCTATTTCTCCCCTTGTTTTCCGTTTCTGTCCTGTCGGATCCTTGTATATTGTTCACCGTGCTGTGTCTTTGTCTCGCCCTGTCGTGTCGTGTTTCCCTCAGATGCTGCGTGGTGAGCAGGTGTCTGAGTCTGCTACGGTCAGTGCCTTCCCGAGGCAACCTACAGTTTATGGTCGAGTCTCCAGTCTGTCCTCGTCATTACGAGTGGAATTGTTTTTTATGCTTTGTTTACCGCTCCGATTTGTCTAGGAGTATTGCATATTTCCTTTACTGGAATAAAGACTCTGTTTTCGCCAAGTCGCTTTTGGGTCCTCATTCACCTGCATAACAGAAGGATCCGACCAGAGAATGGACCCAGCGACTACAGACGCTCGTAATACTGCCGTCGAGATCCAAGGAGCCATGCTCGGCAGACACGAGCAGGAATTGTCTGCTGCTCGTCAGGCCATGGAGAACCTGGCCGCTCAGGTTTCCGACCTCTCTGGACAGTTCCAGAGTCTTCGTCTCGTGCCACCTGTTACTTCCTGGTCTGCCGAGTCTCCGGAACCTAGGGTTAATAACCCACCTTGTTACTCCGGGCAGCCCACGGAGTGCCGCTCCTTTCTCACCCAGTGTGATATTGTGTTCTCTCTCCAACCCAACACATACTCTAGAGAGAGAGCTCGGGTTGCTTACGTCATATCACTCCTTACTGGCCGGGCTCGAGAGTGGGGCACAGCTATCTGGGAGGCAAGGGCTGATTGTTCTAACAAATACCAGAACTTTAAAGAGGAGATGATTCGGGTTTTTGACCGTTCAGTTTTTGGTAGGGAGGCTTCTAGGGCCCTGGCTTCCCTATGCCAAGGTGATCGATCCATAACGGATTACTCTATAGAGTTTCGCACTCTTGCTGCCTCTAGTGACTGGAACGAGCCGGCGCTGCTCGCTCGTTTTCTGGAGGGACTCCACGCAGTGGTTAAAGATGAGATTCTTTCCCGGGAGGTTCCTTCCAGTGTGGACTCTTTGATTGCTCTCGCCATCCGCATAGAACGACGGGTAGATCTTCGTCACCAAGCTCGTGGAAGAGAGCTCGCGTTAACGGTGTTTCCCTGCTCCTTCCCGAGGCAACCTACAGTTTATGGTCGAGTCTCCAGTCTGTCCTCGTCATTACGAGTGGAATTGTTTTTTATGCTTTGTTTACCGCTCCGATTTGTCTAGGAGTATTGCATATTTCCTTTACTGGAATAAAGACTCTGTTTTCGTCAAGTCGCTTTTGGGTCCTCATTCACCTGCATAACAAAATGTCTGTTTTCATTCTATGGAGTCTCAGTGGGGTGTAATAAAATTTGTACAAAAATGTGGAATTAAATTCTTTCATTTTTTCATGAGTAGAGGAGCAGTATACCCTGTCGCAAACCATCCGCCCATAACTCATCACTGATAGTCAGTCAAAGGTCCTTTCCCCATTTTATTTTCAAATGAGTAAAGGAGGAGCCTCCTTTCTCAGAAAGGAGTCTATAGGAGATATATGAGATTTTGCCTTTAATGGATTGTGCTGTAGCAAGAAGGGTTTCAACTTCATTCAGCTGAGCTCTAAACCTCCTCTTGGAAGTAAATTAGGAAATGACATGTCTAATTTGAAGATATAGAAAAAATGTTGGATCTTGGCACATTGAATTCACTGCAGAGCTCTTAAAAGGATTTCAGTGTAGTGGGTTTCTAATGAAATAGGCCTGAAAAGGTCCTGATTCCTAGAGTATGCCAAAGATTTAAGTTGGCATCACTCAGGGCTTTTGGCAAGTCTAGGTTGCATACTATAGGCGAGTGAGAACATATTTGGGAGGAAATGGGATGGGCACTTCTAATGTACAGTGCCTTGCGAAAGTATTCGGCCACCTTGAACTTTGCAACCTTTTGCCACATTTCAGGCTTCAAACATAAAGATATAAAACTTTATTTTTTTGTGAAGAATCAACAACAAGTGGGACACAATCATGAAGTGGAATGACATTTATTGGATATTTCAAACTTTTTTAACAAATCAAAAACTGAAAAATTGGGCGTGCAAAATTATTCAGCCCCTTTACTTTCAGTGCAGCAAACTCTCTCCAGAAGTTCAGTGAGGATCTCTGAATGATCCAATGTTGACCTAAATGACTAATGATGATAGATACAATCCACCTGTGTGTAATCAAGTCTCCGTATAAATGCACCTGCACTGTGATAGTCTCAGAGGTCCGTTAAAAGCGCAGAGAGCATCATGAAGAACAAGGAACACAGCAGGCAGGTCCGAGATACTGTTGTGAAGAAGTTTAAAGCCGGATTTGGATACAAAAATATTTCCCAAGCTTTAAACATCCCAAGGAGCACTGTGCCAGCGATAATATTGAAATGGAAGGAGTATCAGACCACTGCAAATCTACCAAGACCTGGCCGTCCCTCTAAACTTTCAGCTCATACAAGGAGAAGACTGATCAGAGATGCAGCCAAGAGGCCCATGATCACTCTGGATGAACTGCAGAGATCTACAGCTGATGTGGCAGAATCTGTCCATAGGACAACAATCAGTCTTATATTGCACAAATCTGGCCTTTATGGAAGAGTGGCAAGAAGAAAGCCATTTCTTAAAGATATCCATAAAAAGTGTCATTTAAAGTTTGCCACAAGCCACCTGGGAGACACACCAAACATGTGGAAGAAGGTGCTCTGGTCAGATGAAACCAAAATTGAACTTTTTAGCAACAATGCAAAACGTTATGTTTGGCGTAAAAGCAACACAGCTCATCACCCTGAACACACCATCCCCACTGTCAAACATGGTGGTGGCAGCATTATGGTTTGGGCCTGCTTTTCTTCCGCGGGGACAGGGAAGATGGTTAATATTGATGGGAAGATGGATGGAGCCAAATACAGGACCATTCTGGAAGAAAACCTGATGGAGTCTGCAAAAGACCTGAGACTGGGACGGAGATTTGTCTTCCAACAAGACAATGATCCAAAACATAAAGCAAAATCTACAATGGAATGGTTCAAAAATAAACATATCCAGGTGTTAGAATGGCCAAGTCAAAGTCCAGACCTGAATCCAATCGAGAATCTGTGGAAAGAACTGAAAACTGTTGTTCACAAATGCTCTCCATCCAACCTCACTGAGCTCGAGCTGTTTTGCAAGGAGGAATAGGAAAAAATGTCAGTCTCTCGATGTGCAAAACTGATAGAGACATACCCCAAGCGACGTACAGCTGTAATCGCAGCAAAAGGTGGCGCTACAAAGTATGCTTAAGGGGGCTGAATAATTTTGCACGCCCAATTTCAGGTTTTGATATGTTAAAAAAGTTTGAAATATCCAATAAATGTCGTTCCACTTCATGATTGTGTCCCACTTGTTGTTGATTCTTCACAAAAAAATACAGTTTTATATATTTATGTTTGAAGCCTGAAATGTGGCAAAAGGTCGCAAAGTTCAAGGGGGCCGAATACTTTCGCAAGGAACTGTACATCTATGGCAGCACCCAAGGGGCTTGAATTTTCGAGCTCTCCCCGTAGATTTTGCAATGACATAGAGCCCCAAAGAGTGACAGAACACTGAGAACATTACCATTACTAGAGAACATTACCAAACCCTACTCTGTGTATTTTCCGCTGGCTACCCCACCACAACAGAAAGCACTGAGCTAGGCTGAACACCTGCATTTTGGAGTTGCTTTACTCAAGAAAGCAAAGAAGAAACCATGTTTGTATGCAACTTTATTAACTCATAGATTTTTTTTGTTTTTTACATTGTTTGCAAACTGATATGTGACACGTATTAATGCCTAAATAAAGTGCAAAACAGGCCACACAAAACATATATACAGTACCAGTCAAAAGTTTGGACACACCTACTCATTCAAGGGTTATTACGCCCAATACAATGTTGAAAAACAGAACGCTTCCCACCACTAGATCAAATAAATAGACGTGAGCTGGATGTGATCCCAACGCTGCCACCAATGTAGCAGAAGAAAGTGAAAGCTGCAACAGGGACTCTAAACAGAGCTCATGCGTGGCAAAGTGAGCGGCCATTGCCATGAAAGCTTAGTAGTCCTCTGGGCAGAGTCAGTAGGCCTTGTTACAATAGCCTGAGTATATAACATGTTTGACACAACCGTAATAATCATCATGAAACGGCTGTAAGTGTAACCCAACAAAATAAATGATTTTACATTAACCTGTTTAACTGCATTGATATGGCTTAATTAATCATAGACCAGACTCATTATAGTTGCAAATAACATGCAGTTGCACCTTGGGAATCTAAACCAAACATATTTTTTTTCAGGTCTTATGTTTCCCCACATTAACTGATTCATTATTCCCATCATGAAAATGTATCCCCATTCCCCAATCAAATAACTTCATCGATACCACAAATAAAACATAAAAATACAGATTTTTACTCCAATCTGGCAACCCTCATAAAATCCAACATAGTAGGGCCTCCCGGGAAGCGCAGTGGTCTAAGGCACCGCATCACAGAGCTAGCTGTGCCATTAGAGATCCTGGTTTGAGTCCAGGCTCTGTCGCAGCCGCGAACCCGGCTGCATAGATAACAGCATTGGCATTAATAAAAACATATGGCTACTATTATATTATAAATATTTTGGTGACAACCTGGTTGATTAACAATATTGGATTGTTAACATGTTTGCTCAAAATGCATTTCTCCAATGACTTTCAAAAGATTGTTCTGAAGTTAGTGCAAACTTCAGAATTCCTATGAATGAAGTTGCACAAAAATGTGTCTTTTCCTACGAATTAAGTAACACAAAAATACATATATTTTCATTCGAATTAAGCCACATTAAAACGCACAAATCTGCTGAAATACTTTTGAGTGTGAGATTGTGTTGCAACATCTTATAGCCTACGAAAATCTGGGCTCTCTACTTTAGTCATAACATTACTGTCCTATATTTTTGTTGAAACATATCCTCAAACCTCAAATTGTTTGAGTCGTCCACTCGCTTAGGGGAGACCGTGGGAAATGATAACCTATTTTGTATTTGTATCTAGGCTATTAGAGAGACCATGGTTAGTGATAATTTACAGAGTGGCTCTCTATTTGTCCTCTGAATATTATTTTTTTCCCCCATTCTGGATGACTAAAGATTTCTTCTGAAATATTGACAAAGAATTATTGTATCCTATATTTTGAGCTCTTATTACGGCGCCGACCGTAATAAGAGCCCCGCCCAGATCACAACACGGGTGTTTTTCCCTCTCCCCCTGAAACACCCAACACGCATGCAGAAGTTTCACCTAGTTGGCTCGGGGATTCGAACTAACAACCTTTGGGTTACTGGACTCATGCTCTAACGGAGAGGCTATCTGTCCCCATCTTTATCCGTTGCAAATGCAATATGTCACGGTAACGTCTCTGTGGTGACGAGAGAAAACAGAACGAATCTCATAGAATTAGAATGAGACAATTCGTTCTACTTCCATAGAGTCGGCCCTCAGCCTATTTATCAACTTCCCGCGTGTCTGAAATACAACAATGTTCGCAACGTTAGTAATGCGCTAACTGCTGTCCCCAATTGTCACAGTTCATCCTCCATCTAATTCAGGCCTATTATTCATGATGATTAGACGTTCATTTTAATTAAACTTCAAATGGCTTAAAAGCCAAAAGATTATCTTAGAAAATGACCGACGCACCAGCCAAGCCCCATACCGTCGTCTGCAGGAATTGGAGAAATGCGACAGCAGCGGAACTTCGTGAGATGTGCCCACAGCAAAAGGCCCGTTATTTGGCTTATGAGGAACCACCTAGGGAGGCGCAGGGTGTGATGGCTGTAGCGCGGCAGAGGGTGTGTGCCAGGCTGACAGAGTGGAAAGGCAGACAGGCCACTGTGAATGCTGCGCAACAGTCAGAAAGAGCTAGGAGAGACACAATAATCGGTCAACTGAAGGCTGCAGAGGCGCGCAACAGGGTTCGCCTTATGAGGCTGCGTCACCAGAACATCAGGGTAAGACCATAAAAGTTGTATAGACGTTTTTTCAACTTACAACAAGCCACCAACATATATCTCCATAGCATCCATAGTACTTTTTGTTTTCTTTGCTACAGTGTATGTTCCACTGTTTACATTGAATGTGGAAATATAGGCCTATACAGTATCTTTCAGTCTTCTCTTTACCTCTACCTGCTTGTTTCATTATTGCTCTCAAGACCCAAGATATAAGTCTGATGATCGCCTGTCAGCCCACTGCTCAGAGGGCTGTACGGCTGGAGCTTTTACTGCCACAAGAAGAGACAGGACTCAATGTTCCGGATCCTTTTGACAAACTCCAGGTTAGCAAAGCCATATCTAAAGACAACGTTAGCATACTGAGCTAAAGCCTGACCTCATACTAACATGACTCTTCTGCAAGAACCAGGCAAGGTACTGTGGATATGACTGTCAGAGTACAAATATAACGAGTATGTGAATCATGGAAATGGCAACAAATAAAACACTTACCTATTCATTCAGTTCTTTCTGTATATTTTTAGAGGAAGAGGGTTGAGCAGCTACTGGATAAGAGCTGGGGAACTCTAGAAAGAAGGTGGTGATGGGATGACAATCGGAGATTAACATGCTCTCTTAATAAAAAAATACCCACACTGAGCCTGTCCAAGCTAATCAACTTCATTGTTCTGTCTTGCTTTGTCTCATACATCCTCTCTGCAATTTTTTATACAACAATCTTAGCCCTACTGATTAACTTTGTAGATTTTTTACAACTCTGCTTCACATTTTCACCAGTAGGTGTCAGTATAATAAGAGACTGTACCAGGATCCATAGGCGCCTGCTTTTTGATAGCCCTATGTCACATCATCATATGAAGACATTTTAAAAGTACAGTATCTTTGTGGCACATGGATCATGTAGGCCTAAATTACACCGAGGAGGAACCAGCTTTTTATAGCAAATTACTCGTAGGAAACAAAGGACTGAATATACTTGTAAATTGACTTAATATAATATATTTTAGCAGGAAAGATATTATATTTCATATACATATCCCAGTCATATTTGCATTTATTTTTCCCAAGGGAAATGTTCAAACAAAAAAATAAAAACACACACATACACGTACTACATATATACATACACACAGCAACAACACAGCCTCCATATAATTCATTTCATAATAAATAATAGTAAATTGACATTTTAACATCTGATATGTGTTCTCATAACGGCCATCTCAGTATTGTTTGGTTCGGCACTGATTCGTCATGGGCCCCCTGCCAGTGCAAATGCAGTATTTAATAAAACCGCCAAATCATTAATCTTATTTAATAAAACCGCCAAATCATTAATCTTATGATCTAGCTTGCTAAAATTTCACACTTCATTTTCGTTATATGGTAGAGCTAAATCAATCAAATTTTTGTCAGGATTTTAAAAATGAAATATCGTTTTCGCCTTCTCACCTCCCTTCGCCTTTTATTCCTCCCTTCCTTTCTCCCCCACACATGCATGCATTCACACACATACGCGACCCCCTCCTCCCTTCCATAATTTCCCCATCTCCCTTACCCACTCTCTTCTCTACAACAAACATGGCCGCTAAATCTGATGGTGCACCCGTCTCGTTGCGAAATGACATCCTGCCCGAGGGTCTGCCCGGTTCAGATCAACGTTCGCCTCCGTGCCACCCTGATAGGAAGCGCTACTCACTCCACGATTGCAGCTGGACGCTATGTGCCCTTTTGGTATTCTTTTCGGACGGGGCCTCAGACCTGTGGCTGGCAGCGGATTACTACCTCAGCCGGAACTACTGGTGGTTTGCATTGACACTGGTCTTCGTGATCGTCCCATCTGTGGTGGTTCAGGTGCTGAGTTTTAGGTGGTTCGCCTATGATTATTCGGATACCAACGACAGTAACACAGCCGCAGCAGCGGTCGCAGCATCGGGCGCCGAGAGCCATTTCACCACCAAGGACAGCGATCAAACGGGCGCTGGCCGCGATGCTGAGTTCGGGAAATTGCCTACGACGGGCACTATGGGAGGAGCCCGGGGTTGCTGCAGAGCCTGTATGTGGCTCTTTCAATGCTTCATCCATATATTTCAGCTAGCACAGGTCTGGAGGTAAGATCACCCATGCTCTCTCATATACGGATACTGTACTGGCTTGAGCGTGTGTGTGACAGGGTTCTGCGAAGATGGTGATCAAAGCATTCTAAAAGCCCTAGTAGCCCTACTAGACTACGATGTCTGGGTTCGTTTTAACAGCTCAATCTTGACCTAATTGTTAAACGAATTTAAACTCATCCAGAGAGAAGCCTACTGTATTCACAATAGGGCCGATTCCAATTTAGGAATTTACGCCTATCCTACACACTTCTCAGTAATTCGTATTCAGATTTACACAAGAGGTCCACATAGCACATTGGGGTCGATGAAACAATGACAACGTTCACATGCACACCAATATCCCGTTATTATTAGGGATACTCAAGTATTCTGTTTTGTAGTTGACACAAACATCATATCCCGTTTACAATAACCCGAAAAAGGCTCGTATCTCAGTTTTGAGAAACACGTATAAAATGCCTGGGATATGCTGATTTTAGACGGGAAACTGGCATGTAAATCTTATCTCATTTACTGTTTTTTTTCTGGGTCTGCACAAGCTCTGTTTCGCATATCATTGGTGTTGTGTGATGATATTTTCATCTGATTGTCAAACAAATCACTTTAAAAAGTATGCTACCTGCACAGTTGGATCCACCATAATAATGTATTTTGCTGATACTCCGTACTGGACACTATAGCCTACTGGCTACTTTCACCCTTAATTTAGACAACTTTCTGCTTATAATTTCCGACATTTGGTAGGCCAAATGATAATTTCCGACATTTGGTAGACCAAATGATAATTTCCGACATTTGGTAGACCAAATGATAATTTCCGACATTTGGTAGACCAAATTATAATTTCCGACATTTGGTAGGCCAAATTATAATTTCCAAATGATAATTTCCGACATTTGGTAGACCATTTGTTTGTTAAGTATAGTTACATGCAGCTTCTCTTTTGTCATAACTTCTTGCACCAGAAGACAAAATAAAGTAGTTCTCACCTGAATAATGTTTTACATTGATATAATTAATACATTAGTAATAAAAATGAACACCAGTAAAGTTGTATATTTCTTTTAGGGACCGGGAAGAAAACTCACTAACTCCAAAACAGTGGAAAGATTGGTCCTGTGCAAAATGTCATCAGTTCGAATGGTTTTAGGGAAATTAAAATCTGAGAAAACTATTAAACATGTTTCTGGTAAGACATCAGTTTGTTTTAGTTGCATATTTGGGGTTGAAATAGTGTCTGCTTGCATAACAGTGTCAAAGATAACATATTACACTTGCATTTTCTCAACAGATGCTGAAATAAACAAATATTTCTCAACTCCAGTTCCCAAGACAAAATTAACATTTATTGTATCATTTCACTGCAAAAAATGCATCATTCTGCAGGAGTTAATAGGATATTATACTACATGTGAGGTTATAGGCCTACAGTGAATACACATTTCAGTTACTATTCCATTTAACCCATATGAATTTAATTGAGGAATATTCAGTTCATTCATTGATACAGGGGTGGCAGGTAGCCTAGTGGTTAGAGCTGCCTGCCATCCAGGACATCTACACCAGGTGGTGTCAGAGGAAGCCCCTAAAAACTGTCAAAGACCCCAGTCATAGACTGTTCTCTCTGCTACCGCATGGCAAGCGGTACCAGAGTGCCAAGTCTAGGACAAAAAGGCTTCTCAACAGTTTTTACCCCCAAGCCTTAACAGGTTCAACAGTTTTTACCCCCAAGACTCCTGAACAGGTAATCAAATGGCTACCCGGACTATTTGCATTGTGTGCCCCCCTACCCCTCTTTTTACGTTGCTGCTACTCTCTGTTTATCATATATGCATAGTCACTTTAACGATACATTCATGTACATACTACCTCATTGGGCCGACCAACAAGTGCTCCCGCACATTGGTCTACCAGGCTATCTGCATTGTGTCCCGCCAACCCCTCTTTTATGCTACTGCTACTCTCTGTTCATCATATATGCATAGTCACTTTAACCATATCTACATGTACCTACTATCTCAATCAGCCTAACCGGTGTCTGTATGTAGCCTCGCTACTGTATATAGCCTGTCTTTTTACTGTTGTTTTATTTCTTTACTTACCTATTGTTCACCTAATATATATTTTTGCACTATTGGTTAGAGCCTATAAGAAAGCATTTCACTGTAAGGTCTACCTACACCTGTTGTATTTGGAGCACGTGATAAATAAACTTTGATTTGAAACAGCTAATCCCGAATAAGACCTTAAGTGGGATATGAGCCACTATCCAAAATACTGTGCGCATGTGAACGTGGTCATTGGAAGCCCATACATTTTTAATGAAGGAAGCGAAGTGGGCGGGGGACCATTGGACGATGCAAGCATGGGGGAGGGACGTAAAACCGCAGGACCAAAGTCGTGTCTCTGTACACATACAGAGGGAAGCCTGGCTTCCCTTTGCATCCATGAATACATGCCACTGCATGTCCCAAAAGCACAACATTAGCCTAATATGATCCACTAATACTCAGACCCTCAGGAACTGTTTAAACGGTCTTGGCAGAGGAAATAAATGTAAATGGAATGGAAGGATGCAAAATGTAAGCAACTCATTGAAGAAAACTAACACCAAAGTGGCAGTAATAAATATATATATGGGTATTACTTAGCTTGGATGTCAAAATTTCATCCATGCATATTATCCAGTTAATAAATGTAATCGAAAATGTAATCTATGTAATCCCCAAAAGTAATTATTTATCATAAACAATAACTAGTAATGCTGTATACTCAAAGAAAATCAAATCTCACCTTTCTGGTAAAAATAATTATAAATTGCTGAGGTTTAGTCACTATTGAGGACACAAGCTCAAGTACACAGTACAAATATTATAAAAATATGAAATATTTGATATGATGTATTTCCTATTCAACAAAAGGCCTGAAATTACATATACTTTCTAAATATAGCATAATGAAATGATAAAACGACTAACTATAAGATTTCACCTGCCTTATAACTGCAAATACATATTTGTATGTAAAAATGTGCATATTTTCTAAAGGTCTCTCTTGATCAAAACTTCTGCCCCCATCTTTGTGAACATATCACAGAGCTCTAGGAACTCACCTTTCATCTCATGTTAATATTGTCCGTCTGTGGCAAACAGAAAAGGTTTGTTTCAAATCGATTATTTATTTTTGATTAATGGATATAAATCGATCTCTGAATGTGCTATCATGATGAAACCACTCCCTCCTGCTGCGCTACGACCTAATGCTTGCAGGCATGTGCTTTGTCAGTGGCTGTGATGTAGTGTTGGACAGTCGGAAGAGCGAATGAAATGGTAGGAGGGACATCCCAGCTTCAAGTGGTTTCAGATTTCACATCATACGTCACACGGGGTCAGAAAAAATATTACTGTGTATGTGGGAACCAGGGCTATCGCTCAATTCAAGCCATTTCGATATCCACTATGGTATCCACATATCAATATATAAGCAAAAATGTCAGACAGAACCGGTACCAGAACCACACAGGTCCGCTAAAAAGCGACCTTGCATCTAAGAGGTTTTAAGAGGGCACACAATTCAAATTCGGAATAATGGCACGGCTTATTCATGGTTTCCTCACACATACAGTTGAAGTCGGAAGTTTACATACACCTTAGCCAAATACATTTAAATTCAGTTTTTCACAATTCCTGACATTTAATACCTGGACTTTGTTGTCCTTAAGCTATTTTGACACAACTTTGGAAGTATGCTTGGGGTCATTGTCCATTTGGAAGACCCATTTCCGACCAAGCTTTAACTTCCTGACTAACATCTTGAAATGTTGCTTCAATATATCCACATAATTTCTCCCTCATGATGCCATCTATTTTGTGAAGTGCACCAGTCCCTCCTGCAGCAAAGCACCCCCACAACCTGATGCTTCCACCTCCGTGCTTCACGGATGGGATGGTGTTCTTTGGCTTGCAAGCCTCCCCCTTTTTCCTCCAAACATAATGGTGGTCATTATGGCCAAGCAGTTCTATTTTTGTTTCATCAGACCAGAGGACATTTCTCCAAAAAGTATGATCTTTCTCTCCATGTGCAGTTGCAAACCATAGTCTAGCTTTTTATGGCGGTTTTGGAGCAATGGCTTCTTCCTTGCTGAGCGGCCTTTCAGGTTATGTCGATATAGGACTCGTTTTACTGTGGATATAGATACTTTTGTACATGTTTCCTCCAGCATCTTCACAAGGTCCTTTGCTGCTGTTCTGGGATTGATTTGCACTTTACGCACCAAAGTACCTTCATCTCTAGGAGACAGAATGCGTCTCCTTCCTGAGGGGTATGACGGTCCCATGGTGTTTATACTTGCGTACTATTGTTTGTACAGATGAACGTGGTACCTTCAGGCGTTTGGAAATTGCTTCGAAGGATGAACCAGACTTGTGGAGGTCTACAATTTTTTTCTGAGATCTTGGCTGATATCAAGCAAAGAGGCACGGAGTTTGAAGGTAGGACTTGAAATACATCCACGGGTACACCTCCAACTCAAATGATGTCAATTAGCCTATCAAAAGCTTCTAAAGCCATGACATAATTTTCTGGAATTTTCCAAGCTTTTTAAAGGCACTGTCAACTTAGTATTTGTACACTTCTGACCCACTGGAATTGTGATACAGTGAATTATAAGTTTAATAATCTGTCTGTAAACTATTGTTGGAAAAATTACTTGTGTCATGTACAAAGTAAATGTCCTAACCACACTTGCCAAAACTATAGTTTGTTAACAAGAAATTTGTGGAGTGGTTGAAAAATGAGTTTTAATGACTCCAACCTAAGTTTATGTAAACTTCCTACTTCATCTGTATAATTGAATTAAATGTATTTGATAGCAGGCATGTTCACAAACCTTTTGTGGGGAGCTTCCTACTTCCGACTTCAACTGTAGATGTGGTGGAATTATTAGGGAGAAGTTGAAAATGTCAGTGAAGACACTTGCCAGTTGGTCTAAGCATGCTCCGAGTACACGTCCTGGAGATCCACCTGGCTCTGTGGCCTTGTGATGTTTAAAGGTCTTGCTCACAATGGCAATGGAGAGCGGGACCACACAGTCCTCCCGAACAGCTGGTGCTCTCATGCATGCTTCAGTGTTGCTTGCCATTTAGCTCGTCTGGTAGGCTCGCGTCACTGGGCAGCTCACGGCTGGGTTTCCCTTTGTAGTCCGTAATAGTTTGCAAGCCCTGCCACATCCGACGAGTGTCAGAGCCGGTGTAATAGGATTCAATCTTAGTCTTGTATCAATCTTAGTCTTAGTCTTGTACACCCCCGCCCCTCGTCTTACCAGACGTAGCTGCTCTGTCCTGCCAATGCACGGAAAACCCAGCCAGTTCTATTTTATCCATGTCGTCGCTCAGCCATGACTCGTAAAACATGAGATATTACAGTTTTTAATGTCCCGTTGGTAGGATAGTCTTGATCATAGATCATCCAGTTTATTTACCAGTGAAAACGTTGGCCAATAGGACGGAAGGTAGTGGTGGTTTACCCACTTGCCAATGAATTCTCACAAGGCACCCCGACCTCCGCCCCCGGTAACTCAGTCTTTTCTTCACGCGAATGACGGGGATTTGGGCCTGGTCTCGGGAAAGCAGTATAACTTTCGCGTCAGACTCATTAAAGAAAGAATCTTCATCCAGTTCGAGGTGAGTAATCTCTGTTCTGATGTCCAGAAGCTCTGTTTGGGTGGCTTCCCGAGTGGTGCAGTGGTCGAAGGCACTGAATCACAGTGCTAGCTGTGCCACTAGAGCTCCTGGTTCGAGTCCAGGCTCTGTCACGACCGGGAGACCCATGGGGCGGCGCACAATTGGCCCAGGGTCTTCTGGGTTAGTGGAGCGTTTGACCAGCAGGGATGCTTTTTTCCCATTAGCGACTCCTGTGGCGGGCTGGGCACAATGCACGCTGACACGGTCGCCAGGTGTACTGTGTTTCCTCCGATACATTGGTGCGGCTGACTTCCCAGTTAAGCGGGCGTTGTGTCAAGAAGCAGTGCATCTTGACTGGAAGGACGCGCGGCTCTCGACCTGCGCCTCTCCCGAGTTCGTATGGGAGTTGCAGCGACGAGACAAGACTGTAACTACCAATTGGATACCCTGAAATTGGGGAGAAAAAGGGGTAAAAGTTAAATATATATATTTTTTAAATGGAAAATAAGCTCTTTTTGGTCATAAGAGATGGTAGCAGCAACATTATGTACAAAATAAGTAAAAATAAATAGCACAGTTGGTTAGGAGTCCTAGAACAGGATGCTTTTGGATTACTTTGAATGAGCATAATCATTAGTGGGCAACTATAGCATACAATTATGTGTGTACTGTGTGTATATGACATGTGTATATGACAGAGGAAACCAGAACAAAAACTGTTATACTAACTCCTTGTTCACTGGGCTCGTTGAGATACTGTAGTGTAGAGCTCTCTTCTGTCCCATGATCCCATCATCCCTCTAGCCATCACAGAGAAACACTTCTCTTTCACAAAAGCAGACGGAGGTAATAAAGTAACAAAAACAGTCCCTGCATTTCACTACATTTAGAGAGGTCAAATGAGAAAGTATAATTTTATATTGTCAAAGCAATCACTTCTGTAGCCCGGAGAGGAAAGGATGAAGTGACCAGACCTCCTCAGTGGCACTCTACCAAGAGATGACATACCATTACCAGTTATTCTGTCTGGATGGAGTGACAGTCCCCAGGCTGTCTGGAGAGTTTGATGTTCAGTTGCTAGAATGAGGCTGGACTGAGGCTGCAATGAGCCATCTGTCTTGGGATGGTGCTGGCATGTGGATGAAACAGATTGATATGGAGCGTCTCTCGATAGCTGGAGATTCTTCTCTCGCACAAATTATGATATAATTCTAATATCATACTCATGCCTTTCCCTCTTTGTCCCTATCCCCCCACCTCCCCTCTGATGTTTCACAGGTATGTCCATGCCCTGTACTTGGGGGTGCAGAGTCGCTGGCGTGGGGACCACGAGAGACGTCACTTCTACTGGCGCATGATGTTTGAGAGTGCGGACATCAGCATGCTGCGTCTGTTGGAGTCGTTCCTGAAGAGCGCCCCCCAGCTGGTCCTGCAGCTAAGCATCATGGTCCAGGCCAGCCAGGTCCTCCCGTTGCAGGGTGAGTCACGGTCTGAACACAAATACTGACCTGAACCTTAATAATTACCAGTGACATCACCATCTCAAACTACCCCATACAATCCACTGTGACCTTCACATTGATGGCCGGCATCCTAGCGTTTAAGAACATTGGGCCATTAACCGAAAGGTCGCTGGTTTGAATCCCTGAGCCGACTAGGTGAAAAATCTGATGTGCCTTTGAGCAAGGTACTTAACTCTAATTGCTCCTGTAAGTCCTTTACCTTATCACTCACTAATGATAATCACCCTCTCAAACTCCCCCATATAATGACCTCACATAGTCACAACTGCTAGATTTTCAATCCATGCAGTTAGTCACCATTCTTAATTTTACAACAACAAAAAAATCCCTTCACACAGAGCCACTAAGGATGAGTTCATATATTTTTGTGGCCCCCACTCCCATCAAAGTTGCCCATACCTGCTCTAAAGAATTCCTTAATAGAGTCTTCTGATTCACACAGACTCAATCTTAATTATTCTTTCTCCCTGCCTCTCCCTCTTTCTCCAGGCCTCTCAGCCTCTGCCTCGCTGGTGTCCCTGTCCTGGATGATCGCCTCCTACCAGAAGGTTCTAAGGGACTCCCGGGACGATAAGCTGCCCATGTCCTACAAGGCTGTCAGTGTGCAAATCCTGTGGCACCTGTTTACCATCGGAGCCCGTACGATGGCCTTCGCCCTGTTCGCCTCCGTATTCCAGCTCTACTTCGGTATCTTCATCGTGGCCCATTGGTGCATCATGACATTCTGGATCATTCAAGGCGAAACAGACTTCTGCATGTCCAAATGGGAGGAGGTCATCTATAACATGATGGTCGGCATAGTGTATGTTTTCTGTTGGTTCAGCGTGAGGGAGGGGCGCACACGCTGCCGTATGCTCATCTACAGTGTGGTTGTATTCATTGAGAATGTGGCACTCACCACATTCTGGTATGTGTACCGTGGCCCACATACCTCTGACTTCAGTGCCCTGATCATAGTGTGTATGGTGGCCAGTAGCTACGCTCTGGGCACCTTCTTTATGTTAGTCTACTACTGCCTGCTGCACCCTGACGGTCCTATCTCAGGGTGGTTATGGGGGGTACCGGAGGAGATAGCAGTGGCGTCCTGCCTTTCCCCAGCTTCCTCTCTTCCTCCAGATGTAGTAGCGAGCCCCCCCAGGACTCTGCAGAGGACTAAAGGGGGAGACCGTGAGCAGATGGGAGGGGCTAATGCAGATGTGTTTCTGGTACGAACACTTAAAAGAGGAGCCAAGCCAAATCTCCCACCCCTCATCCCTAGGACAGAAGGGCCAGTCATCCGTATAGACTTGCCAAGGAAGAAGTACCCTGCCTGGGATGCCCACTTCATCGACCGCCGTCTGCGCAAAACCATTCTGGTGCTCGAGGCTGCTGCTCCGGTCACACCAAGGATCCAGTACCGCTGTCTGGGCTCAGCCACAGAGGTGATGGAGTATGAGACCACAGTGTGAACCGCTTAGAGTACAGTTACTCAACTGGCTATCATCCAGCCGGCAAAGCCCCACAGTGGCACACAGCTGACTAACTCTCTCTGAGGATCAGTTCTGCTCTAGTCCCGCTCTGTGCTGTAAAGCATCAAGAATACACTGGCTGGGAGAGGGGGAGTGCATGGAAAGGGTTTCACATCAAATGTCTGGGATAGAAAGACGATGTCTGATGTGGCCTAAGTAGGTGACCACGTGAGGTTTGTATTTTGGTGCCGTGTCAGTATAATTTCTCCGGTTAGGGGGATGGTACAGGGAGAGTTATGGGCCAGGGGTCAGAGATCAGTGAAAGTGCAGAGGGACACAGAAAGAGGAGCTGGATAGCTGTCAATCAGAGGGAAACCATCCTCAATGAACTTGCTCCAAAATAATGTCCTCTCAAGCCAAGGCAAATACCATCAGAGACAATACCTAAACATTCATGAATACCTATGACAATACCTCTGTTAATTTATTATGATTATACACCATAACAGTAGATATGTCACATGGTTAATACATACCCGTCTAATTGAGCTACTGGAACAGGACATTTTGACTGCTGTGTGTGATTTGTCATAGCTATTTATGCATGTTGAAGTAATCTCAAAGCCTTAATAAGTGGTCTAAAATCCATAGGACAATTTCTAAAGAGAGAGAAATTGAGAAGATGTATTGGGATGAATGTTCAATACACTTTGTTGTCATACAGTTAGTGTGGTATTATGACACCATTTGTGTAGTATAATAAACATGAGGCTGGATACTGAATGTGCAGGATTGCAGTACCATGGATTGCTGTATTTTGTCTAACTTGTCTGGACTCTGGTTGCCCTGTAGAAAATAGTTTAGATATCTTTCAATCTTCATGATGATGATACAGTGTGTGCTTCGTGTGTATCTAGGTGGTCATTGCTCCATAAAGAAATGTTCTGTCTAACACTAAAAATGGAGTACATTGTATCAACTTTAAATCCAGAAGAACAAGACAGAAACCTTATGTGGCTAAGAAGTGGAAACAAGGTTGAAACTGGGAGCATTTGTATATGAGGTGTATGCGTGCGCGTGTTCGTGCACATTTGTATGTTGTACATTGGGGTTCATATGATATTGTGTTGTAGAAAGATTAAGCTTTAGTTCTTAAATGCTGTCCAGGTAACTCAATTATCCCGCTAGCACTAAGATGAATACATTATCTCCACACAGAACCTTCAACACAGCCACAGAACTATGATGCCACGGCTCCACGTTGGTGCTACCTGTTGAGTCTGTTTATAAACACCACAACTTACCTTATACAGTGGTCTGGATTCATCCATCAAACCATTCTGGTTTGGGTGGGCTGTACCTCAAATACACATACCAGAATGAAAGCCTTAAACTGGTCAAGCCAGACCTGTTGCTGGTGACTGCAGAAAAAATAACAGAGACTTTCATTATGTTGTTGTTGGGAAAATAAAGAGCAATGTGTTTACCTTCTCCATGACCAATTCATTCTTTCAATGTGTGGTTTTCAGAAACCAAATGCAACCACAGTTATCCAAAATATGGCCAATTATCCAAAACATAAATCCGGATTTCAGGTCAGGTAAATGCAGTTATCCAAATACAATAGTTTAAATGTGAAGCAGACAATCAAACAGATAGGAAGAAACAGACAGATCCATCTAATCATTCTGCTAAAGTGACAGATTATTCTGATTAGACTGTTCAGTGGTAAAAAGCTAAATCATGTCTCATATATAAGTAGATCAGTGGATTATGAAACAATACCCCGCTGGCTGCTGGCACCTGAGCCCAGGCAGAGGTCATTGGGTCAGGTGAAGCTGTCTACACAAAATTATTACATTTTTTATCATCATAATTTTCAACTGAAAGTGGTTCACTTAACAGCCATTCCCATATCATATACACTCCCATCTGTATTAATTTGGACAGTGAAGCAAAAATGTGTACATTTGGCTCTATACTCCAGAATTTTGTATTTGAAATAAATAAAATGTTTCATATGAAGTGACAGTACGGAATGTCACCTTTTATGTGAGGGAATTCTCATACACACCGGTTTTACTGTTTAGAAATTAAAGCACTTTATGTCTCTAGTCCCCTTCAAAAAATGCTAACCTCTCACCATTACCAATAACAGGGGAGGTTAGCATTTCTCACTCATCATTATTCAGGATTCATTCATGATTATCCATAATCATGGGAGAATCCACATTAATGTAGAAGTGTTCAGAAACATATTCTATTCTTATTTCAAATAAAAGTGACTCCAAAATGACACAATACATTATTTACCATTCAGTTCCTACTGGGCAAGACATTATCCGAAACACAACCAAAACAAACTGCAAATGCTTCCAACAACAGTTTGTAGAGTCACAAGCTTGACATAGTTATTGCGTGCTAGGAATATGGGACCAAATACTAAACTTTTGACTACTTTAAGATACTATAATTTCATTGTTCCAAATAAAACTTATTCAAAATGGGGGGACGGGATACACAAAGTGATATCTAAACAGTAAAACAGATATATATGAAACATTTAATCTCATATCCAAAATTCTGGAGAATAGGGCCAAATGTACATATTTTTGCTTCTCTGCAGCACAATGTTATTCAATATAAATCATCACCAACCTTCTGGGTAAAGCAGGCTATTATTAAGTAACAGATCCCCATACAATAAATTGGTGATTAGGATGAAATTAGTAGGACCATAGTTAATAGACAAATCTATTAAAAGATGTCCAATGTTTTGCTGATTAAATGCATAGGGTCGAACGTAATTACAATACCTTGACTATTATGCATCTATCCGTTACAATATATTATTATCTGTTGTTACATTGGTGGAGTTCGTTTTGCATAGCCCGGTGCCCCGGGTGGATGGCTATTTCACTTAAGGACCAATGGAATGGTCCTAAATTAACAACTCCGCTAACCCGGGACACCAGCCCGCGCAAAACGAACCGAATAATGTATCAATCAGTTGTTACAATGCATCGCCATCAACTCACAGCCAATCCCCTAAAACCAAACCGTACTTATTTCAATAATGATACGTTTGAACCAATCAGCTTATGGTGGGCGTGGAGAGGTCCTCTCGCCGGCTAAATTCATTCCTCAACGAGCACAATCGTTCTATTATACTAGAATGGCGGCTGCTGTTTTCGGCCGTCAATGTACAACAGGCAGTAATACTGCAAAATCACACAAAGAACACCTGCGAAAAGGTAAGGATTCACGACGGAGACAGGCGGCTCTTTTGTTCCTCAACAACATATCTTTAGACGGAAGGCCTTTGTATCATCTCAGCAATGGAAACCACGGTCAAAGGGAGGCCGCCGAGCTCCAAAGTCGAGACGCCACCGGGGCACAGGCGACTGGACACCCTCTTTTCTCAGCGAGTGTCTACGGAACCGTCTCCCTTGTGGCACCCTCCTTGGCCGGTGGCGCTGCTCCTACTGTGGCGGGGATCAGTGGACTGAGCCCAGTCCCTCCTAATTTGGTCTTGTCTACAGACACGGGCTCAAGTACTGCTGTGCGGTGTAGTGAGGTGTTTTTTGAGGGAGTTGACCCCATGGTCCCACCAGATACCCATCTGTCCCCCACCTCTGGACCTCAGACATTCAATCCAAGTGCCAAATCATCATTTGTGCTCCAGACTCAGAATTCCGTTCCGGGGGATACACAAAGGTGGGAAATAGTATCTAGCTACTACGTTTGTATTATAGGGTGGTAAAAAATAATGGATTAATGTCATAACCATCAGTCACGACTAACGTTAGGTGTTACTCACTCTGCTGTTGTATTCATTGTAACCAACATTGGCTGTTTCAAAGTTTGACAGAATAGGCCTGATTTATAAATGTGGTTTATTTACTTCCGCATATTTCATTTCAATATAGAAATCTACGGTAACGCAAATGGCCACAGACTAGACCTTACGTCAATTTTAGTTATTTAAATCTATTTCTCAAAGCAATCATTAGAACACGTCTTAATTGTCAGCTGCCACATTGGAAAAAAATATTTCCCTGTCAAAGTCCTTTAAAAAAACTCTGCAGCGACAAATGTAGCTGAGAAACGCTCAACTCTGTTCTAGTATAAAGGCGGAGTTGAGTTGATTCAATAAGTTGTGCAGTACTTGTAGCTGAGGAACGCTTAGCTCCTTTTAGCAAAGCTAGTATCTTACGCACTAGTATTGCTAGTAATTGGCTTGTATAAAAAACTAAATAGCCCGTCAAAGGCGAGGTTAAATACAATTCAATTTACTGCGAGTCTGCCCTGCAGATTGTCCATAGGGTTGGTCCTTATGCAGGGGGAAATTGGTCGCGCGATTTACTAGCAACAACCTTTATCATCAGTCGATACATGTACAAATATCAATTCTGAAAACGCTTACCTGTACCCGTTTTATGTACAACTGCGTTCCTTCCGCGGGATCCGAAATTCACACGTTTAATAAACCCTTATCAAATACAACCACCGACCTTTTCCTAATTTGGGTTGCGCGAATGCTCATGTGCCAATTGTATCTCCGCTTACATCGAGGACGCTACGTCAGCAACACAAATGTGAGAAAAAGTAGGTATTGTTTACGTTTTTATAAAATAAATAGGAATTTTAGCACAGCAAGGAAGGCCCGCGATTGTACAGGACAAACATACGTACTGTAGGCCTACAGGTAAGCGTTTCAGAATTGAACTTTTTTCAAGTACTGACTGCTGGCAAACTCAATGTTACGAGCAAATCGGCGCCCAGTTATCAACATTCAACCCTGCCTTGATATAAGAGAACAGTTGGACGATCGCTTAGCTGCTTATAGCAACGCTAGTATTTACACACTACGGTTGCTGGAAATTGGCTTGCAAAAAAACGGAATCGTCCGCCAGAAGTTAAAATATTCTGTCCATTGTCTGTATAGCTGGTCCTTGTGCAGAGGGAAATTTGAGAACACACAATTGAATTTAAAATTAAACGGAATTTCCACACGTGGGTCTGTTGTAGACCTATGAAGTTTCTCTCCTTACTCGTGTCAAAGTAAAAGTCCCCTACAATTTTTTTTGTGCAGGTTTGGCGCACGTGCTGGACTTTTATTTTGACATGAGGTTATCAGAGGAAGTAGGTCTAAAAAATACCCATGTTTGAGAAATCTCTTTAATTTATGTTCTATTAGATTTTTTTCTTCTCGATTTTCCCCCCCTGCATAAGGACCAACCCTATGGGCAATCGGCAGGACAGACTCGGAGTAAGTTGAAATTGAATTTTATTTAACTTCTCGCTTCTGAGGACTATTCGTTTTTTACAAGCTAATTCCTAGCAATGCTAGTGTGTAAGATACTAGCAATCAAATTGTATTGGTCACATACACATATTTAGCAGATGTTTCTAAAAACAGCTAAGCCTTCCTCAGCTACAAGTGCTGCACAACTCATCACTAAATTAAACTATTTAGTTCTAAATTAAACATATTTAGTTGGTATTGGTTTGTTTATTTTATCATTCTCTAATGCTGTGCATTGTGTAAACATTACATTAATTGTTGTCAGGCCTGTGTTATCATCTCACCTTCTCCTGCCACCACATCTGTCTTGCTCTGCATCTTACCTCTCCATCGTTCTCTCTGAACATGTTTAGAAAAACAAACATATTACTTCAACTCCCTCTCACACAACATTGTGATTTTGGCATTATTATTCAGACATGTCATGTAAATTAATCTTTAAGGTCTTCCTTAGTTTATTATTTCAAGAAAATGGTTAATTCTTCCTCCTTATTTGTCTACCTCTATATTCTAAAACTCACTGACAAATTATATGGTACTGTTGCTACCTGTTGGTCCAGATATTAGACATTACTAATGTTGACGTTTAATTGACAATTATGTTTGTGTTCTCCATTTTGTCTTAGATCACGGAATCATTCGGGCTCTCCAAAACCTGCAAGGGTGGCCAAGAAGGTCCACTTTATCAAGAATATGAGGCAGTACGACACGAGAGGCAGCAGGTGAGTTTAAGTAGTAGATCGGGGGGTGCAGGAGATGTGTGGCGTAAACTGTGTATTCTAATGAAGTGAACAACCAAAACAAAATGTATAAAGCATTCTTCTATAGGCTCAACAAGTGGTATCAAAAAAGTAATTCTAAATGGCATTGTAGTCACCCATGACATACAGGAAATTAATTGCATTCATAAGCATAGGCTTTATAGAGAAGAGGGAAGAAGATTGCAAAGAGACCTGCTGGAACTTAGATAACGCTCTTAAATGAGTAACAGAGCGACTGTGTGGATTGCAACAGTGCATTTAATCAAATCAAAACACCAAAAAGGTGTCCTGTGGAAATATAACCCTCCCTGGCATTAACAGTAAAATAACCCATAGTTCAGTCCCATCTTACATATCACACTCAAGCTGCACTCAACCTATTCTCACTCTGTTTAACTTAGTCTCTTATTCAATGTGTTTTATGAATGAGGAACCTGGGTGAGGCTTATAGGGCTACATCCTAGTCAGGTTGTCTTAGAAAGAAAAGTTTCCCTGGAGACACAAAGATAAGACACACATTTTTCTAAACTTATCTGTTTCAACAAGGCAAACCGTTTTAGAAGACCTCTCATTTTGCACTACCTGAAAATTACTTAATAATAGACAATATCACATCAATAGTCGTTTTTGCATGTTTTCCTGAACTTAGTGCAAAATGCAAATACAGTATCGCATGTTGCTGGCATGTTATAAGATGTTTTGCAATAACCAGAGCGATGTATTTAGAGAGATGGGACATTGCGGTTTCTATATCATAATGCATTTACATGGTACTGCAGCCATGTTGGCGCACAATTAACATTACATGTAGAATATAATGCCTAGAAAGAGCATTATGGTGCATTTACATGACACTTAAAAATGAAATGGCAGTCCTGTTAGACCTCCAGTAAAGATGGTATCCGCAGGAGGGGAAACTGCGCCACTGACCACCCAACAGCCGTAGTTATTGTTCCTGTTTTGTTAACGAAGCAGAACTGGGAGCGGCGTGGATTTGGTTAAAAAAAAAAGTTACGTGAATTGCATATGCTGCTGTTCTATTGCGTGTGCAATGATGTCCGAGGGGGAAACAAATGTGTCCTTTGTTTGCAGTTGTAATATTGCAAACAGACGTGTCACTTTCACTGTTAAGGATTCCAGCTTTAACGTTACGTGTGTTATATTAATAATGTGATGTACTGAATGTCTACAATTAGAACAATATTCAAAATGATAACATTTGGCCCAACTCTCTTAATAAACAGTGCATTCAGAAAGTATTCAGACCCCTTGAATTTTTCTACATTTTGATACGTTACAGCCTTATTCTAAAATTGATACAATTATTTATTTATCTTTCAACTATGCTATGATATTTAACATACAATTTCAATCTATCTAATGGAATAGATTCTACAGATTGCGTGTTGAAGATAAATAAGTTTACTAAGAGTATTAGTAATTGACTGACCCGGTTTCTCCAGATCTCCTAACAGTACTATTTCTAGGGTCAATTTTAGATCAATGCAATGTATTTTCATCCATTCCTGAACCTGAGACCAGAAACAGGCTACCTGAGGGCAATACCAAAATAAATGATCTATTGATTCTATATCCTCACAACAAAATCTGCAGAGCTTTGATGATTTTTATGCCCCAAATATTAAACATTTTGTTGGTGGCAAGAATTCTATATAATAATTTTAGCTGAAAAGCACAAAGTCTTGAATCTTGCGTTGTTTTATATAATAACTCATACACCCTGTACCATGGAATCGGTACATCAAATCTCTTCCCAACTATTTTGCAATCTGTATGGCACAGTTGTCAACATCCTGGTCCTCAAATGAAACTGGTATACATTCCTATTTATGCTATTTTTATTCCTCTGCCAGGTTTGATCCTTTATATCAGGCAGACAGACCAGTTCCCTAACTCCCCCCGCTGCCACCCGCCTCCTCCATTTTTGGGGCAATGCTGTAATCAATTGGTTGTTCTCTTGGATTGAGCAGACCTTCCCGTACAATTCTGATAACTCCATGAAGGACATACCATTACAATATAATTTAAGAACAAAATACCCTTTTCAAACATCTTTCCCATAAATACAGGTATTTTATCAACCAGCACATTTGAGTTCAGCCATAATATTTGTTGTAATATTTGTTCTATCTTTCCAGGGGGATGAAATTGTAGCCAACTCTGCAATGCTTGTTTGAAAAAGACACACTTTGAAAAAGTATCTAACTTTCAATTAATTGAAAAAAAGACATGGCAATCTGCACAAAGGCAATTTTTAAACAATGGATGAGCTTTTCTTATTAATCTACTTGAGAACCATTTAGGGTTAAACTTTTGAATGAGTGAAGCTTTTAGAGAGATTTAGTGCTTTTATATTTAATAATCTCAACCCACCCAATTGATATTCATTATATAGATAGGCTCGTTTTATTTTGTCTGGTTTAGCGTCCCAGATAAAGCAAAATATTTTTTGCTCATATGATTTGAAAAACGAATCATCAGGAGTAGGCAGCGCCATAATTAAGTGAGTAAACTGAGATATGACGAAGGAGTTAATCCATAAATAGACAGGTATTTACCTCTCCATGGTTTGTGGTGGCTTCTGCTTTTACCAAATGAGGAGAGTTACAAACTTCACACACCAGTCAGAGTTATACTTAAACTACATCTTTAATAATAAGAGCTTTGCAATAACAATTTGACTTTCAATGATGCGCCATCTCTAATGAATCATTTGAAAGTACCAACAGAAAAGTACAGATCCTAAGATCTTTTACAGACAAGATACACCCCTCTCAACCTACATGATGAACCACAGATCTTAGGAACAGTTCACAAAGGGACTTTATAATTGAGAAAGGAGTATTCCTTAGCCAGATAACATTCACTATAAATTATCATTCAGTTTGGTCCCTAAGACGAGGTTCTAATCTTGTTCCTGGTACTTCATAGCACAAAAACACCATCTCATCCAATGGCATAAATCAATTGTCAACTCTAACATCTCAAGTAAACCCCCTCTTGACCACATTCCTGGACAAGCTCACTGAGGAGAGTGAACCTCTAGGTCATACACTATTCCAGAATAAGTACAACTTCAGAGAGGACATAAAATGGTTCCAGACACTGCCCTACACCCCAATGCAAAAGAAGGGAGTGACTTGCACAGACATTGTGGAGACAAGTAATTGGTTCCCCCTTAATCACGCCATCCCTTCACATGGTTTAACAGATACATTCACATATGAAGACAATGTTCCATCCTGTCCTCTACCTGTTCTGATATTCTGCATAGCACCAGCGACATTTAAAAGACAAGCCTGACCTCTCCCCTCGCTGGGCCCCAAGTGACTGAGCCACATCTGAGGGAAGAAATGCAACTGCCAACACTAGAGTCTATTAGAAATACATTCCAATAAAAAGTATATCACATACGAATATAATGCAGATATGACATCTTAATTACTTATGTTACCCAACTAATTCTGATTCATCCACCACAGGTTGCAGGATCTTGTCTATTTTTACAAGTTTTCTATTGAAATTCATAGTGGAGAGCTTATTTATATGTTTTGTGATATGAATACCGAGTATCTCTACTTCACCATCAGCCCATTTTATAGGTAAGCTGCAAGGTAATGTAAAAGTTGTATTTTTAAGGATCCAATACGTAATATTGTACACTTATCATGATTAGGTTTTAGTCCAGAGAGTACAGAAAAGGTATCTTTAATGAGACGTTGCAGGGATTTAACATAACTTGAGTCATCGGCATACATGGACACCTTTGTTTTTAAGCCTTGGATTTATAATCCTCTGTTGTTGTATCTGATTTTAATAGCTAGCATTTCGATGACCATAACGACTAGATATGGTGACCGCGGACACCCTTGTTTAACTCCTCTTGACAATTAAAAAAAACTCTCTGAGAAGTAGCCGTTATTTACTATTTTACACCTGGGGTTGCTATATATTATTTTTACTATGAGACTTGATATTGAGATCAGGTGCATTGTTTCCATTGATCATCCTTGAGATGTTTTACAACTTGATTGGAGTCCACCTGTGGTAAATTCAATTGATGGACATGATTTGGAAAGGCACACAGCTGTCAATATAAGGTCCCACAGTTGACAGTGCATGTCAGAGCAGAAATTTTGGAATTGTCCGTAGAACTCCGAGACAGGATTTTGTCAGGGAACAGATCTGGGGAAGGGTACCAAAACATTTTTACAGCATTGAATGGCTCCAAGAACTGTGGCCTCCATCATTCTTAAATGGAAGAAGTTTAGAACCACCAAGACTCTGGCCAGGCGGTCAGGTCTAGGAAAACTAAGCAATCTGGAGAGAAGGGCCTTGGTCAGGGAGGTGACCAAGAACCCCATGGTCACTCTGACAGAGCTCCAGAGTTCCTCATCTCAGCAGCACTCCACCAATCAGGTCTTTATGGTAGAGTTACCAGACAAAAGCCACTCAGTAAAAAACACATGACCGTTCACTTGGAGTTTGCCAAAAGGCACCTAAAGGACTCTCAGACCATGAGAAACATCTCAACGATGTTCAATGGAAACGGGAGGCACCTGAGCTTATTTTCGAGTCTCATAGCAGGGTCTGAATACTTATGTAAGGTATTTCTGATTTTTGGTTTTAATACATTTGCAAAGATGTCTTAACCTGTTTTCACTTTGTCATTATGGGGTATTGTGTGTAGATTGCTGAGGAAATTGTTTTATTTAATCCATTTAATAATAAGGCTGTAATGTAACAAACTGTTTTGAAAAGTAGTGGTCTGAATGCTTTCCGAAGGCACCATACACATTGTACTAATAAGTGCATTACTAATGCTGTAGTTAACTGTAGTTTGGGGCATTCTTGAATTGTGGTGGGATTTGGGCACTACATACATTTAAATTTAAAAAGGCTTTCCATTCTAAATCAACTAATATGATTTTTCTTTTTACATTAGGATAACGTGCCACCAGTAGGAGTAGTAACACCAGTGAGACATTTTTGGTTATTTAGGATTTTTAAAACTGTAGCCCAGATACTCAAATCTAAGGTCATTAACCCTTTAAAAATGTATTTCAATTATATGTTTGGGCTGCAATACAGTATGTTCCCTTGTGGGCGACCCGACCCGTTTAGTATGTGACTGTAGCTGTTGTTTGTGTAGACTGACACTGCGAATGTTCTGTGTGCTTGTACTTGCTATCTGTATCCTGCAGGATCATGATGATTTGTGCCAAGCGGTCTCTATGTGCTGCTTTCTCAGTGCTGCCCTATGGAGAGCGTATTCACCCCAGGTACAGACACATAGCCCTAACCAACTACAGCCCACCTCTATCCCTCTGTCTCACTATATGACCCAGCCATCCTCTCGTGTGTCCTGAATCAGGAAAGGAGTTGCGTTATGATGATCACAGGTTTTAATGTGGAGCTGCATAATAATTATATAATGTATGCCAATTAGCAGACACTTTTATCCAAGTGACTTAGTCATGCATTCATACATTTTACGAGGCATGATGGTGACTTGAGTATATTCTTTCTGCACACCCAGTGACCCAAAGTTGGAGGCGCACAAACTACAGCTGTCCTCTGGGGTGGCATCTGACCTGTTCCCTGGCCTGGAGGGCCTGGGGGTGGAGCTAGGTGCATATGGAAAGGTAAGGTTGAACTGGAGAGTAATTGCACACTGCCTGTCTGTGCTTTGTGTTTGTAAACGCCTCTTTCCTCATCAGACGGTATCGTACGCCCAGTTACTTTTCCCCACTAATGCCTTGGTGAGACCGAAGAGCAGTGGAGCACTAGAGCCCAGCACAACACAGACCCCCCTGTCACGTTACCAATGCAACGGCCAGAAGAACTACACCACCCCGTCTCGACTCAACAGCACCATAGGACAGGACCTGAGTACGCTCCACTTCACTAGAATACAGGTTACATGCATTCTCTCTTTGGAAAATTGTTTTTGCAATATTACTGTCTTCTCATTTAATATCATTTTTACAGATATAGAAGACCTGGCAGACTATGATCCCTACCTACTCAGTGACCCTCAGTGGCCTTGCGGGAGACACAAGAGAGTTCTTATATTCTCATCATATGTGGTAAGCATTCCTGTAACATTATACATGTTACATACACCTCACCACATTACTTTGTGACTAGACAATACATCACATGACACACTGACAATCCAGAATGCTCGGATTTTGTTCAGTAGCACCATTATCAACTTAAAACAATCCATATCGTAAGGGATTTTATTGACAAGTAAACTTAACTGCACATAGTAAACACCATCATAATGCAATCTCTATGAATAGGATGAAAGCAAAGTTCTCATATTTATCTTGTTCCCTGTCTTCCAGACGACTGTTATTGAGTATGTAAAGCCGTCGGACCTGAAGAAAGACATGAATGAGACGTTTAAGGAGAAGTTCCCCTATATTAAACTAACCCTCAGCAAGATAAGAAGGTGCACGGTGCATGAACATGTTGTGCATTTTTGTCTACTGTCTGTTTCAATCTCTGAAAATCACATTTGTATCTTTGTCTCCAAACCATGCATTTACATATGCAAATCCTTCATTTCTGCCTACCATACACACCCATGTGTAACCTGTAACCTCCCTCCTGTTTGACAGCCTGAAGTGGGAGATGCGTGCGGTGGGAGAGGAGTGCAGTTTGCAGCCGGTCACAGTGGCCATGGCATTTGTGTACTTTGAGAAACTGGTGCTGCAGGGCCGCCTGAACAAGCAGAATAGGAAGTTGGTGTCTGCAGCCTGCGTCCTACTGGCAGCCAAGATCAGCAGTGACCTGAAGAAGCAGGAGGTCCGACAGCTGATTGACGTGAGTGAAGTCGTGTTTTTTTACACGTACAGTTGAAGTCGGAAGTTTACATGCACTTAGGTTGGAGTCATTAAAACTCGTTTTTCAACCACTCTACAAATGTCTTGTTAACAAACTATAGTCTTGGCAAGTCGGTTAGGACATCTACTTTGTCCATGACACAATTGTTTACAGACAGATTATTTCACATAACTCACTGTATCACAATTCCAGTAGGTCAGAAGTTTACATACAGTGGGGGCAAAAAAGTATTTAGTCAGCCACCAATTGTGCAAGTTCTCCCACTTAAAACGATGAGAGAGGCCTGTAATTTTCATCATAGGTACCCTTCAACTATGACAGACAAAATAAGAAAATGTATTTGAAAATTTTGGTGGAAAATAAATATTTGGTCACCTACAAACAAGCAAGATTTCTGGCTCTCACAGACATGTAACTTCTTCTTCAAGAGGCTCCTCTATCCTCTACTCGTTACCTGTATTAATGGCACCTGTTTGAACTTATCAGTATAAAAGACACCTGTCCACAACCTCAAACAGTCACACTACAAACTCTACTATGGCCAAGACCAAAGAGCTGTCAAAGGACACCAGAAAAAAATTGTAGACCTGCACCAGGCTGGGAAGACTGAAACTGCAATAGGTAAGGTAAATTATTAGGAAATGGAAGACATACAAGACCACTGATAATCTCCCTCGATCTGGGGCTCCACGCAAGATCTCACCCCGTGGGGTAAAAATGATCACAAGAACGGTGAGCAAAATTCCCAGAACCACACGGGGGGACCTAGTGAATGACCTGCAGAGAGCTGGGACCAAAGTAACAAAGCCTACCATCAGTAACACACTATGCCACCAGGGACTCAAATCCTGCAGTGCCAGACGTGTCCCCCTGCTTAAGCCAGTACATGTCCAGGCCCATCTGAAGTTTGCTAGAGAGCATTTGGAGGATCCAGAAGAAGTTTGGGAGAATGTCATATGGTCAGACGAAACTGAAATATAACTTTTTGGTAAAAACTGAACTTGTCGTGTTTGAAGGACAAAGAATGCTGAGTTGCATCCAAATAACACAATACCTACTGTGAAGCATGGAGGTGGAAATATCATGCTTTGGGGCTGTTTTTCTGCAAAGGGACCAGGACGACTGATCCGTGTAAAGGAAAGAATGAATGGGGCCATGTATCGTGAGATTTTGAGTGAAAACCTTCAATCAGCAAGGGCATTGAAGATTAAACATGGCTGGGTCTTTCAGCATGACAATGATCCAAAACACACTGCCCGGGCAACGAAGGAGTGGCTTTGTAAGAAGCATTTCAAGGTCCTGGAGTGGCCTAGTCAGTCTCCAGATCTCAACCCCATAGAAAATCTTTGGAGGGAGTTGAAAGTCTGTGTTGCCCAGCAACAGCCCCAAAACATCACTGCTCTAGAGGAGATCTGCATGGAGGAATGGGCCAAAATACCTGCAACAGTGTGTCAACCTTAAGACTTACAGAACATGTTTGAACTCTGTCATTGCCAACAAAGGGTATATAACAAAGTATTGAAATAGACTTTTGTTATTGACCAAATACTTATTTTCTACCATAATTTGCAAATACATTCATTAAAAATCCTACAATGTGATTTTCTGGATTTTTATTTTCTCATAGTTGAAGTGTACCTATGATGAAAATTACAGGCCTCTCTCATCTTTTTAAGTGGGAGAACTTGCACAATTGGTGGCTGACTAAATATTTTTTTGCCCCACTATACACTAAGTTGACTGTGCCTTTAAACAAATTGATGTCATCAGAAATTGGTGTCATGGCTTTAGAAGATTCTGATAGGTTAATTGACATCATTTGAGTCAATTTGAGGTGTACCTGTGGATGTATTTCAAGGCCTACCTTCAAACTCAGTACCTCTTTGCTTGACATCGTGGGAAAATCAAAAGAAATCAGCCAAGACCTCAGAAAATATTGTCTGGTTCATCCTTGGGAGCAATTTCCAAACTCCTGAAGGTACCACGTTCATCTGTATAAACACCATGGGACCACGCAATCGTCATACCACTCAGAACGCATCTCCTTCCTGTCTCCTAGATGAACGTACTTTGGTGCTAAAAGTGCAAATCAATCCCAGAACAACAGTAAAGGACCTTGTGAAGATTCTGGAGGAAACTGGTACAAAAATATCTATATCCACAGTGAAATGAGTCCTATATTGACATAACCTGAAAGGCCGCTCAGCAAGGAAGAGCCATTGCTCCAAAACCGCCATAAAATAGCCAGACTACGGTTTGCAACTGCACATGGGGACAAAGATTACTTTTTGGATAAATGTCCTCTGGTCTGATGAAACAAAAATAGAACTGTTTGGCCATAATGACCATTGTTATGTTTGGATGAAAAAGGGGGAGGCTTGCATGCCGAAGAACACCATCCCAACTGTGAAGCACGGGGGTGCCAGCATCATGTTGTGGGGGTGCTTTGCTGCAGGTGGAACTGGTGCACTTCACAAAATAGATGAATTCATGAGGGATGAAATTATGGATATATTGAAGCAACATCTCAAGACATCAGTCAGAATGTTGAAGCTTGGTCGCAAATGGGTCTTCCAAAAGGACAATGACCACAAGCATACTTCCAAACTTATGGAAGAATGGCTTAAGGACAACAAAGTCAAGATATTGGAGTGGCCATCACCAAGCCCTGACCTCAATCCTATAGAATATTTGTGGGCAGTACTGAAAAAGTGTGTGCGTGCAAAGAGGCCTACAAACCTGACTCAGTTACACCAGTTCTGTCAGGAGGTAAAAATAATTATCTCTACTATTCTGACATTTCACATTCTTAAAATAAAGTGGTGATCTTAAGTGACCTAAGACATGGAATTTTGACTAGGATTAAATGTCAGGAATTGTGAAAAACTGAGTTTAAATGTATTTGGCTAAGGTGTATGTAAACTTCCGACTTCAACTGTACATATTGGTCATTTAGCAGACGCTCTTCTCCAGAGCGACTTCCAATCGAGTAGCACTCCTAACATGCAACTGTATTATTCAACCTACCCATTTGAGCATTGCATACATTTTAAGAATTTAAAATGCAGTACCTTGTGTGTTTTAAAATGTATGGATCATTTTTCTCACGTCAGGATCACTTGAAATAATATAATTATTACGGTAATCAGAGCATTGGGCAGTAACGTAGGAGGATGTCTTCTCGTTCTTAGCCCCCCTTCTCTTTCTCCGTGGTTGAGCAGAAGCTAGAGGAGCGTTTTCGTATAAACCGCCGGGAGTTGATTCCATTGGAGTTCCCTGTCCTGGTTGCCTTGGAAATGGGGCTCTACCTCCCTGACAGCAAGGTCATGCCGCACTACCGCAGGCTGGTGCAGCAGGGCTAGACTGGAGGTGGCCCGGAGAACTGGCCTGTGACAGTTTTGATATTTAAGTCCTGATGATATTGATTGGAAATGCTGATCCTGAATCAGCACCTTGAGAGATGCACCTTCTGCCCTAGAATCTGTTCAGGTGTAGCAGGCCAGCCCAGCTTACAATGCTCCTTATAAAAATAAAGTTTAGGTACTCTATTTATTTGTTGAATGCAATCCAATATCTTGATAACTTGATATGATAATATCTTGGTAATAGAATGAAGGATTTTTAAGAATATTTTCTGCAAAGCTGTTGGACTTTTTTTTTCTTTCTATGTTTTGATTCTTGTTGGGTCAGCTTGTTCTGAACTTCTTTCTGGGTGGTATATGGCATTCTGATGTGAATGTTTTTTTCATAGAAGGGTTCAAAACCATGTTTATTTGTACAAAAAGTACACCTTAAATATTTGATAAAAATTAGCTCAAAAACTTGAGTGTAGGATGGCAACCCGATGGGGGTGTCTGAAAGAACACGGAGGACTTTTACTATTCTCTAGTTTAGCTCTTTCGGTCTTAAAGGCATTGGTGCTCGGATGAGTGGCAATGAAGGGTTACATGTGATCAGATGACAGATGTAGATGGTTTTAGTTGTCAGCACACGCATCTGTTTGTGTCCATTGTACGTACTGGTTTGGTTGCTTGTGAGAAGAGGGCTAATGACTGAAGGTGAGAGCACAGATCTCCCGAGGGTTGACTTGTTCAAAGTTTTAAAAAACAATCAAAAAATCAAACCAGATTAAGACTTGCAGTGCATTCAAAATGCATGACAGTGCTTTGTTATATATGTCACAGATCACATTAAAGGTGGTGATTGTTCCTTCTAATCCTCTGTACTTTCATTTCTAACTGTGGGAAGAAGTTTTAACTTAAACTCTATTTAAAGTATGTGTCTGATAAGGTCCTCATTATGTGATGTTGATGGTTGCCATATCAGTTTGAAATAATTTAGACGCCCTGAAGTAATTCCCTGTCCAAAGGTAGAGAGATGTTTTTTGTGTGTAAATTGTGCCTGGTATTGGTATCTTTGCTCATTATAGCTTGTGTTGGTTGATCTTACTATTTATTCATTCACATTGGACTTAAAAGGCCTCATGTGATTGAGATGACACTCTGGCCAGCCCAGAACTCTCATCCTCAGTTTTTATTGTATCATTTGTTTAGAACTTTGCTTGGAATCTCAACAGTTTTGATCATGTCAGTTCTGTAGCTAGCAATCAGTCTACTTGTGTAGACTTTAAATCACCACTGTGCAATCAACTGCCTCTGATGTTCTATTTCACAAATTACTTTTCTGCTGTGAATGGTTTTGTTAAGTTGCATGGTTCAGTCAAACTTCATATCAGTACTTGGTTGGTATTGTATATCAACACCCAGGTACAGGATTTGCAATAAGTATTCTTACCATATTGTTCAAAGTACTGGATCATCCACAAGCCAGTTGTCATTTTATTTTAGCTCAGGAAATATCTTTGAATTAAATGCTTTATTTTCCACTGATCATTCTGAGATCATGGGATTTATCAAACAAACTCTGGAATGAGAGCAGGTAGAAACCAGTTATTTGTGTCCTAAAAGTGTATTTACAGTATTTGTATTTCTCTTAATTTGCATTGTATAATGCCACTTGACAAAACAGTAAGAAGTGCCTAAAACCACCATGAGTTAAATGACGTATCAGTCCTATCCAGATATTATTCCCTCTTGTATTTCACTCATTGCTGTTGGTGTTTCACCGTATCTGTGAATATCATGGAAAATTGGACTCTGCATAATGTGAAATTGTTCTTTGAGTGATCTTGGAAAAAATGTTTTGTACGGTAATGTGCAGGTTTCTGCTGTGGTGTGACTGGATGTCTTTGTTTTGCAAATGTATGCTTAAATCACCTCATGTAATTGGTTTAGAATGTGAAATGGTAGAACTTCTGACAAATGTGATCATGGATGGTGTCAATTTTGTAAAAGTATATTTTTAATTCTTAAATCAGAATATATATTTAAACATTTTCTAACCATTAAGACCACATGACTGGAGTGTTTAAAAAAAATAAATTTTTTTTTAGGCCAGGAAGCTACAGGTCACATTGGCACGTGTAGCTGTCACTAGTCTATCAAGGCCCAAATCCTAAACAGTCACAATATTCTGGTTTGCAATATCAGGGAACACATTTTAATGTTGTTGATTCAAGCTCTGATTTGAGCATGTGTGCATCAATTTGTTATAATTTTAACACCCAATTGAGGGTAGGTGTCTTTACATTCCATTAAATATATATTCTGATGGGAAATGGTAGACCGCTTCAGTGCTCTAAATAACAAATCGGCTAGTAAATAGTTTTAATAAAATATTTAATCAAACTGGACTAACACAGGTACTAATCCAAACTCTTATCTTTGTCATCATCCTTGTCTTTGGAATCATTGTCCTCATGGGCAGACCTGCTGTCTGTCTCCATGGCTTTAGCAAAAGCCTCAATGTCTGGAATGGAGGAAAGCTCAATTAGAATTTCACTCATGAAAACAGCAGGTCATAACCTCTTATGGAAATCTTATTCAAAATGGTAGACACTAATGTTATAAAGGAATATCTGCACAGGCAGATGTGCATGTTATGTGTTCTCTAAACAATGAAACGACATACAAACAAGATCCCTGGGTTCATGTTTTGTGGGCCGATACAGGACACTGACCTTTGTTAGCTGCATCCACAGCTTCTGTTGGCAGCCCAAACTAGTTCATTAGAGGCCCCAACTGCCCTGAAGCCAGGGCACTACTGAACAGACCCATGGCCTACAAAGAGAATAATCACTGCTTTACATCATACATACTCATACAGTAGTATATGAAATTTAGCACTCAAGTGGTAACTAAAAAAAGACCAGGATCACTTTATCATACTATAGTAAGTGTTCTGAGAACACAGATACTCAAGTGTGCTCAACAGAGCAGTTTGTGTGCCTGCTGAAACTGTGGGGAGGTGAGTATGTGGTGGAGTTGTTGGTGCTCTGAGGCAGGGCCTCTCCTGACGGGAGGAAAGGCAGAAGCCTCTCCTGGACCTCCGCATTGGCCACGATAGGAGCCATGATCTCAGGGGTCACAACACTATCCAGGTTCACTGTAGAGAGAACAGTCATTCATATTTCATACAGACATCAGACAGGTGATCAATACAGAGGGCCATTCTCAACTTCAGTCATGTATCTACTGCTGCAAGGCTTTATTTCCCTGGTAACAGCATGATTACAGTCCCTTATTTCATTGTAAATGTCTTCAAGAGACTCCTTATTGCTCTGTCAACTGTTCTAAACTGTTGAGCTGCTCTATAATTTAGTTTAGTCCCTCACCTCCCTGCCCGGCTGCAGGTACATTCATGGTTGCTAGGATACTCTGCAGGTCACTCAGCTGGATTGACTGGGTGGGTCCGGCTGTGAGGGAGGGGGCAACAGGGGTGGTGGGTGAGGCCATGGGTTACACTTCTAAATGTAGAATAAGCTATCTGTAAAAGTTGGCCAAGTATTGAGTGTGTAGTCTAAGCTGGAGAGAGACAAGTGTATAAATGTACTAAATTAATTCATTTAGTAGTGAAGTGAGTGTTGGCTTGTGGTACCTTGAAGAGGAGTTGCCGGCTGCAGGACCTCCACTACTTAGCAGGCTGGCCAGGCCCGGTCCAGCCAGAGCCCCAAGACCTCCTACAGACAGACACATGACAGAAATAGGGAGCGGATTTTTCATTTGTCTCCCAAATAATCCTGTTATGATAGACATCGTTGCAATTAATAACAACTCAATAGTCAGGCACTCCAGTCCAGAACACATTCTCAGTCAATCCAGCTATCGGATGTTTAAAGCACATTGCTACGAGTGTTAAAAACACTGTACACTAAACAATAGCTACTTATCAAGACCTCCCAGTCCAATGAGCTGGTTGTGACTCATGTTACCGAGGAGACTCTGCAGTCCACCCTCGCCTAGGACAGAAGAATGCTAAATGTTCCCGAACGGATCAACACATCATGCACAAAGGAGACATCCGTTACACTCACCCCCCTTTTGACTTCCTTTTCCGCAGCAACCAGTTATCCAGGTCAACAGCATCAATGTAACAACTTTATACCGTCCCCTCGTCCATACCCGGGCGCGAACTAGGGACCCTCTGCATACATCAACAACAGTCACCCTCGTAGCATCGTTACCCATCGCTCCACAAAAGCCGCGGCCCTTGCAGAGCAAGGGGAACTACTACCTCAAGGTCTCATAGCAAGTGACGTCACCGATTGTAACGCTATTTAGCGCACACCACCGCTAACTAAGCTAGCTGTTTCACATCCGTTACATGAGTCTTTCATATACCCTGATGAAGACAGCTTGGCTGTTGAAACGTTGGATATTACATTTTTGCATCTGAACTCCTAGAGTGTGCGGCTCTCCTTTATTTTCAAGTTTTCTACTCCGCTAGCCAGCACCTCACCTAAATAGGTGTGCGTTTCTTTTTCTTCTAGCCGAGTCCTTTAGGTACCTTTTGGCAAACTCCAAGTGGGCTGTCATGTGCCTTTTACTGAGGAGTGGCTTCCGTCTGGCCGTTCTGCAGAGATTGTTGTCCTTGTGGAAGATTCTCCACAGAGGAACTCCAGAGCTCTGCCAGAGTGACCATGGAGTTTTTGGTCACCTCCCTGACCAAGGCCCTTCTCCCCCGATTGGACAGTTTGGCGGGGCGGCCAGCTCTAGGAAGAGTCTTTGTGGTTCCAAACTTCTTCCATTTAAGAATGATGGAGGCCAATGTGTTCTTGGGGACCTTCAATGCTGCAGAAATTTTTGGTACCCTTTCCACAGACCGTGCTTCGACACAATCCTGTCTTGTAATTCCTTCGACCTCATGTCTTAGTTTTTGCTCTGACATGCACTGTCAACTGTGGTACCTTATATAGACAGGTGTGTGCCTTTCCAAATCATGTCCAATCAATTTAATTTAGCACAGGTGGACACCAATCAAGCTGTAGAAACATCTCAAAGATGATCAACGGAAATAGGATGCACCAGAGCTCAATTTTGAGTCTCATAGCAAAGGGTCTGAATACTTATGTAAATAATCTATTTTAGAATAAGGCTGTAATGTAACAAAATGTGGCATAAGTCAAGGGGTCTGAACTTTCCCGAATGCACTGTATTTGGTGGTGAGTGGAAATGCCAAATCGACGCTTCAGATTTATACATTCGGTGAGACATCTGGCTCATTGTTCTATCTGTGACTGTACTGTTAGTATGTTGTTGTTCTTCTTCTGTGGATTTTATGTGACAGTGGGCAACCACCTTACCGCCACCACCCGGACTGGAGTGTGTACCAGAGACAGGAAAAATCTAAATCCTACCTGTTATTCTCATCTCGAAGAACTAGCATATGTTCCACTCTCTCCATCTCCTCCTGACAGTGATTACACCTCCCAGTGAGATGTTTACTTACCAATTTCAATGAACTGCTGAGCCCTGTGTTTCCCAGTCTCAGCCTTGTGATTAAACTTTCTTCCTTTCTCTTGACCAGAGGACCACCCTGCCCCCACCTCTTCCTGGAACTTATACAGGTGTCTTCCCTTTCCCTCCCTGTTCCACAACTCTTGCCATTTGTTTTTAACCACTGTTCTTACTAACCCCTAGTTTTATAAAACCATGGGTACAATAAATAACACAGAGATGAGTGGGATTCTTTCAGTTAAATTAGCAAGGCCATTTAGGATGACTGACACCTGTGAAAACTAACATAAAAATCAGAACATTCTGCTTCCCTCATGTAACTAACTGTCTTAGCCTCAATTTTCTGTCTTTCACATTCAGGTTGCTCAAATGTTCCCCTTTTCACTTGCAAAATGAAAGTAAATCATTTTAGTCACATAATTTCTTGATTTCAGAGATTCTGTTGGGGGAGAGGTTTGGCTAAGTTTGGAAAACTGTCATAAGTGTGTCCTCAGCTGCCTGACATTGTAATACTGAGAATGAACAGGATAATCAGGCCTTCATCCACTAGGGGTAGTAATGGAAACCCTTCTAGTCCCTCCTAACCAATCAGTAAATGTTGGGACAGTGTAATTCCTATCAAAGTATCCCCCGTGTACAGCCAGTCCTGGGGGTTTGTTCCCAACCCGAAACCACCTGTAAATTAAAAAATAAAATGGTACAGAAATATGTTTTAGAGAAATAATTTAATTCAAATTGGAATATATTAACATGACAATACATTCACATTTCTGGGCATACGTATTATTGTTGCATAGCGAACACACCTGGTTGACCACTCTTCTCCATCCTTAGAAAGTTATTTGCATGCAGCTCTCTGTTTTTCCTCTAGTCTGTCCTTTTCTACACTTGCTGCATCTGCAATATATAAAACCACCTTATAAAACAAACCCATGTGCTCCATTTTGTGTGTTTATCAATGAATCTTGAATGTTGTTATGGAATCGTGTGTAAGTATCTGTGTTCCAATGTGAGTTAATACCCAGGTCTCCATTCTCCATGGCTCTGACGTCAGGTCTTAGATGACATTCTTACGCTGCCAATAGCCTCACCATGCCAGGCTCCAGTTCATTCAGAGTCATGGTGAAATGATACATCTATACCACAGAGAGCGTTAGCAAGGATCAGAGTCAGGGTTAATTAGAAACCAAGGAGAGACAAAGAAACACAGATATAAATCATATCCCTAATGTGTGTGTGTGTGTTTCCTCTTCTGAATGTGCAGGTCATGGAGTTATTCTCCACAGTTAGACACTACCTGGTATCACAGAGACGGTCTCTCGAACCTCAGGCATATCCTCAGTCTCCTTTTCTCCAGCACTTGCTCCTACATACAATACTATACACATTAGCCTACTACAATCTACAGACAGTTGCATTCACAAACTTTAAAGCAACATATATAACCATAATAACTAGGACTGCTGTAGCACACTAAGTCAACAGTACTTACAAATACACTTATAATACCTTCCCCTAAAACCACTGCATGTTTATGTAAAAGGAAGAAACACTGTTTAAGAAAAATGTTTTGCCATTGTTTAAAAACAGTTGGACAAATCACAGGTCTGTGTGCTCGCTTGTTTATTTTTCTTAGTATCCCCCTTCTCTGACTTATTGTTGACTTCATACACTTTAGGCTCCACACTGTACATACACTCTGTCCACTTCCCATACAGCACACGGCGCCATACAGTTACCGATGTCTGATGTTATAAAACAACCTCAAAAACGTATTATTCAGTGAAATCATTCAGTTTACACTGTGCTGTGGTTTTTGGTTCGTTAACTTCACAATTTATTTTTCTAAGCTGCGCTCGCATTCTACACATGGTGTATTTCTTTATATTTTTTCCTATGGAGGGGGTAGGCATGCATCGACACGGCCTTCCAGGATACAATCAAAGGCACTAGACTAGATCTAAGTAAGAGGACTCTTAGTCCTGACAATAGAAGTCTCTGGGCAAAAACAGGCAAGGTTTTTGTCAATTATGTCCTCCATTTTTGTTACCATCACCCTCAGCAGATGAGATGGCTCCACCAGTCTAGTGTTCTCAGTGTGGCACTTCCTGTTGATAAAGGATGTTGCATCAGAAGATCCTTTAGCATAGTTATGCTCAGAACCCATGTGGACCAGCAGCCTCTCAGCCTCTCAGCAGCCGTGGAGTAGTTTTTTATTTATTTAACCAAGCAAGTCAGTTAAGAACAAATGCTTATTTACAATGACGGCCTACACCTGCCAAACCTGGATGACGCTGGGCCAATTGCGAACCGCCCTATGGGACTCCCAATCACAGCCAGTTGTGATACTGCCTGGATACAAACCAGGGTGTCTGTAGTGACACCTCTAGCACTGAGATGCAGTGTCTTAGACTGCTGCACCACTCAGGAGCCCAGTAGGTGGTCATCTGGATCTATCTGGCAGTTTGTGTTACTAGTACAGACAGAGGGGTTGAACCTGTGCCCACCTTTCTCCATAATAACTGAGAACAGATTTTAGAAGAAAAAAAATACAACTGAAACATTAGGATAAATGTTTGAAATACCCTCTGATTTTTCATCTCCTTATTTCCTTTTATGTTGTCATCTGAAGGTGAATGCAGGAGATGAAGGCAGAAGAGGAAGGCCCAAGAAAACATGGCAGGGAACATTGGAGAATGAGCACCTGCAACAACTAGCACAATGAGTGAGTGATTCAATGTAGAGGGCTGCGGGTCCTGACAGAAATCATTGCAGCGTGGTCAGCATCTTTCATGCTGCGGGTGGGAGCGAGCGGTCAGACAGACTACCTTGGGTTTACATTTTTTAATTGTCCCATAGATTATTTGGAAACAATCATCTTTCTGCTTTGTATGCGTTAGCCTAGGCCTACATATATTGGACCGCGGCTGGGTTTGGGACCTCTAATTCAATGTAAGACTCATGATTACCCTACATAAACAGACATGATATTACATTGCAACTAACAATTTACCTCTAAGCTGTCCTGATTAAGTTTGTTATTTAATTATTTCATTATTTTTAGGACACTCCTCGCTGGCATGGTGGAGTACTTCCTGACCTAAAAAGAAATTGGTGAATATTTTTTATGATCTTGTTTTGGATGTATTATACTTTGTCAAATACACAGGAGGTTGGCGGTACCTTAGTTGGGGAGGACAGACTCGTGATAATGGTTGGAGTGAAATAAGTGAAATGGTATCAGATACATTACACACATTGTTTCTATGTGTTCAATGCCATTTGCACCGTTCCAGACGTTATTATGAGCCATCCTCCACCGATGAAATAGTGTGTCTAGTGGTCAGAATGGGAGTCCAAATAGTCCTGCATCACAGGAGTAATATAATCTTGGTTTCTGCAAAGCATGACAGTGAGTGGGTCCTAGTCTAGTTTGAGTTGGAAGAAGTTTGGGCATATTTAATGTATTAGTTTTAAATCAACTTACGTAAATTGCTTCCGAAGGTGGTTCCTTGACACAGGTAGGTTGATGGGGGTGGTATTGTGGGTATTGTGGTATTGTGGGTGATTACGTACCAATAAAACTTTTTGACAAATTGAATATACTGTATATCTCGATATGTAATACCGCTGTTTGTTGGGTTTATGTACTCTTGTTTGTATATTTCTGTTTTGTATTTGTTTTATTCAGAATTTTAAAAATTATGGACTACATTGTCGCTCTGAGGACACAACACTGATAAAGGCCAGGAAACGAGTTGTCACTAGTTACCACAGCCACAAAGTCAACATTGTCTATATCGTAAACTTTAATGAAATCAAAAATGTGCTTTTTGGTTTTAATTCAAGGTTAGGGTTTGGAATAACGTTAGCAGTGTGGCTAAGGTTGGGTTTAAAATCAGAGTTTAAGAAGAGAAATTGTACATAATTACGACTTTGTGGATGTGGTAACTAGTGACGACCAGAATAACGGGTGCTATGATACATCACATCTGATAGTCTCAGTGGCAGCGTTGCAAGAGTTGTAATTTCTATTTTCTGGCCACTTGAGGGAGTCATTTATCAAAAAAGAACATGGACGCACTGGGGCCACCCGGAACCTCAGCCGTCCAGAACTGAATTGAGTACACCCATTGGATGGGCTGTTTCATTTTCCCATAAATTTGTCTAGAAAAAACAAGATGTTTGCATGACAAAATGTAGCCCATCACAGCAATAGAATAAATGAAAATTGGGATTTCAATATAACATTCCATTATATTCTATTTTGGAATGAAATTGAGGAATAACTGGAACCGCCTTTATAGCAATTCAACGTCTATTCCATGTTGGTTCAACATCAACATACGTTGATTCAACAAGTGTGTGTCCAGTGGGTAGCCTCATAATTAATTAGGCTATTACTCCATGACTTTCCTGTCCTGATGTGTGTTTTGTCCTATATTTTTATTTATTTTGACCCCTGTCCCCGCAGGAGGCATTTTTTCCTTTTGGTAGGCCGCCATTGTAAATAAGAATTTGTTCTTAACTGACTTGCCTTGTTAAATAAAGGTTAAATAAAATAAACAGTATGAACCGGGGTGCAACTTTCACTGGGGGCGGGGGGACATGTCCCCTTCACATTCTGAAATGTACTTTTTATCCCCACAGTTTTATCATTGGAATGTGATACAAAACGAGGCAACGACTTGATACATAAAATTAAAAAATATGTCCCTCCACTTCTAAAACCAAAGTTGCGCCCATGGTATTAACATATGACCAATAGACCGTAGCCTATGACGTTGTGTTATGCTCAGTGCAGAATGCATGATGTGCAAAGCTGGCAATTTCATTGGCGAACCCCATAATTTGCCACAGTGCGCGCGTAAAAGATGGGCGGGGTATGCTTACATTTCTGGTCAGGTTTAAATCAAGCAATGTGACAGCACACACTTGACGGACTGGCCGAAGGATGAACTGAAGTGCGCTGGTCTCTCCTTCCTTCTGTCATTCGATTCTACAGAAAATAGCCGTGGAAATTATGTTATAACTCATTCCGTTTATTTTGTTGGACTCAACAAAGAATAATAGACTGTATGAATTAATTAAGGGCAATTCTTAATTTTATGCACTAGGCTATATATTAAGAAAAACGGAAAAGAAATGAATAGCAGAGATGTTGACAGTCCGGTGCCAAGACAGGCGCACAGGGGAGAAAGACAGCCCAAGGCACAACAGGGTGTCAGCATGAAGAAAAAGAGAACCCCATCGAATGCGCCGCACAAACATGCCCCAGACTCATCCAGGTCAACAGGGACTGTCCGGCGCATCATGGGCAAAGGGAAAGAGATTAAACTGGACAAAGGGAAGCGCACAGGAAGGGGCGCACCATCCGTTACGGAGTGCCAAAACAATCTAAGCACGCCGAGAAAACGATATGAAGCTAGCAATGCTTCGGAGGATTTGAACAATGATTCAGGTTGTGTGTCGGGGAAGCTATCCTACTCGGACAGAAGTTCTGACATTTCTGACTGGACGGAGGGATTTCTGACTGCATCGGAGGGAAACCAACTTTCTGCGGAGACTCCGTCTCCAAGCTGCGAGGCAGGACCAAGTGGCGGAGAAAGAGAGGCAAATAGAGACAGGTTGAGTGGGAATGCACAAATCAGTGTACGCGATATGAGCACTGGAGGCAGCGCATTCAAACGGCTAGGCCTATCACAGGAAAATTATATTATGCATTCTGTCTGGGATGGAAACCATTCTCCTGGATGCGGAGGGTCCGTTCTTGGTTTCCTTCCCTCGCTGAATGTCAGTGGAGCGTCCATGGTGAATTCACAACCGACCCGGGAGCTCGTGGACGAGACGCACGAGGATCTTGTCAGAGAAAACGACGATTTGAGATCGGAAAATCAGTATTTGAAAGTAAGATAATTAATTAAATGTACATGTCATTACGCGTAAAATGTGTTTACATTTATTTTTTTTCACACATTGCCTCTAGGGGCTTGGTCCCTCTTATCATAAAGAAAATACGTTGAATATCGACTGATTTGAATATAGATGAATACTGAAGGATTGAAACCAGAACGCAGGCACGCACATGACATCAGTTGTTGTCAAGGTTAGACAGACAGACATTCCTTAGCAGAGCAGCTTAGATACTTTCTGTAATTGGCCATGTCAACCTTAATTACTAGCATGCGACTGCAGGAGCCGCAGCACGCACAATGACCATCAAAAGTCATCACTCACAGTGGGCAAAATGATCATTATCTGGCTAATTAATTGGGCCCTCAAAAAAAATGGGCCATGTGTTAGAAATGCCAGAGTCGATTTTTGGTCGCATTCCTCTCCTACATAGTACACACACACACACACACACACACACACAGTGATGCTGTTGACGATGATGATGATTGTTGGTTGTCCTGTCCAGGATGAGATGGAGGAGATGCGCTGTGAGATGCTGGAGATGCGGGATCTGTTCCTGGAGGATGAGGTGTGTCAGCTTCAGGAGCTGCGGCTGCAGCTGGAGCAGGCCAACAAGTTGTGTCGCATCCTGCAGTACCGCCTCCACAAGGCCGAGCGCCGTAGCCTCAGGGTGGCCCAGACTGGCCAGGTGGAAGGGGAACTGGTCCGCTCCCTGGAGCATGACGTCAAGGTGAGGGGTCTGCGTGTTTATGTGTGTGGAGTGCTCACTCAAAGCAACTTTTAATTTTCCGGCATCTTTGTCCTGTAGGGACTGTACTGTAATCCTTCCTTCTCTTGCTCTGTTGTATAGTGTTATCAACAGGGTCGAGTGATTCATTATGATTCCAGTCAATGTACCAAACCCTGAAAAAAATCCCTTTGAATGGCTGTACATTCCAATCTACTGTTTCATGAGTTCAGGGTATTTTACATAAACTACACTGCTCACATCATATGACTCAGTTTAAGCGCACACTTAACTTTACAGTATTTAACAATGTTTTATGGCTCAGCTTACTGTTACATCCTGTCAGATGTGCTTCAAGAAATGTGAAGTATGTCTGTTTAATGTATCTGTGAGTGTGTGTGCTTTTGTTTGTGGTGAAAAGGCATTTTTGTGGTTGCCACTTGCCGTGAACTCCCCAAATAAAGACATTAAAGAGACATTATGACAAATACAATTACTCCGACCGACCAGCCTCAAGGGGTGAGTGGGTAGATCACTGTGGAAAGTTTACTGGCATGTTGGCTGATTCCTCTGTTAGAGGCTGCAATGCTCAGTTTCTTTGCTCAGCTGTGTGTGGTGATAGAATGACCACCAGTAGCATGGCAGAGAATCTGGTACTTTTGGCTTCCCCCTCACCCCCTCTTCACATTCTAACACGGAGATCTGTCTTTTTGTATTCCTGCCAAAAGATGTAAAAATACTGATACAGTATAGTTTCTCTTGGAGAGTAAATAGCACAATATAATAATGTGCTGAACACCACCTTACAATCACATGCATCATCTGGACCTGCCTTAGGTTGCTCCTCAAGGGATGTTTCATTCATCTTATTACAATGCAGAAAACACAGGATTGTTGTTTTGAAGGCTGATATCTGGAAAATTGTCTTGTAATTTTCTATGACAAAGGCACAACATGATTGTTATCTAATGCACTATTACGTCAAAAACAACCTCTAATTCCCTCCAACAAAGACAGTTGTCTGTTAGTGTTTTATAGTATTTAAAGTTTGTTGTGGTTGACTTCTGTTCACAGGTAGCAAAGAGTGTATCCCTCCGCCTGCACAATGAGTTGGAGTCCGTGCAACAGAAGAACTCCCGGCTGGAGTGGGAGAACGATGCGCTTCGGGAGAGGCAACAGGAGCTGGAGGTGGCAAAGCAAGTTCAACAGGGCGAGATGGAGAAAGCCAGAGAAGTACTGCTTTTACACACCACCACCAACTGTATTAGTTTAATTAGCACATACCCTGCCCATTTCCCTCCCCAAAGACAAATTTGTGCCACTGTTACGAATCCCTTTTGGCCCGACAGTCTAGGGGGGGATGGTAATGAGACCCGTAACATAACTCATGCAAATTATTATTGAGACAAAGTAAAAGTGTGCACGAAATAACCACGACAACAGAAATCTACCGTCAAACTCTAGGTTTATTTATAAACACACGGTAATGGGGGGAGCAGGAAAAGGGGCTGAGCTGGACCCAAGGAAAGAAACAATAAGTATTCAAAAACACCCCTAAGCTAGACTAGCCTACTTTAACAACAGCTAACTAACTAAACAAAAATACAGTGGGTGGTCCGCCCAGTTCTAACTAGTGTATTTAACAAAGTTCACCTACGGGTAGTGTATGCCCATGGGCGACTTGTCTTGGTTTCCCCCTTTTCCCACGAGCAACAAACAAACACCATAACCAAAAACAATACTCACAGGTGATGACAAAGTGCTATGGAGGTGCTTTAAACAAAAGAGAGGTTAAGATACAAAGCGAGAGAAACACAGAGACCTACAGACATGGCATTTACAGAGAGATTGAGCTAGAGATTGAGCTAGAGATTGAGCTAGAGATTGAGCTAGAGATTGAGCTAGAGATTGAGCTAGAGATTGAGCTAGAGATTGAGCTAGAGATTGAGCTAGAGATTGAGCTAGAGATTGAGCTAGAGATTGAGCTAGAGATTGAGCTAGAGATTGAGCTAGAGATTGAGCTAGAGATTGAGCTAGAGATTGAGCTAGAGATTGAGCTAGAGATTGAGCTAGAGATTGAGCTAGAGATTGAGCTCTAGAACAAACAAATGGGGTTTTTAAACCATGGGGAAGGAACTGTGATAGGTCAGGAAATAGGAGGTGTGTCTTCTGATTGATGATTGATTGTTGACTGATTGGGGAGTGATGGTTTTCACCTGTGAGGGGAGAAGGAGAGAAAAGAAACACACAGGATACACACACACACAGGATAACTGTATCCGTAACACTCCCACCCTTAAAAGAGCAACCCTAGGGGTTGTGACTACAGTATTTCAATGAATACTCACAACAAAGCAACAACCTTGCAAAACATACAGCAATAATTTTCACACACGAGACAAAGCATCTGCCAACACATTATCTTAACAAAAACTGGTTACCCGATTTTGTCTTCGGTAACGGTCCGACACAATCAACCACCACATGCTCGAATGGTTCACCTATGACAGGTATGGGACAAAGAGGAGCGGGAGGAATAACCTGATTTGGTTTTCTGTTATCTGACATGTGTGGTATGTCCGACAGAACTGAGCCACATCTTGTTTTAAACCCGGCCAAAAGAAATGTCGAAGGATCCGATCATAAGTTTTTGTGATTCCTAAATGACCAGACCACTGGTGATTATGAGCAAGGGATAACACATTTTGTCGAAAGGCTGTAGGAATCACTATTTGGTAAACAGCATTCCAATCTCCATCCGCGTCAACATGGGATTTCCATTTACGCATGAGGAGATTACCATCAATGAAGTAAGCCACGTTCTTCTTCTTCACATCTTCCAATGAGACAACACTAGAAAAACATTTAGCAAGCTTGTTGTCAACCTTTTGGTTAGCAATCAGCTGCTCACGAGTGACTGGTAACTGTTTTGCATCAGCAATAAGTTCAACGTTCTTTGATTCTTTCCTGGGCTGTTTGTCAGAGGTGATCAGCTTCTCAGAGGTATCACACAATCCATCCTCTTGATCAACCTCTTTGAACAGAACAGTGTTCGACAAATCTATCTAGTCACCCTCTTGTAGTGCCTGTGCACGAGTGACAGCACAAGCGGGGAACACATGTGGATAACTCTGTGCCAGCTCATTCGAGAGAGAGTGGTCACTTTTATCCAATACTTCCAATACGGGTACTACCTTTCCTCCGGCAATATCGTTACCCATTATAAAGGTCACACCTTTCACTGGCAACATAGGGCGTACCCCCACTCTGAATATTCCACTGATTAACTCAGAGCGTACTTTCACAAAGTGCAATGGCACTGGGACGACAAAACCCATTTCAATACCCTGCACTAACACACTGGAACCACAGTATGTATCGTCAGATAAGGGCAACACATCAGACAATATAAACGACTGCGCCGCACTAGTATCTCTAAGGATTTTAACCGGTCGTTGAGATGCTTCGTCATTCGTTAGGGACACAAACCCCTCGAAAATGAATGGTTCATAACGGCAGTCGGGGACTGAGACTTTCAAACTACAGTTACCCTGAGGCACCTGTTTTGTTGCCGACCTCTTAACCGTACGAATTAGAGCAACACCTGTTGGTGGCTTGGCACGAAGAGGCATCCCTTGTTTGCGTTTAAGCAGGAAGCAATCATTAATCATATGTCCTACTTTATGACAATAGAAACAGGGACGCTCATTCTTCTGGCGTGCTTGATATACTACTGCTGGCCGACTAGGGCTAAAGGTAGGAAACTCAGTGGCTCTACTCTCGGTTTGAGCCGAAAACACACTCTTGTGCGTCAACACAAACTCATCTGCCAACACAGACGCTTCTGCCAGACAGGATACTTTCTGTTCGTTTAGGTAAACTACAATGCGTTCGGGTAAGCAATTTTTAAACTCTTCCAACAAGATTAACTCCCGGAGAGAGTTGAAATCAGTTACCTTACTAGCAGCATGCCATTTATCAAACAGATTTCCCTTGTCTCTAGCAAATTCCACATAAGTCTTACTAGAAGACTTTCTATGAGACCTAAATCTCTGTCGGTATGCCTCAGGCACAAGCTCATAGGCACGAAGAACAGTAGCTTTGACCACTTCGTAATTCAAACTGTCCTCCAGAGGTAACGCTGACAAAACCTCTTGGGCTTTACCAGTTAATTTACACTGAAGTAATAGGCACCATACCTCTTCAGGCCATTTCAATGCTACGGCTATACGCTCAAATACACAAAAATAGGAGTCAACCTCTGACTCTCTGAACAAAGGTACTAAGGCAATCTGCCTACTAATGTCAAACGTGTTTGACACAGCAGGTGAGGACGGCTCACAAACAGGCACAGTAGGACCGGAGGCTAGCCTCGCTGTCTCTGCCTCAAGTTCCATCTGGCGCATTTTGAACTCCAACTGCCTTTGTTCTCTGTCTGCCTCAATTTTACACATCTCCAAATGCCGTTGTTCTCGTTCTTTTTCTGCCTCTATTTTACACATCTCCAACTGGAGAGCCTCTTGCCTAATTTGGGCTCTCTTCCACCTCCAGTTGGAACTGTGCTAAACGGACATCCCTCCTGGCATCACCATTTGACAGTGGGGAGAGTGGATCAAAACGGGACAATGTGGCTGGTGTTTTAGCCTCGCCCTCATTATCAGACACCAATGGGCTTACAGGAGCAGCAACATCCCCTACAGGGGTAGTAGGCTCAGGCAGCGGTAACACAAGCACCTGCTCTTCCAACAATACATTTAATACTAGCCGTTTAACCTCTGCCTTAACTAAACTCTGCGGAATCGATACTGAATAATGGTCAGCCAAGGTCATTAAATCAACTCTACGACATTTGTCAAAAACCTCCCACGAAGGGTTATCCAAAAAGGATCTCAAATCAAAAGTAGTCATTTTACACTACTTCACAAGTGCCAAAGAAAATAGCAAACACTAATGCTACTTCAGCTATGACGCTCAACACTGAACTATACCACTACAACAATCTACATGAGCGGCATGGGTGTCAGTTATGACAGATCCCAGATGGGGCTCCACTTATGTTACGAATCCCTTTTGGCCCGACAGTCTAGGGGGGATGGTAATGAGACCCGTAACATAACTCATGCAAATTATTATTGTGACAAAGTAAAAGTGTGCACGAAATAACCACGACAACAGAAATCTACCGTCAAACTCTAGGTTTATTTATAAACACACGGTAATGGGGGGAGCAGGAAAAGGGGCTGAGCTGGACCCAAGGAAAGAAACAATAAGTATTCAAAAACACCCCTAAGCTAGACTAGCCTACTTTAACAACAGCTAACTAACCAAAAATACAGTGGGTGGTCCGCCCAGTTCTAACTAGTGTATTTAACAAAGTTCACCTACGGGTAGTGTATGCCCATGGGCGACTTGTCTTAGTTTCCCCCTTTTCCCACGAGCAACAAACAAACACCATAACCAAAAACAATACTCACAGGTGATGACAAAGTGCTATGGAGGTGCTTTAAACAAAAGAGAGGTTAAGATACAAAGCGAGAGAAACACAGAGACCTACAGACATGGCATTTACAGAGAGATTGAGCTAGAGATTGAGCTCTAGAACAAACAAATGGGGTTTTTAAACCATGGGGAAGGAACTGTGATAGGTCAGGAAATAGGAGGAGGTGTGTCTTCTGATTGATGATTGATTGTTGACTGATTGGGGAGTGATGGTTTTCACCTGTGAGGGGAGAAGGAGAGAAAAGAAACACACACACAGGATACACACACACACAGGATAACTGTATCCGTAACAGCCACCCATAATTGAGAAACGTACATGCCAAGTATAGGCCATATATTGTGTTCCCTACAGATGATAGGAAAGAGCAGAAGCTCTGAACTATCCATTCAGACCCCAGTCCCACCTACAGGTTATTGAAAATGTGTAATTTTAGTATTACTCCAATGGGTTTCCTCAAGGAGAAAACCTGCACTCTATGTCAAAGATAATAAAACAAAAAACTATAGTAAATACTACAGTAATTTCTGCAAAAACACTACAGTGTATACTACAGTCCATAACGACATGCATTAATTACTTTAGTATATCCTACAGTTTTCTTTTACTACAGTATTTATACTATAGTTACCTGTAAATGTTACAGTATAGTACAGTAAATACTACATTATTCACTAGAGTGAATACTACAGTAAAGTCCACAAAAACATTACAGTGAATACTATAATATCTATACTATAGCATACTACAGAATTCTTTCATGTTTAAGAGTCCTATTCCTTCATGTATTACTCTATACACTTCAGTTATCCCATATCAACCAGTTACTCCCCATGCATCCTACTGTCACTCTGAAGTGAGGTGACACATGACCCTGACTGGATCCTAGGACTTTGCTGGGCCTAAGGCTCAGGGCATGGCTAGTATCTGACTGCTGGGCGGTGGGCACTGAGTGAGGTAGAGTGGTACTGCATGTAAATCAAATAACATTTTATTTTTCACACGCGCTGAATACAACAGGTGTAGGTAGACCTTACATTGAAATGCTTACCTACAAGCCCTTAACCAATAACCCAGTTTAAAGAAGAAACGAAAAGTACAAAATAAAGGTAAGAAATAATTAAAGAGCAGCAGTAAAATAACAATAGCGAGGCTATATACAGGGGGTACCGGTACAGAGTCAATGTGCGGGGGCACCGGTTAGTTGAGGTAATTGAGGTAATATGTACATGTAGGTAGAATTATTAAAGTGACTATGCATAGATAATAACAGAGAGTAGAAGCAGCGTAAAATAAGGGGGGGGGCAATGCAAATAGTCTGGGTAGCAATTTGATTAGATGTAAAGGAGGCTGAACTTGGGGGACACAGTTGACATTTTTCTCACTAGGGACTACAGAGAGAGAGAAAGAGGGACCAAAATAGGTAAATAGTTATCTCTCTCTCTCCCCTCTGGTTCTATTAAGCATGGGTAAATCTGGGTCAGGAGGATGAATTACAGCATCAAAAAGGCTGTGGCTTAGGTACTGGCTTAGTGCCATACTATCACTGAATTCCATGCCATCAACTGGTGGCCATGGAGTCACCCATGCAGGTCTTTCTTAATGACAGTGCAGTGCAGTCCAGCTACCCGTGTTTAAATTTAATCCAGGATTCGGTGCTTTGTCGTCAGCCCAGCCTAGTCTGCTCATCTGAGACAGCTGCTACTCCTTTTGATCCTGACTAGGAATTCCACTTAGATGACCTAATCTGGGTAGACTATTACCAGGGAACCTAGTCAAGATCAGTGTAAAGGAAGATTAACATTTTAATGACCACCACTGTTACTGCAGTCTGCCTGTCTTGGTTGCTGCCTTGCTTTGAGACTGAGACCTTAAGGGTGGTGATAGTAATATCATATTGGTTGTCACAGTGCCGTTTATTGTTGTTCTTTTACACCAGACTCATCCACAGTTCACTGCCTCGGGGTCTATTTATTACCGACCTAGTTTTGATGGGGCTATTCCCACTGCAATACCTCAGTAAGATTATTATTTTGAGTACTTTAACCCCAGTGATACCTGCTTGAGACATGAGAAAGACAGAGACTGACACGGTGACACCAACCTACATTCCTCTCATACTCTGCAGTGCAAACATTCACAACTCATACAGGATGTTAATGTTGGGACATTATAAAACATAGACAAACAGTGTGTTTGTAATGGAACAAATTAATTTGTGTACACATGTGCTTTGACTCTCTTGGTTTGTTTCTCTTGGACATTAAATGCTGTGTGTAAACATTGATATCCTGTAAGAATCTCTAAGAATATTCTAAGATACAGACAGGAGTGACAGGCAGGAAGGAGACAGGGGAGGAAAGCTGAAAGAAAGTTGGTTTATTAGGATGACATCTATATCCTCTCCTCCTCTGTCATGTTTTCATAGGGTGGTAACTATGCCGTTTATGATACTGTTGAATCATCAGAATTCTTTGACATTTGTTTTACTTTACTTCTCAGAGTTCTCTGAAGAGGAAAAATGTCAGATCACCAAACAGCAAGAACGAGAAGGCGCTGTCTCCCCAGGTAAAGATCTAATATTATATTTTCATATGAGTGACTTCATTAGAGTACATTTATGTCATCATTAATCACATTTGACTCCTCAGGATGACAGTGCTGATCTGAAGTGCCAGCTTCACTTTGCCAAGGAGGAATCAGCTCTCATGTGCAAGAAGCTGAGCAAGATGGTGTCGGAATGTGAGTGCATGCATGAGGTTCTGTCAAAGTACCGCTCGGCCTATGGAGACGTAGCTGCTGCTGCCCACTCCTCTGAGGGTGGTACTGCCAAGTCCCCCCACACCAGGGAGGCAGAGGTCAAGGTTCACCTGCGGCTGGTGGAGGAGGAAGCGACGCTGCTGAGCCGCCGTATTGTAGAGCTGGAGGTGGAGAACCATGGCCTCCGGGCAGAGATGAGCGACATGAGGGAGAGCGTATTAGGAGGAGGAGGAGAAGAGAAAGAGGAGCAGCCACAGAAGGGAGCCAGGGACAATGGGGATCTACCACCGCTTTATGTGAGGGATGTAGAGGATTGTGAACAGAGCTTGAGGGAGTGTATGCAGTTTGAGCAGGAGAAGAGGGAAGAGCAGAGAAGGAGTGTGATTGAGTGTTTTCAGGAGGAGGTGATGGAAATACAGCGTAGAGACCAACCTGAGACGGAGAGGTTGAGTCCCCTCAGTCAGATCCCTCGAAAGGGTTCTGTAGGTGGGGAATGGGAGCCCCTGGACAACCAGCAGAGTTATACACGCAGAGGCAGTGTTGCCCATACCTTGAATGTGAAAGATCATGAGGCCCTCGTTGTCTTGCGAGATCATGCCTGCCTTGTAACCTCAGCTATCCAGCTTTTTGTCTCACCGGCCAGGAATGGCCACAGCTCCCCTCCCTTATCTCCCCACATCTCTCGGGCAAAGTCTTACCCTCAGGGTAAAGCCCAGCCTCTGGACCCACGCATGCAAGGACACCATGAGACTCTGGAGCTCCTGCAGGCAATGCTGTTAGCCTTAATGGGGAGGGTGGAGTTATTGGTGACACAAGGAGGAGAGTTGAGGGTTGAAGGAAATTGGGATCCCACCGCAATCTCATCCCTGGCTGATCAGGACACACAAAACAACACAGAGGTCTCAGCCAAGAAGGAAACAGGTGAAGGCCTGCACACAGTAGTGGTGAAGGAGAGCGTAAGACGAGCAACACAGTCAGACCACCTCGACAGCTGCAGGGACCCCATGATGAAGCTCACTTTAAAGGTCCTCTGGGTCCTCCACCAGCGCAGTGTGGGGAAGAGATCTGGCCTGGAGGGCAAAGAGGTATGAGGGAAAGGGAATGTAGGGGAACATGAATTGCAACATCCTGTAACTGAAATGTTCATAAATCACTTTATTTTAGTAAGTAACAATGAAAGCCAAGATTTCAAGTATGTTAAACTTGTATCTTTTTTTCCAGAGCAGAGATCTTACGACTATGTCTATACTACACGGGTTGCTGCAGTACTTGGGCACAGAGCTGCAGGACTCAGAGGACAGCATGGCAGGACAGGATGAGAAGGCCACATGGGCATCAGACTGGAAAGGCTTAGTCTCCAAGGTGAGCTAATACCACTGTCCCACTGTGGGCTCAGCCTATGAAGTCACCGTCCAATTACATAAGTTGATACTTAAGATCATTATCCCTTACAATGAGGGATACACCACTATTAAGTTCTAAGGCAAGTGGATCAGACAGATATCCTGATTCTGAGAAATCATCACAGACTGTATTACCTCACTCCTTCTTTTAATAACTCAGATGGAGTGCAGCACTGGTAAGACTGAGGCACAGGAGTATCCAGACCAGCCAGGCCATCCTAGAGGAATACAGAGTGAGATAACTGGGGTAAGGAAGTATTTTATTTTCTGTTTCCTCCAGCCACCAGGCTCCCATGTTTATATGTCCTGTGTTGTGTTGTGTTTGGGAGCATGTGATTGGATGTGATTCAGCAGTAAGCCCAACTGATGTCTTCTATCTGGCAGGGGTTCTCCCTGGCCTGCCTGCATACAGTACAGACATCATGAGATCAACGGTGCCACGGTATTTAGGCTAAGCTCTTGTGGGGGCTACTGCTAAAAGCAGAACTAACATGTGCATCCACTGCATTACAACACCCAGACAGACCCAGAGAGGGATTATGTGAGAGGGAGAAAGTGAGCAATGAAGAGAAAAAGAGAAAAAGAAAGAGCCAGAGAGAGAGAAAGGGGAGAGAGAAAGGTATAGTGTGGGGGAGAGAAAGTTGGAATGAAGTCTGGGCGTGTGTGGATAGAAAATAAAGCGCACTGAACTCATGACTCACTCGCTCGTGGTCGGTGTGTCATTGTCCAAAAACAATGAGTAAAACATTCACTTTTTTTATAGTCCATCTACGTCTCTTCATCACATCCCGTTGTTTCAAAACAGGGAAGTGGTTTTCCTCCACATGTTGAACAATAACTTAAAACAGGTTTGTGGTTACCATTATTACATTTTAATGTAAAGAAGATCATTTTTCTGGCAAACAGAATAGCAATTTAAATCAAAAAGATCAATTGCAAATATTTCAGCTGTTGATAGGAGACAGACAGAAATATGAGACGACTAACTAGCTACTAGCCCGTGGTGTTGCTAGGCCCAGTGAGCCTTTGAATTGGGAAGAGCAGATTTATTTCTTTACATGGCTGCTTACCCTGGGTTTCTGTGCTCTTTTCACCATAATATGAAGATACTCTTATTTCCCCACAGACAAGAAATAAGACCAAACCAGACCGCTCTATATTAGGTTCCAAGAAGAAGAACTGGTGTTACCTCAGCCAAGAGGCTGCCCAGCTAGACAGAGAAGACCCCTTTAAGACCTGGGACCACCCCATCATGCCCCCTAGCTTCCCTAATCTAAACTTGGACCAGTTGACCCTGGACAGTAGCTGCACTGCCCCAGAGAAGACTGTCCTCCGCATCTACTACAGTCCCCTGTCTGCACGGAGAGTCCATCTAGCTCATCTGAGGCACATTACCAACACTGATAGAAATTCTACTTCCAGTGTAATCTCTGCCAGGCTTAGTACGTCCCAAAACTCTCTCACTCCCTTATGTCTGAGGGTCTCCGCTAACTTGAGCGACGACATGAAAGAGATGACAGCTAGCTTACGACAGGCAGTTCACTCCAGTTCGCCAGAGAGGAGGAAGGGGAGGGTGATTGTGAGTGGGGGATGGACAGTGGACGTGGCCACCACAGGGACTCAGACCCAGATGCACCCACAGATGGTGAGTGTGGGTCTACAGACGGATGGGCCCTACAGTGTAAGTGCAGTGAGAGGCAACCCTTTACGCCTCTCTACCCGCACTCAACAGATCTCGACTTCCCTTGAGAGGCTCCCAGGGAGGACCGAGAGGTCCAAGTCAGGCTCCACCTCCCCAAAAATGTACTGCAGATACTCTGCCTCTGCTTCATCTTCATCGTCCATCTCCCCTTCCTCCACAACTGGTTTCACCACCACCTCCATCTCCTCCACCTCCTCCTCTGCCACTCCTGGCAGGGAGGGTGTTTTGTGGAGCCTTTCCCATCGGGGTCCTGCTGGGCCTACCTGGGCCCGCCCCATTAATCCCAGAGCTGGTCCAAGGCTTATTCACCATAGCACAATAAACAGTGAATTGAGCAGTGGAGGGAACAACACTAAACCCACCAGAAAACCTGGTGGTGCCAACCGGTACGGCCTAGTCACAGAGTTCTTGCGCAAAATGAGTGGTCGAGCAGACAAGCCAGCACAAGCAACAGCACCGGGCGGGGGGCAGAAGGGGAAATGCAGTCCAACTCATAAAACCCTGGAGGTTGTGCCCACTCGTCGCCCTGCTGCACCAGTACACAGGAACGACAATGTCGCCAGGATTGGGAACCAGAGGTTCATGAAGCAGAGAGAGGAAGCGTGCCGCAGCCAGAAGGAGGATAACTGCCCCAGACAGGCCCACAGTCAGAACCAGGCTCTCAGAAGAGACCTGAACCTGGAGAGTAAATTGACACTGGAAGTGAGTACTGTAGGCCTACCCAACACAGGATCCACACACTGAACACATACTGTACCTCACGTATATTCAACTTACTGGCTAGTGGCTCATGTCTGTCCACACATACTAGTTAGCTTGCTTGGTTTTGAGAAGGATCCAAAAACTAAACAAATACTTTACTCACTGTACTGAGCCTCACTCTCATATTCAACTTACTGGCTAATGTATGTTATTCCTCTCTCTCTCCCTCCCCCCTCTCTCTCTCCCTCCATCCATCTCTCTCTCAGGATGGGAACTATGACTGTAGCAGTTCCAAGTCCTTGTCCTTCTGCTTTGCCCGATCATCTCGCCTTGGCCCTGACCAAGCTACAGCATAATAGATATTCCTCCGCTGTAAACGGTTGTGGGTCAGGAGAGCCCAACTCCAACTGTGAGTAAGGGGGTGGAGCAGTATCACCTTGACACCACTGGACAGCTGATAAAGATTACAAGGGACATGGATAATCCAAGGCCTGTGTTCTGGAATTCTGCTTTCAGTAATCAGGATGAATGGATAGAGGGAAGTACTTTAGAACCCATTATGATAGGGGGTATAGTTATTTGAGATACATACATGTCTATTATCTGCCTGTAGCATGTCATTTTTGAAAGAGAAGGAGTTATGTAAGAAATTCTGTGCTAGAAAAACTATTTTTTTCTTCTTTCAGTTCAGCCCATGGCACTTCACCTTTTTACAATATGTAACAACCTTTTTGGACACACCAAGGCATTTACAATTGTCAGTTCTCTTGATTTTGTATTATCTTATAGAACTAAATAATATTTTCTACATCTGTAAGAATATTGTCGGAATGAATAAACTACTATACTATGCAATTCTGTACTGTAATGAATGCTGTCCATACTTGTACTGTATGTACAGTGCTGTTCGGAAAAGTATTCAGACCCCTTGACTTTTTCCACATTTTGTTACGTTACAGCCTTATTCTAAAATGTATTAAATTATGTATTTTTCTCATCAATCTATACACAATACACCATCATGACAAAGTGAAAACTTTTTTATTTGTTTTATTTTTTACAAATGTATTATATTAAAGTAAAAAAAACAGAAATAAATACCTTATTTATATACGTTTTCAGACCCTTTGATATGAGATTTGAAATTGAGCTCAGGTGCACCCTGTTTCCATTGAGCATCCTTGAGATGTTTCTACAACTTGATTGGAATCCACCTGTGGTAAATTCAATTGATTGGACATGATTTGGAAAGGCACACCCCTGTCTATATGTTACGGATACAGTTATCCTGTGTGTGTGTGTGTATCCTGTGTGTGTGTTTCTTTTCTCTCCTTCTCCCCTCACAGGTGAAAACCATCACTCCCCAATCAGTCAACAATCAATCATCAATCAGAAGACACACCTCCTATTTCCTGACCTATCACAGTTCCTTCCCCATGGTTTAAAAACCCCATTTGTTTGTTCTAGCAGCTCAGCTCAAAGCTCAGCTCAGCTCAATCTCTCTGTAAATGCCATGTCTGTAGGTCTCTGTGTTTCACTCTCGCTTTGTGTCTTAACCTCTCTTTTGTTTAAAGCACCTCCATAGCACTTTGTCATCACCTGTGAGTATTGTTTTTGTTTATGGTGTTTGTGTTTGATTGCTGGTGGGAAAAGGGGGAAACCAAGACAAGTCGCCCATGGGCATACACTACCCGTAGGTGAACTTTGTTAAATACACTAGTTAGAACTGGGCGGACCACCCACTGTATTTTTGGTTAGTTAGTTAGCTGTTGTTAAAGTAGGCTAGTCTAGCTTAGGGGTGTTTTTGAATACTTATTGTTTCTTTCCTTGGGTCCAGCTCAGCCCCTTTTCCTGCTCCCCCCATTACCGTGTTTATAAATAAACCTAGAGTTTGACAGATTTCTGTTGTCGTGGTTATTTCGTTCACACTTTTACTTTGTCACAATAATAATTTGCATGAGTTGTTACGGATCTCCTTACCATCCCCCCTAGACTGTCGGGCCAAAAGGCATTCGTAACACTATATAAGGTCCCACAGTTGACTGTGCATGTCAGAGCAAAAGCCAAGCCATGAGTTCGAAGGAATTGTCCGTACAGCTCCGAGACAGGATTGTGTCAAGGCACAGATCTGGGGAAGGGTACCAAAAAATGTCTGCAGCATTGAAGGTCCCCAAGAACACAGTGGCCTCCATCATTCTTAAATGGAAGAAGTTGGGAATCACCAAGACTCTTCCTAGAGCTGGCCACCCGGCCAAACTGACCAATCGGGGAAGAAGGGCCTTGGTACGGAAGGTGACCAAAAACCCGATGGTCACTCTGACAGAGTTTCTCTGTGGAGATGGGAGAACCTTCCAGAAGGACAACTCTCTCTGCAGCACTCTAACAATGAGGCCTTGCTGGTAGAGATTGGCCAGACGGAAGCCACTCCTTAGTAAAAGGCACATGACAGCCTGCTTGGAGTTTGCCAAAAGGCAACTAAATAATTTTCAGACCATGAGAAACAGGATTCTCTGGTCTGATAAAAACAAGATTGAACTCTTTGGCCTAAATGCCAAGTGTCATGTCTGGAGGAAACCTGACACCATCCCTATGGTGAAGAATATTGGTGGCAGCATCCTGCTCTGGGGATGTTTTTCAGTGGCAGGGACTGGGAGACTAGTTGGGATCGAGACAACAATGAACGGAGCAAAGTACAGAGAGATCCTTGATGAAAACCTGCTCCAGAGCGCCCAGGACCTCAGACTGGGGTGAAGGTTGACCTTCCAACAGGACAATGACCCTAAACACACTGCCAAGACAACGCAAGAGTGGCTTCAGGAAAAGTCTCTGAATGTCATTGAGTGGCCGATCCAGAACCTTGACTTGAACCCAATCGAACATCTCTGGAGAGACCTGAAAATAGCTCCCCATCCAACCTGACAGAGCTTGAGAAGATCTACAGTGAAGAATGGGAGGAACTCCCCAAATACAGGTGTCAAGCTTGTCGCATCATACCCAAGAAGACTTGAGGCTTTAATCGCTGCCAAATGTGCTTCAACAAAGTACTGAGTTAAGGGTCTGAATACTCATGTAAATGTGATATCCGTTTTTAATAAAATAGCAAAAATATTCTGAAAAACAGTTTTTGCTTTGTCATTATGGGGTATTGTGTGTAGATTGATGAGGGGGAAGAAAATAACTATTTAATCAATTTTAGAATAAGGCTGTAACCTAACAAAATGTGGAAAAAGTCAAGGGGTCTGAATAGTTTCCGAAGGTACTGTATATGTACCATAGCCATGTGGCTGTCTGTTAGTACTCTGTACTGGTTGAGCATGTCTGACCAGTGTTACAAAGTCATAACCTGCTGGCCCTGGTTCTGATCAGTGGCCTGAGCAGGATATAAGAGCAAAGTTGACAGCTCACTTTGAGACCTACCTCAGCCACAGAAATGTGGGTCTTAAAAGGGGTGAGAAGGACAGGGTATATGGCCAGCTGTTCATTGTGTGTCACATGCACACAAACAGAGCGGAAATCACACTAAGCAGTCAATGAGATCAGATGTCCTGTCACTGTGTAGTCATGGAAGAGTTACGGTTCCTGCCTCCCGCTCTACATTCCTCTCTGACTTTCACCCCTCCTGATGTCAACAACAGTTTTCCCAGATCTTATCCGATTGCATAGTGCAGTAAACAAGAGTGTCATCATAGAAAGATCACCCCTGTCTGCTGAGTGTAGGACTATGTAAAACTATGTATTTGATACCATTCCACTGATTTCGCTCCAACCACAAGCCCGTCCTCCCCAATTAAGGTGCCACCAACCTCCTGTGGTATACAGACAAGATTTACTTGAGTCCCAGCCCATGTGGGGTGGAGGGGAACGAGGCAACTGATGTACTGGCTAAACAAGCAGTTTCTCCCTGTCGCTGGCCCACACTCCAGTATAGTAGGTGGCGGTAATGCACCATAACGTTGACGGCCAACTGCCGATGAACCCCACAGAAGAAGACGTATTTTCTTTCAGTTGGACAAGAAAACGTCGCACAGACACATACGGTGTAGTAGATTAAAGTATATATTTGCACATTTCAATAGATGTATCAGCTTCATGAGCGACAATAGCATTCTACGCGTGAAATGGAGTCTGCTTACAATCGGTTCGATTCATATGACTTCGAGGTGGATTTGAATTTCCAGAGTGGTATGAAAAATCTTCAGGCTTCCAGCGAGGAAACTGTTTTGGGGATTAAATTATTATTTTACAATCGGTACGTGCTGCTGACATCATTTTACCAATCATATACATGAGCACTAAATGGTGAATACATAGTACTTTATTTGTTTATTATCAAAGAGTACGCTCAATAACTCTATTGTTTACATTTTTGTTCGTGGGGCATAAAACTGACTGATTCGGCTCTGCCAAATGTCACATCGATAGCTAAAATGCCGGCAACTGTAAATAAAAGCCCACCTGCAGAATATTAATGTTTATCAATGGTTTTGCCAGACCCGTCCAGCGATGTAGTAGAGGATAAACGCCGTTTACGCACCTTTTTTAAATTTGTGAAATAGCTTTTACTCGCCTTTTTATTTAGTTAATTATACTTTAACCGCGTATTATAGCGTCACTCATCACTGTCCAACGGGAAAATTTGCCTACGAACTACCTTGGGCCAGGCCTATCGTGTGACAAGTGGGTGAGAGGTCGCTGACAGTGGGATATTTTTTCAACATCCATCGACTCCTGGGGTGTCAATAGATATCCATTCTTCCTGACTCGGAGAATGAGTGTACAACTAGTAAAAGTCGTTGATATTTCAGTCAGCTGTCTAGCTAGCTATGTAGCTCAAGGGCTCTTTGGCTGTAAAGATGGACTACTATAAATTCTCATAAGAAAATACCTTTTCTTAACAGTGAGTAGTGAGACAGACAGTGGTGAGTCAGGCTGCAATGAAGGAGGCAAAGGAGATACACAGCAAGAGGTAGTAGCATTGAAGCAAGTATGGAGAGAGGTTAGTAGTACAGTGCTTCTCAAATTTGGGCTCCAGGACCCATGTGAGGTCCCCTAAATTGTAAAGAGTGTCCCCTGAGAGAATCTTTAATCTTAATAAAACACATTAATAATTTGTTTCTCTTCAACTGGGTAAGGAATACAACATTTTAGAATGAACTAAGGGCCTTTCACACTGTCAGAACATCCTTTCCTGTCATGATGTGTTGGGACAGCCTGTGTGAGCTAAAAGTTAGTGAAATATAAAGACTCTTATGTACTCTGAAACAAAAATATAAAAGCAAGAATTTTCAGTGTTGACTTACCACTCATATATGTAGTAAATAAGTAGTGAAATGTATTATTGAGTAGAACATCTAACACCATTCCCAGACCAAACGTGCGCCATTGTGTGCATATTGATTTTGTCCCTCCACACAAAACGCGATCACAACACGAAATATCAAAACAAACTGAACCAATTATATTAATTTGGGAACAGGTCGAAAAGCATTAAACATTGATAGCAATTTAGCACGCTAGCTAATTTGTCCTATTTAGCTAGCTTGCTGTTGTTAGCTAATTTGTCCTGGGCTATAAATGTTGAGTTGTTATTTTACCTGAAATGCACAAGGTCCTCTACTACGACAATGAATCCATACATAAAACGGTCAACCGAATCGTTTCTAGTCAACTCTCCTCCTTCGACTTTTCCTTTGGACTTTATATGGGGATTGGCATCTAACTTTCATAGTATTACCACGACAACCGTCCGACCTCAGTTCATCTTTCAAAATACCCACGTGGGTATAACCAAGGAGGAGATGGAGAGGCAGGACTTGCACCCCCGTTCAGCATCACAAATAGAACTGACTAATATTTTAGCGCTTGGCAAGGCAGACACTCATTGGCGCGCGTGAGCAGTGTGGGTGCAATGATTGAATTAACGTGTATGTGTAAATGTATTTTGTAATGCTCACACACGCGACGTGAGTGGTGTCGTCAGAATGTAAGCTAGTGATCAATAACACTTTTTCATTAGGTTTTTGCGATATACTGCCATCTTGTGGTGACTAAACAATTGCATATAGGAACTATTACAAAGCGATGGTCCTTTAAAATAAATATTAGTGCTTGGAAAAGTACTTGAAAGTCTTTGAATTTGACTTGCCACTGTCTGTTTGAACCCTGTAATGGGATATTTCATTAGAGCAAATGTACTTTTTATTTTCAACAGGATCATTTGTTTACAAGTCTCCCAATAGTAGATCCTAAGTTTTTCTGTTGACAAAAGTAAAACAGTTGTACTCTCCTCTGTAAGCCATTTTCTTCGAAAACCATGAGGTATTGAAATGACCATGGCTATACATCTTAAAGATTGTGACTATTTGTTTGTTTTTCACATTCTTCATTTATCCTTGCTAGATTTGTCGAGCCCATTGACTTGGATGGGTACAAACAATGGCGTGTAAGTTCTACTGCCCTGTCCTCGACATCCTCCATGGGTGACAACATTGTACAGTTGGAGAAGTTCGACCACTTGACTATTGCAGATTCAAATTCTGATATTTGTGAATGTACCACTGGTGGGACCTCAGCGACGACAGATGCAGCCCTTTCATTCGAGGAAGTGTTCCGGCTAGTCCAAGCAGGAGAGGAGGTCCCAGGCCTGTCAAAGCTGGACATAAAACCTAATAACCAAACTCCAACTCCCTCGCAGATGGAGAGGAGGCCAAAACCCTGGGAGAACTCTAAGACACACATGTGACTTGTACACATTACTTTTTCCCCTACTGTCCACCTTTGAAGAAAAGTTCATTTTTACCAAGCTGTTAATATCCTCTGAACTTGCAATAAAAACATTACATTTTTTGCTTTTCACCATTTGATCAAATAAGATAAAAATCGTCATTGCATTGCATTGTTCCTGTAGAACTTTCTCAATCTGATCTGTCTAAAACAACTACACCAAACATGTTAAATAGTTCCAGTTTGACTCCTTTTATTTCCGAGGATAGTGTATTCAGCGAGGGTGATATTAGCACCTTGGAGTTGCTGGTTGTGAAGGAGCAGCCATGTAGTGTGAGTGGGGCCAGCGCTTAGTGTTCATCTTCTGCTTGGTGGCAGTATCTGCCCTCGTGACCTGTGCTGATGGTCCTTCAGAAGCTCTGGGATGGGGGGGGGCTGGGTGATTGGGAGCAGAATGCTGTAGGGCATGGCCTTGTAAACTGTCAACTACAGAGAGACAATGACACAAAATAAATAAACAGGCACATCCTTATCCCTTTTGATTTTGAACAACAGAGATAGTGACTAATACTCTCTAAAAAATGACAGAGCACTACACATCTGAGGCAAGGAAACGGTCCCATAGAGTCAGATGTAGGGTCTTTACTATATGTCTTCTTACCTGCTCTTGACTGCTGAAGGTTGGAGGTCAGAGCCAAGGAACAGAAGGTGATGTCTCACTTTCTGTTTGTATGCCTGTCCTGAAATGCTGCTGGTCTGAGAGAAGGAGAGTTAAGGCAACACTCAATCGTTAGGCAAACTAACAAGAAAATGTGAGTTGCAGTCAGTACTTTAATGTGATGTGTGTTGTAAAAGTGAGTCACCCAGTAAAATACTAGAGTAAAAGTATTTGGTTTTAAATATACTTTAGTATCGAAAGGAAATGTAATTGTTAAAATATACTTAACCCTTGTGTGGTGTTCATGTTTTTGTTATTCACCCAATGTTTGCGGGTCTGATGGACCCACAACATTATTGTTTAAAAAAAAATACAGCCATTACAATTGACATAAAAATACTTAATGAATACTTAATGTTTACTTTTATCAATTACAAGCAGTATAGACAGCATACATGGTTAATATTTGCCATTTGCCTCTGCTAGATCACATTTGTCAAAAGCGCTATTCATTTTATAAAATTAGATTTTTTGTTAAAAATCATTTATAATATAAAGACATGGGTGGAATAATCATGTTTATCTTGAACACATATAAATGAAACAAGGTTTTTATCACTATTGATGTTTATTGCTTTGAACTGAACAAATTGGAAGGACAAATTTTACATACTGTATTTTATGGAAATTATAAATGAGACCCATTGAAAACAAATTAAGGCTGGTCTACACACCACACGAGGAACAGAGTTTTACTGCGTGTGTGTTGCAAATGTATTTCTTGCACTTGATGCATGTGTACTGTCTTCCTGTCTTTCTTGGGTCCACGTACATTGTAGCGCTTCTTCTTGTTGCTACCGGCTGCAATCTAGAATGATGAAAACACTAAGTTCAGGGATTTTACTAACATCCCATTCATTCACATATATTGTTACAGTAGGCCAAGGTAGGAGAGTCAGACCCGCAGACATGAAACAACATCACTCACACTTACTTCCGGTATTGGAGTTGGTGGGTCGGGCGGATGGGGCATCCTCATCCTGAATCCTCCTCACACTAACTATGACCTTAACACTTATAGATAACCCTAAACTTAATCCTAACCCCAACCCCTAGCCTAGCTAAAGTTAGCCAGCTAGCTAATGTTAGTCTATTAGCTACCTAGCTAAGATTTGAAATTCGTAACTTATAATACATTTAGCAAATTTGTTAAATACAATTTGAATTGTAATTTGTAACATATCATATGTGATGGACATCCACAAATTAATACATACCATACAAAACGTAATTTACACTATATGACCAAAATTATGCGGACACCTGCTAGTCAACATCTCATACCAAAATCATGGGCATTAATATGGAGTTGGTTCCACCTTCGCTGCTATAACAGCCTCCACTCTTCTGGGAAGGATTTCCACTAGATTTTGGCACATTGCTGCGGGGACTTGCTTCCATTCAGTCATACTTTCGTATATATAGTGCAAGGATCATCAACTAGATTGATGCGTGCCATTTTTTTTTCTTGAGTGGATGGTTGGGGGACTGGAACATAATTACAAATGATTTGTAGACTGCAAATTGCCCACAAGAAACCCAAACAGATACAATATTTGACTAAAGCATAATAATTTCAAACCTTGCTTACATTTGTATTTGATCAGGTGTCTTTCTGTTATGTGTGGAAATACTTAGGAACAGATTTCCCAAATGAAAAACACTTGGAGCTGATTTCCTGGTGTTTTCACATGTTTTTTATGTCCAACAATGAAAAAGCAATATATATATATATATATATATATATATATATATATATATATATATTAAATCAGCTAAATATAAAACCAGCTGCAGGCCAAAACCGGGGAACCCTGATATAGTGTATCATACTAAGTGTCTCAGATTTACAGTGTGTACAGAATAATACGAAATGCTCTGAGACCAGGTTGTTTCCAAAGACCCAGACCATAATGACTGACCATAGCCACACCAAATGTTCTAAAACGTTGTCTCCTGCTGAACGCGCCTGAGAACGGCAGCATGGAGGAGAATAGTCAGGATGTTATAGGATGAACAGGGATGAAACATTGGCTGTCGGGGTTCCGAAATACAGAACTATGTTGAAAGGATATAAGACATATTTCATGAACCAAAACAATATTATTAAAACATTAATGTGCATTTTGTTATAGAGCGGGTGATCGGCATCTTGAAGGGGAGGTTCCATATTCTTGATGGGCTACTTCCTTTACAGTTTGAAAATAGGGAGGTTTTTTCAACTTTGATAAATATGTCAGCAAGTGTGGTATTCAACAATAACATGTTGGGGGGTGGGTAGTGTCCAGACTCCTAATTCAAGAGCTCAAATTAAAGAAAAATCTTAACATGAAAATCAAAGCAGTATACCTGGTCAACTTAGCCAATTAAGCCAAATCATCTGTTATTGTTAGCTCATTAGACACATTCCTTAGTGTTGATATGATTGACTTAATACATGTCCCAGCATCTACCTTACGGAACTGCTCTCCACCCTGCACTGTGTGTGAAAAGGCAATGCAACAATGCTCTACCTCAACGTGAGCAAGACGAAGGAGATGATCGTTGTCTACAGGAAAAGGAGGGCCAAACACGGCCCCATTCAAATCGGCGGGGCTGTAGTGGAGCGGGTCAAGAGTTTAAAGTTCCTTGGTGTCCACATCACCAACAAACTGTCATTGTCCAAACACACCAAGAAAGTTGTGAAGAGGGCATGACAAAGCCTTTTCTCCCTCAGACTGAAAAGATTTGGCATAGGTCCCCAGATCCTCAAAAAATCAACAGCTGCACCATCGAGAGCATCCTGACCAGTTGCATCACCACCTGGTATGGCAACTGCTCGGCATCCGACCATAAAGCGCTACAGAGGGTAAAGCATACGGCCCAGTACTTCACTGGAGCCAAGCTTCCTGCCATCCAGGACCTATATACTAGGCGGTGTCAGAGGAAGGCCCAAAAAATGGTCAAAGACTTCAGTCACCCAAGTTATAGACTGTTCTTTCTGCCACCGCCCGGCAAGCGGTACTGGAGCGCCAACTCTAGGTCTAAAAGGCCCCTTAACAGCTTCTTCCCCCAAGCCATAAGACTGCTGAACAATTAATCAAATGGCCACCTGGACTATTTAAATTGACTCCCCCCTTTCACACCTACCTACTGTACATGTACAAATTACCTCGCCTAATCTGTACCCCCGCACATTGACTCGGTACCCTGTACAGGTGTAGTCGGAAGTTTACATCCACTTAGGTTGGAGTACTCCACACATTTCTTGTTAACAAGCTTAGGTTTGGCAAGTCGGTTAGGACATTTACTTTGTGCATGACACAAGTCATTTAGCCAACAATTGTTTACAGACAGATTATTTCACTTATAACTGTATCACAATTCCAGTGGGTCAGAAGTTTAAATACACTAAGTTGACTGTGCCTTTAAACAGCTTGGACAATTCCAGAAAATGATGAAGCTTAAGAAGCTTCTGATAGGCTAATTGTCATCAATTGGAGGTGTACCTGTAAATGTATTTCATGGCCTACCTTCAAACTCAGTGCCTCTTTGCTTGACATCATGGGAAAATCAAAAGAAATCAGCCAAGACCTCAGAATGGAGGAAAGGCCGCTCAGCAAGGAAGAAGCAACTGCTCCAAAACCGCCATAAAAAAGCCAGACTACGGTTTTCAACTGCACATGGGGACAAAGATGGTACTTTTTGGAGAAATGTCCTCTGGTCTGATTAAACAAAAATAGAACTGTTTGGCCATAATGACCATCGTTATGTTTGGAGGAAAAAGGGGGACGCTTGCAAGCCGAAGAACACCATCCCAACCGCGAAACACAGGGGTGGCAGTATCATGTTGTGGGGGTGCTTTGCTGCAGGAGGGATTGGTGCACTTCACAAAATAGATGACATCATGAGGTAGGAAAATGATGTGGATATATTGAAGCAACATCTCAAGACATCCGTCAAGAAGTTCAAGCTTGGTCGCAAATGGGTCTTCCAAATGGACAATGACCCCAAGCATACTTCCAAAGTTTTGGCAAAATCGCTTAAGGACAACAAAGTCAAAGTATTGGAGTGGCCATCCCCAAGCCCTGACCTCAATCCTATAGAACATTTGTGGGCGGAAATGAAAAAGCCTATGCGAGCAAGAAGGCCTACAAACCTGACTCAGTTACAGCAGCTCTGTCAGATGGAATGGGCCAAAATTCACCCAAATGATTGTGGAAGGCTACCTGAAACGTTTGACCCAAGTTAAACAATTTGAAGGCAATGCTACCAAATACTAATTGAGTGTATGTGAACTTCTGACCCACTGGGAATGTGATGAAAGAAAAAGCTGAAATAAATCCTTCTCTCTACTATTATTCTGACATTTCACATTCTTAAAATTAAGTGGTGATCCTAACTGATCTAAGACAGGGAATTTTTACTAGGATTAAATGTCAGGAATTGTGGAAAACTGAGTTTAAATGTATTTGGCTAAACTTCTGACTTCAACTGTATATAACCTTGTTATTGTTATTTTATTGTGATACTTTTTATTTTATTTATTACTTAACTTTATTTTGTAAATATTTTCTTAACTCTATTTCTTGAACTGCATTGTTAAGGGCTTGTAAGTAACCATTTCACGGTAAGGTCTACATCTGTTGTATTAGGCGCATGTGATAAATAAAATTTGAATAGATTTTTGTAGACTCTGCTTCTATCTCCTGAGAATGCAAAACATGAATTGTGACATCATTTATTATGTTATTTGTCATGTGATTCAGACAAAACAATGAATTTCAATAAAAATCTGATCATGTTTTACCTTAGTTATACTTTTTCTATTTATACAGAATAGTCTTTTAATGAACCACAATGTGTTTTACCTGAACGTCCTTGTCCATCTCTTGTGCTGAAGTTCCGACAAGCCACGGGTAAATGTGCCTTGCACAGAACCTGTTGATGGTGTCCACTGCCTTAATGATAAAATCCTCATATCGTGGAACACGGAAAATTTAACTTTGCTGGGGAGTCCAGGTGATAAAATCAGCTTGACAGACAAACATCTTCAGCTGCACCTGTGAAAACAAATGGGGAAAAGTAGCATGCACCTCAGCCCCATGACAGTCTAACAGTATAGGCTCTATCATGGGGCTGACCTTCAGGCTGGTGTAATTCCACTTAATTTTATATGTATAATGACGTATAATGGTAATAAGATTAAAATTGCACAGTGACCATACCTGAGTGTGAAGGAGGAAAATAAAGTATTGAGATGTCCCCTGTTGTCTTCTGTCCAGTGGTCAGTTGAGTGGTCATTTGCCCATTTAAAGGGATACTTTGACTCAAGTACTCCTTCTCCACAGCACTCACATGATATGTATCCATCACAAGAAAAGTCTAGATATGGCATGTCTTTAAAATTATACAGCCTGCCTTTTCCGCTTTCAAGTTAAAATGCATCTTGTATACCTGGTCTGATACTGTCTTTGTAGAGATTTGTTATATGGCAGTGCTCAGACCTAACGCTTATTTGTATGTCCACCTCATGGTCCTTGCCCCATAGAATGCATGGTGTTTTGAGTTGGTTGTCAACTGATTGACTTTTGCAGAGATCTTTAATAAGTGCTTGGAATGGTTCTTCCGGTGATGTGTAAATAACCATGTGTGCAGAGGAGCCTGTGATCCGTCCTGCTCTATGTTGGTGCCAAGCCTTACAGGCAGCCTGATCTTTTGTTTCTTCCTCCACCTGAGAAACTTGCTCATCTGTAAAACCTTGTGGACTATTGTCATGATGTTGCCCTGTCTGTGAGGTTTATGACCCACATAAAGGAGTTTATGACCCACATAAATACCTTTCCCCCTTTTCTCTCTCTACTCTACTGAATAAACTCTTGGAAAGCCCTTTGTTAACATAGAGAGAGTATGGTAACATCAAAAGGTTGGGAATGGAACAATATTTCGGTAATCCAACCAGTTTAAGGTATCTGTTGGTACTTAACCTCTGCGCACGGAACCCGGTAGCGGGATGAAATTCGACAATGGTGATCGCTACATAAATAGCCATTTTAAACATTCATGAAAATACAAGTGTCTCACATGTTTCGAAAGCCTAGAATCTTGCTAATCCAACTGCGTTGTCAGATTTTAAAAGGATTTAATGCGAAAGAATGCGATTATCTGAGGATAGACCCCATAAAAAACAACTATTTCAACCAACACAGGCGTAACAAAATCACAAACTGCAATAAAATAAATAGTTTACCTTTGACGATCTTCCTCTGTTTGTAACACGAAACATTTTGTGAACCGCTTGTGTCGTGAATTTTGTCTCATTCCATTTTCGACGACACATTTGAGGTAAATACACACACAAAACGTGACTTTTCCAGTCATGTTTGGTTTGTGTTTAACACAACCAAACCTGATGGGTCATTTCGCGGGACGTATTGACTGAAAGAAACCGATTTGAAGACAACAAGTAATGACATCATTGTGCACCAATGATTTGCCCGCTGTTTCGTTGATTGACTGTATTTTAACCCAATGACCACTGATCGTCTTGAAATCTACCTGGGTAGATAGCCAATGAGCTGAGGTAAATGGCAATATGTAATGTTTATGTGTTGGAAGACCAACCCATGTAGTAAACTCCGGCGTAAAGAAGTTCATTCGCCATTGATGATTCATACCGGAAGGAGCAACGCATGTGTCTCCTGACCCCTCCTGTCTCAGTCTCCAGTATTTATGCTGCAGTAGTTTATGTGTCGGGAGGCTAGGGTCAGTTTGTTATATCTGGAGTACTTCTCCTGTCCTATTCGGTGTCCTGTGTGAATTTAAGTGTGCACTCTCTAATTCTCTCTTTCTCTCTTTCTTTCTCTCTCTCGGAGGACATGAGCCCTAGGACCATGCCTCAGGACTACCTGACATGACGACTCCTTGCTGTCCCCAGTCCACCTGGCAGTGCTGCTGCTTCAGTTTAAACTGTTCTGCCTTATTATTATTGGACCATGCTGGTCATTTATGAACATTTGAACATCTTGGCCATGTTCTGTTATAATCTCCACCCGGCACAGCCAGAAGAGGACTGGCCACCCCACATAGCCTGGTTCCTCTCTAGGTTTCTTCCTAGGTTTTGGCCTTTCTAGGGAGTTTTTCCTAGCCACTGTGCTTCTACACCTGCATTGCTTGCTGTTTGGGGTTTTAGGCTGGGTTTCTGTACAGCACTTTGAGATATCAGCTGATGTACGAAGGGCTATATAAATACATTTGATTTGATTTGATGTTACGCACAGCACTATTTTGGTAAAGCGCATATTCAGCTGTTTATATATCAATCAGTATGACGACTAAGTCAGGAAAAGCTAAATCTAAGTCTAGATATACAGATGTACACACAATTTTAGAAGAAATTGATCGAAGACGATTAATTTAGCGATTCCCAAACGGAGGAATATTTTTTGAACGGAGAGGACATCGTTTTGAACTGGTAAATTCTTCTCATGCTAATGCCGTTGTTTGAAATTAATAATTTAAAATATTATTTGAGAAATGAAATGCAGACTGACATCCCTGGCTGCACCATGCAGACTGACATTCCTGGCTGCACCATGCAGACTGACAGCTCTGGCTGCTCCATGCAGACTGACAGCTCTGGCTGCACCATGCAGACTGACAGCTCTGGCTGCTCCATGCAGACTGACAGCTCTGGCTGCTCCATGCAGGCTGGCGGCTCTGGCTGCTCCATGCAGGCTGGCGGCTCAGGCTGCTCCATGCAGGCTGGCGGCTCAGGCTGCTCCATGCAGGCTGGCGGCTCAGGCTGCTCCATGCAGGCTGGCGGCTCAGGCTGCTCCATGCAGGCTGGCGGCTCAGGCTGCTCCATGCAGGCTGGCGGCTCAGGCTGCTCCATGCAGGCTGGCGGCTCAGGCTGCTCCATGCAGGCTGGCGGCTCAGGCTTCTCCATGCAGGCTGGCGGCTCAGGCTACTCCATGCAGGCTGGCGGCTCAGGCTGCTCCATGCAGGCTGGCGGCTTAGGCTGCTCCATGCAGGCTGGCGGCTCAGGCTGCTCCATGCAGGCTGGCAGCTCAGGCTGCTCCATGCAGCTCAGGCTGCTCCATGCAGGCTGGCAGCTCTGGCTGCGCTGAACAGGCAGGAGACTCCAGCAGCGCTGTAGAGGAGGAAGCTGAACATGCGGGAGACTGCAGCAGGAGAGGAAAGCGCTGGCTGCGCTGAACAGGCGGGAGGCTCCGGCAGCGCTAAACAGGTGGGAGACTCCGACAGCACTGGAGAGGAGAAAGGCTCTGGCTGCGCTGAACAGGCGAGGCGCACTGAAGGCCTAATGCGTGGTGCTGGAACTGGTGGTACTGGACCAAGGACACGCACAAGAAGCCTGGTGGCACAGGATGGACCGGACCGTGAAGGTGTACTGGAGAGCCTGAGAGCAGGGCTGGCACAGGACGTGCAAGGCAAGGTAGGTACAGGAGGCCTAGTGCGTGAGGCTGGCACAATTTTCACCAGCCAACTAACACGCAACTCAGGACGAGTATGGAGCGCTGACCCAGGTGCCATCAAATCCCCGACACGCTCCGTCGGACGAATATCGTACCTTAAGCACCAAACTAGCAACTCCCTCATTACTCTCTCCTCCAATTTCCCCACTAACTCCTTCACAGTCTCTGCTTCGCTCACCTCTAACACCGGCTCTGGTTCTGGTCTCCTCCTTGGCTCCTCACGATAAACAGTAAGAGTTGGCTCAGGTCTGACTCCTGACTCTGCCATACTCTCCCTGAGCCCCCCCCCCCCCCCCCAATACGTTTTTCGGGCTGACTCTCGGGCTTCCTTCCACGCCGCCGTGCTTGTCTCTCCAACTCCATTCTCCAATAACCTGCTTCGCACTGCTCCAGCGAATGCCAGGCGGGCTCCGGCACTCTCTCTGGGTCGACCGCCCACCTGTCTATTTCCTCCCCAGTAGTGTAGTCCCGATATTGTTGCTCCTGCTGCCGCTGTTGCTTCTCCTCATACCAGCGCCTCTCAGCTCTCTCCGCCTTCAGTTCTTCTTTGGGGCGGCGATATTCTCCAGGCTGATCCCAGGGTCCTTCTCCGAACAATTCATCCTCCCATGTCCGTTCCTCCTTTCGCTGCTTCTGCTGTCGCTGCCTGTTGACACGCCGCTTGGTCCAGTTGTGGTGGGTGATTCTGTAACAGCGTTCGTCTGTTGAAAGAGGAGCGGACCAAAATGCGGCGTGGTGGTTACTCATGTTCTTTAAAGAAAAAATGAATGATACATGAAATAACTTAAATCTACAAAACAACAAACGAACCGTGAAAACCTATACAGCCTATCTTGTGACAACAAACACAGAGACAGGAACAATCACCCACAAACACACAGTGAAACCCAGGCTACCTAAATATGGTTCCCGATCAGAGACAACTAGAATCACCTGACTGATTGAGAACCGCCTCAGGCAGCCATAGACTATGCTAGACAACCCTACTCAACCACAATCCCAATACCTACTAAACCCCAATACAAAAACACACCACAAAATAAACCCATGTCACACCCTGGCCTGACCAAATAAATAAAGAAAACACAAAATACTAAGACCAAGGCGTGACAAGAGGCCTGTAATTTTCATCATAGGTACACTTATGACAGACAACATGAGGGGAAAAAAATCCAGAAAATTACATTGTAGGATTTTTAATGAATTTATTTGCAAATTATGGTGGAAAATAAGTATTTGGTCAATAACAAAAGTTTATCTCAATACTTTGTTATATACCCTTTGTTGGCAATGGCATAGGTCAAACATTTTCTGTAAGTCTTCACAAGGTTCACACACTGTTGCTGGTATTTTGGCCCATTCCTCCATGCAGATCTCCTCTAGAGTAGAAATGTTTTGGGGCTGCTGCTGGGCAACACAGACTTTCAACTCCCTCCAAAGATTTTCTATGGGGTTGAGATCTGGAGATTGGTTAGGCCACTCCAGGACCTTGAAATGCTTCTTACGAAGCCACTCCTTCGTTGCCCGGGCGGTGTGTTTGGGATCATTGTCATGCTAGGAGGTTTTCACTCAAAATCTCACGATACATGGCCCCATTCATTCTTTCCTTTACACGGATCAGTCGTCCTGGTCCCTTTGCAGAAAAACATCCCCAAAGCATGATGTTTCAACCCCCATGCTTCACAGTAGGTATGGTGTTCTTTGGATGCAACTCAGCATTCTTTGTCCTCCAAACACAACAAGTTGAGTTTTTACCAAAAAGTTATATTTTGGTTTCATCTGACCATAGGTCATTCTCCCAATCTTCTTCTGGATCATCCAAATGCCCTCTAGCAAACTTCAGACGGTCCTGGACATGTACTGACTTAAGCAGGGGACACGTCTGGCACTGCAGGATGAGAGTCCCTGGCGGCGTAGTGTGTTACTGATGGTAGGCTTTGTTACTTTGGTCCCAGCTCTCTGCAGTTCATTCACTAGGTCCCCCTGTGTGGCTCTTGGCTTTTTGCTCACCGTTCTTGTGATTATTTTGACCCCACGGGGTGAGATCTTGCGTGGAGCCCCAGATCGAGGGAGATTATCAGTGGTTTTGTATGTCTTCCATTTCCTAATAATTGCTCCCACAGTTGATTTCTTCAAACCAAGCTGCTTACCTATTGCAGATTCAGTCTTCCCAGCCTGGTGTAGGTCTACAATTTTTTTTCTGGTGTCCTTTGACAGCTCTTTGGTCTTGGCCATAGTGGAGTTTGTAGTGTGACTGTTTGAGGTTGTGGACAGGTGTCTTTTATACTGATAACAAGTTCAAACAGGTGCCATTAATACAGGTAACGAGTGGAGGACAAAGGAGCCTCTTAAAGAAGAAGTTACAGGTCTGTGAGAGCCAGAAATCTTGCTTGTTTGTAGGTGACCAAATACTTATTTTCCACCATAATTTGCAAATAAATTCATTAAAAATCCTACAATGTGATTTTCTGGATTTATTTTCTCATTTTGTCTGTCATAGTTGAAGTGTACCTATGATGAAAATTACAGGCCTCTCATCTTTTTAAGTGGGAGAATTTGCACAATTGCTGGCTGACTAAATACTTTTTTGCCCCACTGTAGATGGTTGAAAGGATCCAGTCAGTGGTAGTGTGGAGACAGGGGTGTATATCTCAGATTTCAGAGTATGTAAGGGGTTAACTGATTATGTGTCAGTGTATGCAGCCGAGTTGATGGCCATGATTACAGGTCTGAGATGGGTGGAGGAGGTGAAAACACTCAGTGGAGATCTACTCTGATCCGGCTGCAGTGTTGAGCAGTGTGAAGACGGGCAGGTCGGATAGGGGAGACTTGTTTGTGGAGATGATGGTACTGTTAATGGGATTGGAGAGGATGGGAGTGGTGATAAGCTTTTGCTGGGCCTGTCATGCCAAATAATGTCCCCCGGACAAATAGTGTCCCCCTCTACGTCACAATGGGATTCGATAAACTATTAGCGTCCGTGCTATATCAATGGTGTGATGACCTTGAAGGTCATTACAGCCAATGAAGAGAAAGAGGTGCGGCTCTGTTCTGGGCCAGCTGCAGCTTAACTTGGTATTTCTTTGCAGAATTTGACCATATGCAGTGTTATATTACTCAAGACAGGACTCAGACCATACTCAAGACCAGACTCCGGTCTCGAGTCCAGTCTCAAGACCACATTTTGAGTTTCTCGGTGTTGGATACATTTGTACTTGGTCTTGACTGGATCTCCAGGACTCCTAATTTCTTCCTGAGACTAGCCGAGACCAGTGGAGTAAAAACAAATAATTATCAGCTTCCATTCAGAAAGCGCATAAAACCGCTTCACCAGGCCAAATATATACACTCCTTTCTTGAAACATTAATACCTGCAGACTTTATATCTATTAGAGCCATCTTTGCTCAGTGGATAACCTATTGAACCTAGGCCTTCAATGTGTGACAGGTTCGTGATGGTGAAAGGACAACAACGGTAATACCAGCGCACTCATGTTGGAGAGTGCACTTTTTGTAAAACACAAAAGGCCAGTGCCATAGTGGAGGCTATACGCAGGTATGCCTCCCCCATGCACAAATTAGCCTACACAATCGCAAAGCGTATGAAATATATTCACATAGTTTCAGCAGAATATCATCTGCAGGCAGCAATAGCAACAGCACTCAACTGGTTTTGGCATGGAGCAGCTCACAGAAGAATGACATTGGTAGGCGGTAGGAAAGATCTACCAAACTTATATCTACCAGTAAATGCTAACTAAGACAACAATGGGTATGCAAACCAGGTATTGAAAACATTTGGTCCGAAGTCTTTGTTAGTAGGCTATTTGTGATGCCCAATTCAGTCATCATGCCCTGTTTGTATCAGGGGCGTAGGAAGTTTGAGCAAAAACAAAAAAAGAATACATTATTATTACAAAAATACTCCTCAGCAACAATGTTTCACACAAAGTTATTTTCAAAGAGATGGATAACAACAGCAAGCAAACTCCACTAAAAAAACACAGTACCACTCACCAGATGATGATCATTTGAAACACAACTTCTTGTTAAAATTTAGGAGAAATTAGCCACAACATCCTCTTCAATAACACCTGCCACAGCCGCTGCAAACTAGCCTACAACAAAAGATAGCTAGCTTGACCTTGGGAAAACTACTGCTCGCTGTTGTGCAGTGACCTGTTGGCCTTTGAGAAGGCAGAAATGTCCACATTTTTTGTAAAAACGGTCCCACCCATTTCAAGTAAAAATGTAATTGGTTGATTACACTGACACTCCAAAATGTTGCCCTAATACAGTTGAACAGCAGATGCCTTCTATCTTCTGATGGCCTAGCCAACCGAGCGGTTTCTGTTTTCTTTTTTTTCCAAAACAGACTGCAACTCTTTGTTAAGGGTTTCAGTGACTTCATTAGAGGTGGTTACTGATGTGTATATGGTTGAATCATCAGCATACATGGACACACATGCTTTGTTTAATGCCAGTGGCAGGTCATTGGTAAAAATAGAAATGAAAAACTTCCATTAAATAAAACCCTCTGAGTTATATTAGAAAGCTCTGAATGTACAATATGACAGAGGTTGAAAAGCCGTAACACAAACGTTTTCTCAACAACAGGTTATTGTAAATAATATCAAAAGCTGCATTGAAATCTAACTGTGCCCCTCCCATAATTGTATTATCACTGTCTTTCAGCCAATCATCAGTCATTTGTGTCAGTGCAGTACATGTTGAGTGCCCTTCTCTATAAGCATGCTGAAAGTCTGTTGTTCATTTGTTTACAAAGAAATAGCATTGTATTTGGTAAAACACAATTTTTTCCAACAGTTTGCTAAGAGCTGGCAGCAAGCTGATAGATCTGCTGTTAGAACCAGTAAAGGCTGCTTTACCACTCTCGGGTAGCGGAATGACTGACTTCCCTCCAGGCCTGACGACAAAGACTTTCCTCTAGGCTCAGATTAAAGATGACAGATAGGAGTGGTAATAGAGTCAGCTTCCATCCTCAGTAGCTTTCCATCTAAGTTGTCAATGCCAGGAGGTTTATCACAATGGCTTCAAGTGATTCAACACGAATTTGAAGATGGAGCAGTTTTTTAGCTACATGGTGACATTCAACCATATATGTTTCAAACAGAATATAGCGAAGAGGATTTGAAAAAAAGAGCTGGATTTAACTAGAAGCTCAGCTACAGCCAATGTCATCACTAATAGTAGGCAGAACAATAGAAGGAGTCAAAATTCACCCAAATCTGAAAAATGGCCAAAGAGCATTAGCTGAGCTGGAACACTAGTGCGAGGCCATAGCAAATTGAATTGAAACTAACCTTTGCTGAGCCTCTTCGGATCGATGCTTAGAATTCAATTTTCCCTAAATGGCACCAAAAAATGTGTACCGTCATATTTTACCACTATAATCCGTTCTTAGGACAAAACGGAAAAATAAAACTTGTGTAGAAAGTAAAAATCCACACCTCGGTGTCAAGTGTGCTTATGTCTGCATAATGAGGAAGTAGGAAAAATGATAACTTCAGACTATTTCAGATCTAGCAATCGATGACAGCAGAGTACGCTGCCCAAATGTATGTCATAAGAAAGAGATTATCCTAAAATGGTGTAGACTCCTGATGACAGGCAGTCAGACTCCTCTGATGACAGGCAGTCAGACTCCTCTGATGACAGGCAGTCTGATGACATGGCAGGCAAACTCCTCTGATGACATGGCAGGCAAACTCCTCTGATGACAGGCAGTCAGACTCCTCTGATGACAGGCAGTCAGACTCCTCTGATGACAGGCAGTCAGACTCCTCTGATGACATGGCAGGCAAACTCCTCTGATGACATGGCAGGCAAACTCCTCTGATGACAGGCAGTCAGACTCCTCTGATGACAGGCAGGCAGACTCCTCTGATGACATGGCAGGCAGACTCCTCTGATGACAGGCAGTCAGACTCCTCTGATGACATGGCAGGCAGACTCCTCTGATGACAGGCAGTCAGACTCCTCTGATGACAGGCAGTCAGACTCCTCTGATGACATGGCAGGCAGACTCCTCTGATGACAGGCAGTCAGACTCCTCTGATGACAGGCAGTCAGACTCCTCTGATGACAGGCAGTCAGACTCCTCTGATGACAGGCAGGCAGACTCCTCTGATGACATGGCAGGCAGACTCCTCTGATGACAGGCAGTCAGACTCCTCTGATGACATGGCAGGCAGACTCCTCTGATGACATGGCAGGCAGACTCCTCTGATGACAGGCAGTCAGACTCCTCTGATGACAGGCAGGCAGACTCCTCTGATGACAGGCAGGCAGACTCCTCTGATGACAGGCAGGCAGACTCCTCTGATGACATGGCAGGCAGACTCCTCTGATGACAGGCAGTCAGACTCCTCTGATGACATGGCAGGCAGACTCCTCTGATGACATGGCAGGCAGACTCCTCTGATGACAGGCAGTCAGACTCCTCTGATGACAGGCAGGCAGACTCCTCTGATGACATGGCAGGCAGACTCCTCTGATGACAGGCAGTCAGACTCCTCTGAAGACAGGCAGGCAGACTCCTCTGATGACATGGCAGGCAGACTCCTCTGATGACAGGCAGTCAGACTCCTCTGATGACAGGCAGGCAGACACCTCTGATGACAGGCAGGCAGACTCCTCTGATGACAGGCAGGCAGACTCTGATGACAGGCAGTCAGCACACTTCTGAAAACAAACTGCTCAGCAAAGCAAAGTATTTTTTTGAAAGCTACCAGGTTTATTTTAAAAAGCTCATTTTCAATGTCTGTGTCCAGTGTCTATGTGTTTATATGTTAAGGGGGTATTACTTGTTATGTTATCCATGTAAAGAAATATAAACATTTTTATCATTAAATGTATGGTGTTTTCCGTTTATGCGCAAAGCCAGTCAGTTTCATTGTTATGCTCTAAATTGTTATATTATGGTTGTAAGTGATAAAATCAAGTAATTACTACTTAAGTAAGGATACACACTTTATTCAGTGACTTTAGGATTTAAACTTTTTGATCTGATCGACAGTTCCAAAAAATGTATGAAGTGCAATTGCTAAATAACTCCAATAGATAGCAGCATAAGACCACGAATGACATTGAGGAAGATGAGTTTTCTCCCTAGATACACCACGCCCCTTCATCAGCAGCCAGTTTGCAGTCACAGGAAACCACCCGTGCATGCTTTTTTCTGTCCCTTTCCACACCGCTAACGCAATATGAAGAACTGAAAAAGTAACAGATTACTATGACTGGTCCTATCTGGCCGGACCACCAGCAGGGCCCACCTGGCCGGCAGACCCTATGCGGACCTACCTACATGGCCGGCCGGACTAATCTTTGGAATTAATAAGAAAAATACACTTGATTTCTCAGATGCCTCTCCAATGTCTTTATGGTCTGCTTTGAAATAATAACTTTCAATTGCTAAATAATTCCAATAGATGGCATACATAAGACCACAAAGCATCAGTTATAGGCTACAAGCAGAAATATGATTGACATAAAATAGCATGCAACCAAAGACTATATGCCCCATGATTTTCTAAAAATGATTACTCATTACTTTACAGTATATACACTACGGTTCAAAAGTTTGGAGTCACTTAGAAATGTCTTTGTTTTCCATGAAAACATACATGAAATTAGTTGCAAAATGAATAGGAAATATAGTCAAGAAGTTGACAAGGTTAGAAATAATTATTTCTAATTTAAATAATAATTGTGTCCTTCAAACTTTGCTTTCGTCCAACAATCCTCCATTTGCAGCAATTACAGCCTTGCAGACCTTTTGGCATTCTAGTTGTCAATTTGTTGAGGTTATCTGAAGAGGTTTCACCCCATGCTTCCTGAAGCACCTCCCACAAATTGGATTGGCTTGATGGGCACTTCTTACGTACCATACGGTCAAGCTGCTCCCACAACAGTTCAATATGGTTGAGATCCGGTGACTGTGCTGGCCACTCCATTAGAGACAGAATACCAGCCTCCTGCTTCTTCCCTAAATAGTTTTTGCATAGTTTGGAGCTGTGCTTTGGGTCATTGTCCTGTTGTAGGAGGAAATTGGCTCCAATTAAACACCGTCCACAGGGTATGGCATGGCAAAATGGATAGTCTTCCTTCGTCAAGATCGCTTTTAGCCTGTACAAATCTCCCACGTTACCACCACCAAAGCACTCCCAAACCATCACATTGCCTCCACCATGCTTGACAGATGGCGTCAAGCACTCCTCAAGCATCTTTCCATTTTTTCTGCGTCTCACAAATGTTCTTCTTTGTGATCCGAACACCTCAAACTTAGATTTGTCTGTCCATAACACTTTTTTCCCAATCTTCCTCTGTCCAGTGTATGTGTTATTTTGCCCATCTTGATCTTTTATTGGCCAGTCTGAGATATGGCTTTTTCTTGCAGCTCTGCCTAGAATCCCTCTTTACTGTTGATATTGAGACTGGTGTTTTGCAAGTACTATTTAATGAAGCTGCCAGTTGAGGACTTGTGAGTCGTCTGTTTCCCTGCTGAAGAAAAGCAGGCCCAAACCATGATGCTGCCACCACCATGTTTGACAGTGGGGATGGTGTGTTCAGGGTGATGAGCTGTGTTGCTTTTACGCCAAACATAACGTTTTGCATTGTTGCCAAAAAGTTCAATTTTGGTTTCATCTGACCAGAGCACCTTCTTCCACATGTTTGGTGTGTCTCCCAGGTGGCTTGTGGCAAACTTTAAACCACACTTTTTATGGATATCTTTAAGAAATGGCTTTCTTCTTGCCACTCTTCCATAAAGGCCAGATTTGTGCAATATACGACTGATTGCTGTCCTATGGACAGAATCTCCCACCTCAGCTGTAGATCTCTGCAGTTCATCCAGAGTGATCATGGGTGATCATGGGCCTCTTGGCTGCATCTCTGATCAGTCTTCTCCTTGTATAAGCTGAAAGTTTAGAGGGACGGCCAGGTCTTGGTAGATTTGCAGTGGTCTGATACTCCTTCCATTTCAATATTATCGCTTGCACAGTGCTCCTTGGGATGTTGGGAAATATTTTTGTATCCAAATCCGGCTTTAAACTTCTTCACAACAGTATCTCGGACCTGCCCGGTGTGTTCCTTGTTCTTCATGATGCTCTCTGCGCTTTTAACGGACCTCTGAGACTATCACAGTGCAGGTGCATTTATACGGAGACTTGATTACACACAGGTGGATTGTATTTATCATCATTAGTCATTTAGGTCAACATTGGATCATTCAGAGATCCTCACTGAACATCTGGAGAGAGTTTGCTGCACTGAAAGTAAAGGGGCTGAATAATTTTGCACGCCCAATTTTTCAGTTTTTGATTTGTTAAAAAAAGTTTGAAATATCCAATAAATGTCGTTCCACTTCATGATTGTGTCCCACTTGTTGTTGATTCTTCACAAAAAAAATAGTTTTATATCTTTATGTTTGAAGCCTGAAATGTGGCAAAAGGTCGCAAAGTTCAAGGGGGCCGAATACTTTCGCAAGGCACTGTACTTGTCCTCTTGCTAAGTTGTGCACCGGGGCCTCCCATTCCCCTTTCTATTCTGGTTAGGGCCAGTTTGCGCTGTTCTGTGAAGGGATTGGTACACAGCGTTGCACGAGATCTTCTGTCATGTTTTGTCTTATATTGTCTTGTCATTTTGCTTTCCCTTCTGTTCGTTTCCCCCTGCTGGTCTTATTAGGTTCGTTCCCTTTTTCTCTCTCCCTCCCTCTCTCTCCTCTCTCTATCGTTCCGTTCCTGCTCCCAGCTGTTCCTATTCTCCTACTCAATCATCTAGTCTTTTCACACCTGTTCCCTATCTTGTCCTCTGATTAGAGTCCCTATTTCTCCCCTTGTTTTCCGTTTCTGTCCTGTCGGATCCTTGTTTGATGTTCGCTGTGCTGTGTCATTGTCTCGCCCTGTTGTGTCTTGTCACCTTCAGATGCTGCGTGCGAGCAGGTGCCTTAGTCTGCTACGGTCGGTGCCTTCCCGAGGCAACCTACAGTTAATGGTCGAGTCTCCAGTCTGTCCTCGTCACTACGAGTGGAATTTGGTTTTTTATGTTTTGTTTTCTGCTCCGATTGTCCAGGAGTATTGCTTATATCCTTTACTGGAATAAAGACTCTGTTTTCGCCAAGTCGCTTTTGGGTTCTCATTCACCTGCATAACAGAAGGATCCGACCAAGAATGGACCCAGCGACTATGGATTCTCTCTACTCTACTCTCGAGTTCCAGGGAGCGATGCTCGGCAGACACGAGCAGGAATTGTCTGCTGCTCGGCATGCCGTTGAGACCCTGGCCCTCAGGTCTCCGACCTCTCAGGACAGTATCAGTCTTCGTCTCGTGCCACCAGCTACTTCCTGGTCTTCCGAGTCTCCGGAACCTAGGGTTAATAACCCACCATGTTACTCTGGGCAGCCCACTGAGTGCCGCTCCTTTCTCACCCAGTGTGATATAGTGTTCTCTCTCCAACCCAACACATACTCAAGAGAGAGAGCTCGGATTGCCTACGTCATATCACTCCTTACTGGTCGGGCTCGGCAGTGGGGCACAGCTATCTGGGAGGCAAGCGCTGAGTGTACTAACGATTATCTGAACTTTAAAGAGGAGATGATAAGGGTTTTTGATCGTTCAGTTTTTGGGAAAGAAGCTTCCTGGTCCCTGTCTTCCCTATGTCAAGGTAATCGATCCATAACGGATTACTCTATAGAGTTTCGCACTCTTGCTGCCTCCAGTAACTGGAACGAGCAGGCGTTGCTCGCTCGTTTTCTGGAGGGACTCCACGCTAAGGTTAAGGATGAGATTCTCTCTCGGGAGGTTCCATCCAGCGTGGATTCTTTGATTGAACTCGCTATTCGCATTGAACGACGGGTAGATCTTCGTCTCCGAGCTCATAGAAGAGAGCTCGCGTTAACTGTGTCTCCCCTCTCTCCGACACTACCATCTTTCCCCACTGACTCAGGTGTTGAGCCCATGCAGCTGGGGGGTATTCACATTTCGACTAAGGAGAGGGAACGGAGAATCACCAACCGCCTCTGTCTCTATTGCGGTTCCGCTGGTCATTTTGTCATTTCATGTCCAGTTAAAGGCCAGAGCTCATCAGTAAGCGGAGGGCGACTGATAAGCGCTACTAGACGGTCCTCTCCGTCAAGTACCTGTACTACCTTACCGGTCCATCTACGCTGGACCGGATCGGCAGCTTCCTGCAGTGCATTAATAGACTCTGGGGCGGAGGGCTGTTTTATGGACGAAGCCTGGGCTCGGGAACATGACATTCCTCTTAGACAGTTAGGGGAGCCCACGGTCATGTTCGCCTTGGATGGTAGTCCTCTCCCCAGTATATTATGTGAAACACTACCTTTAACCCTCACTGTATCTGGTAACCATAGTGAGACCATTTCTTTTTGATTTTTTGTTCACCTTTTACACCTGTTGTTTTGGGTCATCCCTGGCTAGTGTGTCATAATCCTTCTTTTGATTGGTCTAGTAATTCTATCCTTTCCTGGAACGTTTCTTGTCATGTGAAGTGTTTAATGTCTGTCATTCCTCCTGTTTCTTCTGCTCCCTCTTCACAGGAGGAACCTGGTGATTTGACAGGAGTGCCGGAGGAATATCATGGTCTGCGCACGGTCTTCAGTCGGTCCAGAACCAACTCCCTTCCTCCTCACCGGTCGTATGATTGTTGTTCTGATCTCCTCAAGAAGCGTTTTGCATCCGCTCCTATCCTTGTTGCACCTGACGTCACTAAACAGTTTATTGTCGAGGTTGACGCGTCGGGGGTGGGCGTGGGAGTCATTCTGTCCCAGCGCTCCGATACTGACGATGGGGTCCACCCTTGCGCGTATTTTTCTCATCGCCTGTCACCGTCGGAACGTAACTATGATGTGGCTAACCGCGAACTGCTCGCCATCCGTTTAGCCCTAGGCAAATGGCGACAGTGGTTGGAGGGGGCGATCGTTCCTTTTGTCGTTTGGACTGACCAAAGGAACCTTGAGTACATCCGTTCTGCCAAACGACTGAATGCGCGTCATGCTCTTTGGGCGTTGTTTTTCGCTCGTTTCGAGTTCGTTATTTCTTATTGCCCGGGAACTAAGAACACCAAGCCTCATGCTTTATCCCGTCTCTTTAGTTCTTCTGTGGCTTCTACCGATCCCGAGGGGATTCTTCCTGTTGGGCGTGTTGTCGGGTTGACTGTCTGGGGAATTGAGAGACAGGTTAAGCAAGCACTCACTCACACTCCGTCGCCGCGCGCTTGTCCTAGTAACCTTCTTTTCGTTCCTGTCTCTACTCGTCTGGCTGTTCTTCAGTGGGCGCACTCTGCCAAGTTAGCTGGCCACCCCGGCGTTCAGGGTACGCTTGCTTCTATTCGCCAGCGGTTTTGGTGGCCTACTCAGGAGCGTGACACGCGCCGTTTCGTGGCTGCGTGTTCGGACTGCGCGCAGAATAAGTCTGGTAACTTTTTTTCTGCTTCTGCTCCTGGTCTTGCTGGGTCTCAGTCTGTTCCCTGCCACCGCATCTCTCCTGGTCTTGTTCCTGCCCTTGCTGTGTCTCAGTCTGTCCCTAGTTGTTACTCTCCTGGCCTGTTTGGTCCTGTTTGCTCTAAAGCTTTCAGTTCTCTACCCGTGTCTCATTTTTTTTTTTGAGTAGTACCCTAGTTTCCCTTTTCATCGTTTTCCGTTACGGTCCTGAGGAGAGGAGTTGGGTTCTTTCTCGGGACGTGCTGGACCGTTTGTGATCTATGATTTCCTCCGTTGCCGCCAGTGTTCCTCCTCGAGTGCGCCAGGAGGCGCTCGGTGAGTGGGGGGGTACTGTCATGTTTTGTCTTATATTGTCTTGTCATTTTGCTTTCCCTTCTGTTCGTTTCCCCCTGCTGGTCTTATTAGGTTCGTTCCCTTTTTCTCTCTCCCTCCCTCTCTCTCCTCTCTCTATCGTTCCGTTCCTGCTCCCAGCTGTTCCTATTCTCCTACTCAATCATCTAGTCTTTTCACACCTGTTCCCTATCTTGTCCTCTGATTAGAGTCCCTATTTCTCCCCTTGTTTTCCGTTTCTGTCCTGTCGGATCCTTGTTTGATGTTCGCTGTGCTGTGTCATTGTCTCGCCCTGTTGTGTCTTGTCACCTTCAGATGCTGCGTGCGAGCAGGTGCCTTAGTCTGCTACGGTCGGTGCCTTCCCGAGGCAACCTACAGTTAATGGTCGAGTCTCCAGTCTGTCCTCGTCACTACGAGTGGAATTTGGTTTTTTATGTTTTGTTTTCTGCTCCGATTGTCCAGGAGTATTGCTTATATCCTTTACTGGAATAAAGACTCTGTTTTCGCCAAGTCGCTTTTGGGTCCTCATTCACCTGCATAACATCTTCAATTTCTTGGCAATTTCTTGCATGGAATAGCCTTCATTTCTCAGAACAAGAATAAACCGACGAGTTTCAGAAGAAAGTACTTTGTTTCTGGCCATTTTGAGCCTGTAATCTAACGCACAAATGCTGATGCTCCAGACACCCAACTAATCTAAAGGCCAGTTTTATTGCTTCTTTAATCAGAACAACAGTTTTCAGCTGTGCTAACATAATTGCAAACGGTTTTTAAATGATCAATTAGCCTTTTAAAATGATAAACTTGGTTTAGCTAAAACACCGTGCCATTGGAACACAGGAGTGATAGTTGCTGATAATGGGCCTCTGTACACTTATGTAAATATTACATTTTTTTATTTAAATGGACGTTTCCACCTACAATAGTCATTAACAATGTCTACACTTTATTTCTGATCAATTTGATGTTATTTTAGTGGACAAAAAATGTGCTTTTCATTCAAAAACAAGGACGTTTTTAAGTGACCCCTAAAATGTTGAACAGTAGAAATATACACTGCTCAAAAAAATAAAGGGAACACTAAAATAACACATCCTAGATCTGTATGAATGAAATATTCTTATTAAATACTTTTTTATTTACCTAGTTGAATGTGCTGACAACAAAATCACACAATGCAAATTTATCAACCCATGGAGGTCTGGATTTGAAGTCACAATCAAAATTAAAGTGGAAAACCACACTACAGGCTGATCCAACTTTGATGTAATGTCCTTAAAACAAGTCAAAATTAGGCTCAGTAATGTGTGTGGCCTCCACGTGCCTGTATGACCTCCCTACAACGCCTGGGTATGCTCCTGATGAGGTGGCGGATGGTCTCCTGAGGGATCTCCTCCCAGACCTGGACTAAAGCATCTGCCAACTCCTGGACAGTCTGTGGTGCGACGTGGCGTTGGTGGATGGAGCGAGACATGATGTCCCAGATGTGCTCAATTGGATTCAGGTCTGGGGAACGGGCGGGCCAGTCCATAGCATCAATGCCTTCCTCTTTCAGGAACTGCTGACACACGCCAGCTACATGAGGTCTAGTATTGTCTTGCATTAGGAGGAACCCAGGGCCAACCGCACCAGCATATGGTCTGAGGATCTCATCTCGGTACCTAATGGCAGTCAGGCTACCTCTGGCGAGCACATGGAGGGCTGTGCGGCCCCCCAAAGAAATGCCACCCCACACCATGACTGACCCACCACCAAACCGGTCATGCTGGAGGATGTTGCAAACAGCAGAACGTTCTCCACGGCGTCTCCAGACTGTCACGTCTGTCACATGTGCTCAGTGTGAACCTGCTTTCATCTGGGAAAAGCACAGGGCGCCAGTGGCGAATTTGCCAATCTTGGTGTTCTCTGGCAAATGCCAAACGTCCTGCACGGTGTTGAGCTGTAAGCACAACCCCCACCTGTGGACGTCGGCCCCTCATACCACCTTCATGGAGTCTGTTTCTGACCGTTTGAGCAGACACATGCACATTTGTGGCCTGCTGGAGGTCATTTTGCAGAGCTCTGGCAGTGCTCCTCCTGCTCCTCCTTGCACAGAGGTAGCGGTCCTGTTGCTGGGTTGTTGCTCTCCTACGGCCTCATCCACGTCTCCTGATGTACTGGCCTGTCTCCTGGTAGCGCCTCCATGCTCTGGACACTACGCTGACAGACACAGCAAACCTTGCCACAGCTCGCATTGATGTGTCATCCTGGATGAGCTGCACTACCTGAGCCACTTGTGTGGGTGTCCTGATATTTGCCTATAATTTCCACCTGTTGTCTATTCCATTTGCACAACAGCATGTGAAATTTATTGTCAATCAGTGTTGCTTCCTAAGTGGACAGTTTGATTTCACAGAAGTGTGATTGACTTGGAGTTACATAAGTGTTCCCTTTATTTTTTTGAGCAGTGTATATATAAACAAATCAAAATATATTTTATATTTGAGATTCTTCAAATAGCCACCCTTTGCCTTGATGACAGCTTTGCACACTCTTGGCATTATCTCAACCAGCTTCACCTGGAATGCTTTTCCAATAGTCTTTAAGGAGTTCCCACATATGCTGAGCACTTGTTGGCTTTTAGTTGAATGCATCCAGTTGTACAACTGACTAGGTATCCCCGTTTCCCTTTCCCTAATACTGGTTGTTCTCCACTTCTTTTATCATGTATTAGGGAAAGGGAAATGGGGAGACGGAGAAGTATTTGACACAATTGTTACACAAAAAAAAGTTGACCAGTTTTCCAAATCTGTTTTGCATCTTGACACACACTGAGAAGCTTCTGGATGAAGAGATGCAGGAAAACATGTCCAATGACCCAGTGAATAGCCTTGTAGACAAACAACCTCTGCAGTTACCCAAGGCCTGGGCCCCATACTGGGCCAAGCAGATGGAAGCAGAAACTGGATGCCAGATCAAAATGCAAGAATGGGGGTCAGTAAAGGACAACAGAATGAAGAGGCAAACCCAGCATGGAAGATTTAGACGAGGACCTGTACGTACTGACCAGAGTGAATGACAAGGCAGAACACGCCAGGGTCAGAAGGAGGAAAGCGTTGGAGGTCAGGAGAATCCAACGTCTCTGCTTGGGTCCCCCATCACGCACAGTGGGGCTCTAGACCTTTATTGTTTTTATGGCCCTTTACTCTGGGTATGTTTACATTTATATTTAATGATCAGCCAATATCACTATTTCGGTTTTGATTTCTGCAGTTACCCTACCAAGGACCAACTGCCAATAGCAATGCAGAAGTCTGTCAGGACATTTTAATGGAGAAAGAAATCAAATTAGAAAAATTTATATATTTGAGTTTTTAATAACATTAAACTTGTCAAAACAAGTTATTTCTTCAACCTAAAAACATTGAATTTCTCCAATCAATACTTCATTTCTAAAGACAAGAGATGCTTATGGAAACCTTATATTGCTCCCAAGTTTAAAACAGACTCCCGAGGTCTAAAAGACAGCTCTCAGTTCCTCTGCTAAGAGCGTATAGTTCTGCTCTTATTGTAGACTAGAAGGAAGTATTTCTTCAGTGTGGACAGGCAACCATACATCCGGTCTTTGCCTTACATGAGGAAGTAAATTAGAACATAGGTCAGTAGAGATGCTTAGTCTCTAGTGTAAAACTAGCCTACATACAACACACAAATGTCAGAATGAGTCTATAATTTAGCATTTAAGTAAAAAGTACAGTATTTTATTTCAAGGTTATCAATAAAACATGACTTTTTTTTACTTAAAAAAAAGTAATGTGATGAATACCTCCCCAGATAAACAGGAAACTAAATACAAATGCTGATCGCCTAAACCACAAATTTGAACTCAAGTATAATGAATATGCGTAAACATACCATAAAAATTACAATAATTTCCATTGGCAGAGTAAACATATTCATATATCTTTAATAATTAATCATAGTTGCAAATATATCAAAATCACCTAGTACAGTTTTGTTTAGGTCAATTGGAAATAAGGAATAGAAAGACCTGAACATATTTCAAAAAGTAACAGGCCAAAGTTGAAAGGCACAGCAGAGGCCAGAATAAGAACAAGGCAGAAAGGAAACCAGAAAGGAATGGCCCTATTAGAATTTCATCCAGGGTTCTTCTTCTCTGGCAGCTGGATCAGCAGGCTCTCTGAAAAGTATTATGGTCCAAAAAACACTTGGACCAACAAAGACTTGGACCAAGGGGGCAGCCAGTGTATGATCCAAAGGCAACTTAATCCACAGTGGCAGTATGTGTGAGTAAGTGCATGTTCATTAGAGCACACGAGTGCGTATGAATGTACATTGCACATGCAAACGTGTATTCACTAACCTGTGTGTGTGTGTGCGTGTGTGTGTGTGTGTGAGAGAGAGATTATGGCATGGACTAGAGTTGTGTCCATTTTTCATCAGAACTCTTCTGGTTCTTCTCCTTCAGCATCGGAATCAGGAATAACAAACCCCTCCTGTAAGCAGGAAACAATTTTTATTTAAATACTCAAATACAAAGCTAAAAATTATATGAAAATGAACACTGAGCCTCTCAGCTGTTTGTGTGTGTGTCAAAGAGAGTATTCTGGTGAGGTGTCACTCACATCAGTGGCATATAGAACATCCATAATCTTCTGCATAGTTGTATCTGCCTCTCCATCCACTTCTTGGCAGATGACCTCAATGGACCTCAGCTTTCCAAAATAAAAGTCTCTCTCTTTCTCCATGTCCTGGACAATGGCTTTCAGGGAACTGACCTGAAGTGAGAGCAGCAGAGTGAGAGTGATAGGAGAATGAATGGGCGGGGCTGTCATGATGTTCATGTTACAACTAAACAAGCTTCAATTTCAATAAACTATTCAACTAGCACACAAAAAGCCATACAGGAGATTGAGGGGAAATCTCACCGTCTCATCAAAACAACTTATGTTAGCTTTGACACTCCGAAAGACCATACCTCTTGGGATAGCTCCTCCCTCTCCATATCTCCTGCTGCTCCGGGCCTACGCAAGGCACTCCCTGCTGACTTGGGCGGGGGTTTGGTCACTGTTGTTGTAGACCTCATGGGAGCTAGAACAAACACAAATCAGTTAAAAAAAATAGAAGAGAATAATATAGCTGTGGACTGTGTATGCCCTCAACCTTAGACGCACAACTGCACATTAACACCTACTGACTCCAGTGTCTAGCCATACAGAAATATTCCTTTCCACAGTGACCATGACAGCCCACCATAGGTGCCCATTGGAGATCCGTTTGACCATTAAACCACCTTACCGACTCTCGCAGCTGGTTTGATAACAGGTGGGGAGCTGTGGGGCTGTACTGAAATAGAAATGCATACAGTATGCATTTACGGGTCCAAGCATCAAAGACACTGGATCAATATTTTTTTTGTTCCACCAGCTGACAGAGTAACTTTGATTATAACGTGACTTAGACCACTCATTGCTGCTTGCAGCTATATTTTCAATTAGGTATTTAGAATACAATCAAAATGTTAGAAATTATAAATGCGTCTCCCTCACCAGTGCTGGGTTTCCTGGGCTTGGGTGCGACCTGTCCTGGGTTGGGAGTAGGAGCAGTGTCCTGGCCTTGGCGAGCACTGACCGGGTCATACTCCTTCCCATCGTAGTTGGCATCAAATAATTTCTTGAACCACTGCACAAACTCAAAGTTGTCCTGGAACTTGCCTTTTATCAATTTATCAACAGGAATGATCTGGAAATATATTAAAAAGTGTCACAATCTCAATGGCTGAAATGTAGGAATAGCCAACAGTACCCAGAGGTAAAAAATAACAACTATGCACTCACCTTGTCAACCCCAATCTTCTTAAAACTGGTCTGTAGAAGTTTGAAGTTGTGGAGGAACTCAGTCTCTAGTTTGGCCTGGAATTTAACCTTCTTCAATGGTATGCATCCAGGGAAAAGCATGTCCATGAACTGACAGTAAGCAGCACCTGTGTGAATGTGATAACATAATTAACTTACCAGCTAATCAGGTTTCAACTTCTATAGGCTATAATACTCTGCTCCTGCCATTACCTTTCCCCAACCCACTGCAAGGTACACTACATGACCAAAAGTATGTGGACACCGGTTCATCGAACATCTTCCAAAATCACAGACATTAATATGGAGCTGGTCCCACTTGCTGCTATAACAACCTCCACTCATCTGGGAAGGCTTTCCACTAGATGTTGGAACATTGCTGCAGGGACTTGCTTCCGTCCTTCTGTAGCTCAGTTGGTAGAGCATGGCGCTTGTAACGCCAGGGTAGTGGGCTCGATCCCCGGGACCACCCATACGTAGAATGTATGCACACATGACTGTAAGTCGCTTTGGATAAAAGCGTCTGCTAAATGGCATATATTATATTATTATTCAGCCACAAGAGAGTACATTCCCCGTGACGGCCCAAGCTACTGTGGGGAGTACAATTTCCCTAGATGGTGAGTAGTTTCTAAAATGGTGGTAGATTAAAATATAGGCCTATACATATATGGGGTATTGCACAGGAGGTTGATGAGGGAAGGACAGCCAATTATGGCTGGAATGGAGTGGTATCAAACACATGGAAACCATGTGTTTGATACCATTCCAGCCATTACTTTGAACCAATCCTCCCCAATTAAGTTGACACCAGCCACCTGTTGCCGATGGTGGTGTAGTTAGCGGCCAAGCAGGCTCAAACTTCCAGCGCATAACTAGCGGTCGAGCAGAGGGTCCATTGATAATACGGTACCACTACTTTCAACCAACCTTCACCTGGCGATACTGTCTTTGTTCTCGATTCTGAGGGCACCGGTGTCTTAAACTTCAGTTTCCAGTTGCAGGTGGAACTTTAAAAAAAATGAACATTCAGAAAGATTCAATTCACTTTTTCTATCAAGTGAGAAATGGCCTATCGCATGTGTGCAAATATTTGTTTGGGTCAAGTGCTGTCATCTTGTTCGACATGCAGCTACCGCTGCTTTGCTTAGAAATGACAAGCTCCTGCAAAGATGGGAAATACGAGATGTCTGGTCGCCATGTCGGCTTATAACTTCACATGTAGCAAAAATACTATTTATACATTTTCTGAATATTCCGTTTTTTGAGTTCCAACTGCAACTGAAAACATGAAATTATAAATCACAGGTGCCTTCAGAATCTAAAACGAATGAAGTATCTCCAAGTAAAAGGTTGATCGAAAATAACTGTCCCACACTTTGAATGAACCATCGGATCAACAGCCATCACAAGCCAGTTAGCCATGCCAATGAACGTACTTCTGGTTTGACCCAGACGTCATCTTACTGACCTGAGCACAACTGCTCAATCTTGGAGTAGTTCATCTGTACAGACTCGTTGATCCAAGAAAGCATATCATGGCGACTAAGGTTGTCGCCGGTCACAGATGTAGAGTAAACGTTCACAGCCATCTTCTAACGTTAACTTGGTAAGGGAAGACATGAGAATGTAAATTACGTTAAGGAAGGAGACAAAGACATCTAACTTGCTTATTTTACATTACCTAGAAACCCGTTACATTTTAGCTAAGACACGCACAACTATTTATGGATAACATTAGCTAGCTAGTCAAAGCTTTAGCTAACGTTACGCCCTGCTAAATTATCGGGTTAGCTAAACTAGCTATAGTTATATTAAACGAGTTGGCCATCGTTGACAGTGAGTTAAGTACGAGCGAACATTAGTTATAGCTATTATGTTAACGTTATACCGCTAACGTTGGTATAAAAAAAAATCGCGTTTCATTTTAGCTAATCCGGAACTGTTAGCTACCGATACAACAGCTAGCTAGCTATCAAACACACCCATCATTCAACAACGACATCATCGCTAACGTTAGCTATCTAGCTAGTTTTACTGACCATTAACCATTTAAGACGCATGCTTTTGAACTTACATTGTCTTAATTTTCCAACAGATAAATCAAATTACTCAAAAATGTTAAAATGTGTAGATACTTTCTCGCCGTTCCCCGGCGGCTTATTTCGTTAGTGTCTTGGCTCTTGCACAGTTGTGATGTAGCTATCTAGCCTGAACATTGGAATATCTCAAATTGAACACCTCGCATCCTCGTCTCCTTCTCAAAACCCATTGGAGGAGAAGGTCAGAAGGGCGGTGCCTCTGGCTTTCTCCTCCAATGAGTTTGAGAGCCGAGAGAGGACGCGAGGAGGATACAAATGAGATCTTCCCCACGAACTCGTCTTATTCTTTAAAATGTATTAAGGGATCGCAACCATAGGCTGTAAAAAGATCGCAACTAACTGAAAGGTGCATACACTGCCACCTATGGTACAGGAGTGTGAAACCAGTCACGGTACCACAGATGAAACAATGAGCCTGATATTTTACCTGCTTTATACATGTGAAGCATCTGATAGGGGTTTTATTCACTACCAAATATGGTGATGAGAGGAAGCCCAGTGGCGGGTAGTGGGAGAAAATGGAGTAAGATGGATTTTAGCCGACATGACGCTCATTTTCTCATCGATTAAATATTTGATCTCCATACAGTTTTCTGTTTCCAAAACTAGAATCTGTAACAAACAGAGTGGAAGGGTTTGGTTGACTTTACCATTTGCCGAACAATTGCGTTGTTTAGAAGGAGCGCAAGGGCGAATTGAGTTCTTGCATACCCGCACTTCAGAGTAGGCGTTCCCTAACGGAAATATGCAAATAAATGCTAGAACACGAATAGCATCTCACTAGCTCGTGCTTGGCTCTGCCCACCTCCTCACTTGTTCTGCCCTCTATGATTAATTTGCTCCCATAGGAAAGGACAGGCTCTGGTCTATCTTGAGTTAGTTATACAAATCTTTGCCTACACTACTAATACAGGTATCTACCAAAAATAACGGAAACACCAATAGTGTCTTAATAGGTCATTTGGCCACCACGAGCCGCAAGAAAAGTGTCAGCAACTCTATTGGAGGGATTTGACACCATTCTTCCACAAGAAATTCCATAATTTGGTGTTTTGTTAATGGTGGTGGAAAACTCTGTTTCAGGCATCGTACCAGAAACTCCCCTAAGTGTTCAATTGGGTTGACACCTGGGGACTGAGAAGGCCATGGCAAATCGTGTTACATCAGCAAGTTGAGCAGTCTTCGTCACTGAAGCTCCTGCCAAATGTGTGCAAACAATCACCCCTCTTTCAAAAGTCACAGATCTCTTTTTCTAGCCTGGTAAACAAAATAATGGGCACACATTTTTTTTAAATGACCCTAAGCATGATGGGAAGTTAATTCCAAACCTGTGTGCAAGCACCTGCTTTCAATATACCTTGTATCCCTCGTTTACTCAAGCGTTTCCTTTATTTGGGCAGTTACCTGTATATTCTATTTATTTTACCTTTATTTAACTAGGCAAGTAAGTTAAGAACAAATTCTTATTTTACAATGATGGCCTACCCCGGCTAAACCCTCCCCTAACCCGGACAACGCTGGGCCAATTGTGTGCTGCCCTATGGGACTCCCGATCACGGCCGGTTGTGATACAGCCCGGGATCAAACCAGGGTCTGTAGTCACACATCTAGCACTGAGATGCAGTGCCTTAGACCGCTGCGCCACTCAGAAGTCTAACTCTTAGCTACCTAACCCTGCATTTCTAATAAAATTTATCAAATCAAAGTTTATTTCTCACGTGCGCCGAATACAACAGGTGTAGACCTTACAGTGAAATGCTTACTTACAGGTTCAAACCAATAGTGCAAAAAAGGTATTACGTGAACAATAGGTAGGTAAAGAAATAAAACAGTAAAAAGACAGGCTATATACAGTAGCGAGGCTACATACAGACACTGGTTAGTCAGGCTGATTGAAGTAGTACAGTGGGGGGAAAAAGTATTTAGTCAGCCACCAATTGTGCAAGTTCTCCCACTTAAAAAGATGAGAGGCCTGTAATTTTCATCATAGGTACACTTCAACTATGACAGACAAAATGAGAAAAGAAATCCAGAAAATCACATTGTAGGATTTTTAATTACAGGCCTCTCATCTTTTTAAGTGGGAGAACTTGCACAATTGGTGGCTGACTAAATACTTTTTTGCCCCACTGTATGTACATGTAGATATGTTTAATGTGACTATGCATATATGATGAACAGAGAGTAGCAGTAGCATAAAAGAGGGGTTGGCGGGTGGTGGGTGGGAGACAATGCAGATAGCCCGGTTAGCCAATGTACAGGAGCACTTGTTGGTCGGCCCAATTGAAGTAGTATGTACATGAATGTATAGTTAAAGTGACTATGCATATATGATAAACAGAGAGTAGCAGCAGTGTAAAAAGAGGGGTTGGGGGTGGCACACAATTCAAATTGTCCGGGTAGCCATTTGATTACCTGTTCAGGAGTCTTGGGGGTAAAAACTGTTGAGAAGCCTTTTTGTCCTAGACTTGGCACTCTGGTACCGCTTGCCATGCGGTAGTAGAGAGAACAGTCTGTGACTGGGGTGGCTGGGATCTTTGATAAGTTTTAGGGCCTTCTTCTGACACCGCCTGGTGTAGAGGTCCTGGATGGCAGGCAGCTTAGCCCCAGTGATGTACTACCCTCTGTAGTGCCTTGCGGTCAGAGGCTGAGCAATTGCCGTACCAGGTAGTGATGCAACCAGTCATGCTCTCGATGTTGCAGCTGTAGAACCTTTTGAGGATCTCAGGACCCATGCCAAATCTTTTTAGTTTCCTGAGGGGTATAGGCTTTGTCGTGCCCTCTTCACGATGGACATGGTGTGTTCGGACCATTGTAGTTTGTTGTTGATGTGGACACCAAGGAACTTGAAGCTCTCAACCTGCTTCACTACAGCCCCGTCGATGAGACATGGGGCATGCTCGGTCCTCCTTTTCCTGTAGTCCACAATCAACTCCTTAGTCTTTGTTACGTTGAGGCATAGGTTGTTATTCTGGCACCACCCGTCCAGGTCTCTGACCTCCTCCCTATAGGCTGTCTCGTCGTTGTCGCTGATCAGGCCTACCACTGTTGTGTCGTCTGCAAACTTAATGATGGTGTTGGAGTCGTGCCTGGCCATGCAGTTGTGGGTGAACAGGGAGTACAGGAGGGGACTAAGCATGCACCCCTGGGGAGTTCCAGTGTTGTGCTCCATACATACCTACTTAACCCCCCCCCCTATCAAACAAACTCTCCCTTTATACATCATTCAGTTCACAATAGACTAATAATACATGCTCATCCGTTTCCTCTACCATACACCCATTCCAATACCATGTCAATTTCAAAGAAGAATTCAATCCCATATGCCCTAATAACATCCTACTCAACATAACTTCCTCCCTTCTGTTCTCATTGCATGGCACTAGGTTACCGCCCATACAGATTTCCTTGTACTATAAAAATGTATCCCCTTAGAACTGGCATCCTATTGCCTCTGCCAGCAATCCAACCCAGTCTTTCAGATCAATGTTTTAACCTCTCCTCTACCAAGCTGCTCCTGCATATCCACTTTGTTAATTTACATTGCTTTCTTTTCATTTATACAGTATCTACTATAACATTTCCATTGACTCCTGTATGAGCAGAAATCCAACAAAACCTCTGTACCATTTCTTTGTAATTCTAACAAAATCGTAATTACTTCAAAACCATAAATCGTCTCGCTCTGATTTTCCAGATATTAAACTACACAAAACGGATGCAGAATCCATTCATATTTATAATCTTCTTGGTTGCACATCCTCTATCCATTGCAATCCAAAAATTATTGCGACCATTTCTGTTGAATATACTGATCGATTATTTGTTAGTCTCTTGCATAGATAACATCGAACTCAGGAATAAATACACCTGTTCCTGTATTCACGTCAATGGGATCCTTCAAACCATCTGTGTACACTGCCAAACAAGAATACAACGTATTACTAATATATTGATCCACAATTATTCTTACATGATCTTCTTCACACCACTGTTTCATTTCTTTGTTCAGGTTAAGATTAATATATGGCCTTGTATAAAACCACAATAGCACATTTCACCTACAGGCTTGGAGTGTACACAACAGGCTATGGTCCCAGAGACCACTGTCACGACTTCGGCCGAAGTTGGTCCCTCTCCTTCTTCAGGCGGCGTTAGGCCTCACCGGCTTTCCAGACACCACCGATCCATGTTTCATTTTCATTTTGTTTTGTCTTGATCAAACACACCTGGTTTCCATTCCATTAATTATGTTCCTTATTAAACCCTCTGACTTCCCTCTCTGTTTTGTGCGTTATAGTTTGTCATTTCCATGTGTAACTCTGTGTCGTTGTATCTGTCGAACTGCTTCGCTTTATCTTGGCCAGGTCGCAATTGTAAATGAGAACTTGTTCTCAACTTGCCTACCTGGTTAAATAAAGGTGAAATAAATACAAAAATAAAATGTGCGTTCTCGTTGTTAGTTCTCTGGATTATTGTGTTTGTTCCTTGTTGGAATCTTACTTATATCGGTCTCCTGCGCCGGACTCTGCATTTTTCCATTCACCAATGTCCTCACAACCACCCATAAGCTTTAAGTGCACACACACTATAATATAAAATCAATAAATTGACTGACAAGGACAAAGTACAAATAATACAATTTGGGAAGTTTATTTCTAATCTAACATGACTGTAGATGTGGGACAAAAGCTTTACATGCAGTTATGAGACTGTGACAACTATACATTAAACTAGTCTGTGGACAACTACACATGTTTTATACAACCTGACCAATATTAAACAAACCATGCAAGAAAATAAGAAAACAATTGAATAATATAGCACCAACAGGAGTCTAGTGAAGACCCTAATAACATGATACTTTTATACCAATACCTCAAATGTTATCAAAACATACAGTACACAGAACGATATTGTGAATTCCCTTTGTGTCATTAAAAAAAACAAATGAATAAGGCCAGCATCTTATGTACGTAAGTCACAGTCCAGAAGGTGTTCAACTGATGGTGCTTATTAAAAACAGATGGTAAGAAAAAACCCACTTTGGTATCGAGTATGTGTTCGGTCTCTGAGTTAAGAGAAGTTTGACGTCAGTCACCACACTGACCCACTTCACGAGAGGGCGGTATGGAACTGACAGACAGCATGAGAGGAAGGTATGGAACTGACAGAAAGCATGAGAGGAAGGTATGGAACTGACAGAAAGCATGAGAGGAAGGTATGGAACTGACACAAAGCATGAGAGGAAGGTATGGAACTGACACAAAGCATGAGAGGAAGGTATGGAACTGACACAAAGCATGAGAGGAAGGTATGGAACTGACAGAAAGCATGAGAGGAAGGTATGGAACTGACAGAAAGCATGAGAGGAAGGTATGGAACTGACAGAAAGCATGAGAGGAAGGTATGGAACTGACACACAGCATGAGAGGAAGGTATGGAACTGACACACAGCATGAGAGGAAGGTATGGAACTGACACACAGCATGAGAGGAAGGTATGGAACTGACACACAGCATGAGAGGAAGGTATGGAACTGACACACAGCATGAGAGGAAGGTATGGAACTGACAGAAAGCATGAGAGGAAGGTATGGAACTGACAGAAAGCATGAGAGGAAGGTATGGAACTGACAGACAGCATGAGAGGAAGGTATGGAACTGACAGAAAGCATGAGAGGAAGGTATGGAACTGACAGAAAGCATGAGAGGAAGGTATGGAACTGACAGAAAGCATGAGAGGAAGGTATGGAACTGACAGACAGCATGAGAGGAAGGTATGGAACTGACAGAAAGCATGAGAGGAAGGTATGGAACTGACAGAAAGCATGAGAGGAAGGTATGGAACTGACAGAAAGCATGAGAGGAAGGTATGGAACTGACAGAAAGCATGAGAGGAAGGTATGGAACTGACACACAGCATGAGAGGAAGGTATGGAACTGACAGAAAGCATGAGAGGAAGGTATGGAACTGACACACAGCATGAGAGGAAGGTATGGAACTGACACACAGCATGAGAGGAAGGTATGGAACTGACACACAGCATGAGAGGAAGGTATGGAACTGACACACAGCATGAGAGGAAGGTATGGAACTGACAGAAAGCATGAGAGGAAGGTATGGAACTGACAGAAAGCATGAGAGGAAGGTATGGAACTGACAGAAAGCATGAGAGGAAGGTATGGAACTGACAGAAAGCATGAGAGGAAGGTATGGAACTGACACAAAGCATGAGAGGAAGGTATGGAACTGACACACAGCATGAGAGGAAGGTATGGAACTGACACACAGCATGAGAGGAAGGTATGGAACTGACAGAAAGCATGAGAGGAAGGTATGGAACTGACAGAAAGCATGAGAGGAAGGTATGGAACTGACAGAAAGCATGAGAGGAAGGTATGGAACTGACACACAGCATGAGAGGAAGGTATGGAACTGACACACAGCATGAGAGGAAGGTATGGAACTGACACACAGCATGAGAGGAAGGTATGGAACTGACAGAAAGCATGAGAGGAAGGTATGGAACTGACAGACAGCATGAGAGGAAGGTATGGAACTGACAGAAAGCATGAGAGGAAGGTATGGAACTGACACACAGCATGAGAGGAAGGTATGGATGCTGGAGGGGAACAAGGGTTCAAAACCTAATTATTAGTTAAGAATCTCAATAACCCCAAATGATAAACAATACTTATGATTTCAGAATGTAGAGTAACTTGTTCTATGAAAGATGGTTGTGGTATATTTCAACAAACTTGCTGAGAGAGGTGAACAGAACACTGAAGTTAAAACCATCACTTTAACTTAACACACAGTTTACTGGTCATAACAGCACACGTCAAACACAGGCATGAAACCGAAGTGGGTATTTTGTGAGTAGGCCCTCCATGTGACCTTCATCAACACCCTAAGAACATACAAGGGAATTTTGAAATAGTTGCTTTCAAACTTACACGCTGCCTGTCTGATTTACTGAAAGGATTACGACAAAGTTTATGATGTATTCCTTTCCTCAGAGCTTTGTCCAGCTCCCTTTGAAATATTAAAGAATTAATAATTACAGGAGAAAAATAGTTCTACATGTGTTGTTCCTGGGTTTAAAACAATTGTTTAGTAGGCACTTGCAATTAAAACCGTTCCTCTGCCCACTGCTCCAAGAGAGAGGGAGAATGTACACATCTTACTAAGTAAATCAAAGCTGTTAGGACTGGCTTTCAGCAACTTTTTCTTTGAAGAAAATAAGCATGCAGGTTTATATTCACATGCTTGACTATATCACCCAAATTAATGTCTATAAATGGCAAGTGAGACAATGCAAGTCAAAATGTGTGTCCTGTGACCAACTATCATTAAAAACCTAAACATACTCTAGCACCACAGAGAGAGTAACAAGTTAAAATACAAAACAAACACTCAAGGCACATTTTCTGCCTTGAATTTCAGATTTTCAATTCTCAGAGGATCTTTTTTTCCAAACAAGTAACAAAACATGAGAAGGTTCAGTCATATTTACAAGTGAATATGATTTTATGACTATTTATAAAATTCAATTAAATACAGAAAACTGCAGATTTAAGACACAGATCAGTATTGAGGTAGATAGTGGGCAGGGTTTGAGGTCTGATCTCACCATCATTGACCAAATGTAAACAAAACATCAAATACATGATTGACAAACTTGAACTACTCCAGACAAACCGAAATAAACAAAAAGTGTCAGTGCATTCTGGGAATACTGTGATCATATGACCACAATGCATTGAAACAGCTGCTCATTAACTGAAAAGGAATAAGACAATACAGACAGTAGTACAAAAAGACTAATATGATTGAGGTCAGTCTGATAAACACAGGATAGTTTCATTCACTGAAAAGCAGGGAAGGATAAGTATACTGTTTTTATCCTCCCCTCTCCAACAATCAGCCATTTCATGTTGCTGTTGTCGTTGACAGTGCAGCATACAAGGAATGTGAGGTTCCTACTCACAGGCAAAGTAGTCCTTGAGTGGAGCGAAGAGGTGCCTGATAACTGGTACACTCCATGATCGGCCCAGTAGTTTTTGCCGCTGGCTCTGACCCATATTGTTGACATCAGTGTAATGCTTGGGAAAGCCAAAGATCCTGCAGGAAGGTCAATCATATAACGTGGAAAATGTTAGAATAATGTAAAAACAACCTGAGTGTAAGTGTATTTGTAGCAGAAAATACAGATTACATTCACTTAACTACCACACTATAAGACCATTGACTTTGACAAGTGAGAGCCGTATCCATGAACAGTTATGGTATTAGAATAATGGTAACTATAACAACTTCTAAACAATGTAATTACACTGTAATCACTTCTATATTCTATGCTGTCCACCCCTACCCCTTTACTCTTAATAATAAAGGCTTACTTCTCCATCTCTGTGCACCAAAGGGAGTCCTCCTTGCCATTAAAATTGACGGGTAGGGGTCCCATCTTCCTCTGTCTGATGGAGTTGGACTTGGTGGTGATGGTACGAACTTTGTTATACTATAAGGGAAAGAACAGACGGATAACAATCACAGCTTTAACCATGTTTCAAATATGAACATCCCATCTGATGCTAGAAACTCATTAATACATTTGAAAATATGCATTAGAATTAATCTGAACTTCAAACATTTAACTTCAACCTCTCTTGCCAGTGAAGTACTGATGGCTAAAACCATCTAGAAAAGCTTATTAGTGTTACTTTGGCCGTGCTTCCAAGCTCCGGACAATCCTGCAGGTTCACCTTGTCATCCAGAGAGGTAGCTAGAGGTCTAAGGAGATAAACACATACAGATGAGTGAACTCTCTGCCAAACCATCTTAAAGTAATTTTACTTTATGTCACACACAGTTGAGCAGAGGGCACGATAGCACCCCTTCCCTCTAAGGAGTCTAAGGTGAATGCACCAATTTGTAAGTCGCTCTGGATAAGAGCGTCTGCTAAATGACTTAAATGTAAATGTAATGTAGATGACTTGAACACAAGAAAAACAACATGATATTGAGTGCATGTGTTAGTGTTTACCAGTAGGCGTGTGTGTAGATGTGTCTATGTGTTAGTTGTATATACAGTTGAAGTCAGAAGTTTACATACACCTTAGCCAAATACATTTAAACTCCGTTTTTCACAATTCCTGACATTTAAACAGGGTAAAAATTCCCTTTCTTAGGTCAGTTAGGATCACCAATTTATTTTAAAATAGTGAAATGTCAGAATAATAGTAGAGTGATTTATTTCAGCTTTTATTTCTTTCATCACATTCCCAGTGGGTCAGAAGTTTACATACACTCAATTAGTATTTGGTAGCATTGCCTTTAAATTGTTTAACTTGGGTCAAACATTTCAGGTAGCCTTCCACAAGCTTCCCACAATAAGGTGGGTGAATTTTGGCCCATTCCTCCTGACCGAGCTGGTGAAACTGAGTCAGGTTTGTAGGCCTCCTTGCTCGCACACGCTTTTTCAGTTCTGCCTACAAATGTTCTATAGGATTGAGGTAAGGGCTCTGTGATGGCCACTCCAATACCTTGACTTTGTTGTTGTTAAGCCATTTTGCCACAACTTTGGAAGTATGCTTGGGGTCATTGTCCATTTGGAAGACCCATTTGCGACCAAGCTTTAACTTCCTGACTGATGTCTTGAGATGTTGCTTCAATATATCCACATCATTTTCCTACCTCATGATGTCATCTATTTTGTGATGTGCACCAGTCCCTCCTGCAGCAAAGCACCCCCACAACATGATGCTGCGACCCCCGTGCTTCACGGTTGGGATGGTGTTCCTCGGCTATCAAGCCTCCCCCTTTTTCCTCCCAAAAAAACAATGGTCATTATGGCCAGAGGACATTTCTCCAAAAAGTAGGATCTTTGTCCCCATGTGCAGTTGAAAACAGTAGTCAGGCTTTTTTAATGGCGGTTTTGGAGCAGTGGCTTCTTCCTTGCTGAGTGGCCTTTCAGGTTATGTCGATATAAGACTCGTTTTACTGTGGATATAGATAATGTTGTATAGATATAGATACTTTTGTTTCCTCTAGCATCTTCACAAGGTCCTTCTTTGCTGTTGTTCTGGGAACGATTTGCACTTTTCGCACCAAAGTACATTCATCTCTAGGAGACAGAACGCTTCTCCTTCCTGAGCGGTATGACGGCCGCATGGTCCCATGGACTTGCATACTATTGTTTGTACAGATGAACATAGTACCTTCAGGCGTTTGGAGGATGCTCCCAAGGATGAACCAGACTTGTGGAGGTTTACACATTTTTTTCTGAGATCTTGGCTGATTTCTTTTGATTTTCCCATGATGTCAAGCAAAGAGGCACTGAGTTTGAAGGTAGGCCTTGAAATACATCCACAGGTACACCTCCAATTGACTCAAACGATGTCAATTTGCCTATCAGAAGCTTCTAAAGTCATGACATCATTTTCTGGAATTTTCCAAGCTGTTTAAAGGCACAGTCAATTTAGTGTATGTAAACTTCTGACCCACTGGAATTGTGGTACAGTGAATTATAAGTGAAATAACCTGTCTGTAAACAATTGTTGGAAAAATTACTTATGTCCTAGCCGACTTGCCAAAACTAGTTTGTTAACAAGAAATTTGCGGAGTGGTTGAAAAACAAGTTTTAATGACTCCAACCTTAGTGTATGTAAACTTCTGACTTCAACTGTATGTTTACCTGTTCATGCCCGGGAGGTTTCCCCAAAAGTAGCGAGCTCTGTGAGCTGGGCTCACTTTTACTGCATCGATCAGGATGGGATTGCACTGGACACAGATGAGATTATTAGTCATTATGAAATGAATACGCAAACATACAGCCAAATGTATTGACCAGAGAGAGTGAGAAAGATCCAGAGAGTGAAAGAAGGAGAGAGAGACAGGCCTCATTGACCATTGATTAGCGTATTCTTATAGAAATACCTAGTATCTTTACCTCAAGGAAGCGACAGATGTCAGCCTTGTCATGACCGCTCATGGCCACCACATTTTCAAAGAGCCAGAAGAATGGGCGATCATCATCTTCCCTTGGCCTCATCATGGTCAGCATCCTGTAATATTCAAAGAACAGCCTACCTGTGCCCTCTGGAAACAGAGACAGAGAAAACCAATGAAACACCATTAAAACACGTTTACTAGGCCAATGGAAAGGTAAGCATGTACATGTAACAGTAGGCTACTCTGTTAACTGCTGATAAAACAATGTGAAAACGGACTGGATAAAGTGCTTCAGACATTTGCTCTCTACATTGTCTAGAAGAAGCACTCTTTTTACTTTGAAGTCAGGAGGTTCCTTACCAAATAAGCCCTTCCGAGCAGGGTTTACGCAGGCCAGATCATTGCAGGGGCTTCCTCCAATCAGGAGGTCAAAAGGACCCCATTCAGCCAGCTAAAGCAAACACACAGACACACAAAGGTCACCCTCTTAGAAGAAAAGGGTTCCAAAAGGAAAGGGTTGTACATGGAACCCAATGGGGTTCTACCTGAAACCAAAAAGGGTTCTTCAACGGGTTCTCCTATGGGGACAGCTGTAGAACCCATTTAGGTTCTAGATAGCATTATTTTTTGTAGAGAATGACCATAGGAGTGTGTGTGTTGTAATGTGTTTAACATGAATGTGTGTGTGTGTGTGTGTGTGTGTGTGTGTGTGTGTGTGTGTGTGTGTGTGTGTGTGTGTGTGTGTGTGTGTGTGTGTGTGTGTGTGTGTATGCTGAACTCACATGTTTCCTGGTGATGGTGCGTACGTCATTGATATGTTCTATCTGGCCCTGGTGTTTGATCATACCCACAGCAATTGAGTTCCCGCAGATCTCAGAGGCAATGTAGCGTTTTATGATGAAGCCCAGGTCTTTGAGCACCAGGTAACCTGCAGAAGCACAATGGTCATACACAGCCATCCAACACCATTAACCACACCTAAAAAAGACAAAACCCTAACATTTCTGCACACAGTAACCTGTCAGATAACAGAATAAACACCTGCCATTGCATACATCCTCATACAACACATCACAATCACTCATCTGTAACAATCTCCCCAAGAAGAATGAAAGCCCATATTGAGAATGTACAAACCTGTGGCAATCCCATCAAAGAGAGACAATACCCGGATGGGTCTGCGTTGATGTGTAGGGATGGAGGGATATATCCTGTGGGGTTGAAATTTGAGGGCACTGTTGTTGACGAAGAACTGTTGAACACGCACGCTCCAGTCAGGCCGTAGCTTGAGTGATCCGTTGCACTGGGATGGTAAGCACATGAAGCAGCTCCACGGGTCCACGTCCTTCAGTTGGTTAAAGGTTCCATCGCCAACCAAAAAGTTCAGGCAGTCCTTACAGAAACACCTGAGAGAGAGAGAATGACAGAGAGGATATGCATGTAAAAGAGGAAATGGGAGTGAAAGAAAAGAGGGGGAAATGTACTCTTGAGCCGTGCTTACCTGCAACAGCTGGCATTGCCACACAGAATGACCTCTTGGCCAGCACAACAAACAGTGCAGTAGGACTGGTAGCCATCTTTGTCGTATGTGTACAAAGTCTCAATAAAGTTATCCTGTAAAAGTTACAAGGGGACAGCTTTACCATGGGGATGAGGTTAATTAATGTCAAAAATCTTTCAAATGATAAGCAGACATGATCTAACATGTCTACGTTTACATAAATAAACTGAACAGTCATTAAAGGACTAGGAAGACGTAGTTTACCTTACACTTCTGGCAGAGACTCCCTTCAAACAGTGGGTGGAAGGTGTGGATGTGGGGGGTTCCACATGATAAACAGAATTCTGAGGTGATACAATAATTAATTGTATACATTAGTATAGTAAAATTACTGATTCCATTATATGCCATATTTCAAAAGCGCAGAGAAATACAGAGCAAGAAAATACAATTACAGCGGAAAGAAATCAAAATACCTTCAATTTTCTTGCCTTTCATAACCTCTTGTAGCATTGCCCCTATGAACAACAAAAAAGGAATTGAATTTATGTAAATATAATTATTTAGTGACAGAGTAATTAGAAAAACTGCACTCATTAATGAATATGGATTACAGTGAGTATAGGACTTACCTCTGCTGTAGACCTGATTCCCAGAGGATGGTCTCTTCTTATTCACATACTTCTTCTTAGCTGGGGGTTGGTAGTCTGACAGAGCTGAGTCTGAAGATTCTGCATTCAAATCTTTGGGAATGAAACAAAACAAAAAGAAACTGAGATGACCTGCTAATAGAAGTGTAAGTACAGTGTTACTACACAGGAATAAGTGTTACCCTGTTGTGGAAATATAATAGAAGCAACACAAAGCACTATGGGGTGAAGTTTCACCTAGGTACAGAGCTTGGTCATTTCCCCTCCCCAATCCTAACTTTAACCATTTGTGGGGAGATCACCGTCTAGGAGCAACTTCACTCTAAACCACACATACCTGCAGGGGCTGGGGGGTTGAACCCATCTGGTCCAGTGGGCTGGAATCCACTGTGGGCCCAGTCCAGCATCAACTTAAGCTCCTCTTGTTTATTCCCCGCTGCAAGAAAGGACTTCTCACAGCGTTCACCAGCCAACTGCATAGACATGAAATATGAGTGGTAAGTAATGTGGTGCTTGGTGGTATTATACAGTATGGAATATTGTGATATATATGTTAAGGTAACAAACAGTGATGTACAGAGCTTTACAATGGAATGTCATACAGTGATAAAATAATTCCAGCCCTACCTCAAGGACCTGGTAGAGGGCATCTTTGTAGGTGGGCAAGCTAGCATAGGAATTCTTGCAGAAGCCCTTTGCAAAAGCTCCAAAACGCAGAAGCTTCTCTGTACAGATCTGAAACACAAAACAAAGGAAGGATTCAGATCAAACATCAATCTGTTCTGCAGATCAATCTTATTTTTTACAACGAGTCAAGTCAAGTCCTCACCTCGGAAAACATGCCGTCTCCAAACCACTCTACCCGGCGCATGGATACAGGCGGTGTTTTGTTGGACTTCCAGAGCACCACCACTCCAGGCCACCAGGAGAAGCTCTTCACCTTTCCCCACACCAGCTCTCCAGTGGGGAAACCCTTCCCATCCTACAGGGTGAGACCCCGGGAGATGGAGGGTTATTCACATGGGTTTACATGATGAGGAAGCATGTTGCCATGCATAGCAAATATTTGTGATACTAATTGTCGTGAAAGTAGGAACCTGGTAATCAACGCCCTTCTTTGCTGCCCTGCGACTCGGAGTAGACACATTGGATGTTGATGTTTGATTCTCATTCTTCAGGGGCTGAAAATCAAAAATGTTTATGCTTGAATACACAGATAAAAATAGTCTGAAGACAATGACAAACACATTCACAGATTAACCTGAAAAATGTAAACAAAGACATTTGAAAGGGTGTCTAATGGGTGACTGCAATTGTAAATATCCGTTTATTTTTTTATTTTTTTACATGTAATACGCTACTCTGGTACTTGGTTTGTCAGCATTTATTTAAGCGACCCAATCCAGCTGACCATGGTGCACAATTGAGAATGATAAAGGCGAGGAAATTGGAGACTACCATGTCCATAAAAACTGTTAGAAGGGAAGTCAGAACGTTAGAATCCGAATCACAAGAGCCACGCAAACAAATGATGATGTGCCAATGACAGCCAAGCACACCTTTATAACAAAATATACATGTTCTGTTGTTTTGACAGTACTGCGCCTTTCACTGTCCCATTCGCCGGAGGTGCTCTCCTACAGGCTGGTGGGTGAAGATATAGGAGGACGGGCTCATTCTTATGGTTGGAATGGAATTAATCCATGTGTTTGATACCGTAGCCATTACAATGAGCCTGTCCTCAGGTATCTTTGCCCACCAGTCATCACAGGTAGGAGCACAGGTGAGAGTACCTACCGTCACAGCCTCAGACTCCTGGTCATTTTTGCTGTCGTTGTCAAGAACCTGTGGCTTGGCCCAGGCACCAGCACCAGCCTGAAATACAGCTCTCGCCTGTGGCTTCTGGCGTAAGCTGCTCTCCCAGCCATAAATGCCCCTAATGTTGCCCTGAGGGACAACACACATGCACACACACACATATTAAACACATCGAGCACCAACACACACATTTACGCATTCAAGCACTCACACACACTCACCTTCTCACATCCAATTACTAGCCCACTACTACAAACCATAAAGCAGATCACGTGAAAAAACTTGAAAGAAAAATAAAAAGATAAAAAAAGCTACTGATGAGGTTAGTTTGTTTGACAAGGGTGAAAGGCTGGCATGCACTTGTCCTAGGCATAGTTTAAGGTTTTGAATTCAAAGAATGTCAAATCTTAGAGAATGGTTGATTGGACAAGCAACAGCAGAGTTAAGCATACTGCTGACCTCTATTTAAAAAGGCCTGTAGAGAAAAGTTTACCATAATGTCAAGATTTGGAGACATCCATGTACACAAAAGATTCATGAACACTTTGCTTTGGTTGATTTGAAAGAATTATATTGTTTCCATTGTCAGGTGTTGTCACATGCAGTTTACTTGGGGTTTAATTTGTCACACATCCCCCACACTACAGCAAGGTAAAAACAAGCATAGGCTCCAATATCTATGTCTGTTTTCTACTGGGAAGCTCTGTTATGCGAAGTTGATTTATGAGTCCCAAGAAAACAATAACGTCACTCTTAGCTGAATCTTAAGTTACCATATACGTCGAATTGGTTCACCGAATACTGCCAGACATGAAATATGGTAAAGAAAAAGAAAGAAAAAAAGAATACTAAACATTACCTCCATAGTATTTGTCCAAATGACATCATCCTCAACGAACACAGTATGTTCTTCATTCTTTGGTCCATCTACAAACACAAATTGTATTAAACCAAATAACATTTGATTGTATTTTTTTTGCCTGAAATTGTCCAAAAGGTGAAAAGACAGCACATAGACAATTAAAGAGACAGGGTTTCATTGAAAAGCATTGAGAGAAATTTGAATTTCAGTTTACATTGACTGAATTGAAATGAAATTAACCCCAACCATGGGAAGAGCCGTAGGCGGATTGTGAAGCATTCTCTGGTAATGCGTCACCTGTACACTGCTTAAATCGAGTATAAAGGTCAAATACAGAGGTTTTTATCTTAATAACAAATCATTTCTTAAGTACCCTAGAGTGATTGTTTTCAATTAAAATGGTCAAGAAGAGCAGCAGGCCAAAACTCCATCCAACCAAAACAGGCTGAAAACAGGCTTTTCAGACAGTCTTTTCAAACAGCTCTTCAACTAAAAGGGCATTATTATCATTTTCACAATTTCACAGTATAATTTCAACCTCATAGCATGGAAATACATAGAAAACACAGGGGGGGGGGGAAATCACTGCACTGGGCTTTAAAGGGGTCAATCAGCAGTTGAAACAATAACAAAGTGTCGTCCCCACAACTGTTTCGGTAGAAATCTGAGGGACGGAGCTGGAGAAATGTAACCACTTTGAAATTCATAGACAAGTCTATGGATTCAAGGATGGACCATCCATGATATCAACAGTATCATTTTAAGGCTTTAAAGTGTTTGCTTACATTTACTTTGTTTACAAACATTGGAGTAAAACAAGCTTATATTTTGGGTTCTGATAGGAAAAGACAGTTGAAATAAGCTCATGAGGCATTTAGAAGTTATATTCTTCAGGAATCAATGGGTACATATCATTCATTTATAAGTGCAAATGTGGATGTAGCAACTGCTGATTTCCCCTTTAAGTGATCTAGATGATTACCAATGATCATCTTCAGTAACTGTCAATATCTTATCTTACTGATTATCTTCTGCAGCCGCACTGTGCATGGCTTCACTGTCCCATTAAGGTAATTCACCCCTGGAAAACAACACATTGATGCTTCCATTATTAACAGGTATCCTGTAATAGAAGTATGTGAAACACTGAATCAATGGACAGTGTAAGACCACAACCCATATAATACTGAATTCTGCCATCATGACTGCAATATTAGATGATTAGATGTGTAGCTGTTTTGGTGCTGTGTCGGGTGTCATGTCAAAATGCACTTTTGCTCTCAGGGCTTGTGCATACCAGACAATGCTAAGGGCACCACACACATGCAGAGATGATGACAAATGGTTTCTAATATGTGACAGTGCCCATGTCAGGGTATTTGCATGCACACGTTTTGAAATTCATATGAGAGGCATACAATTATAGCTAACTCAACCAATGGTATGATATGTTGATAGCATCCCCTCCATGATAATACCATCCCCTTTAAATAACAATAATGATTTCTCACAAAAATATATACATCTGTCTATTCAGTCTGTTAAACTTACACAACAACTTCTATAAGACTGTCCAGAAATGTAAACCTGAAGCATGCTCATGCTACACTAACCTACCCCAACAATGGAGAGCTGGCACCATCCTGAGCATCTCAACCCATTAAAGCTAACCCTTTCATGTGTTAATCCACGTGATAAGCTGCTTGCCGGTACACACACACAAACTAATGCTAAACTAAAATGGAACTGTACCCTTAAAAAAAGCATTTGAGTGCTCTTGTGGGTGCAACTCAACACATTATTAATATACTTAATTATTATATCACATTCTATTATATTTCTATCCCAGTCCCCTAATGAAATAACGTACCTGATGGAATCTTTCTGGAACGACCTCGACTTTCCTTCTTCCTGCCAAGCCCGTTGACACTGTTGTTGTCTGAGAGAGTGCTATCATTGGTAAGGTCTACTTTCTGAATGGAGTCCAGCTCACTCTCTGTCACACTGTCAGCGAACTGGTCAGCATCCCCATTCTTCACAGCCTGAGAACACAGACACAAATAATATAGATGCAGAGACTGACTGACTGACTGACTGACTGACTGACTGACTGACTGACTGACTGACAGACAGACAGACTGACAGACAGACTGACAGACACACACACAGCTTTTGGACAGACCTCTTGACTTTTTCCACATTTTGTTAGGTCACATTTTGTTAGGTCACTTAATCTAAAAGTGGTTACATTTTACCCCCACATCAATCTACACACAATAGCCCATAATGACGAAGCAAAAACAGGGTTTTAGAATTTTTTGCTAATAAAAAATAAAAATAAAACCCGAAATGTCACATTTACATAAGTATTCAGACCCTTTACTCAGTGCTTTGTTGAAGTACCTTTGGCAGCGATTACAGCCTCGAATCCTCTTGGGTATGACGCTACAAGTTTGGCACACCTGTATTGTGGGAGTTTCTCCCATTCTTCTCTACAGATCCTCTCAAGCTCTGTCAGGTTGGATGGGGAGCGTTGCTGCACAGCTATTTTCAGGTCTCTCCAGAGATGTTCGATCGGGTTCAAGTCCGGGCTCTGGCTGGGCCACTCAAGGACATTCAGAGACTTGTTCCGAAGTCACTCCTGTATTGTCTTGACTGTGTGCTTAGGGTTGTTGTGTGCTTAGGTGTACCTTCGGCCCAGTCTGAGGTCCTGAGCGCTCTGGAGTAGGTTTGCGTCAAGGATCGCTCTGTACTTTGCTCCATTCATCTTTGCCTCGATCCTGACTATTCTCCCAGTCCCTGCCACAATCATGCTTCATTGTAGGGATGGTGCCAGGTTTCCAGGAGTGTCATAGCAAAGGGTCTGAATACTGTAAATAACGTATCTAAAAAAATCTAAAACCCTGTTTTGGCTTTGTCATTCTGAAATGTTTTTTTATTTAATCCATTTTAGATTAAGGCGGTAACGTAATAAAACGTGGAAAAGGTCCAGGGGTCTGAATACTTTCCGAAGGCACTGTAAGTACATATATGGGACAGTACCAACGCAATAACTTCCATGCAGGCATGCATTGACATACACGTGTGTGATGCTTTTTATCTTTCACATACCTGTGTGAAGACTTTCTGAGCTTCAAGTGGGGGGCAGGGCATGGCTAAGAGGGTCAAAACAAGTTTCCTGAAGATGGTGGTCGACCCAGAAGCCTTCAGCACAGTGCTCCAATGTTGCTCCAGTGAAGGTGCTGCAGAGTCATTCTGGACCCCTCCATCACATCTGTTTTCTCCCTCATCCCCCTCTCCCTCATCTGCCAGCTGGTATTCCAGGAACTCCTTGTTCAGCTGGCTGATTTCCTCAGGTGAGCTGCAGAGCCCCAGTTTGGCCCCCAGCTCTCCCACAGCCTTCCCTGTCACTTTCAGCTTGCCCTGAGGGCTCAGTAGCTGGGCCATGCTCCTCAACACACCGTCACTAAGAGGCAGCCCCTCCGCCACGCGGGCTGTGAGCGCTGTGTAGAAGGACAGAGCCTGTTCCTGTAATAACTGCAGTGCTTCACTTCCTGTCTCTGATGACTCACACAGGAAGTCCTCCACTACAGCCCCACCCACATTCAGCTCTGCCCCTGGCAGGTGGAACTTTGTGGTCTTGAGGAGAAAGGCGTCACGTTCCTTGAGGAAGAGCACGACGGCTTGAGGACAGAGGAAACTGGAGGCATAGGAGCGCAGGAGGCCGCTGGCATCCTGTAGGATCTGCACCAAGTCAGCCCGGGCTGAGCCCTCATGGTGATGCAGTCGCTCCTGGAAGACACGGAGGGGCTCTAGGGCCTGGTCCAGAAACATGAAGATAGCCCTGAGTTTGGGGTCCTGCAGCTGTGTGCAGATCAGCTTAGCCTTATTATCTATGTTATCCTCTTCATTACAGGAGCTGAAGTGGGAGATGAGATCGGTCCACATTCCCAAAAACTTCCTGACTAACATGCAGAAGTTAAGGCAGCAGGTGGTGAGGGGAAGGGTGAGGCCATCAGTACCGCTAATGCTGGAAAACAGTTCCTTCAGGTTGTCATCCTTGGTGGAGCAGGAGGAGTAGTAGGAGTAGATATCTACAATAAGCTCCTGGGCCTGAGTGGAGAGCTCCGACACCCCAGCATGGCAGGCTGCATCAGCCACTCCATAAAGCCCACTTAGCACCAACATGTTGGTGTTGAGTTCCCTGAGTCGTGAGCATATTGGCTCTGAGGCAGAACCATTACCATCTGAGTAGAGAGCAGCGAGGTTAGCTGCAGGAAGCCCAAACCTCTCCAAGGTCTCCACCAGAGCTGCAGCTGTTTTCTCTCCAGCATTGTCATCATCTGGAGGCTGCAGAACATCCAACAGCCTGATGCAGTGCCTGGCTTCCTTTACATCAAAATACCCCACTAGAACTACAGAAGCCGTGTCAGTCTGCCCTAGCACCACTCCTCCGTACATGTATATGCAGTAAGGAGTCTTTTGGCAGGCAGACACTATGTCCTCTGGGTACTGTAGTCCCAGGACATACCGGCCGTATCTGTTAGACACTTGGTCCTCAGCCGCGGAGGGACCAGAGACACAGTTGGCTTGAATGAAGCGAAAGACCAACTCACTACAGGGTTGAAGGTCACTGCAGCTGCCCTGACTGCTTTTCCCTGGCTCTGGCGTTAGGGTGCCATCACTGGCAGCCAGGGAAAGCTTGCAGTGCTTCTTGGACTGTGAGTGACGCTTCAGGTCAAACAGACCTGAGTGATAGATGTTGAGGTTAAGATCGCACAGACTGCAGTAGGCATAGATCTCTCCCAGAGTGCTGGCCCCCACCCAGGAGTAAGTCTCCCTCCATATATCCTCATAAATAATACTTTTCCTTTGATACTTCCCTAAAGCTTCTTCCTCTGTGTCGGTTTCCAACACCCCTGTCGAAACAAGGAAAACACAAATTGATTAACACAAAAATATTAGCCTAGTGGTTAGAGCGTTAGACTAGTAACCGTAAGGTTGCGAGTTCAAACCCCCGAGCTGACAAGGTACAAATCTGTCGTTCTGCCCCTGAACAGGCAGTTAATCCACTGTTCCCAGGCCGTCATTGAAAACAATAATATGTTCTTAACTGACTTGCCTGGTTAAATAAAGGTAAAATAAAAAATATATAAAAAAATAAGGTCAGAAACAGCACAAATAATATTTCAACCCATGATATGTAAAATACTGAACACCTGATTGACTGGGACTGTGGCTGGCAGAACTGTGGCCCTTGAGGTGAAGTGTCTGAGGAGAATGTAAGCGCAATATGGCAGGCTGGATGTCCTGGCCTTGGCGAGCCTCTACAGGGTTATACACCTGCCCTGCCAGGTTAGCCTGGAAAAACCTCTTGAACCACTTCAGGAATATGAAGTTGGGCTGGAACTTTCCGTTTATCAGCTCCTCAACTGGAACAGTCTAAAGGGGAGGGATTTAGAACAATAAGCAGATACCACAAAGAAACTAAGGGAGAATCCCTCTGCCCATATATAAAATATTAACATATAATAAAAAAAGATATTTGACTTAAATGTGATGGACAAAAAGCTATGGGTGTAAGTAATTTATTTACGGAAACAAAATGGGGTGTAGTCAAACCTTGGTGACACCAGTCTTGTTGAAGCCAGCTTGGAGGATATTGTAGTTGTGGAGGAAGTCTGACGTGTCCTGGGCCTGAAACTTCACTGTGCTGAGGTCGATGCATCCAGGGAAGATCCAGTCCATCAGCTGGCAGTAGCAGGAACCTTCACACCACAGCCACACAAAAGAGGTTTAAGACCCTCTAGTAACCAGGGACAGCAGGACAGAATAGCCTGTAGTCTCCAACAGGTTAATCACGAGCTACCAGTAGCTCGCAGCCCAACTATGAGTAACAATTCTGAAAGTACATGCAATTTTCACATTTTCCACCGCAAACTGTCATAATAAAATCTCACAAGTATCAGACACTGCAAGCTCCCAGCTACCTTCTAATTAATGTAACACTGACATTATCCCACTCCTGATTGGTCACTATTGGCTTAAAAAGACAAACCGAACACAATATCTGCCAATTAAATGGCAGAGAACATGGTGCACTACTTTCTCTTGCACACTAAGGACCCGGGGAAGAGTTTGCAGGGGAAAGTAAGAGAAAATAACGTGCTTATTTAAAAGCTAGAAAATAATGAGTAGATCACAACAGGTTTAATTATTTTTAAAGTAGCTCTCATGCTAGAAAAGTTTGGAGACCTCTGCTATAGTGAAACGTGTGCTTTTCATCAGACATTAGAGAGAAAGGTACCTGTCCACTAAGTGTTAGGAGTCTACGTTTTTTCTATATGATAAAAGCATTGTAGACAGCTCTATGATTCTTGTTATAGCATAGCAATGAAGCTGTGTGACCTAGTGAGGCAGTACCTGAGCTTATGTGCTCCACCCGGGTGAATTTGATGTCCAGGGTCTTATTGAGCCAGTCCAGCAGTTCAAAACTGTTGCATTTCTCTGCAGTGGCATCTGGGGTCTGGTCCAGGTCCACATTTGTCGCCATTTTTTCTGTTATTTAAAAACTAACATAAAAATAGAGACGTTTCACATGGACATCATAGCATTTCTTTCAAAATATAACATTTGAACCTCTGTAATATATATTTTTTTAAGTACTGGTTTCAAATGTTGTACACCAAAAACAAAATGACAATCCTTCTGTATTTAAGCCTATATTTTCTTGGGTCAAATTTGTAATTACCAGTGTCACATTTTGATTTCATGACAACAGTATATCTGTCATCGGAAGCCATAACAGCCCCCAATCAGGCAAAAAGAAGATTGGGACCACTCTTTCATAGGAAGGTCCAAAGCTCTGTTGTCATATCAACTATCATACCTATTCCATAATTAAACCAACCCTGTTCCCCTTCAGGGGGCAGCATGGGGTATTGGGGTAGACAACAGACCAATGGATGGGGCCACTCAATCTTTTGTTCTACAGACAAAGGGCCGCTTGACTTTTTGTTGTTGTGTGGCAATAGTCAAAGGACAGTTCTTCTCCAAATCAATCCTACTATTTTACACAACATATTTCAGTGATATTAGGCTATCCTTTATAAAGTCCTAATAGTTGTACAATATTAAACAGACCCCTTTAGGGGTTCATCATAAGAAGGACTCGGAAAAGGGAAACTGCCAATGCAACGGGTAGTTTATTAGGTTTAATTATTGTGTAAGTATATGGGTGTGTTACATAGGCGAATTCAAATTATCAGATCCATGGGAGAATATTGCAGGCACACGTTTGCAAAACGTGCAACCCACATTGCTTTCCTTCCCTGTCTGTTAGTTCTGAGTACGACACGCTGGGTCATCACTAGTTACCATAGCCACAGTCCTAATTTTGGCTAAACACCGCCCCTTTCAACAATTTATCTTCTTAAAATTGGATTTTAAACCTAACCCTGGCCCGAACCACCCTGCTAACCTTATGCCTAAACGTAACCTTAAACTACAACCAAAAAGCACATTTTTGTTTTTATGCATTTTTTAAGATATAGCCACTTTTAGCTTTGTGGCTGTGGTAACTAATGTTAACCGCCAGCTGGTTTCATTTCTCCCCCTTCCTATGTGTATAAAGAACTCTCGCGGGGTAATTTTTGCCGCGAATGTTCCATGCAAAGGAAGAGCAGAGGAGTCTTTTCTTGATCTTTTCTCCGATACAGGTTACTGCCAAACATGCACACTGCAGCTCAGGATTTGGTAATACTGTAGCCTAGCTTCTATTGTCAACAAAGCTGTTGCCTTTATACTGGTGGGTAATCCAAGACATTATGACACTATAAACTACTGTACTTTTAAAAATCTAATCTTGTTCTTCAGCATTGCCCTCTAATCTAATATTCCCTAACAGACATGTAAACAAATACTGTAGGCCTATTAATTCTAAAAGACAGGGCATTACTTCTACTGACATTGTATGATCAAATACAGTAGGCTACAGTAACATCGGGGTAAGCATGCCAGTTCCTAGGCTGTTGACTTGTCTTTTGTGTCGTCAACCAGGCTTTGTGCTTTTGTTAATAGGTGGTAGTAGACCAATTGGCATACACAATGTTGGCTATAAGCAATAAATATACACGTAATCATAGCGTCACCATTCGTGTCGTACAGTGGAGAATGATAACTAGCGGCTTTAAAATATGAATCATGGGTTACCTACCTTTGTTGTCCTTCCTCCTGGTAGACTGCCACCGGGATGGAGAACCACGGGCTACTTCCCCAATACTCTCTGATGACGTCTCCCCAACCTGGCTATTCTGATTGGCGGACTGTACGAAAAGGGGACGTCCGGTATGGCTATACATACAACGGTAGCTAGAGTTAGAAAAAAAAGGCAAGGCCCGGATGTTGAAATTGTGCAAAATTATACAATTGTATTTTATTCGCGTTTGCTCGACGATTTATGGAAACATTGTTAAAAGCTTGTGCGTAATGTCCCGTTGGCGACTGATTGATCGGTGCAAACTTTATTGCCAGTTCTTGACTAAGTTGGCCGACCAGGGAAAACCAGTCGTGGGCTATAAAGGGCCTCGAGCACGACTGAAAAACCTCCTGAAAATATGGATATCACCATTGCTAGACTTGATCTGAAATAAATTTGAGTAGAGACCCCCCCCAGGCCGTGGCCATGGTATCCATGTAAGCCCTGGGGTGGTACAGAAGAAAGGGGGCCTCGACCCCAGGAGAAGGGTCCCCCACAACACCCAAGCACGGCCTGACAGCCTTGCGAAGCCTAGGGGAGTGATCTCCTCTGGGCCCCGAGGGACAGGATGGTTATTGATTCGGAAGAGCAGGAGGAGGCGAGCTTGTACAAAGGACCGAAGACATTTGTACACATTTTAAACAGCTTTTACAGTTTGGATGTTTTACAATAAAAATTATTTTATTCATGGTTGTTTCTATTGTTTTTAACAACATGTAATTTTTAACAAATGTAAATGTAATATTCAACTGCTGTGTTTTATGCTTTTATGCCATTTTATGTCTTTTTTATTTTATTTTTTATTTCACCTTTATTTAACCAGGTAGGCTAGTTGAGAACAAGTTCTCATTTACAACTGCGACCTGGCCAAGATAAAGCAAAGCAGTGCGACAAAAGCAACACAGAGTTACACATGGGATTAACAAATGTACAGTCAATAACACAATAGAAAATCTGTATACAGTGTGTGCAAATTAAGTAAGGAGGTAAGGCAATAAATAGGCCATAGTGGCGAAGTAATTACAAATGAGCAATTAACACTGGAGTGATGTGCAGATGAGGATGTGCATGTATAAATACTGGTGTGCAGAAAAAAGCAAAAACACATGGGGATGAGGTAGGTAGTTGGTTGGTATGGGTTATTTACAGATGGGCTGTGTACTGCTGCAGTGATCGGTAAGCTGCTCTGACAGCCGATGCTTGAAGTTAGTGAGGGAAATATGTCTCCAACTTCAGTAATTTTTGCAATTTGTTCCAGTCATTTGCAGCAGAGAACTGGAAGGAAAGGCTGCCAAAGAGGTGTTGGCTTTGGGGATGACCAGTGAAATATACCTGCTGAAGTGCGTGCTACGTGTGGGTGTTGCTATGGTGACAATGTGAGCTGGGATAAGGCTGAGTTTTACCTAGCAAATACTTTTATAGATGACCTGGAGCCAGTGGGTTTGGGGACAAATATGTAGCGAGGACCAGCCAACGAGAGCATATAGGTCACAATGGTGGGTAGTATATGGAGCTTTGGTGACAAAATGAATGGCACTGTGATAGACTGCATCCAATTTGGAGGCTATTTTGTAAATGACATCGCTGAAGTCAAGGATCGGTAGGATAGTCCATTTTACGAGGGTATGTTTGGCAGCATGAGTGAGGGAAGGCTTTGTTGCAAAATTGGAAGCCGATTCTAGATTTAATTTTGGATTGGAGATGCTTAATGAGTCTGGAACGAGAGTTTACAGTCTAGACAGACAACTAGGTACTTATAGTTGTCCACATATTCTAAGTCAGAACCATCCAGAGTAGTGATGCTAGGCGGGTGCGGGCAGCGATTGGTTGAAAAGCATGCATTTAGTTTTACTAGTGTTTAAGAGCATTTGGAGGCCACGAAAGGAGTGTTGTATGGCATTGACGCTCGTTTGGAGGTTGATTAACACAGTGTCCAAAGAAGGGCCAGATGTACAGTATACAGAATGGTGTCGTCTGCATAGAGGTGGATCAAAGAATCACCCGCAGCAAGTGCAACATTGATATATACAGAGAAAAGAGTCGGCCCGAGAATTGAATCCTGTGGCACCCCCATAGAGACTGCCAGAGGTCCGGACAACAGGCCCTCCGATTTGACACACTGAACTCTGTCTGAGAAGTAGTTTGTGAACTAGGCGAGGCAGTCATTAGAGAAACCAAGGCTGTTGAGTCTGCCGATAAGATTACGGTGATTGATAGAGTCGAAAGCCTTGGCCAGGTCGATGTAGACGGCTGCACAGTCTTTTATCGATGGTGGTTATGATATCGTTTAGGACCTTGAGCGTGGCTGAGGTGCACTCTTGACCAGCTTGGAAACCGGATTGCATAGTGGAGAAGGTACGGTGGGAATCGAAATGGTCGGTGATCTGTTTGTTCACTTGACTTTCGAAGACTTTAGAAAGGCAGGGCAGGATGGATATAGGTGTGTAACAGTTTGGGTCTAGAGTGTCTCCCACTTTGAAGAGGGGCATGACTGCGGCCGCTTTTCAATTTTTAGGAATCTCAGACGATACGAAAGAGAGGTTGAACAGACTAGTAATAGGGGTTGTGACAATGGCGGCTGATAATTTTAGGAAGAGAGGATCCAGATTGTCTAGCCCAGCTGATTTGTAGGGATCCAGATTTTGCAGCTCTTTCAGGACATCATCTGTCTGGATTTGGGTGAAGGAGAAGGGGGAGGCTTGGGCCAGTTGCTGCGGGGGGGTGCAAAGCTGTTGGCCGGGTTTGAGGTAGCCAGGTGGAAAGAGTGGCCAGCCATAGAGAAATGCTTATTAAAATTCTCGATTATCGTGGATTTATCGGTGGTGACAGTGTTTCCTAGCCTCAGCGCAGTGGGCAGCTGAGTGGAGGTGCTGTGTACACTGACTGTGTATATTGGTTCCTGACTTCCCTGAAAAGTTGCATATCGCAGGGACAATTCGAAGCTAGTGCAGTGCGCCACAGGATTTTTTTGTGCAAGTTAAGAGCAGTCAACTCTGGAGTGAACCAAGGGCTATATCTGTTCTTAGTTCTACATTTTTTTAAAGGGTACACTTATTTAAGATGGTGAGGAAGTTGTGTGATGAAATGACGTACAAAAATATATTTGAGCTGTTTTTAAAGGAAATGCAACAATACAACTTTTCCAAAAGAAAAAAAAAAGAACATTTCCTGAACTCATTTTGGGTGCTGGTACTGATTATATTTAGGCGCAGGAGCTCCACAGTAGTTTTGAGCTAACATTCTATAAGAGGAACAGGAGCTCAATCAGTAGAACATTTGAGGTGTTGGTACACGGCTCCGGTGATCTCCTGTCGAAGTCAAGCACTCGATATCACTAAGGTCAACATACAGCCTAGACCTAACATAAAAGAGCAGACTACCCTGAAATAAAAGGAAATCCAACAGACTAACTCAATTGAAGCAGTTCTTTGGGCATTGTAAAATGTACAACACCCAGGCTAAATTGCAAAGCCAGGCATTATTGACATGTCCATCCCGTGGTTTAGAAGATGGCAGTGCGTGCTCGGGGAGTTGGCCCGGGTTCTTGCATGTGGGCTATAAATGGACAATTTTGGGATGGATCATTAAATCATAATGAATCATATGGATGGACCAGCCATTTTTTTATTGATAAATTAAAAACCTTTGTCAGTCACTAATTGGCAGAAAGTAGACCCTAATTATTCAGAGTAGTATACTCAACTCCATGATATATGCACCTTAATAGAGTTGAGTTGCAGTGAGTCTGGGCAACTTCCTCCAACTACATCCAGTTCACCATCTGTAGATACTTGCAAAAAAAATAATTTCATGCTTCCCTTGTGCTTATGTTTGTGCTGTGTAATGCAAGATTTTCTTTGTGTGCTGAAATCTGAAGTTTTTTATTTAAAAAATAGCATTTTACGCGACTCCTGCCAAGGTAACCATTGTATGTTAACAGAGGAGCAGCCCATAATTGCACAGCAGATATTTTAGTTTGGGCAGGGGATGCATAGAATATATTTTGTATATAAAAATGATGTATTCCAAAGCCCCCAAAGGAGGAGCCAGCCGAGGACACAGGGACTGGAGACATCAGGGTCGCAGCAGCAGAGCTTGACGACGTTCTAAAGACTGGATACTTTTGTGGCTGGACCAAGGAAGCAGCAACAGGCGGCGAACTCAGGCAGAGGGACCGGGTGAAGGCCTCGGACCCGGAGACCAGGCCACAGCAGGGCAACCCGACAATGGCCCTGGATCACGAGGCCAGGCCGCAGCAGGAGGGCAGAGCTGGGCCCCACAGCAACGACAGGAGAGTGCTCCAAGATTGGAGTTGAGGTTGGCTGGATCGCCACAGAAAGGACGGGCGGTGATCTCAGAACAGCAGATGGCACGATCCCCACACCAGCGACAGGAGAGGGCCCCGGGACAGGACATGGCTGCACATTTGAAACTGGACCCCTGGTCCAGGAGAAACTGATTGAGTGCCCAGATGTTAGTGACTTGGGGCCTGACAGAGCTAGTGACGTGGGGCCTGGCTGGTCTACAGACTGTGATCTAGGGGATGTTACACATACCAGGACAGAAAGCTCTGTGCCTATTGGGATAGGAAACGTGGGCCTAGCATAGCAGGAAACTGTGAAACCACTAGATCAGGGAACTGAGGGCTAAGATGCTCTGGACCTACTGGATCTATAGGGGCTATAGACTGAAGACCTAGTAAGGCAATTACGACAGGACACTGAACACCTCGGAGAGGAGGGTCCCCCACGTGGACGTCAGGAGGGTCCCCACAGACACGTCATGCGGGTCCCCCACAGTGACGTCAGGCGGGTCCCCCACCACTAGGACGTCAGGAGGGTCTCCCAAGGCTGGAGCTTGCGGGAAGTTCAGAGGGGCTAGCATGAACCCCAAGCCTTAGACAGGCAGGTCCCACCAAGCAGGGGCTGACAGGGCCTGGACAGCAGACATGGATTTAGACACTGCAGCAGAGACTGGAAGGGGCTCCCAGGGAGGAGCTTGGAGACGACTTTGAACAGGAGCAGGCTGGACGTCAAAGGTAGGACTAGACAGATCCCACCATCCTAGGTCCAAAGAGGTCTGAGTGATGAGCTGGACTTTGCATGTACAACTGCTACAGGCAGAGCCCCCCACATTATGGACAAACTGACATTCTGAGGTGTCGGCTGGTGTAGGAGTAGGGTGCTCTCTCAGGGTGAGCTCTGGTAGCTCTTCCGTCCCTGTTGAAGGCTGTAGGACCACTGTGAGGGACACTAGAGCAGGTGTCCACTTGAACACAGTGGTAGGGTTCTCCCCCAGGGTGAGCTCTGTTAGCTCCTTCGTCCCTGAAGAAGGCTCTTTGGTCACTGTGATGGACTCCACAACGGGTGTCGGCTGGAGCACAGTGGTAGGGTGCTTTCCCAAGGTGAGCTCTGGTAGCTCCTCTTGGAAGTTCATCTGGTTGTGGGTGTGGTTTGGCTCGTGAAGTCATGAGCTGTTCCATCCTATGCTCAATCTCTTTTAGCTCCTGCTTGGCCTCAAGTAGCACCTCGGACCTCTCCCTGACAGCATGCAACAGTAAGAATATTTTAAGATAATACACAATGCAGAGTACAGTCAATAGGGAATTAACAATCAATGGAAATAGTTGGTTTTCAGTTCAACATCTGTTTAGAATCTGTAGGAATGTCAGGCCCAATTTTACTGCAAGGAATTCTAATTGGTCAACCACAGACTAGGGTTGGGGGTTATAAATTACATCCTGTCCCTTTGTTCTGTGGAGAAAAACTGAAGACAGGGAAGAATGAACATCTACTTCTCAGCATAACATTTATGATTTGTCCTTATTTTAACCTAAAGCATTTGATAAAGACATGTACATGTATAGTACAATATTATGGGGAATGGGAATGAGAGGGCTACTTATACCGTGTTGGAAAGGGAGCACAGCAGTGATTGGAAGAGGGTATGAGGCATGAGTTGAGGTGTTCAGAGGCTTGACCAGTGCAGGACAGGATTTGACTGGGAAGACAAAAAACAATAACACAACACACTACACAGTTAGACAAAAGAGCTAAGAATGAGTTAGTCCAAGCAAGGAGTAAAATCATTGATGTGTAATAATGTGATTGTTTTTGTGTATGTGATTGACAAAATTGATAAGGGGACTCACAGTGCTTGGAGAGGAAACATTCAATGTGCCAGTGGATGAGGGGGCACATGAGACATGGCTTCAGTTCATGTCAGGAGAGAGTTGACAATAGTAGTGGAGTGGAGTGGTCATCACCTCTTAATTAGGGAACAGGAGGGGGCTTAGCTGTAAATACAAATAGCAGATACATTCCATTACAGCTGAGCCATCGTAGGTTTGGACAATGTGTTTCTCTATGAAGGTTAACTCAAGACATCTCAAAATTCATAAAGTCAAACACAGACTGCGTATCTTGCCCACTTGACACATCAAAGTAGCCCAAGAAACGTTACCTGACAATAACTAACAACTGCAAGTAGCCTGATGGCACCATAGGTCCGAGAGTGGTGGGGCAATGTTTACCCCCTGGGGCCTGGAGTTTTTCTTGTTAACCTAACTAGGAGAACTCTGCACCCTATGAGGTATGACAGTGAAATGTTTTATATGGGCTATGATGGGACCAGTTTTTCCTAGTCAGGTAACATGGTTGTAGAAAAGGCCCATGGAGTTGGTGGAATACTCCTTTAATTAATTGCCATTTACTCAGCTGGGCCAGGGGCGCTTTAATTAGGTCAGGTGGAAATGTCCTACAGATCTCAACTCTATAAAAGGAGGAAATTGCCATCGCCTGATCTCGATGCTTTCTCTTCCCTAAATCCATCTGATCCAGAAGTTCTGTGCGTCCATGAATCCACGTAAGTCCACCGACTCTTACCTTTCATCTGAATGATCTGTGGTGATCGGGAGAGTGGGCCATTCAGTTATTGTTTATAGTTATCACCGCGGAGCGCGGCTTGGAGCGCACGCTTCAAACATATTGTGTAATGTGAATTGTTAATAATGACTGCTATGATTTGATCTTTGATTATTAATTTGATTGTATACATGTTATTTGTTTCCTTTGTGATGCAGCACAGACTACCAGTAAATATACCACTTTATGGTTAAAGGAATTCCTGCCTCAGTCTCATACATTCCTCTGTCACCTGACACGTGACCACCTGTTCACCTTCACTGTCAGTCATCCTACCTGTCCAGCAACCCACACAGATTCCACTAATCTTTCAATGGTCCTTTGAGCCGGATGATGACTGAACCAAAGACAGGTGAAAAGGAAATGGAGGCGGAGAGGGAAGAATTGTCTCCACTGGAAGGAAGAAGAGAGGAGGAGAGAGCAGCTGAGGGAAAGGTCTTGGAACAAAGGAAATATCCAGGAGCTAAGCCTAAAGCAACAAAGGCTTCATCCTCAACTACCAGCAGCACCAGAAGAACCAGGCAAGCACCTGGTTATCTTAAGGACTATGTGGTCGAGGTTCCGACATCAAAGGGCAAGCCCACCAGAGCTCAAAGAGTTGATGGATCAACTATATGTTTCAGCCATCAACCATCCCCTCTGAGCCAAGGACCGGAAACTGCTTTGGAGCAGGAAAGTGGTCTACGTGAGGAACCTATGGAAGAGGTAACTCCCACTACACAGGTCGACCAGCTTCCAGAGGCAGGCTCCGCTCACCCCTTAACTAATGGGAAATCGTCGAAGCACTCTAGACGGAGTGGGAGTTCGACCAGTGGATACCCGTTTGGAAGTGGCCATGGCAGCCGCCATTCACTAGCCCTCAGCAATTCACAGAACGCTGTCCTACAAGAGAGGATGAAACTATTAGCTTTGGAGGAAATTGAGCGTCAGATTGAGGAGGAACGACAGGCTGACGAACGATGTCACCAATTGGATGTGCAGGCCCGTAGAGCTCTACAGGAAAGGGAATTCATTGCCAAGGACCTGGCACAGCAGCGACGGCACCGTCAAGCCAGAAGGGAATTAGAGGAGGCACGGATGGTCTCATCCTTCCTGGAGAGGAACGAACAGGGAGTTGACCTGACCACCCCTCCACATGGACCTGAACTGTCTGCCTTTCTTTCCCAATCTGCCCCTCTGGTACAGCATGGCACACAGTCCTCGGAGGCTCCGGGGTCAACAGCCAACACGGAGCACGGGAGACGGGCCGCTCCGCCAACGCCCTCTATGCCAGTGACACAAGTTAGCATTCCTCCATCTGGACAAAGCATCACTCCTTCGCCTTTCCGCCAATTACCAACCAAGGCAAATCGTTCCTTTCATCCGGGGCCAGGCCAGTCCTCAAACAACAGGTCAGAGGGCTCTCGCCCAATTCCGGCTGCCACAAATGGTGGGTCTGGGACAGTAGGTGACCGGCCCAATGAGGCCACAGTGGGCTCATCAGAAGTCCCGGGTTTATCCTTCACGCAACCAGAAGAGGGAGCCAACATTATGAAACTTCTAGTAGCCTCAGCCTATGGAATTCCCAGACCCAAACTGCCATACTTTGAAAATGGAAAGGAGAGTGAATTTGTCCTTTTGGAAATGGCATTGGAGAGTCTACTGGGTATTCACAGTCATCTGTCAGAACGCTACAAATACCAAGTACTAATGGATCATTTGCGGTTTCCCAGTGCATACAGGCTGGCCCAATCCTTTATGCACTCCGCAACACCATACACTGCAGCTCTCCAGGCCCTGAAGGCGAGATATGGTGAGCCACGTCAGCTAGTCCAGAATGAACTAAACAACATCCTGAACACGTCTCCAATTAAAATGGGAGACCATGCTGCTTTCCAAGAATTCTCCCTGGCTGTCCAATCCCTGACCTCGATGCTCCAATCCGTTGAAGGAGAAGACGGGAACGAGCTTAAATGTGGCTCCCACGTGGACAGGCTTCTCAGCAAACTTCCAGTGTACCTCAGAGACAGTTTCATTGAACATTGTTTGAATAAGGGCATCCTGAAAGAGGGCTCGAGAAGCACCTATGCTCTCAGAGACTTGGCCACATGGTTGGAGGTGAAGGCAAAGGCGAAGAGCATCGCTCACCAGGCCACAATCTCCGCCATAGCCATAGGGGGAAGGAAGGAGTTTGAACGCCAGCAGGGACAGAGAAGACCAAATCCCACTACCATGTACTTAAATAGTGAGGCCGGGGAGGAACCCGGGAAGAAGACCCCTCTCAAGAGCAAGAACATCAAATTCCAGCCTTACTGCCCATATTGCAATAGTAAGGGGCACTTCCTTGGCTCATGCCCCAGAGTAAAAAAGCTCACTCAAACTCAATTGAAGGCCTGGATCACTTCAGGCGAGCGATGCTACAAGTGTGCCCGTAGCCATAAGGTGGAGACCTGCACATTGAGGAAACCCTGCAACCGCTGTAAAGAAATCCATCTCACCGTGTTGCATGATCTATTTCCCCAAGCAAAGAAGGAGCAGAGTATGCTCATGGTAGGAGCTGCAAAGGAGCTGTATCTCGACCAGCAGAACCGATCTCCAAGGGTCATGTTGAAGGTGGTCAAGGTCACTCTGCAAAGTGAAGGGAGAAGCATTGATACATTCGCCGTTCTAGATGATGGGTCAGAAAGAACAATCATTCTCACAGCGGCCACCCGTCAGCTTAACCTGGAAGGGACCCCGAGACCCTTAATCTCAGAACGGTGCGACATGATGTTATCCAAATGAAAGGCTCTGCTGTAACCTTTAGCATTTCACCTTCAGGAAACAGGGACGTGGCCTATAACATCACCAATGCCTTCACGGCAGATGGCTTGAATCTCGCAGAGCACTCCTGCCCGGTAAGTGTTCTACAGAAACAATATCCTCATCTACGAGGATTGCCTCTTCCTAACCTGGCCAGAGTAGCACCACTTATCCTGATTGGGTCAGACCACCCACATCTCGTCACCCCGACTGAGCCTATACGAGCTGGACCAGAAGGAGGACCCATTGCTGTCCATACATCCTTGGGTTGGGCTGTGCAAGGTCCATCCCATCTACTTCTCTCCACCCAAGCTGTACAGTCACAGCAAGTCCTCTTCACCAGAAGCAATCCAGATGCAGCCACTGACCTCCTTCGGAATGTTGAGATGCTATGGAAGATGGACACCTTCTCCAACCGGAAGCTACAGGAGGTCACTCGCTCGAAAAATGACTCCTATGCATTAGACCTCCTGGAGAAGAGCACCACCACCACTGAAATGGATGGCGTTCGCAGGTATGCAACCCCACTGCTACGGGTGCCCAACCATCCTCCTCTGGCAACCACGACACGGGCTGTACTCCCACTACTGCGTGGAACAGAGCGACGCCTGGTGAAGAATCCTGAGCTTGCAGAAGTTCATAACCGAGAGATTCATAACCTTGTGAAGGCAGGCTACGTCACTGAAGTGACAGCTCATGAAGAGGGAAACGCACTCAGTGAATCCTGGTATCTCCCTCACCATGTTATCCAGCAACATGGTGGGAAGTATAGACTTGTCTTCAACTGTTCATTCCAAGCAGCTGGTCAAAGCCTGAATGACTGTCTACTCCCCGGACCAACCTTAGGTCCTTCCTTGCTCGGTGTCCTTCTCCGGTTCCGGCAGCACTCTACAGCCATCAGTGGAGACATCAAAGCCATGTTTCATCAGATTCGTTTACTGCCTTCTGACACCACACTGCTCCGGTTCATATGGCGAAATATGGAACGAGATGCAGAGCCCACAATCTATGAATGGCAGGTACTCCCATTCGGCACCACCTGCAGTCATTGCTGTGCCATATACGCTCTGCAGAGACACGCACGGGAGCATCCAGACAGTGACCCAGAAGTATTGGATTCAGTGGAAAATGCCTTCTATGTGGATAACTGCTTACAAAGCATCCCATCCACGGCTGACGCGAAATCACTCCTTGATAAAGTGCGGAATCTCCTGTCCAAAGGGGGATTTGAGGTCCGACAGTGGGCTAGTAACAGAGCGGAGGTTATCCAGCAGCTCCCGCCACAAGCTAGGTCCAGTAGCAGTGAACTATGGCTAACGCAGTCTGGTGCTAACCCAGAAGAGCCCACTCTAGGACTGAGGTGGAGCTGCCTACCGGATACGCTGGGGTATAAGCACCGCTCATCCCCGAGTACCGAAACCCCCACTCTGCGCACCATCTATCGGACCCTGGCCAGTCAATACGATCCCCTTGGGTATATCCTGCCATACACAACACGGGCCAAAGTCTTAGTCCAGGACCTGTGGCAGACCAAGAGGGACTGGGATGAACCAATCCACCCAGCTGACCTAGTGGAACGATGGATCTGTTGGGAAACTGAGTTAACGGAGCTCTCTGATGTCCAAATGCCAAGATGTTATGTACCATCCTGTGTTGACCAACTGGGATCATGCCTGGAACTGCATGTGTTCTGTGACGCTTCGGAGCGAGCTTATGGGGCGGTTTCCTATCTTAGAGTGGAGGATAAGGCAGGCCACACCCATGTCTCCTTTGTCATGGCCAGGTCCAGGGTCGCACCCAAGAAGCAGTTGTCAATGCCTAGGCTGGAACTCAGTGCTGCCCTTTCCGGAGCCCAGTTGGCCTCTACCTTGCGAGCCGAGCTCACCTTGCCAATCCAAAGGATCATCTACTGGAGTGATTCGACCACTGTATTGACATGGCTCAAGTCGGAGTCCTGCAGGTATAAGGTGTTTGTCGGGACTCGCATTGCGGAAATCCAAGACCTAACAGAAGTCCAGGACTGGAGGTATGTTGATAGCATAAACAATCCTGCTGATGACATTACTAGAGGTAAAACCCTTAAGGAATTGGCTAAACCCCATCGCTGGAGCTTGGGACCACCATTCTTGTCCCAACCAGAGAACGAGTGGCCGACAGCCCCCAGGCCTGGGGCCCCTCCGCGACCGACTGAAGCTCATGAGTTAAGGAAGTCTGCCCAATGCTACAGCATTTCTACGGAACCAACAACGGCTCTCCCTGACCTAACACAATCCCAAACACTGCCGGATCTGATCACAGCCACAAACCAGACCTCAGATGGGGTGGCTTCTATACCTACCTCCCTCGCGGCAGAGACACTACTCCTCCAGCAAGCACAAGCAGTTAGCTTCCCTGAGGAGTTAAAAGCTCTGAAAGCCGGTAGGGAAGTGGCTAAGGGCAGCCGTCTTCTCTCTCTTGCCCCAGAAAGAGTCGGAGGAGGCTGCGCCAAGCGGAGGTTTTGGACCCAGATGCTATCCACCCAATTATCCTCGACTCCAGACACCCTCTTACCAGGCTCCTCATCAAGAGTTATGATGAGCGGCTTCTCCACCCAGGGCCAGAGAGGGTCTATGGGGAGATGAGGCGGAAGTACTGGATAATTGGAGGACGAGGAGCCATTCGTAAGCACCAATACGCCTGCGTAGAATGTCAGAGATGGCGGGCCGGAGCTACGGTGCCCAAAATGGCAGATTTACCCCCTGCTCGCTTGCGCCTCCTTAAACCACCCTTCTGGTCAACAGGAGTAGATTGCTTCGGCCCCTTGATGATCAAGTTAGGTCGTCGTATGGAAAAGCGCTGGGGCATTCTATTCAAGTGTATGACAACCAGATGTGTCCACCTGGACCTACTGGAGAGTTTGGATACGGAAGCCTTCCTCATGGCCCTACGGCGGTTTATCTCCCGACGGGGGAAACCCTACGAGATCCTGGCTGACATAGGTACGAACTTCAAGGCAGGAGAAGCCAGGTTGGAGGAAGCCTTCAAAGCCATGGAACCCAGCTTCCAGGATCAGCTGATGGACCAACAAATCTCATTCAAATTTAACCCTCCAGGCGCTCCTCATTTTGGAGGAACATGGGAGCGAGAGATCAAATCTGTAAAGACGGCCTTACGAGTCGTACTAGGGGACCAAACTGTCACTGAAACGGTCTTGAGGACTGTCCTGATAGAGGTGGAAGGGATTCTGAACTCCAAACCCTTGGGATATCTCTCTGCAGACATCGCTGACCCCGATCCGGTTACACCGAATATGCTCTTGATGGGACGCCGAGATGCGTCACTTCCTCAAGCCATGTATGCTGATACCAACCTCGTCGGCAGACGCCGGTGGCGACACAGCCAAATCTTAGCTGACCATTTTTGGGCCCGATTCATTCGGGATTACCTACCAAGTCTACAGCACAGAGTGAAATGGCCAGCCTGGAAACTGGCCAAGTAGTAATGATGGTGGACCCTCAGCTGCCTCGAGCCTCCTGGCCGGTGGGCCGTATAACTAAGACCATGCCTGGGACCGATGGTCGTGGTAGATCAGTGGAAATCCAGGTGAAGAACCGGACATATATCCGGCCAGTTGCCCGACTGATTCCTCTCCCTGAGATAACAGAGGATGGGGAGCAATGAGCCTTTTTGAGGAATGTGGAAATTAACAAATTTCCGGGGTGGCTGTAGAAAAGGCCCATGGAGTTGGTGGAATACTCCTTTAATTAATTGCCATTTACTCAGCTGGGCCAGGGGCGCTTTAATTAGGTCAGGTGGAAATGTCCTACAGATCTCAACTCTATAAAAGGAGGAAATTGCCATCGCCTGATCTCGATGCTTTCTCTTCCCTAAATCCATCTGATCCAGAAGTTCTGTGCGTCCATGAATCCACGTAAGTCCACCGACTCTTACCTTTCATCTGAATGATCTGTGGTGATCGGGAGAGTGGGCCATTCAGTTATTGTTTATAGTTATCACCGCGGAGCGCGGCTTGGAGCGCACGCTTCAAACATATTGTGTAATGTGAATTGTTAATAATGACTGCTATGATTTGATCTTTGATTATTAATTTGATTGTATACATGTTATTTGTTTCCTTTGTGATGCAGCACAGACTACCAGTAAATATACCACTTTATGGTTAAAGGAATTCCTGCCTCAGTCTCATACATTCCTCTGTCACCTGACACGTGACCACCTGTTCACCTTCACTGTCAGTCATCCTACCTGTCCAGCAACCCACACAGATTCCACTAATCTTTCAATGGTTTTAAGAAAACCCCTGGCCCTGGGGGGGATGAAACCCCTGTCAAACTGCAACTACCTTATATTTGTGTCATGTTTTGTCATTGATAATTCATGCCTTGTCCCTGTTCTTCCCCTTCTATTCGTTTCCCTCTGCTGGTCTTATTAGGTTCTTTCCCTCTTTCTATCCCTCTCTCTCTCCCCCTCCCTCTCTCACTCTCTCGCTCTCTCTTCTCTCTATCGTTCCGTTCCTGCTCCCAGCTGTTCCTATTCCCCTAATCAATCATTTAGTCTTCCCACACCTGTTCCCGATCCTTTTCCCTGATTAGAGTCCCTATTTCTCTCCTTGTTATTCGTTTCTGCCCTGTCGGTTCCTTGTCTAGAATTCACCGTGCTGTGTTTGTGTATCGCCCTGTCGTGTCGTGTTTCCCTCAGATGCTGCGTGGTGAGCAGGTGTCTGAGTCTGTTTGGTTCAAGTGCCTTCCCGAGGCAACCTGCTGTTCACCTGCTGTTCAAGATCGAGTCTCCAGTTTGTCCTCGTCATTTCGAGTGAAAGTTGTGTTTTTTTGATTGTATTTACTTTACTGGATTAAAGACTCTGTTTTCGCCAAGTCGCTTTTGGGTCCTCTTTCACCTGCATGACAGAAGGAACCGACCAAGGAATGGACCCAGCGACTTCAGACGCTCGTAACAATGCCGTGGAGAACCTGGCCGCTCAGGTTTCCGACCTCTCTGGACAGTTCCAGAGTCTTCGTCTCGTGCCACCTGTTACTTCCTGGCCTGCCGAGCCTCCAGAACCTAGGGTTAATAACCCACCTTGCTACTCCGGGCAGCCCACTGAGTGCCGCTCCTTTCTCACGCATTGTGAGATTGTGTTCTCTCTCCAACCCAACACATACTCTAGAGAGAGAGCTCGGGTTGCTTACGTCATTTCACTCCTTACTGGCCGGGCTCGAGAATGGGGCACAGCTATCTGGGAGGCAAGGGCTGATTGCTCTAACAAGTACCAGAACTTTAAAGAGGAGATGATTCGGGTTTTTGACCGTTCAGTTTTTGGTAGGGAGGCTTCTAGGGCCCTGGCTTCCCTATGCCAAGGTGAACGGTCCATAACGGATTATTCTATTGAGTTTCGCACTCTTGCTGCCTCTAGTGAGTGGAACGAGCCGGCGCTGCTCGCTCGTTTTCTGGAGGGACTCCACACAGTGGTCAAAGATGAGATTCTCTCTCGGGAGGTTCCTTCCAGTGTGGACTCTTTGATTGCTCTCGCCATCCGCATAGAACGACGGGTAGATCTTCGTCACCAGGCTCGTGGAAGAGAGCTCGCATCAACGGTGTTTCCCTGCTCCGCATCGCAACCATCTCCCTCCTCTGGCTCTGAGACTGAGCCCATGCAGCTGGGAGGGATTCGCATCTCGACTAAGGAGAGGGAACGGAGGATCACCAACCGCCTGTGCCTCTATTGCGGATTTGATGGACATTTTGTTAATTCATGTCCAGTAAGAGGCCAGAGCCCATCAGTAAGCGGAGGGCTACTGGTGAGCGCTACTACTCAGGTCTCTTCATCTAGATCTTGTACTACTATGTCGGTCCATCTACGCTGGACCGGTTCGGGTGCTACATGCAGTGCCTTGATTGACTCTGGGGCTGAGGGTTGTTTCATGGACGAAGCATGGGTTCGGAAACATAACATTCCTTTCAGACAGTTAGACAAGCCTACGCCCATGTTTGCCTTAGATGGTAGTCATCTTCCCAGTATCAGATTTGAGACACTACCTTTAACTCTCACAGTATCTGGTAACCACAGTGAGACTATTTCTTTTTTGATTTTTCGTTCACCTTTCACACCTGTTGTTTTGGGTCATCCCTGGCTAGTATGTCATAATCCTTCTATTAATTGGTCTTGTAATTCTATCCTATCCTGGAACGTATCTTGTCATGTGAAGTGCTTAATGTCTGCCATCCCTCCCATTTCTTCTGTCCCCACTTCTCAGGAGGAACCTGGCGATTTGACAGGAGTGCCGGAGGAATATCATGATCTGCGCACGGTCTTCAGTCGGTCCCGAGCCAACTCCCTTCCTCCTCACCGGTCGTATGATTGTAGTATTGATCTCCTTCCGGGGACCACTCCTCCTCGGGGTAGACTATACTCTCTGTCGGCTCCCGAACGTAAGGCTCTCGAGGATTATTTATCTGTGTCTCTTGACGCCGGTACCATAGTGCCTTCTTCCTCTCCGGCCGGGGCGGGGTTCTTTTTGTTAAGAAGAAGGACGGTACTCTGCGCCCCTGCGTGGATTATCGAGGGCTGAATGACATAACGGTTAAGAATCGTTATCCGCTTCCCCTTATGTCATCAGCCTTCGAGATTCTGCAGGGAGCCAGGTGCTTTACTAAGTTGGACCTTCGTAACGCTTACCATCTCGTGCGCATCAGAGAGGGGGACGAGTGGAAAACGGCGTTTAACACTCCGTTAGGGCATTTTGAGTACCGGGTTCTGCCGTTTGGTCTCGCCAATGCGCCAGCTGTTTTTCAGGCATTAGTTAATGATGTTCTGAGAGACATGCTGAACATCTTTGTTTTTGTCTATCTTGACGATATCTTGATTTTTTTCACCGTCACTCGAGATTCATGTTCAGCACGTTCAACGTGTTCTACAGCGCCTTTTAGAGAATTGTCTCTACGTAAAGGCTGAGAAGTGCTCTTTTCATGTCTCCTCCGTTACTTTTCTCGGTTCCGTTATTTCCGCTGAAGGCATTCAGATGGATTCCGCTAAGGTCCAAGCTGTCAGTGATTGGCCCGTTCCAAGGTCACGTGTCGAGTTGCAGCGCTTTTTAGGTTTTGCTAATTTCTATCGGCGTTTCATTCGTAATTTCGGTCAAGTTGCTGCCCCTCTCACAGCTCTTACTTCTGTCAAGACGTGTTTTAAGTGGTCCGGTTCCGCCCAGGAGCTTTTGATCTTCTAAAAGAACGTTTTACGTCCGCTCCTATCCTCGTTACTCCTGACGTCACTAGACAATTCATTGTCGAGGTTGACGCTTCAGAGGTAGGCGTGGGAGCCATTCTATCCCAGCGCTTCCAGTCTGACGATAAGGTTCATCCTTGCGCTTATTTTTCTCATCGCCTGTCGCCATCTGAGCGCAACTATGATGTGGGTAACCGTGAACTGCTCGCCATCCGCTTAGCCCTAGGCGAATGGCGACAGTGGTTGGAGGGGCGACCGTTCCTTTTGTCGTTTGGACAGACCATAAGAACCTTGAGTACATCCGTTCTGCCAAACGACTTAATGCCCGTCAAGCTCGTTGGGCGTTGTTTTTCGCTCGTTTCGAGTTTGTGATTTCTTACCGTCCGGGTAGCAAGAACACCAAGCCTGATGCCTTATCCCGTCTGTTTAGTTCTTCTGTGGCTTCTACTGATCCCGAGGGGATTCTTCCTTATGGGCGTGTTGTCGGGTTAACAGTCTGGGGAATTGAAAGACAGGTTAAGCAAGCACTCACGCACACTGCGTCGCGCGCGCTTGTCCTAGTAACCTCCTTTTCGTTCCTGTTTCCACTCGTCTGGCTGTTCTTCAGTGGGCTCACTCTGCCAAGTTAGCTGGTCATCCCGGTGTTCGAGGCACTCTTGCGTCTATTCGCCAGCGCTTTTGGTGGCCGACTCAGGAGCGTGACACGCGCCGTTTCGTGGCTGCTTGTTCGGACTGCGCGCAGACTAAGTCGGGTAACTCTCCTCCTGCCGGTCGTCTCAGACCGCTCCCCATTCCTTCTCGACCATGGTCTCACATCGCCCTAGACTTCATTACCGGTCTGCCTTTGTCTGCGGGGAAGACTGTGATTCTTACGGTTGTCGATAGGTTCTCTAAGGCGGCACATTTCATTCCCCTCGCTAAACTTCCTTCCGCTAAGGAGACGGCACAAATCATTATCGAGAATGTGTTCAGAATTCATGGCCTCCCGTTAGACGCCGTTTCAGACAGAGGCCCGCAATTCACATCACAGTTTTGGAGGGAGTTCTGTCGTTTGATTGGTGCGTCCGTCAGTCTCTCTTCCGGGTTTCATCCCCAGTCTAACGGTCAAGCAGAGAGGGCCAATCAGACGATTGGTCGCATACTACGCAGCCTTTCTTTCAGAAACCCTGCGTCTTGGGCAGAACAGCTCCCCTGGGCAGAATACGCTCATAATTCGCTTCCTTCGTCTGCTACCGGGTTATCTCCGTTTCAGAGTAGTCTGGGTTACCAGCCTCCTCTGTTCTCATCCCAGCTTGCCGAGTCCAGCGTTCCCTCCGCTCAAGCGTTTGTCCAACGTTGTGAGCGCACCTGGAGGAGGGTGAGGTCTGCACTTTGCCGTTACAGGGCACAGACTGTGAGAGCCGCCAATAAACGCAGGATTAAGAGTCCAAGGTATTGTTGCGGCCAGAGAGTGTGGCTTTCCACTCGCAACCTTCCTCTTACGACAGCTTCTCGTAAGTTGACTCCGCGGTTCATTGGTCCGTTCCGTGTCTCCCAGGTCGTCAATCCTGTCGCTGTGCGACTGCTTCTTCCGCGACATCTTCGTCGCGTCCATCCTGTCTTCCATGTCTCCTGTGTCAAGCCCTTTCTTCGCACCCCCGTTCGTCTTCCCTCCCCCCCTCCCGTCCTTGTCGAGAGCGCACCTATTTACAAGGTACATAAGATCATGGACATGCGTTCTCGGGGACGGGGTCACCAATACTTAGTGGATTGGGAGGGTTACGGTCCTGAGGAGAGGAGTTGGGTTCCGTCTCGGGACGTGCTGGACCGTTCACTCATTGATGATTTCCTCCGTTGCCGCCAGGATTCCTCCTCGAGTGCGCCAGGAGGCGCTCGGTGAGTGGGGGGGTACTGTCATGTTTTGTCATTGATAATTCATGCCTTGTCCCTGTTCTTCCCCTTCTATTCGTTTCCCTCTGCTGGTCTTATTAGGTTCTTTCCCTCTTTCTATCCCTCTCTCTCCCCCTCCCTCTCTCACTCTCCCGCTCTCTCTTCTCTCTATCGTTCCGTTCCTGCTCCCAGCTGTTCCTATTCCCCCTAATCAATCATTTAGTCTTCCCACACCTGTTCCCGATCCTTTTCCCTGATTAGAGTCCCTATTTCTCTCCTTGTTATTCGTTTCTGCCCTGTCGGTTCCTTGTCTAGAATTCACCGTGCTGTGTTTGTGTATCGCCCTGTCGTGTCGTGTTTCCCTCAGATGCTGCGTGGTGAGCAGGTGTCTGAGTCTGTTTGGTTCAAGTGCCTTCCCGAGGCAACCTGCTGTTCACCTGCTGTTCAAGATCGAGTCTCCAGTTTGTCCTCGTCATTTCGAGTGAAAGTTGTGTTTTTTTGATTGTATTTACTTTACTGGATTAAAGACTCTGTTTTCGCCAAGTCGCTTTTGGGTCCTCTTTCACCTGCATGACATATTTGTTCATATAAATTATATTTAGACTAGATTAAGAGGGGGATTTCCTCTACCCAGACACATAGACAACAACCGATAGACAATATAATTCACATGGCTGAGCTTTGTTTATGCATGTTTGCATCATGCAGACCTATGCAACGGTAGACCTTATAAAATATTTACTCACGTCTGTCATCACTATTATGTTGATTGATTAATTCCAGTTAATAATATTGGATTAAAAACATATAGGCCGCCTAGCCAGCCCAATTTTGAATATAAACTAAATTTGATCACATTCACATTTTCTCCTGACACACAAATGGACTATAAATACATTATGTTACCAATTAGTTTACCCTGACCAGATGGACACGCAGAGGTTGAACCTCGCTTTTAATTCGCACCTTTTCTGCACCTTTTCCGTGTTCTTCAACAAAAAGTTTACAACATTTTCTAGTGTTGGCCATTCTACTATTCTGGCGGAGAAAACTGCACACGTGCTGGTAGCTAATGAAGGAAAATTTTAATAAATTGCACTAACTGGACACAAAAATAAAGTTCTAAAACCAAGAAAACAATTTATAATATACCTCTTCCATCTCCTGTATTTTAAAAAAACGAATTTGAATTGAATAATATCCCAAAAATTCTCACCTATCACTATTCACTCTTAATCTCTATCCAACAATGTCACCAAGATTCTCAACACATATAAACCCCATAATACTCTGTGGCACAATCCCAATACAACACACTAGGTTCATTCTCTGATCCTAATTTTATGATTGGATGGACAACATGTCAGTTAATACTGCAAACAATTTGATTGATTGGAGGACGTCCTCCTGAAGTTGTCATAATTACCATGTATGTCTATGGAAGGGGTGAGGCCTACGAGCCTCCTAGGTTTTTATACTGAAGTCAATGTAGCCAGAGGAGGATGGAAGCTAGCTGTCCTCCGGCTACACCATGGTTCTACCCCAGACAGTGCTTTTGAAGTTAGTGTATACCTTAACTGCAAAACAATGTATTTCAATCAATTATTTGGTGAAATATAAATATTTCGTCCTCACCAGGGTCTTGACCTGACTGCAGTTCAGCATCGTAACGGATTTCAGTGGAAAAATGCTCACCTTCAATGGCCACTAACACACTGAAGAAGTGTGCTCTTCATGGATGAATCCTGGTTTCAACTGTACTGGGCAGATGGTAGATGTTGTGAACAGAGTGCCCTATTGGTGGGGGGGGGTTATGGTATGGGCATGCATAAGCTACGGACAACGAACACAATTGCATTTTATTGATGGCAATTTGAATGCACAGCGATACCGTGACCAGATCCTGAGGCCCATTGTCGGGCAATTCATCCACTACCATCACCTCATGTTTCAGCATGATAATACACGGCCCCATGTCGCAAGAATCTGTACACAAGATCTGTAAACTGAAAATGTCCCAGTTCTACAATGGCCTGCATACTCACCAGACATATCACTTGTTGAGCATGTTTGGGATGCTCTGGATCTACGTGTATGACAACGTGTTCCATTTCCCACGAAGTTCACACAGCCATTGAAGAGGAGTGGGACAACATTCCACAGGCCACAACCAACAGCCTGATCAAATCTATGCGAAGGAGACGTGTCGCACTGCATGAGGCAAATAGTGGTCACACTATTTGTAAAATCTTTGAAATTGTTGTAAGTTTGTGTTTATATTTTTGTAGAGTCTTACTGCTGTAAGAACATTCAAAGATAAATATACAACGCAGAGAACTAGAGATCAAGAGAACTAAATATCAATAGAACTAGTTGTTTTTCTCTAATAGAGAACTAGAGATCTGTTATGCAGGTGAATGAGGACCCAAAAGCAACTTGGCAAAAACAGAGTCTTTAATCCAGTAAAGTAAATCTACAATCATAAAGCATAATTCCACTCGTAATGACGAGAACAGACTGGAGACTCGATCATGAACTGCAGGTTGCCTCGGGAAGGCACTTGAACGTAGCAGACTCAGACACCTGCTCACCACGCAGCATCTGAGGGAAACACGACACGACAGGGCGATACACAGCACGGTGAACAATAGACAAGGATCCGACAGGGCAGAAACGGAAAACAAGGGGAGAAATAGGGACTCTAATCAGGGGGAAAGATAGGGAACAGGTGTGGGAAGACTAAATGATTGATTAGGGGAATAGGAACAGCTGGGAGCAGGAACGGAGCGATAGAGAGAAGAGAGAGGGAGGAAGAGAGAAAGAGGGGAACGAACCTAAAAAGACCAGCAGGGGGAAAACGAACAGAGGGAAAAGCAAAATGACAAGACAAAATAAGACAAAACATGACAGTACCCCCCCACTCACCGAGCGCCTCCTGGCGCTCTCGAGGAGGAACACTGGCGGCAACGAAGGAAATCATAGATCACAAACGGTCCAGCACGTCCCGAGAAAGAACCCAACTCCTCTCCTCAGGACCGTAACGAAAAACGATAAAAAGGGAAACTAGGGTACTACTCAAAAAAAAAAAAAATGAGACACGGGTAGAGAACTGAAAGCTTTAGAGCAAACAGGACCAAACAGGCCAGGAGAGTAACAACTAGGGACAGACTGAGACACAGCAAGGGCAGGAACAAGAACAGGAGAGATGCGACGGCAGGGAACAGACTGAGACCCAGCAAGACCAGGAGCAGAAGCAGAAAAAAAATTACCAGACTTCTTCTGCGCGCAGTCTGAACACGCAGCCACGAAACGGCGCGTGTCACGCTCCTGAGTAGGCCACCAAAACCGCTGGCGAATAGAAGCAAGCGTACCCCGAACGCCGGGATGGCCAGCTAACTTGGCAGAGTGAGCCCACTGAAGAACAGCCAGACGAGTAGAAACAGGAACGAAAAGAAGGTTACTAGGACAAGCGCGCGGCGACGCAGTGTGCGTGAGTGCTTGCTTAACCTGTCTCTCAATTCCCCAGACAGTCAACCCGACAACACGCCCAACAGGAAGGATCCCTCGGGATCGGTAGAAGCCACAGAAGAACTAAAGAGACGGGATAAAGCATGAGGCTTGGTGTTCTTAGTACCCGGGCAATAAGAAATAACGAATTCGAAACGAGCGAAAAACAACGCCCAACGAGCATGACGCGCATTCAGTCGTTTGGCAGAACGGATGTACTCAAGGTTCTTTTGGTCAGTCCAAACAACAAAAGGAACGGTCGCCCCCTCCAACCACTGTCGCCATTTGCCTAGGGCTAAACGGATGGCGAGCAGTTCGCGGTTAGCCACATCATAGTTACGTTCCGACGGTGACAGGCGATGAGAAAAATACGCACAAGGGTGGACCCCATCGTCAGTATCGGAGCGCTGGGACAGAATGGCTCCCACGCCCACCCCGACGCGTCAACCTCAACAATAAACGGTTTAGTGACGTCAGGTGCAACAAGGATAGGAGCGGATGCAAAACGCTTCTTGAAGAGAACAGGACAACAATCATACGACCGGTGAGGAGGAAGGGAGTTGGTTCTGGACCGACTGAAGACCGTGCGCAGACCATGATACTCCTCCTGCACTCCTGTCAAATCACCAGGTTCCTCCTGAGAAGAGGGGACAGAACAAACAGGAGAAATAGCAGACACTAAACACTTCACATGACAAGAAACGTTCCAGGAAAGGATAGAATTACTAGACCAATCAAAAGAAGGATTATGACACACTAGCCAGGGATGACCCAAAACAACAGGTGTAAAAGGTGAACAAAAATCAAAAAGAAATGGTCTCACTATGGTTACCAGATACAGTGAGGGTTAAAGGTAGTGTTTCATATAATATACTGGGGAGAGGACTACCATCCAAGGCAAACATGACCGTGGGCTCCCCTAACTGTCTGAGAGGAATGTCATGTTCCCGAGCCCAGGCTTCGTCCATAAAACAGCCCTCCGCCCCAGAGTCTATTAATGCACTGCAGGAAGCTGCCGATCCGGTCCAGCGTAGATGGACCGGTAAGGTAGTACAGGAACTTGACGGAGAGGACCGTCTAGTAGCGCTTATCAGTCGCCCTCCGCTTACTGATGAGCTCTGGCCTTTAACTGGACATGAAATGACAAAATGACCAGCGGAACCGCAATAGAGACCGAGGCGGTTGGTGATTCTCCGTTCCCTCTCCTTAGTCGAAATGCGAATACCCCCCAGCTGCATGGGCTCAACACCTGAGTCAGTGGGAGAAGATGGTAGTGTCGGAGAGAGGGGAGACACGGTTAACGCGAGCTCTCTTCTATGAGCTCGGTGACGAAGATCTACCCGTCGTTCAATGCGAATAGCGAGTTCAATCAAAGAATCCACGCTGGATGGAACCTCCCGAGAGAGAATCTCATCCTTAACCTTAGCGTGGAGTCCCTCCAGAAAACGAGCGAGCAACGCCTGCTCGTTCCAGTTACTGGAGGCAGCAAGAGTGCGAAACTCTATAGAGTAATCCGTTATGGATCGATTACCTTGACATAGGGAAGACAGGGACCAGGAAGCTTCTTTCCCAAAAACTGAACGATCAAAAACCCTTATCATCTCCTCTTTAAAGTTCAGATAATTGTTAGTACACTCAGCGCTTGCCTCCCAGATAGCTGTGCCCCACTGCCGAGCCCGACCAGTAAGGAGTGATATGACGTAGGCAATCCGAGCTCTCTCTCTTGAGTATGTGTTGGGTTGGAGAGAGAACACTATATCACACTGGGTGAGAAAGGAGCGGCACTCAGTGGGCTGCCCAGAATAACATGGTGGGTTATTAACCCTAGGTTCCGGAGGCTCGGAAGACCCGGAAGTAGCTGGTGGCACGAGACGAAGATTCTGATACTGTCCTGAGAGGTCAGAGACCTGAGCGGCCAGGGTCTCAACGGCATGCCGAGCAGCAGACAATTCCTGCTCGTGTCTGCCGAGCATCGCTCCCTGGAACTCGAGAGTAGAGTAGAGAGAATCCATAGTCGCTGGGTCCATTCTTGGTCGGATCCTTCTGTTATGCAGGTGAATGAGGACCCAAAAGCAACTTGGCGAAAACAGAGTCTTTAATCCAGTAAAGTAAATCTACAATCATAAAGCATAATTCCACTCGTAATGACGAGAACAGACTGGAGACTCGATCATGAACTGCAGGTTGCCTCGGGAAGGCACTTGAACGTAGCAGACTCAGACACCTGCTCACCACGCAGCATCTGAGGGAAACACGACACGACAGGGCGATACACAGCACGGTGAACAATAGACAAGGATCCGACAGGGCAGAAACGGAAAACAAGGGGAGAAATAGGGACTCTAATCAGGGGGAAAGATAGGGAACAGGTGTGGGAAGACTAAATGATTGATTAGGGGAATAGGAACAGCTGGGAGCAGGAACGGAGCGATAGAGAGAAGAGAGAGGGAGGAAGAGAGAAAGAGGGGAACGAACCTAAAAAGACCAGCAGGGGGAAAACGAACAGAGGGAAAAGCAAAATGACAAGACAAAATAAGACAAAACATGACAAGATCAATGGAAGTAGTTGTTTTTTAGTTCAACATCTGTTTAGAATCTGTGTAGGGGTTCTAATTTGAACTCATAGCTATGTGTGGCAAGTTCTCATTGGTCCAAACTATCTATACATTGAAGCCTGAAACGGGATACTTTTTATTTGGCCATTGGCCCGATTTTACTGCAATGAATTCTAATCGGTCAACCACATGCTAGGTTTTGGTATAAATGTTGTTCAGTGGAGAAAAAAATGAAAACAGGAAAGATTCAACATTGACCAACAACTATTATTTGTTCTCTTTGAATAAATATATTTTTCTCCCCCGATCTGCTTTGGGGTCTGTGTCGAAGAATAACATCAACTGCTAACACATGGTGCCTTGACCCGGATGACCTGGTCTTGACCAAAAAACTCATCAACTGTGTGTTGATCCAGGAGAAAAAGGGAGGGTGGCACCCAACCCATATTGGGAGTCAACTCTTGATCTCCTGATTGACTGCATATTGCTATGTGATTCTAGACCTACATCATCTAAAAGAACCAAATCACGTTAATATTTTCTAAGTGCATGCAATTAGTGATACATATCGGTTAAAGCCCTATCAGTTAAAGGGGCGGCAGGTAGCCTAGTGGTTAGAGCATTGGGCCAGTAACCAAAAGGTTGCTGGATTGAATCCCCAAATCCCTGAGCTGTCAAGATAAAAATATGTTGTTCTGCCCCTGAACATGGCAGTTAAACCACTGTTCTCCAGTAGACCGTTAATGCCCTATCAGTTATAAGGGGTGGCAGGTAGCCTAGTGGCTAGAGCGCTGGGCCAGTAACCGAAAGGTTGCTGGATCAAATCCCTGAGCTGTGTGGGGGTTCATTTCTTTACGATCAAATGAGGAGAGACAAACGTATCACACAAGTCAGAGTTATACTAAATCTTTAATCACGTATTTCAATCAATTATTAATAAGGGAGCAGGTCAATAGAATGCACACATTTAAAGCGAATCGATTAAGTGCTCTACGATAATGATGGCTGGACATGGCTGGTCAACGATTCATGGTCAAATGATTCGTTGAGAACCACCTCTTTCAACCTACATGACGAAAAACAGATATATAAAATGGGTCACAAGGTTAAGATTTGTATGAAAGATACCTATAATACATAGCAGACAGTATCTGCTGTGTCAACAGTTTTTTTAATATATTTTTTTTAACCTTTATTTAACTAGGCATGTCAGTTAAGAACAAATTCTTATTTTCAATGACAGCCTAGGAACAGTGGGTTAACTGCCTGTTCAGGGGCAGAACAACAGATTTGTACCTTGTCAGGTCAGGGGTTTGAACTTGCATCCTTACAGTTACTAGTCCAACACTCTAACCACTAGGCTACCCTGCCGCCCCCAGTTTCATTGTGTAGAGACCAGTGTCTGGCCCCCCGACTCCAAACTGGAACCATCTCTTCCAGGTACAGTATAGAACAGAAACATTAACTCATGCTCTGGAATGCTCTTTAGGTTTTATCACCCAAAAGACATGGTAAATCTTGTCTGTCAGTGTTATCTCCCAGAGGCCCATCCTCAGTAGAACACACACACAATTTTACATTTACATTTAAGTCATTTAGCAGGCGCTCTTATCCAGAGCGACTTACAAATTGGTGCATTCACCTTATGACATCCAGTGGAACAGCCACTTTACAATAGTGCATCTAAAATCTTTTAAGGGGGGGGTGAGAAGGATTACTTTATCCTATCCTAGGTATTCCTTAAAGAGGTGGGGTTTCAGGTGTCTCCGGAAGGTGGTGATTGACTCCGCTGTCCTGGCGTCGTGAGGGAGTTTGTTCCACCATTGGGGGGCCAGAGCAGCGAACAGTTTTGACTGGGCTGAGCGGGAACTGTACTTCCTCAGTGGTAGGGAGGCGAGCAGGCCAGAGGTGAACGCAGTGCCCTTGTTTGGGTGTAGGGCCTGATCAGAGCCTGGAGGTACTGAGGTGCCGTTCCCCTCACAGCTCCGTAGGCAAGGACCATGGTCTTGTAGCGGATGCGAGCTTCAACTGGAAGCCAGTGGAGAGAGCGGAGGAGCGGGGTGACGTGAGAGAACTTGGGAAGGTTGAACACCAGACGGGCTGCGGCGAGTTGTAGGGGGTTTAATGGCACAGGCAGGGAGCCCAGCCAACAGCGAGTTGCAGTAATCCAGACGGGAGATGACAAGTGCCTGGATTAGGACCTGCGCCGCTTCCTGTGTGAGGCAGGGTCGTACTCTGCGGATGTTGTAGAGCATGAACCTACAGGAACGGGCCACCGCCTTGATGTTAGTTGAGAACGACAGGGTGTTGTCCAGGATCACGCCAAGGTTCTTAGTGCTCTGGGAGGAGGACACAATGGAGTTGTCGACCGTGATGGCGAGATCATGGAACGGGCAGTCCTTCCCCGGGAGGAAGAGCAGCTCCGTCTTGCCGAGGTTCAGCTTGAGGTGGTGATCCGTCATCCACACTGATATGTCTGCCAGACATGCAGAGATGCGATTCGCCACCTGGTCATCAGAAGGGGGAAAGGAGAAGATTAATTGTGTGTCGTCTGCATAGCAATGATAGGAGAGACCATGTGAGGTTATGACACAGCCAAGTGACTTGGTGTATAGCGAGAATAGGAGAGGGCCTAGAACAGAGCCCTGGGGGACACCAGTGGTGAGAGCGCGTGGTGAGGAGACAGATTCTCGCCACGCCACCTGGTAGGAGCGACCTGTCAGGTAGGACGCAATCCAAGCGTGGGCCGCGCCGGAGATGCCCAACTCGGAGAGGGTAGAGAGGAGGATCTGATGGTTCACAGTATTGAAGGCAGCCGATAGGTCTAGAAGGATGAGAGCAGAGGAGAGAGAGTTAGCTTTAGCAGTGCGGAGCGCTTAACAATAGTTAAGAATACTCTATTCTGTTGCATAACACAACCATTTGATGCATTTGATGCAATAAAAGTATTAGAGCGTAATCTTGCAATTTTTTCACCATAATCCCCCATTTTGAGAATCCTCTCAACTTCAGATATAATTACAAGATTTAAGAACATTCATTCACATGTAGAAAATGCATATATTCTACATTAACCAAGAAGTATAAAAGCAATAACTCATTGCATGGGTTCCAGCATGGGTTCCAGCACTGGCTCAGCCTCATTCCAAGAAACATAGCACTGTCTTGTCCATTCGTCAACCAGTATACCAGCAGCATAAGAGAAGTTTAGAACAGATCTCTCCCCATGCTCACTCCACGTGGACTCCTCTCACACTCCTGAGAAAAGACATGAGAGAAAAGCAGTTGAAAGCTTAAATCAGATGCTGTACACCGGTTGCTGGTTTCAAACTCAGTTCTCTCGGTAGAAGTGGTGCGTGCGGGCAGGGCCGTATTGAACGCCTTTGTCACTCTTCTTCAGCCAGCTAGAGGGGGGTTTTAGGTACACACACTGTTTGGTCCAATTATCTCTTCCATGCATTAAGATACCGTATGATGTCACTTTTCTTGATAACCCCGAAAGGACAGATCAGAACAACAGTTTAGTTCAGTTCATTAACGATATGATAAATTATTACTTTTACCAATTATTCTTAATACAAATGTCTAAACATAAGTCAAAGAGAATAACAGCACATTCTATTGAAACTATTCTTTCAAATTGGCTTATACTCCCCATCACACTGTCAACTTCATCACAGAGCCACAGGATCAGGAAGTTAGACCTATAACCCATCAGGAATAGAACAGAACAAACGACACAACAATACACTCCTTCACATATCACTCCATACACTCCTACACATGTAAGTCGCTCTGGATAAGAGCGTCTGCTAAATGACTTAAATGTAAATGTAAATGTAATGTGAACTTCAATCCAAAACCTCAGAGGACTGTTCCCTTCCCCATGTTTTACACATAACTCCCCATGTGAGTAATGTGTAAAAAAAACACTACTGGTCAAAAAATAAAACAAAATTACAAAAAAACAAATCAAATTAAAATCACTACTCTTAAGAACTCCATAAAGAAAAATAATTGTACCCATATGGTCATAGGAAAATAGATTTAAGGCAGTAATAAATAAAAAAGTGGCAGTAATAAAACCTCTCTTGAAAAAGCCAAACCTTGACCCAGAAAATATAAAAAACTATCGGCCTATATCGAATCTTCCATTCCTCTCAATTTTTTTAGAAAAGGCTGTTGCGCAGTAACTCACTGCCTTCCTGAAGACAAACAATGTATACAAAATGCTTCAGTCTGGTTTTAGACCCCATCATAGCACTGAGACTGCACTTGTGAAGGTGGTAAATGACCTTTTAATGGCATCAGACCGAGGCTCTGCATCTGTCCTCGTGCTCCTAGACCTTAGTGTTGCTTTTGATACCATCGATCACCACATTCCTTTGGAGAGATTGGAAACACAAATTGGTCTACACGGACAAGTTCTGGCCTGGTTTAGAGCTTATCAAATCAAATCAAATCAAATGTATTTATATAGCCCTTCGTACATCAGCTGATATCTCAAAGTGCTGTACAGAAACCCAGCCTAAAACCCCAAACAGCAAGCAATGCAGGTGTAGAAGCATGGTGGCTAGGAAAAACTCCCTAGAAAGGCCAAAACCTAGGAAGAAACGTAGAGAGGAACCAGGCTATGTGGGGTGGCCAGTCCTCTTCTGGCTGTGCCGGGTGGAGATTATAACAGAACATGGCCAAGATGTTCAAATGTTCATAAATGACCAGCATGGTTGAATAATAACAAGGCAGACCAGTTGAAACTGGAGCAGCAGCACGGTCAGGTGGACTGGGGACAGCAAGGAGTCATCATGTCAGGTAGTCCTGGGGCATGGTCCTAGGGCTCAGGTCCTCGGAAAGATATCAGTTTGTCTTTGTGAATGACAAATCAACTGTAAATTTCGGTGTTCCTCAAGGTTCCGTTTTAGGACCACTATTGTTTGCACTATGTATTTTACCTCTTGGGGATGTCATTCGAAAACATAATGTTAACTTTCACTGCTGTGCGGATGACACACAGCTGTACATTTCAATGAAACATGGTGAAGCCCCAAAATTGCCCTAGCTAGAAGCATGTGTTTCAGACATAAGGAAGTGGATGGCTGCAAACTTTCTACTTTTAAACTCGGACAAAACAGAGATGCTTGTTCTAGGTCCCAAGAAACAAAGAGATCTTCTGTTGAATCTGACAATTAATCTTAATGGTTGTACAGTCATCTCGAATAAAACTGTGAAGGACCTCGGTGTTACTCTGGACCCTGATCTCTCTTTTGAAGAACATATCAAGGCTGTTTCAAGGACAGCTTTTTTCCATCTACGTAACATTGCAAAAATCAGAAACTTTCTGTCCAAAAATGATGCAGAAAAATGAATCTATGCTTTTGTCACTTCTAGGTTAGACTACTGCAATGCTCTATTTTCCGGCTACCCGGATAAAGCACTAAATAAACTCCAGTTAGTGCTAAATACGGCTGCTAGAATCCTGACTAGAACCAAAACATTTGATCATATTACTCCAGTGCTAGCCTCCCTACACTGGCTTCCTGACAAGGCAAGGGCTGATTTCAAGGATTTACTGCTAACCTACAAAGCATTACATGGGCTTGCTCCTACCTATCTCTCTGATCTGGTCCTGCCGTACATACCTACAGGTACGCTACGGTCACAAGACGCAGGCCTCCTAATTGTCCCTAGAATTTCTAAGCAAACAGTTGGAGGCAGGGCTTTCTCCTATAGAGCTCCATTTTTATGGAATGGTCTGCCTACCCATGTGAGAGACGCAAACTCGGTCTCAACCTTTAAGTCTTTACTGAAGACTCATCTCTTCAGTGGGTCATATGATTGAGTGTAGTCTGGCCCAGGAGTGTGAAGGTGAACGGAAAGGCTCTGGAGCAACGAACCGCCCTTGCTGTCTCTGCCTGGCCGGTTCCCCTCTTTCCACTGGGATTCTCTGCCTCTAACCCTATTACAGGGGCTGAGTCACTGGCTTACTAGGGCTCTTTCTTACCGTCCCTAGGAGGGGTGCGTCACTTGAGTGGGTTGAGCTTTCAGCTCAACGATGGTGTCGCTACTGGGTAAGTTTAAGGGGTGAATGGAGCACATGGGGATGTGGTCATCCTGTCTGGGTTGGCGGCCCCCCTTGGGTTGTGCCGTGGCGGAGATCTTTGTGGGCCATACTCGGCCTTGTCTCAGGATGGTAAGTTGGTGGTTGAAGATATCCCTCTAGTGGTGTGGGGGCTGTGTTTTGGAAAAGTGGGTGGGGTTATATCCTTCCTGTTTGGCCCTGTTTGGGGGTGTCATCGGGTGGGGCCACAGTGTCTCCTGACCCCACCTGTCTCAGCCTCCAGTATTTATGCTGCAGTAGGGGGGGCTAGGATCAGTTTGTTATATCTGGAGTACTTCTCCTGTCCTATCCAGTGTCCTGTGTGAATTTAAGTATGCTCTCTCTAATTCTCTCTTTCTTTCTCTCTCTCTGAGGACCTGAGCCCTACGACCATGCCTCAGGACTACCTGGCATGGTGACTCCTTGCTGTCCCCAGTCCACCTGGCCGTGCTGCTGCTCCAGGTTCAACTGTTCTGCCTGTGATTATTATTATTTGACCATGCTGGTCATTTATGAACATTTGAACATCTTGGCCATGTTCTGTTAATCTCCATCCGGCACAGCCAGAAGAGGACTGGCCACCCCTCATAGCCTGGTTCCTCTCTAGGTTTCTTCCTAGGTTTTGCCTTTCTAGGGTTTTTTTCCTAGCCACCGTGCTTCTACACCTGCATTGCTTGCTGTTTGGGGTTTTAGGCTGGGTTTCTGTACAGCACTTTGGGATATCAACTGATGTACGAAGGGCTATATAAATAAATTTGATTTGATTTAGTGAAGCTATAAAAGTAGCGAGGCTATAAAAGTAGCGAGGCTACATACAGACACCGGTTAGTCAGGCTGATTGAGGTAGTATGTACATAGATAGTACATGTAGTTAAAGTGACTATGCATATATGATGAACAGAGAGTAGCAGTACCGTAAAAGAGGGGTTGGCAGGTGGTGGGTGGGACACAATGCAGATAGTCCGGTTAGACAATGTACGGGAGCACTGGTTCGTCAGCCCAATTGAGGTAGTATGTACATGAATGTATAGTTAAAGTGACTATGCATGTATGATTAACAGAGAGTAGCAGCAGCGAAAAAAGAGGGGTTGGGGGTGGCACACAATGCAAATAGTCAGGGTAGCCATTTGAACAGGAGTCTTATGGCTTGGGGGTAAAAACTGTTGAGAAGCCATTTTGTCTTAGACTTGGCACTCTGGTACCACTTGCCATGCGGTAGTAGAGAGAACAGTCTATGACTGGGGTGGATGGGGTCTTTGACAATTTTTAGGGCCTTCCTCTGACACCGCCTGGTGTAGAGGTCCTGAATGGCAGGCAGCTTAGCCCCAGTGATATACTGGACCGTACACACTACCCTCTGTAGTGCTTTGCGGTCAGAGGCCGAGCATTTCCCGTTCCAGGCAGTGATGCAACCAGACAAGATTCTCTCGATGTTGCAGCTGTAGAACCTTTTGAGGATTTAGACCCATGCCAAATCTTTTTAGTTTCCTGAGGGGGAATAGGCTTTGTCGTGCCATCTTCACGACTGTCTTGGTGTGTTTAGACCATTCTAGTTTGCTGTTTGAGTGGACACCAAGGAACTTGAAGCTCTCAACCTGCTCCACTACAGCCCCGTTGATGAGAATGGGGGTGTGCTCCGTCCTCCTTTTCCTCTAGTCCACAATCATCTCCTTAGTCTTGGTTACGTTGAGGGATAGGTTGCTATTCTGGCACCACCCGGCCAGGTCTCTGACCTCCTCCCTATAGGCTGTCTCATCGTTGTCGGTGATCAGGCCTACCACTGTTGTGTCGTCTGCAAACTTAATGATGGTGTTGGATTCCTGCCGGGCCATGCAGTCGTGGGTGAACAGGGAGTACAGGAGGGGACTGAGCACGCACCCCTGGGGAGCTCCAGTGTTAAGGATCAGCGTGGCAGATGTGTTGCTACCTACCCTCACCACCTGGGGGCGGCCCGTCAGGAAGTCCAGTATCCAGTTGCAGAGGGAGGTGTTTAGTCCCAGGATCCCTTAGCGTAGTGATGAGCTTTGAGTGTACTATGGTGTTGCACGCTGAGCTGTAGTCAATGAATAGCATTCTCACATAGGTGTTCCTTTTGTCCAGGTGGAAAAGGGCAGTGTGGAGTGCAATAGGGATTGCATCTGTGGATCTGTTTGGGTGGTATGCAAATTGGAGTGGGTCTAGGATTTCTGAGATAATGGTGTTGATGTGAGCCATTACCAACCTTTCAAAGCACTTCATGGCTACGGATGTGAGTGCTGCAGGTCTGTAGTCATTTAGGCAGGTTGCCTTTGTGTTCTTGGGCGTGGTCTGCTTGAAACATGTTGGTATTACAGACTCAATTAGGGACATGTCCGGAGCACACGTCTTGGTAATCCGTCTGGCCCCGCAGCCTTGTGTATGTTGATCTGTTTATAGGTCTTACTCACGTCGACTACGGAGAGCGTGAACACACAGTCGTCCAGAACAGCTGATGCTCTCATGCATGCCTCAGTGTTGCTTGCCTCGAAGCGAGCATAGAAGTGATTTAGGTCATCTGGTAGGCTCGTGTCACTGGGCAGCTCGTGACTGTGCTTCCCTTTGTAGTCTGTAATAGTTTGCAAGCACTGCCACATAAGACAAGTGTCGGAGCCGGTGTAGTATGATTCAATCTTAGCCCTGTATTAAAGCTTTGCCTGTTTGATGGTTCGTTGCAGGGCATAGCAGGATTTCTTGTAAACTTCCGGGTTAGAGTTCCGCACCTTGAAAGCGGCAGCTCTACCCTTTAGCTCAGTGTGAATGTTGCCTGTAATCCATGGCTTCTGGTTGGGGTATGTACGTACAGTCACTGTGGGGACGACGTCATCGATGCACTTATTGATAAAGCCAGTGACTGATGTGGTGTACTCCTCAATGCCATGGCAAGAATCCCGGAACATTTTCCAGTCTGTGATAGCAAAACAGTCCTGTAGTTAAGCATCTGCTTCATCTGACCACTTTTTAATAGACCGAGTCACTGGTGCTTCCTGCTTTAATTTTTGCTTGTTAGCAGGAATCAGGAGAATAGAGTTGTGGTTGGATTTACCAAATGGAGGGCGAGGGAGAGCTTTGTATGCGTCTCTGTGTGTGGAGTACAGGTGATCTAGAATTTTTTTCCCTCTGGTTGCACATTTAACATGTTGATGGATATTTGGTAGAGCTGATTTAAGCTTCCCTGTATTAAAGTCTCCAGCCACTAGGAGCGCCGCCTCTGGGGGAGTGGTTTCCTGTTTGCTTATTTCCTTATACAGCTGACTGAGTGCGGTCTTAGTACCAGCATCTGTCTGTGGTGGTAAATAAACAGCCAAGAAAAGTATAGCTGCGAACTCTCTCGGCAAGTAGTGTGGCCTGCAATTTATCACAATATACTCTACTTCAGGCGAACAAAGTCTAGAGACTTCCTTAGATTTCATGCACCACCTGTTGTTTACAAATATGCACAGACCGCCTCCCCTCATCTTGGAGTGTGCTGTTCTATCATGCCGGTGCAGCGTATATCCCGCTAACTGAATATCAATGTCGTCATTCAGCCACGATTCCGTGAAACATGGGATATTACGCTGTCCTGATATATAGCTTTTTTTTGCCATAAGATACGGTTGCAGAAACATTACGTACAAAATAAGTTACAAATAACGCAAAAAAAACCCCACATAATAGCACAATTGGTTGAGCGCCTGTAAAACTGCTGCCATTTCTTCCAATGCTATTTTGGACTACTGCAATGGACAATGTGATAGTGACAGGCACATTACCTCCAGGAACATCAGCACAGGTGGTGGAATTGGTGGCTTTGACAGAAGCATGCAAACCGGCTGAAGGTGTTACCCATGATTTTGGAAAAATATGGAAAAACAGAGGATTCATGACATCACTGGGCGCTCCTGTGAAGAATGGACCAGAGTTGATGGCGCTACTGAATGCTCTCCAGTTGCCTGCACAAGTTGCAATTATGAAAATGAAAGCACATGGAAATAATATTTACAGACAAGAGTAAAGGTAATGACCTGGCTGACAGAGCTGCCAAGGCAGCTGCCAAGTGAACACATCTGTCACCTAAACTGATTAGGAAATGCACCTTGGATGCAACACATTAGAGACATGCAGAGCAATGCACCAAAATATGAAGTGTGGGAATGGATGGCTGCAGTGAAAGAACTCAGTCAAGAAGGTGTGTGGAAATGCAACCTGAAATATGTTGTCATGTTTGTCAATTATTATCATGTCTTGTCCCTGTGCTCCCCATTCTATTCGTTTCCCTCTGCTGGTCTTATTAGGTTCTTTCCCTCTTTCTATCCCTCTCTCTCCCCCTCCCTCTCTCACTCTCTCGCTCTCTCTTCTCTCTATCGTTCCGTTCCTGCTCCCAGCTGTTCCTATTCCCCTAATCAATCATTTAGTCTTCCCACACCTGTTCCCGATCCTTTCCCCTGATTAGAGTCCCTATTTCTTCCTTTGTGTTCCGTTCCTGTCCTGTCGGTTCCTTGTTTAGAATTCACCGTGCTGTGATTGTGTATCGCCCTGTCGTGTCGTGTTTTCCTCAGATGCTGCGTGGTGAGCAGGTGTCTGAGTCTGTCTGGTTCAAGTGCCTTCCCGAGGCAACCTGCTGTTCACCTGCTGTTCAAGATCGAGTCTCCAGTTTGTCCTCGTCATTTCGAGTGAAAGTTGTTTTTTTTTGTTTGTATTTACTTTACTGGATTAAAGACTCTGTTTTCGCCAAGTCGCTTTTGGGTCCTCTTTCACCTGCATGACAGAAGGAACCGACCAAGGAATGGACCCAGCGACTTCAGACGCTCGTTACACTGCCGTCGAGATCCAAGGAGCCATGCTCGGCAGACACGAGCAGGAATTGTCTGCTGCTCGCCATGCCGTGGAGAACCTGGCCGCTCAGGTTTCCGACCTCTCTGGACAGTTCCAGAGTCTACGTCTCGTGCCACCTGTTACTTCCTGGCCTGCCGAGCCTCCAGAACCTAGGGTTAATAACCCACCTTGCTACTCCGGGCAGCCCACTGAGTGCCGCTCCTTTCTCACGCAGTGTGAGATTGTGTTCTCTCTCCAACCCAACACATACTCTAGAGAGAGCTCGGGTTGCTTACGTCATTTCACTCCTTACTGGCCGGGCTCGAGAATGGGGCACAGCTATCTGGGAGGCAAGGGCTGATTGCTCTAACAAGTTCCAGAACTTTAAAGAGGAGATGATTCGGGTTTTTGACCGTTCAGTTTTTGGTAGGGAGGCTTCTAGGGCCCTGGCTTCCTTATGCCAAGGTGAACGGTCCATAACGGATTATTCTATTGAGTTTCGCACTCTTGCTGCCTCTAGTGAGTGGAACGAGCCGGCGCTGCTCGCTCGTTTTCTGGAGGGACTCCACGCAGTGGTTAAGGATGAGATTCTCTCCCGGGAGGTTCCTTCAGATGTGGACTCTTTGATTGCTCTCGCCATCCGCATAGAACGACGGGTAGATCTTCGTCACCGGGCTCGTGGAAGAGAGCTCGCATCAACGGTGTTTCCCTGCTCCGCATCGCAACCATCTCCCTCCTCTGGCTTTGAGACTGAGCCCATGCAGCTGGGAGGATTCGCATCTCGACTAAGGAGAGGGAACGGAGGATCACCAACCGCCTGTGCCTCTATTGCGGAGTTGCTGGACATTTTGTTAATTCATGTCCAGTAAAAGCCAGAGCTCATCTGTAAGCGGAGGGCTACAGGTGAGCGCAACTACTCAAGTCTCTCCATCAAAATCCTGTACTACTTTGTCGGTCCATCTACGCTGGACCGGTTCGGGTGCTACATGTAGTGCCTTGATAGACTCTGGGGCTGAGGGTTGTTTCATGGACGAAGCATGGGTTCGGAAACATGACATTCCTTTCAGAGAGTTAGAGAAGCCTACGCCCATGTTCGCCTTAGATGGTAGTCATCTTCCCAGTATCAGATTTGAGACACTACCTTTAACCCTCACAGTATCTGGTAACCACAGTGAGACTATTTCTTTTTTGATTTTCCGTTCACCGTTTACACCTGTTGTTTTGGGTCATCCCTGGCTAGTATGTCATAATCCTTCTATTAATTGGTCTAGTAATTCTATCCTATCCTGGAACGTTTCTTGTCATGTGAAGTGTTTAATGTCTGCCATCCCTCCCGTTTCTTCTGTCCCTACTTCTCAGGAGGAACCTGGCGATTTGACAGGAGTGCCGGAGGAATATCATGATCTGCGCACGGTCTTCAGTCGGTCCCGAGCCAACTCCCTTCCTCCTCACCGGTCGTATGATTGTAGTATTGATCTCCTTCCGGGGACCACTCCTCCTCGAGGTAGACTATACTCTCTGTCGGCTCCCGAACGTAAGGCTCTCGAGGATTATTTGTCTGTGTCTCTTGACGCCGGTACCATAGTGCCTTCTTCCTCTCCGGCCGGGGCGGGGTTCTTTTTGTTAAGAAGAAGGACGGTACTCTGCGCCCCTGCGTGGATTATCGAGGGCTGAATGACATAACGGTTAAGAATCGTTATCCGCTTCCCCTTATGTCATCAGCCTTCGAGATTCTGCAGGGAGCCAGGTGCTTTACTAAGTTGGACCTTCGTAACGCTTACCATCTCGTGCGCATCAGAGGGGGACGAGTGGAAAACGGCGTTTAACACTCCGTTAGGGCATTTTGAGTACCGGGTTCTGCCGTTCGGTCTCGCCAATGCGCCAGCTGTTTTTCAGGCATTAGTTAATGATGTTCTGAGAGACATGCTGAACATCTTTGTTTTTGTCTATCTTGACGATATCCTGATTTTTTCTCCGTCACTCGAGATTCATGTTCAGCACGTTCGACGTGTTCTACAGCGCCTTTTAGAGAATTGTCTCTACGTAAAGGCTGAGAAGTGCTCTTTTCATGTCTCCTCCGTTACTTTTCTCGGTTCCGTTATTTCCGCTGAAGGCATTCAGATGGATTCCGCTAAGGTCCAAGCTGTCAGTGATTGGCCCGTTCCAAGGTCACGTGTCGAGTTGCAGCGCTTTTTAGGTTTCGCTAATTTCTATCGGCGTTTCATTCGTAATTTCGGTCAAGTTGCTGCCCCTCTCACAGCTCTTACTTCTGTCAAGACGTGTTTTAAGTGGTCCGGTTCCGCCCAGGGAGCTTTTGATCTTCTAAAAGAACGTTTACGTCCGCTCCTATCCTCGTTACTCCTGACGTCACTAGACAATTCATTGTCGAGGTTGACGCTTCAGAGGTAGGCGTGGGAGCCATTCTATCCCAGCGCTTCCAGTCTGACGATAAGGTTCATCCTTGCGCTTATTTTTCTCATCGCCTGTCGCCATCTGAGCGCAACTATGATGTGGGTAACCGTGAACTGCTCGCCATCCGCTTAGCCCTAGGCGAATGGCGACAGTGGTTGGAGGGGCGACCGTTCCTTTTGTCGTTTGGACAGACCATAAGAACCTTGAGTACATCCGTTCTGCCAAACGACTTAATGCCCGTCAAGCTCGTTGGGCGTTGTTTTTCGCTCGTTTCGAGTTTGTGATTTCTTACCGTCCGGGTAGCAAGAACACCAAGCCTGATGCCTTATCCCGTCTGTTTAGTTCTTCTGTGGCTTCTACTGATCCCGAGGGGATTCTTCCTTATGGGCGTGTTGTCGGGTTAACAGTCTGGGGAATTGAAAGACAGGTTAAGCAAGCACTCACGCACACTGCGTCGCCGCGCGCTTGTCCTAGTAACCTCCTTTTCGTTCCTGTTTCCACTCGTCTGGCTGTTCTTCAGTGGGCTCACTCTGCCAAGTTAGCTGGTCATCCCGGTGTTCGAGGCACTCTTGCGTCTATTCGCCAGCGCTTTTGGTGGCCGACTCAGGAGCGTGACACGCGCCGTTTCGTGGCTGCTTGTTCGGACTGCGCGCAGACTAAGTCGGGTAACTCTCCTCCTGCCGGTCGTCTCAGACCGCTCCCCATTCCTTCTCGACCATGGTCTCACATCGCCTTAGACTTCATTTCCGGTCTGCCTTTGTCTGCGGGGAAGACTGTGATTCTTACGGTTGTCGATAGGTTCTCTAAGGCGGCACATTTCATTCCCCTCGCTAAACTTCCTTCCGCTAAGGAGACGGCACAAATCATTATTGAGAATGTATTCAGAATTCATGGCCTCCCGTTAGACGCCGTTTCAGACAGAGGCCCGCAATTCACGTCACAGTTTTGGAGGGAGTTCTGTCGTTTGATTGGTGCGTCCGTCAGTCTCTCTTCCGGGTTTCATCCCCAGTCTAACGGTCAAGCAGAGGGCCAATCAGACGATTGGTCGCATACTACGCAGCCTTTCTTTCAGAAACCCTGCGTCTTGGGCAGAACAGCTCCCCTGGGCAGAATACGCTCACAATTCGCTTCCTTCGTCTGCTACCGGGTTATCTCCGTTTCAGAGTAGTCTGGGTTACCAGCCTCCTCTGTTCTCATCCCAGCTTGCCGAGTCCAGCGTTCCCTCCGCTCAAGCGTTTGTCCAACGTTGTGAGCGCACCTGGAGGAGGGTGAGGTCTGCACTTTGCCGTTATAGGGCACAGACTGTGAGAGCCGCCAATAAACGCAGGATTAAGAGTCCAAGGTATTGTTGCGGCCAGAGAGTGTGGCTTTCCACTCGCAACCTTCCTCTTACGACAGCTTCTCGTAAGTTGACTCCGCGGTTCATTGGTCCGTTCCGTGTCTCCCAGGTCGTCAATCCTGTCGCTGTGCGACTGCTTCTTCCGCGACATCTTCGTCGCGTCCATCCTGTCTTCCATGTCTCCTGTGTTAAGCCCTTTCTTCGCACCCCGTTCGTCTTCCCTCCCCCTCCCGTCCTTGTCGAGAGCGCACCTATTTACAAGGTACATAAGATCATGGACATGCGTTCTCGGGGACGGGGTCACCAATACTTAGTGGATTGGGAGGGTTACGGTCCTGAGGAGAGGAGTTGGGTTCCGTCTCGGGACGTGCTGGACCGTTCACTCATTGATGATTTCCTCCGTTGCCGCCAGGATTCCTCCTCGAGTGCGCCAGGAGGCGCTCGGTGAGTGGGGGGGTACTGTCATGTTTGTCAATTATTATCATGTCTTGTCCCTGTGCTCCCCATTCTATTCGTTTCCCTCTGCTGGTCTTATTAGGTTCTTTCCCTCTTTCTATCCCTCTCTCTCCCCCTCCCTCTCTCACTCTCTCGCTCTCTCTTCTCTCTATCGTTCCGTTCCTGCTCCCAGCTGTTCCTATTCCCCTAATCAATCATTTAGTCTTCCCACACCTGTTCCCGATCCTTTCCCCTGATTAGAGTCCCTATTTCTTCCTTTGTGTTCCGTTCCTGTCCTGTCGGTTCCTTGTTTAGAATTCACCGTGCTGTGATTGTGTATCGCCCTGTCGTGTCGTGTTTTCCTCAGATGCTGCGTGGTGAGCAGGTGTCTGAGTCTGTCTGGTTCAAGTGCCTTCCCGAGGCAACCTGCTGTTCACCTGCTGTTCAAGATCGAGTCTCCAGTTTGTCCTCGTCATTTCGAGTGAAAGTTGTTTTTTTTTGTTTGTATTTACTTTACTGGATTAAAGACTCTGTTTTCGCCAAGTCGCTTTTGGGTCCTCTTTCACCTGCATGACATATGTAGTGCCAAATGCACTCTTACCCTACTTGGTGACACAGATCCACTCTTTTGACACATTGGTGTGGATAAGATAATTAATCGCTTTGTGGGCAAATGGTGGAATCCTAGTGTGCGGAAAGTGGCTGACATGGCAAATTACAACATTTGTATGGAAAACAACACCAAGGGACGAGGGAAAGTACAGACACGACGAGCGACTGCCCCACCAGGATCCTTCATAAATCTACAGCTTGACTACATCACACTGCCCAAATATAAAGGGCCGGGAGATGTGTTGGTTGTTGTTGATTGTTTCCCACGATGGGTTGAAACCTACCCTACTAGGAAAGGAACTGAACAACACACAGCCAAAATCCTGATTCGAGAAGTAATTCCCAGATGGGGATTTCCGGACCAACTAGATTCAGACCAAGGCACTCATTTCACAGGAACAGTTTGTCAGGAGGTAGCTCGTCTTCTGAATATAGACTGGCAACTACACTGCCATTACCATCCTCAATCAAGTGGTCAGGTAGAACACACAAACCGGGTTTTGAAAGAAAGACTGTCAAATATGCATCAAGAAGGGATAACGTGGCTGGATGCATTGCCTATGGTCTCATGTAGTATACGGGGCACTCACAACAAAACCGCAGGTTTGAGTCCATTTGAGGTTGTCACAGGTCGACCCATGTCACTACCAGGCACGTCAGATTTTAGAAAGGCAGACGTACACATTGTGAGTGACACGATGCTTAACTACTGCATACAACTTTCTAATGCGGTAGGGGATGCAGACAGACAAGTGAAAAAGGCATGGGGAAAAACACTCGAGGGGAAACATGCCATAGTGCCAGGACAGTGGGTGATGGTAAACAAATACGTAACAGAAACATTAGGGACAAAATGGGAAGGTCCTTATCAAGTTTTGTTCATAACGAGGTCAGCAGTGAAAGTACAGGGCAAATCACAATGGATACATGGCACTCATTGCAAGGTTGTCCATTTTGATCACAAAGTGGAGCCTGGAGAATAAAAAATGAATTGTTTAGCTGTCGGGGGCCGATCTCGGGTGAAGAGGCATAGTAAGCCAATCAGAACCTGATAAGCTTTTATTTTGTACACCGCAGTCATCATGTTAGGGATATCTTCCAAATAATCGGGACATGCTTACTTATGGAGATCTAAGTGAAATATACATTTTTCCTGATACCAGGACATGTTAACTTTCACTCTTTTTCCCTCCGTTACAGATGACGAGGCTGCAGCAATATCCCCTGACCCGACTGCACCTAAAACAATACAAGGTCACCGGTGAAGTGTTTGTTAGAGATGTCCTTATCAACCAGTGGAACAGAAGAAGAATTCCTCACTACCGGCAGGCTGTCAGAACATACTCTCTAATAGTTATCTATGTGGGACTGATACCGGTGTGGAACAGCCGGTCAATCTTAAAGGACTCTGTGAATGATTACCTTGCCAATAGGATGATTGAATATTATTGTCTTGCAGACAAGTGGAAGATGTTAGAAATTATTTGTCTTGTAAGTTTCCTCCTAATACAAGATGTGGGTGGTGTTTTAATTTCTAACACAGAGATGAAATCAGTCAGAAAGAGTAGATTCACACAAACATAAAGGAGTCACACAGAAGGAGGAAGATTCGCACACCATGAAGAGTAAGCAAGGTGAGATCCATTTTCATGCATTTGGAAAGGAGGACACTAAATGTGATGTGGCTGCAACAGCCTTCGTCAGTGTTTTTAAAGTTAAAACAGTGCCACAACAATGACCCGATTATTAAACACTACAGAAGGTGGCTTATCACTACCCAAACTGCGCATGCAGCTCCCCTGTCCAACACAACCTGAGTGTGTTAACCCACAGAGACTTAATAAATGTGTGTTTAGCCATTGCTGTAAATGATTTGACTTTGAGACAAACACATGGTGCCCAAACACAGTTTGTTTGCTTGGCTGTGGTAGGCTTCTAAGGCAATAGTCTGTAGGAAAAGTTTGAATTAGCAGTGTTACTGTAGACATTGCTAATGCATACCATCAAAGAGTGAACTTTAAATGGATACTGCGAGATTCTGGTAATTAAGACATTTTTATACTTACCCAGAGTCAGATGAACTGGTGGATACCATTCTGGGTATGAAGAAAAACAGCTTAATTGTCAGAATCTTGCAATATCCCTTTAAGAAACAGAGGTAAGTATGTGGGCCTAGGTAATAACTTCTTTCAAACCCTCAGTTAAATAGAGAGGGAGGTGGAAGAGAATGGGTTGTATTCGTTAGTGCGAGAAAAAGGGAAGGGAAAGGGAGAGTCTTAAAAGGAGAGAAAACAGAGACAGGAGTCAGAGAGAAGGAAGGGTTGTGGTGTAGGATAATGCTTTAAGGATAAGCACTGACAGGTGCAATCAGACATGTCACATGTCCAGGCCAAAGTGGTTGTTAGTGTGACCATGGGGGGTCACTATAAGCATGTCACAACCAATCAGGGAGCTAGATTAGGGGTGAGGGGAGTGTTTGTGTCCCCACCACAGTGAACTTGTTATTGCCACGGATCAGAGCTGGGATTGACAGGGGAGAAGGGACAAACACAGGTGGCTGCGACAGTTGAAAAAGAGAGCCATGATAAAGTGTGAAAGTGTACCTGTGTATGTAAGACAAGCAGATGTATGGACATCTAAGTGGCTTTTTGTATGTACAGTATGAGATTAGGTAAGAGGAAGGGAAAGTTTGTGGCATTTGCATCATGTTTGTAGAGTAAAGAAATAACTTCTTATTAAAAAAAATATTATGAACAAAGGAGTAGTGAGGAAATGCAATGAACCCTTCACGCATCTGACAGAATTGGAACATATTCTTTGGTAAATATTTTTTCACAGGAAGTACACATAGGTATAGTATAAATGTTTTCTGGTAGGCCTTCTAACTGACCAGGAAGACTATTTCTTGTCCAACAGGATTTGTGATTTATTGTCTTGAGCTTGCCAACCCTTTCTACCAGGTGTTATGTCAAAGTTTAATGTGCTCTGGTAAGTGCGGGCAGGGTCACCAGGGTCACACACACACTTATAATATGTTGTGCATTATACCCTTCACAATGGCAGTGCAAAGAGAGTGTAAGGGGTTGGATTTGGCTTCACAGGAAGTGTGGAAGGTATGGTATGTGACGGGTTGTAAAACATTGGACTGTCTTTCCACTGGGATGGGGTTCAGAGGGGTCAGAAGCAGGAAAACGTCTACAAACTGAAACACAATTTTTCAGATCATGAACATTTGTATATAAATCGAATCACATTAAATCAAATGATATAGGTCACAAAGACATATTTAGCAGATGTTATTGTGGGTGTAGTGAAATGGTTTTGTTCCTAGCTCCAACAGTGCAGTAATATCTAACAATTCACAACAACAGACACAAATCTCAAAGTAAAAATGTTTAATTAAGAAATATATAAATATTAGGATGAGCAATGTTGGAGTGGCATTGACTAGAACACAGTAGAGTACAGTATATACATATGAAATTAGTATAACAGTATGTAAACATTATTAAAGTGACCAGTGTTCCATTATTTAAGAGACTGGATATTCCATGTCTATGTACATAGGGCAGCAGCCTCTCAGCTGCAGGGTTGAGTAACCGGGTGGCCAGCTAGTGATGGCTATTTAACAGTCTACTGGCCTTGAAAGATAAACGTTTTTTCAGTCTCTCAGCCCCAGATTTGACGCACCTGTACTGACATCGCCTTCCTGATGATAGCAGGGTAAACAGGCCGGACGCTGACATCAGGTGCTGTAAGTGTCCCGGTGATACTTTGGGCAAACTGCACCAACCTCTGGAGAGCCCTACGATTGTGGGCTGTGCTGTTGCCATACCAGGCGGTGATACAGCCCGACAGGATTCTCTCAATGGTGTATCTGTAAAAGTTTGTGAGGGTCTTAGGGGCCAAGCCGAATGTCTGTAGCCTCCTGAGGACATAGCTTTGCAGCCTAGAAAGGGACTTGATGCACACCTCAAAGACCTCCATGGCTCTGAGTCTCAGTTACAATGGGAACCACACAAGTCCCCCAAAAAGTACAGCCTGCACACATGCACATGCATGCACTTGAACACACAGTCCTCGCATTTTAGACTTCACTAAGACTTTAGGATTGTTTAACAGTGCCATCTATCGTCTTGGGTTCTGACTCACTTAATTCAATGAAACCCACGTTGTTGTATTTACACAGTATTGTAGGTTTTCCCCCCATGGTGAAATAAAATCACAGATGTTTTAAGAATTGTGATTCCCATGATTATATATAGATCAATTAAATATATAATACAGATGATAGAAAATATAATATTTATTATCAAATGTATTATCTATCCATTTTTATCTTTTGCTATTCTATAACCTTTTATTTCACACATTTGGCAGAATAAATCGGAAAGATTATCTGTAATGTCCAAATACTAGAAGTGAAAATTCTATTTCTCTAATGGCCAGAAGAAACTGGAGAATCTCAATGCAGGTGTTATTGGCTGAGTGTTTGCTGCATGGGTATAAATAGAATGACTGTATGTGTTTGTGGGGTTTTATCAGTTTGAAAAGTGTAGCTCTTCCAATTCAACAGCCTATGACACCTATTGCTTACTCCTTTCTCTCCTCTCCACAAAGTGCTTCCTGCGTATTAATATCGTGTGGTTTCCAACTGAAGATTCTTCTGTAGTCTATAGAGCAGAGCTAAGGCCCCCTCTTTGTGTTATCAGCCTCTCTGGGAGCGCAATTAGAGTTGAGTAAACAGACCCAGAGTTAATCAGCCTATAAGAGTCTCTTAAACAATCAGAGCCCAGCCCATTAACAGCTGCAATGGGGTTGGGGGAGAAATAATTGGCCTGCAATATATGCTCTAGCTCTTTGTCTTTGTGACACACACACACACACACACACACACACACACACACACACACACACACACACACACACACACACACACACACACACACACACACACACACACACACACACACACACACACACACACACACACACACACACACACACACACACACGTACACGCAAGAACAAGCACACACACACACAAACAATTACCAGACTATGCTCAAAGGTATTCAATATTTAATTTTGTTCGAAAGCATGAAAATAAATGTTCAAGCATAATTGTCTATATCTCCCTCTCTCCCATACCTCTTTTCGCTCCATGATTAACCAGGCCTATCAGCCTCTATGGTCTGTCATTTCCTGTTACTTAGTTACCAGTTGCCATGATTTGCCTGGGCCGTTTGTGTTTCCATGGTAACTGTGCCCATTCTGTTGTCTCCAGGCTGCATACTGGCTTTGCTGTCCCAATGGTTATGCAGGTGAAGGAGGACCCAAACGCGACTTAACAGAAACAGAGTTTATTAATGCTCAAAACCGAATAACTGAAATCCTCTAGATAGTAGAGGGGAAAACAACTGGAGAAGCGGCCACAGACTGCAGGTCGCTTCGGGTAGGCGCAGGCCGTAGTCAACTGAGACACCTGCTCACACGCAGCGTCTGAAGAAGGCACAAAACACGACAGGACAGGGTGATACACAATCACGGCAAAAAACACGACAGGACAGGGCGAAACGCAATTACAGCATGGAATACAAAACAAGGAACCGATGGAACAGGAACGGATCACAAAGGAATAAATAGGGAGTCTAATCAGGGGAAAGGATCGGGAACAGGTGTGGGAAGACTAAATGATGATTAGGGGAATAGGAACAGCTGGGAGCAGGAACGGAACGACAGAGAGAAGAGAGAGCGAGAGAGTGAAAGGGGAGGGGGAGAGAGAGGGATAGAACCAAACAAGACCAGCAGAGGGAAACGAATAGCATGGGGAGCACAGGGACAAGACATGACAATAAATGACAAACATGACAGTACCCCCCACTCACCGAGCGCCTCCTGGCGCACTCGAGGAGGAATCCTGGCGGCAACGGAGGAAATCATCGATGAGCGAACGGTCCAGCACGTCCCGAGACGGAACCCAACTCCTCTCCTCAGGACCGTAACCCTCCCAATCCACTAGGTATTGGTGACCCCGTCCCCGAGAACGCATGTCCATAATTTTATGTACTTTGTAAATAGGTGCGCTCTCGACAAGGACGGGAGGGGGAGGGAAGACGAACGGGGTGCGAAGAAAGGGCTTAACACAGGAGACATGGAAGACAGGATGGACGCGACGAAGATGTCGCGGAAGAAGCAGTCGCACAGCGACTGGATTGACGACCTGGGAGACACGGAACGGACCAATGAACCGCGGAGTCAACTTACGAGAAGCTGTCGCAAGAGGAAGGTTGCGAGTGGAAAGCCACACTCTCTGGCCGCAACAATACCTTGGACTCTTAATCCTGCGTTTATTGGCGGCTCTCACCGTCTGTGCCCTGTAACGGCAAAGTGCAGACCTCACCCTCCTCCAGGTGCGCTCACAACGTTGGACAAACGCTTGAGCGGAGGGAACGCTGGACTCGGCAAGCTGGGATGAGAACAGAGGAGGCTGGTAACCCAGACTACTCTGAAACGGAGATAACCCGGTAGCAGACGAAGGAAGCGAATTGTGAGCGTATTCTGCCCAGGGGAGCTGTTCTGCCCAAGACGCAGGGTTCCTGAAAGAAAGGCTGCGTAGTATGCGACCAATCGTCTGATTGGCCCTCTCTGCTTGACCGTTAGACTGGGGATGAAACCCGGAAGAGAGACTGACGGACGCACCAATCAAACGACAGAACTCCCTCCAAAACTGTGACGTGAATTGCGGACCTCTGTCTGAAACGGCGTCTAACGGGAGGCCATGAATTCTGAATACATTCTCAATAATGATTTGTGCCGTCTCCTTAGCGGAAGGAAGTTTAGCGAGGGGAATGAAATGTGCCGCCTTAGAGAACCTATCGACAACCGTCAGAATCACAGTCTTCCCCGCAGACAAAGGCAGACCGGTAATGAAGTCTAAGGCAATGTGAGACCATGGTCGAGAAGGAATGGGGAGCGGTCTGAGACGACCGGCAGGAGGAGAGTTACCCGACTTAGTCTGCGCGCAGTCCGAACAGGCAGCCACGAAACGGCGCGTGTCACGCTCCTGAGTCGGCCACCAAAAGCGCTGGCGAATAGACGCAAGAGTGCCTCGAACACCGGGATGACCCGCTAACTTGGCAGAGTGAGCCCACTGAAGAACAGCCAGACGAGTGGAAACAGGAACGAAAAGGAGGTTACTAGGACAAGCGCGCGGCGACGCAGTGTGCGTGAGTGCTTGCTTAACCTGTCTTTCAATTCCCCAGACTGTTAACCCGACAACACGCCCATAAGGAAGAATCCCCTCGGGATCAGTAGAAGCCACAGAAGAACTAAACAGACGGGATAAGGCATCAGGCTTGGTGTTCTTGCTACCCGGACGGTAAGAAATCACAAACTCGAAACGAGCGAAAAACAACGCCCAACGAGCTTGACGGGCATTAAGTCGTTTGGCAGAACGGATGTACTCAAGGTTCTTATGGTCTGTCCAAACGACAAAAGGAACGGTCGCCCCCTCCAACCACTGTCGCCATTCGCCTAGGGCTAAGCGGATGGCGAGCAGTTCACGGTTACCCACATCATAGTTGCGCTCAGATGGCGACAGGCGATGAGAAAAATAAGCGCAAGGATGAACCTTATCGTCAGACTGGAAGCGCTGGGATAGAATGGCTCCCACGCCTACCTCTGAAGCGTCAACCTCGACAATGAATTGTCTAGTGACGTCAGGAGTAACGAGGATAGGAGCGGACGTAAAACGTTCTTTTAGAAGATCAAAAGCTCCCTGGGCGGAACCGGACCACTTAAAACACGTCTTGACAGAAGTAAGAGCTGTGAGAGGGGCAGCAACTTGACCGAAATTACGAATGAAACGCCGATAGAAATTAGCGAAACCTAAAAAGCGCTGCAACTCGACACGTGACCTTGGAACGGGCCAATCACTGACAGCTTGGACCTTAGCGGAATCCATCTGAATGCCTTCAGCGGAAATAACGGAACCGAGAAAAGTAACGGAGGAGACATGAAAAGAGCACTTCTCAGCCTTTACATAGAGACAATTCTCTAAAAGGCGCTGTAGAACACGTCGAACGTGCTGAACATGAATCTCGAGTGACGGAGAAAAAATCAGGATATCGTCAAGATAGACAAAAACGAAAATGTTCAGCATGTCTCTCAGAACATCATTAACTAATGCCTGAAAAACAGCTGGCGCATTGGCGAGACCGAACGGCAGAACCCGGTACTCAAAATGCCCTAACGGAGTATTAAACGCCGTTTTCCACTCGTCCCCCTCTCTGATGCGCACGAGATGGTAAGCGTTACGAAGGTCCAACTTAGTAAAGCACCTGGCTCCCTGCAGAATCTCGAAGGCTGATGACATAAGGGGAAGCGGATAACGATTCTTAACCGTTATGTCATTCAGCCCTCGATAATCCACGCAGGGGCGCAGAGTACCGTCCTTCTTCTTAACAAAAAGAACCCCGCCCCGGCCGGAGAGGAAGAAGGCACTATGGTACCGGCGTCAAGAGACACAGACAAATAATCCTCGAGAGCCTTACGTTCGGGAGCCGACAGAGAGTATAGTCTACCTCGAGGAGGAGTGGTCCCCGGAAGGAGATCAATACTACAATCATACGACCGGTGAGGAGGAAGGGAGTTGGCTCGGGACCGACTGAAGACCGTGCGCAGATCATGATATTCCTCCGGCACTCCTGTCAAATCGCCAGGTTCCTCCTGAGAAGTAGGGACAGAAGAAACGGGAGGGATGGCAGACATTAAACACTTCACATGACAAGAAACGTTCCAGGATAGGATAGAATTACTAGACCAATTAATAGAAGGATTATGACATACTAGCCAGGGATGACCCAAAACAACAGGTGTAAACGGTGAACGGAAAATCAAAAAAGAAATAGTCTCACTGTGGTTACCAGATACTGTGAGGGTTAAAGGTAGTGTCTCAAATCTGATACTGGGAAGATGACTACCATCTAAGGCGAACATGGGCGTAGGCTTATCTAACTCTCTGAAAGGAATGTCATGTTTCCGAACCCATGCTTCGTCCATGAAACAACCCTCAGCCCCAGAGTCTATCAAGGCACTACATGTAGCGCCCGAACCGGTCCAGCGTAGGTGGACCGACAAAGTAGTACAGGACTTTGATGGAGAGACTTGAGTAGTTGCGCTCACCTGTAGCCCTCCGCTTACAGATGAGCTCTGGCTTTTACTGGACATGAATTAACGAAATGTCCAGCAACTCCACAATAGAGGCACAGGCGGTTGGTGATCCTCCGTTCCCTCTCCTTATTCGAGATGCGAATCCCTCCCAGCTGCATGGGCTCAGTCTCAAAGCCAGAGGGGGAGATGGCTGCGATGCGGAGCAGGGAAACACCGTTGATGCGAGCTCTCTTCCACGAGCCCGGTGACGAAGATCTACCCGTCGTTCTATGCGGATGGCGAGAGCAATCAAAGAGTCCACATCTGAAGGAACCTCCCGGGAGAGAATCTCATCCTTAACCACAGCGTGGAGTCCCTCCAGAAAACGAGCGAGCAGCGCCGGCTCGTTCCACTCACTAGAGGCAGCAAGAGTGCGAAACTCAATGGAATAATCCGTTATGGACCGTTCACCTTGGCATAAGGAAGCCAGGGCCCTAGAAGCCTCCCCACCAAAAACTGAACGGTCAAAAACCCGAATCATCTCCTCTTTAAAGTTCTGGAAATCGTTAGAGCAAACAGCCCTTGCCTCCCAGATAGCTGTGCCCCATTCTCGAGCCCGGCCAGTGAGGAGTGAGATGACGTAAGCAACCCGAGCTCTCTCTCTAGAGTATGTGTTGGGTTGGAGAGAGAACACAATCTCACACTGCGTGAGAAAGGAGCGGCACTCAGTGGGCTGCCCGGAGTAGCAAGGTGGGTTATTAACCCTAGGTTCTGGAGGCTCGGCAGGCCAGGAAGTAACAGGTGGCACGAGACGTAGACTCTGGAACTGTCCAGAGAGGTCGGAAACCTGAGCAGCCAGGTTTTCCACGGCCTGGCGAGCAGCGGACAATTCCTGCTCGTGTCTGCCGAGCATGGCTCCTTGGATCTCGACGGCAGTGTAACGAGCGTCAGAAGTCGCTGGGTCCATTCTTTGATCGGTTCCTTCTGTTATGCAGGTGAAGGAGGACCCAAACGCGACTTAACAGAAACAGAGTTTATTAATGCTCAAAACCGAATAACTGAAATCCTCTAGATAGTAGAGGGGAAAACAACTGGAGAAGCGGCCACAGACTGCAGGTCGCTTCGGGTAGGCGCAGGCCGTAGTCAACTGAGACACCTGCTCACACGCAGCGTCTGAAGAAGGCACAAAACACGACAGGACAGGGTGATACACAATCACGGCAAAAACACGACAGGACAGGGCGAAACGCAATTACAGCATGGAATACAAAACAAGGAACCGATGGAACAGGAACGGATCACAAAGGAATAAATAGGGAGTCTAATCAGGGAAAGGATCGGGAACAGGTGTGGGAAGACTAAATGATGATTAGGGGAATAGGAACAGCTGGGAGCAGGAACGGAACGACAGAGAGAAGAGAGAGCGAGAGAGTGAAAGGGGAGGGGAGGGGGAGCACAGGGACAAGACATGACAATAAATGACAAACATGACAATATTTTTATTTGTTTAACACTTTTTTGTTTACTACAGGATTCCATGTGTTATTTCCTAGTTTTGGTGTCTTCACTATTATTCTACAATGTAGAAAGTAGTCAAATATAGAAAACCCCGTGAATGAGGAGGCGTGTCCAAACTTTCGACTCATACTGTATATTTTATAGAAATAAGTACATTTAAAAACATAATTAGATGAACTGAGATTGTTTGTTTGATTTCGCAACCCTGAGCTCGCCACCATTCCAGATCAGTAATCTAAAGTCTGGTGGTCCAGAAGTTAGATGACTAATTTCTGGTCCATGATACCATGTCTGAATAAACAGGTAACCCAATCTCCCCCACCAAACTGATAGCAGGAGTTCTAAAGAATGACCTCCAGGTGGCAGCAGTCAACAGATCGTCTCTCTGAGAGTGGTGTATCATATGGAGAAGATCAGCACAGAAAGAAGAAGGTGCACTTACCAGTATGTTTGGGATCAGCACGCAGAGCAAGGTTAACTTGTCATTCTAACTGAGACTGATTCAGCAGCCTCTTATTCTCTCATTCAGTCTCACACTGTCTGTCTCCATCCATCTCAGCCACACTCTCTCTCCTCTCTCTCTCTCTCTCTCTCTCTCTCTCTCTCTCTCTCTCTCTCTCTCTCTCTCTCTCTCTCTGTGTCTTTTTCTCTTTTGTTCTCTCTCTCTTTCTCTCCCCATCGCTCTCGCTCTGTCTCTCTCTCTCTCTCTGTCTCTATGTTTCTCTGTTTCTCTCTCTCTCTGTCTGTCTCTCTCTCTCTCCCTCACTGCCTGACACACTGTAAGCTCAGCCTGTCAGTACCAGAGTCACCCCTGGCCACCCCCGGGGTGGAGAATTGTAGTGGGGGATAGTGGCAATAATCCCAGCACCATATCGCCTCATTAGGAGTGAGAAAGTGTGACTTCCCACCTGCTGAACCTCATTTGATTGTGGAATGGGGTGCTGGACCAGGTTAAAGGTCCTCCCAGTCAGAGGTCTTGTCTTGTGTGCGCACGTGCCTGTGTGTTTGTGTCATGTATACTCGCCCGTGTCTGTGCTCAGTGATGGTGTGTCTATGTTTAATCCAAATTCATTTCAGGTTCAAGTATACCAAACCCACACACACGTGCCTTTGGTTATGTGATTTATCAGATTGAGCAGCCTTTACATCAGTGTTCCTGTGACATCAAGAGTTAACAAACAAGAAATACTGTGAAACAACTTGGCATCTCAAACCAGGTCCCTAGCAGATGCTGGGACTTATGTAGCCTTGAGCCGGGCCATTCAGTGGGCTGGCTAATCCACTCAACCTTTACTAATGCAGGCCAGTCCTGCCAGAGAGATATGTATCAAAATAATACCACATTAAGAAACTAAAAGAAATAGTCTCATCTGTGTGCGGCTGGGTAAAACTCTCTCTCTCTCTCTCTCTCTCTGTCATGCAGGTGATAGAGGACCCAAAAGCGACTTAACAGAAACAGAGTTTATTCAAGTCCAAACAGGGAATAACAGAAATCCTCTAGTCTGTAGAGGGGAATAACAAGAGAAGCGGCCACAGACTGCAGGTCGCTTCGGGTAGGCGCCGGCCGTAGTTGACAGAGACACCTGCTCACACGCAGCATCTGATGAAGGCAAAAAACACGACAGGACAGGGCGAAACACAATCACAGCACGGTGAATACTAAACAAGGAACCGACGGGACAGGAACGGAACACAAAGGAATAAATAGGGACTCTAATCAGGGGAAAGGATCGGGAACAGGTGTGGGAAGACTAAATGATGATTAGGGGAATAGGAACAGCTGGGAGCAGGAACGGAACGATAGAGAGAAGAGAGGGCGAGAGAGTGAGAGAGGGAGGGGGAGAGAGAGGGATAGAAAGAGGGAAAGAACCAAATAAGACCAGCAGAGGGAAACGAATAGCATGGGGAGCACAGGGACAAGACATGATAATAAATGACAAACATGACACTCTCTCTCTCTCTCTCTCTCTCTCTCTCTCTCTCTCTCTCTCTCTCTCTCTCTCTCTCTCTCTCTCTCTCTCTCTCTCTCTCTCTCTCTCTCTCTCTCTCTCTCTCTCTCTCTCTCTCACACACACACACATTGTTATTTGGTCAAGGACCTATTGAATGAGTTGACGCTGTTCATTATTCAGTGTTAGGATATGGAGGCGAGAGCAGAGGGGTGGTATTATTGTCCAGAATTCCGTTGTGTGTTGGTGTGAGTCAGGGAGGGAGGATGGAGAGATGAGGATGGGGCATCCCACCTCTGCTGCCCTGCTGTCATGGCAACAGGAGCAGTCTCCACCAGCAGCAGTCCCAGCATGGTTCTACAGAGGCCTCACACACATATGGACACAGAGAACACACTAGAACATTATAGGACACTAGCCAGGCGAATGCCAAAACATAGAGAGCATTAAGAGCATTTTTACCTCAGATCGGAGTCTATTGAACTCCATGGATTTTCTTCTGGTCAATGTGTGTGGAATAACACATAGACAGACAGAGTTGATACTTTACATGCTCGTGAATCTCTCACTGTAGGCTATGTGCAATAGTTATAATTTTTGGGTGGGACAGATGCACAATTTATATTTCCTATAGGTCTATAATTCAATCTTCTGTACGGACCAGATCTGATATCAGTCTATTTTCGTGAGTGAAGATAAGAGACTGTTTTCTCATGACCACCAAATTAACAGTGTATATTTAAGATGTCTTATTCATATTTGAGGAAATTCTTCAAAGAATCATAGGTCTTCATTGATGCAGAGGCGTCGTCCGTGTATCGGACATTCTACGATTAGGCTGCTGCCTATATAATGCACCTTGTAATTCCCTTACAGATAACGCCTTTAAATTAACCAAAAATGCTTGGTTTTACAGGTTGCCTTTATATCCTATTGCTTCTTTGAGAATATAATTTCTACGGAACGTCCTATAGGCGGTTCGGGATGGTGCACGCGCAGGTCCCATTCAAACAGGTGGGAAGCAGGGAAACATCCCCGGTGCGCGTGACTGGTTGTGATGATGGGATAGCCTACATGGCTCAATACCGAGTAGCCTAAATGTTTGAGAATTGTCACGGTTTTCACTTGAGTCTGCATTGAGTCTGGTTTTCCCTCATCCTTTGTTCTTTATTGTTTAGTGAGCACTGTGTTTTTTTTTATCCATATCTCAGCTTCCAGTCAAGAGACGATTTACGCACAGGTGGGAAATACCCGCTCTATAGGACAACCCCCTCCCTCAATTCCTCATCGGAATATGTGAGCAAGTGACATTTTGCCGTTGCGGTTCGGGACAGCAGGCAACGCGTCTCCGCAAACAGGTGTGCAGCTGCTGCCCGAATCAGTTTCCTACGCCTTTAATCCAGTTTAAGGAGAAATCATCCCATTTGCGGAACCATCCTCCTCGACGCGGGACGGGCAGAGGAGGGGTACATCTGCATTTTAGTAGCCTAGCTATTATAGCCTATTATTTGAAGGGACAAACGTGTTACAAGAGCGAACGCTATGGCAACAAAAAAATCATCATGCACTGATATAACGAAAAGGAGCCAGAGTCCCGTCGTTTTAGAGGTTGAGATGTTCCGTGAATTTCAGGACTGGTGCCTCCGGACATATGGGGACTCGGGTAAAACAAAGACCGTCACCCGGCGAAAATACAACAAAATCATGCAGACATTGTTGCAAAACGAAGAGTCGGACAGCATGTATGTCGACAATAGTCACATCAATGCTAAATTCAAATTCTGGGTGAAGTCGAAAGGGTTTCAGGTCGGGAGCAACATCCTCGGGGAGCACAAGAAAGGAGCGTCAGGGAAGCCGGTCCTATATGTCCCGGTCAAGTCAACGGTAAAGTGTGCGTGTTTGTGTGTGTATGCGCGCGGTCGCATGACACGTCCCATGCCATCAGTTAAACCTAGGTTATTTGATTTCACCACAACCACATGTACCTGTCATAGGCTATTTGATTACAACTTTTCAGTGTTTGGTTTTCCCTCCTCACCCTAACCTATTCACAGACTCTAACCTATTCCGACTCTCATCCTCTGAACAGAGCAGTCTTACTCCCATCCCCATCAGCTGCCATAGCAACGCCGGTGCATAAAGAGGCAAAATCGCCAGTGTGGGGTATCTTTCTGTGCTCGTCTCGCGAATGACTTGGTTAATGTTCTGTTAACGAATCGTTATCATTATTTTTTTATTATGAAATGTAACCTTTATTTAACTAGGCAAGTCAGTTAAGAACAAATTCTTATTTACAATGGCGGCCTACACCGGCCAAACCCGGACGACGCCGGACCAATTGTGCGCCGCCCTATGGGACTCCCAATCACGGCCGGTTGTGATACAGCCTGGATTCGAACCAGGGTGTATGTAGCACTGAGATGCAGTGCGTTATGCTACTAAGCAGTATTTATGAGTTAATAGCCCATTCACAAAACAATGATAAAAAGTAGGCATATATCTAGTAGCCTATGTCTGGTCCAGACTCCTGCCATGTAGGACAATTGAGTGAACGCGCATACTTTGGGTGCCAGCAGCGTGCCCAAATGGGGGATGTCGGGGGGTTGGTATGTCCCCTGGAGGAAGGAGGGCATTGTATGGAAGGTGCAGGAGAGGGTTTATAGATTATCCAAATATTTGATCATGTTCACCTTTACCTTGTATGATAGCATAAATCCACAAAAGCCATCCTATTTTCAATGGGGATGGCTAATTGTGCACCATAAGCCTTGAACATCCGAACCTAAATGTATTGTAAACATTAGCATATTTTTTTAGTTTGAATGTCTTGAACTAATTGACAAAAATTAATTTCTATTGACAAGATGGTCATGCTATGAAAAGCAAAACTATCTATAGTTACAGTAGGATATGTGTGCACCCCACCACTTAGCATTGTCCTGTGCAGGATAGATGCAGATCGGTCCACATGCACTCCTTGCGCTGGTACACTACATTGCATGTATTTTTATGACTTTCTCCCCCTTAGTGCATTTATTCACATTCATCAAACGTTCTATTCTGATGTTAGCTTATAGGTAGATAACAGTGATATTGCATTTGTACAGTGTTTGACATGAGCGCAGTAACCGTGCGTATTTGGTCTTTGAGGGTCTCAGGCAGGAACAAAAGTGTAGGCTATTCAGCATCAGTATAATAGCATCCTCCCTCCATTAAAGTTAAAACCACTTCTGTTTAGGATTTAAATTCGAATGATTTCACCATTTGATCATCTCATACAATAGACATTGATTTGGATTTTGTTCATCCTGTGTTAATCTAAGGTGATAATCTAAATGATTTATTTAGGTAGGCTATTTTTAGGGTTGGAGATGGATGGATAGCCATTCTGATACAGTGATTGTCTAGGATGACTGACCAAAGGTTAAGAATACATACACCATTTAGGCACAGTATAGTAGAGGTTTTGTGTGTGTTCAGTGTCGATTGAGATTGCCACCATTTTAAATGATGCCTTCAGGGAATCACACCAACCCCCACCATGGTGTTGGGTCAAGCTCTCCAAGGACCCTTAATACTAGTGTGAACAAAAGACTCAAATTACAATATCAGTACCACTAAGGTGTGGGTTATTTAACTGATTCTTCCTCAGGTGTGTTACCTGTGTAAATGCATAGCCTTTATTTTTCTGCTTAATTAAACACTTATTTCCAATAGCTTATATTGTTTTCATGATAAAGCCTCTTGGCAGGTGCATCTAGAGTTTGAGATTTAGTTTTGTTTGTCTTTATTTTTTTCTGTCTTTGATGATGGAGTGTTACATTCCCTTTTGATGATGGCGCATTACATGACCTTTTGATGATGGAGCGTAGCATTACCTTTTGATGATGGAGCGTTACATGACCTTTTGATGATGGAGCCTAGCATTACCTTTTGATGATGGAGCATAGCATTACCTTTTGATGATGGAGCATTACATTACCTTTTGATGATGGAGCGTAGCATTACCTTTTGATGATGGAGCGTTACATGACCTTTTGATGATGGAGCGTAGCATTACCTTTTGATGATGGAGCGTAGCATTACCTTTTGATGATGGAGCATTACATTACCTTTTGATGATGGAGCGTAGCATTACCTTTTGATGATGGAGCGTCACATTACCTTTTGATGATGGAGCATTACATGCCCTTTTGATGATGGAGCGTAGCATTACCTTTTGATGATGGAGCGTCACATTACCTTTTGATGGTGGAGCGTTACATGGCCTTTTGATGATGGAGTGTAGCATTACCTTTTGATGATGGAGCGTTACATTACCTTTTGATGGTGGAGCATTACATGGCCTTTTGATGGTGGAGCGTTTTTATCTATCTGCTATTTTACCAGGTGAGTTGACTGAGAACACGTTCTCATTTGCAGCAACGACCTGGGTAATAGTTACAGGGATGAATGAGCCAGTTGTAAACTGGGGATTATTAGGTGCTCGTGATGGTTTGAAGGCCATATTGGGAATTTTATCCAGACACTGGGGTTAACACCCCTACTTTTACGATAAGTGCCATGGGATCTTTAATGACCAAAGAGAGTCAGGATTACCCGTTTAACGTCCCATCCGAAAGACAGCACCCTACACAGGGCAGTGTCCCCAATCACCCCCCTGGGGCATTGGGATATTTTTTTTCCTTTTTTTTAGACCAGAGGAAAGAGTGCCTCCTACTGGCCCTCCAACACCACTTCCAGCAGCATCTGGTCTCCCATCCAGGAACTGACCAGGACCAACCCTGCTTAGCTTCAGAAGCAATCCAGCAGTGGTATGCAGGGTGGTATGCTGCTGGCGTACCGCCAATGCCAATGTTATTTTGATGATGGAGCGTTACATTACCTTTTGATGATGGAGCGTTACATTACCTTTTGATGATGGAGCGTCACATTACCTTTTTCTTTTGTGTTTGTTATCGATGACATGATAGATTTTTGAGCAACAACATTTATTACCCAAAGGAATCAGTCTTTATGTGTCATTATGTCACATTATAGTTATTAAATGTCCCTTTTTTCAACACTTTATCAATCTTACATTGCTTGTGGGCCACAGCCTTTTATTTTGACACAGATTGATGTCCAAGGAACAAACCCAGAAATGGCTAAACTGAAGTCAATCTGTAAGGGCCAAGTTTGTAAATGTACAGTAACTTGATCTACAGGACTACAAGGTTGGAGCCTGGGCAGGGAACAATGTTTTACTCCATGCATGAGTGAGAAGAGCATGCAAATCATGTTATAGAGGACTATGTGGGATTTACAGTCCTACTAAATGAGAGTATTCCTGAATATCACATATGTAATTATTGATGGGAAAAAGCAGTGAACTCCCCCATGTCCAGCCCCCACCTGTGCAAAACTCCACAACAAAGAGAGAAACATAAGCAAACACAAGGCAGTAATTACAGCATTAATTAAAGTAGGAAGTAGAAGGTCAAATAGTGAAATTGAGGTACAATTAGACATGAGAAAGGTCCATGTGTATCAATGTGAGTGTGGAGGGGGTTTGTGTGTCTGTTCTCTTGTCTGTCAGCCAGTGGTATGTCATCCTGGACTGTTCCCTTAATGAGTGGTTGATAGTGTATCATTTGATTTAACGGTCATGTGCTATCAGTCCTCAGATCTCCTTCTCTTCTTCATTCTCTCACTCTGTCTGCTTCAGGCCTACGCCATGTGCCAACCAAATAAATACACACAAGGTACGCCTAGACCTGCCCTCCCTCTCTCTCTCTCTCTCTCTCTCTCTCTCTCTCTCTCTCTCTCTCTCTCTCTCTCTCTCTCTCTCTCTCTCTCTCTCTCTCTCTCTCTCTGTCTCTCTCTCTCTCTCTCTCTCTCTCTCTCTCTCTCTCTCTCTCTCTCTCTGTCTCTCTCTCTGCCTCTCTCTGTCTCTCTCTCTGCCTGTCTCTGTCTCTCTCTGTCTCTGTCTCTGTCTCTCTCTCTCTCTCTCTCTCTCTCTCTCTCTCTCTCTCTCTCTCTCTCTCTCTCTCTCTCTCTCTCTCTCTCTCTCTCTCTCTCTCTCTCTCTCTCTCTCTCTGTCTCTCTCTCTCTCTCTGCCTCTCTCTGCCTGCCTCTCTCTCTCTCTCTCTGCCTGTCTCTGTCTCTCTCTGTCTCTCTCTGTCTCTCTGTCTCTCTCTCTCTCTCTCTCTCTCACACACACACACACACACACACACACACACACACACACACACACACACACACACACACACACACACACACACACACACACACACACACACGCACACACACACACACACACACACACACACACACACACACACACACACACACACACACACACACACACACACACACACACACACACACACACACACACACACAGACAGAGAGAGAGAGTACAAAACCACAATGCCCAATGCCCCCCGGGACCACTCCTGTGTGGTGGGGGTGTGTTTCCACAGCATGTGCGTTGGTGGCCTCTCTGCAGCTGCTCTTGGGGTCTGCCAAGTTTCACTGTGGGGTCTAAACGAGGGGGTGTGACCGGGGATGGCATGGTGGTTGATGGGCAGAAAGGAACCTGTTTTCAGTTGGTGTAAACACAGAGATAGTTATACAGGTTTGCCCAAGAGTGGAAGGAAGGAGACAGATACTGACTAAAGGGAATTGTGGATTTAAACAGTTTTGCAGCATGGGCCTAGTGTAATCTTAATTTCAGACAGTTGATGTGATTGTATGGAATCTCTATCTCTCTTTCACACTCTCTGTCTCTGCCTATATCCCAGTCCTCTCTCTTGCTCTCCGTCTGTATGACTAATGCTGCATTTAAGTCATGTCGGAAACTGAGACATCTCCGAATTGGTTACTAATTGTAGAACGATGATACCCGAGTTTCCAACTTGGGAAGTTTTAGAATCAACCAATAAGAAGCTCTAGCAAATAAGTTACGTTCGTTTTAACTCGGTAGTTCCGAGTTTCCGAAATATGTAGTGTTGTGTTGGCTCTCGTGTCCTGATGTGTGTTTTGTCCTATATTTTTATTTCATGTATTTTTATTTTTAATCCCAGTCCCTGTCCCCATAGGAGGCCTTTTGCCTTTTGGTAGGCCGTCATTGTAAATAAGAATTTGTTCTTAACTGACTTGCCTAGTTAAATACATTTTAAATGAAAAACTAAAATGTTGTGAACGCAGCAGAACAGCCCGTGCTTAGAGAATCCAGCAGGACTCAGTGTGGGGATGCAACTTCGTTTAACTCTCATTATGTCGTGATTAGAGCCCAAGCAGAGAGGAGGTGAATATAACCATAGATAGACCATGGCACGGTGAGACGCTCTGCAGTCATAGACTACTGTAGACATGCACACTGTAATGGTACATTCACACACCATTATTACTTCATTAATTCATACCGGCCTGTTATTTTTAGTTATACATTATTATTAGCAGATATAAAATACTCTGCCACCATATATAGTATAGTCTAACACTAATCTGGTTTGCACATATAATCATTTATTCAGCAATAGGTGTGCCCTCCATTTCAAAGAGGAATGTTGTGTTAATTTCTCTTTTGTTGCTCAGAGTATGGCAGTGAATTCTTTTTAATGGATGAGAGCTGTTGTTTTTTGTTGCCATGCCAACAGCAACCTGTAAATATCTCTATCCCTCATTCACAGTCTGGGTTTGGTAGGACTTTCTCACCACACACAGCACAGCCTTAGGCATGGGACTCCATATGTAAGCTACCCTTGTTGAGACTAAGGTTGTAGGAAGTGCTGTCATAAAGGACATAAAGGTTTAATTGAGGTCTTAAACACTCTGTAATCCTGTAACCCAGTGAGCTGTAAACCAGTGAATATATTATTGTAACTTAATGAAAGACAACAGAAAGAAAAGGCTGAGCGGTGTTGGAGTAGTTGAGTATGTCCCCCCCCCTGAGGCAGACATGGAACGGAAATTAAGTACGAAATATTTGTGTTCTGCCATCAAAATGGAGCATGAACATCATCATTATTATCTGATTAATTATTCCACTTCTCCTGAGATCTCCCCTCTGTTAGAAGGGCACAGAGTCAAAAGAATAGTGCTCCTTTCATTCAACAACATTTGCATTAATGCTAACAGTTTTGCATGGCACAACTCCAGCATAATCTAGCCATTGTTTTATCCCCCCTGTTTAGTCTCTATGGATTGTCACATGGGTTATTAAGTCTACACCAAATGCTGAATACTTTACCCAAAAACACCACTTCACCACACCTGGCGAGATGGGGGAGAATTTACCTTAAAGCGGCAATCGGCAGTTGAAACAATAATAAAGTGTTCTCCCCACCCCTGTTTCTGTAAAAAGCTGCGGGATAGGGCTGGAGAAATGTAACCACTCTCATATTCATAGACTTAACTATGGGTGCAAGGACTGGCCATCCATGATATACTGTATAGCATAATTATAGCTTTAACCATGTTTTGAGGCTATATAATGTTTGTTTGCATTTGCTTTGTATCAAACCTTGGAGTGAAATAAGTTTATTTTTTGGGTTCTGATGGGGAACGACAGTTGAACTAAGCTCATGAAACATTTATAGGTTAATATCATGGGGTGGCAGGTAGCCTAGTGGTTAGAGCGTTGGACTAGTAACCGAAAGGTTGCAAGATCCCCAAGCTGACAATGTAAAAATATGTAATTCTGCACCTGAACAAGGCTAGGCTGTCATTGAAAATAAGAATTTGTTCTTAACTGACTAGCCTAGTTAAATAAAGGTAAAACAAATATTCTTCAAGAATAAATGGATACATTTAATTAATTCAGATGTCCAAAAATGAATGAAGCAGATTGCCCCTTTAATATAAAAAGGACAAGGCATTATAATAAAGACTGCTTTTGATGTTGATGTTTCTGCAACAAGGCCTCTCTCAAACCATATCTCCAATTTACCTACTTTTTTAGTAGTGATTGTGTGCTGTGGTTATTTGAGTGCTTCTTTGGCCATGGGGGAATGCCTCTAGGGCCTCCTCAATCTGATCCCTATACAGTTAATTTTACACATAATAAAAATAAATATAATAAAATATATTGAATTTGGGCCCTCAGTTTCCCCTAATAAATTATGTGCAAGGTTCCTCTGCTTTGGATGTAGATGACACACATAGACACACAATTTAACCACTTTTTTGTGTGAATGAGGCCTCTTCTAGGACAAGGGAATTTGATAGCTATACATATTTGAAGCCAATGTGTTCCTAGCCTTTTGATAATATTTTTGTAATTAATCTCTAGTAAGCTGTGCATGGAGTGTGATATCACAGTGGGTTCATATGTGAGTGTGTGTGTTTTTGTGTAAAAATATGTATGTTACTGTGTGTGTGTGTGTGTACAAAGAGGGGGTCGTTGATCGCCCTGCTCGGTTTTCCTCCTCTAAGCACCCTCTCTGTTGCCATGGAGAGACAGTTCTTTGCTCCCATAGGAGGAGAAATTAACACAATTTTTAACTGGTCTGGAGGCCTCGCCCCTGTGTGGGAGAGAGTTTGAGCTCTACTCCAGATCGCAGCACACACACACACACACACACGCACACGCACACGCACACGCACACGCACACACACACACACACACACACACACACACACACACACACACACACACACACACACACACACACACACACACACACACACACACACACACACACACACACACACCTTGTGGACTATGCTGAATAAACAGACAGAGGAGCATTTAAACACAGAAACATGAGCATGCGCAAACGCAAATGCACACAGACACAGACAGACACTGACACACACACACACACACACACACACACACACACACACACACACACACACACACACACACACACACACACACACACACACACACACACACACACACACACACACACACACACACACACACACACACACACACACACACACACACACACACACACACAGCCTTACGACTCAGTGTTGAATCTTACTACTACACTCTGTAGTACTACTGTAATTTTCTTATGCAGTAATAGGACCAATATTTAACAAACTACATCAGAGTAACATAAATAGAAAATATATAGTATTATGTAGTAATAACACAATGATAAAAGGAATGTGTTAGGCCCAGATTGCAGAAGAAATGTGTAGTACATCAGAATGTTCCATTTGGGGGTGGTGACTGGAACATCAACAGAGTCTGGAGAACAGAGTGAGCAAAGGAACAGGGAGAAAAAAAGAGAAAGGGAGGAAATAAAGGAGGGTGGCTGACAGAAAGAGGAGAGGGTGAAGGTACGTATTAAAAAGAGGGTCAAGGAGATTATGTTTTATATCTTTTTCACCCTATTAGGTTGTCCTAGTCCCTTAGTCCCTTCCTCGCTGTGGCACCCCCCTTCTACCCCCTCCCCGCTGAGGACACTAGGGCTTTCCTATTTATGCATCTATTACCTCGCTGACGGGTTTACCACGATGAGATGGGACTTTAAAAGGCGACCTGTTGTCACATCTGCAATGAGATAATATGAGTCATTGGCGCTGTTGAAACAGCCATCCTTTACCACAACTGTCCTTCTTTATTTCTTTAACCAACTGCATTGAGGCGGCAGGTAGCCTAGTGGTTAGTGTTGGACTAGTAACTGAAAGGTTGCAAGATCAAATCACTGAGCTGACAAGGTAAAACTATGTCGTTCTGCCCCTGAACAAGGCAGTTAACCCACTGTTCCTAGGCCGTCATTGAAAATAAGAATGAATTTGTTCCTATCTGACTTGACTAGTTAAATAAAGGTAATAAAATATATAATTACAGCTATCTTTTCATGTACTGTAGCTTTTTATATCTCATAATTATTCATTAGTTTACACATAAACTACCAGGCAAAAGTTTTAGAACACCGACTCATTCAAAGGATTTTCTTTATTTGTACTATTTTCTACATTGTAGAATAACAGTGAAGACATCAGAACTATGAAATAACACATATGGAATCATGTAGTAACTGTCCAGGCTCAGGAGAAGACCCAGACCCAGACTGTTTCGAAGTAACAAACGTTTATTACAAAAAGAGGGCAAACGACAGGTCAGGGGCAGGCAGAGGTCAGTAAATCCAGAGCAGTGTCCAAAAGGTACAGAATGGCAGGCTCAAGGTAAGGGCAGGCAAAGGTCAGTAATCCAGGGAGGTGTGACAAGGTACAGAACGGCAGGTGGGCTCAGGGTCAGGGCAGGCAGATTGGGAAAAAAATGGGGAAACTAGAAAACAGGAACTAGAGAAAGACCGGATCAAGGGAAGATCGCTGGTAGGCTCGACGAATCAAAACGAACTGGCAACAGACAAACAGAGGTGTAAATGCACTGGGGATAATGGGGAAGATGGGCAACACTCGGAGGGGGTGGAGACAATCACAAAGACAGGTGAAACAGATCAAGATGTGACAGTAACCAAAAAAGTCTTAAACGAATCAAAATATATTTTATATTTGAGTTTGGCTGCTTATCCTTCACTCTGCTGTCTGACTCATCCCAAACCATCTCAAATTGGTTGAGGTCGGGGGATTGTGGAGGCCAGGTCTTCTGACGCAACATGCCAACACTCTCCTTCTTGGTCAAATAGCCCTTGTACAGCCTGGAGGTGTGGCACACTTAACCAGCATGGCTACCACAGCATTCTGCAGCAATACGCCATCCCACCTGGTTTGGGCTTAGTGGGACTAGCATTTGTTTTTCAACAGGACAATTACCCAACACACCTCCAGGCTGTACAAGGGCTATTTGACCAAGAAGGAGAGTGATGGCATGCTGCGTCAGAAGACCTGGCCTCCACAATCCCCCGACCTCAACCAATTTGAGATGGTTTGGGATGAGTCAGACAGCAGAGTGAAGGATAAGCAGCCAACAAGTGCTCATCATATGTGGGAACTCCTTCAAGACTCTTGGAAAAGCATTCCAGGTGAAGCTGGTTGAGAAAATGCCAAGAGTGTGCAAAGCTGTCATCAATGCAAAGGGTGGCTATTTGAAGAATCTCAAATATAAAATATGAAACACTTTTTGGGTTACTATATGATTCCATATGTGTTATTTCCAAGTTTTGATGTCTTCACTATTATTCTACATTGTAGAAAATATTCAAATTAATAAAAACCCTTGAATGAGTAGGTGTTCTAAAACTTTTGACTGGTAGTGTAGCTATACTGTACCTGTAGTATTGCTGCTGGTGGTATTTGAGACAACATATAACTGTAAATCCTATGATGTATGTGGTGTGATCGCTGTAGGGCTTTATAGTGTTTGCTCTCCCTACTCCATTGAGGATAAAGTGCCCTTTCCATTTGAAATGTTTGCTGTGTTTTTCTCCCTTCCTCTCTCCTCTGGCCTGTCTGTGTGACCCAGCTGCCTCCAGCCCCCCGACTCGTCTGTGTGCAGGACTGCTCTCTCCTCTGGCCTGTCTGTGTGACCCAGCTGCCTCCAGCCCCCCGACTCGTCTGTGTGCAGGACTGCTCTCTCCTCTGGCCTGTCTGTGTGACCCAGCTGCCTCCAGCCCCCCGACTCGTCTGTGTGCAGGACTGCTCTCTCCTCTGGCCTGTCTGTGTGACCCAGCTGCCTCCAGCCCCCCGACTCGTCTGTGTGCAGGACTGCTCTCTCCTCTTCTCCGCTCTCTCCTCACCTCCTGTTCTCTCCTCCTCCGATTCAACCCCTCCAGTCTCCTAGCAACAGAGCTGTTTGGAGCGGGACAGGGAGAGGAGAGAGAGAGAGCGAGATAGGAGGGGATGGGGAGAGCAAAGTCCTATGGGATTAGAAAGATGGGGAGAAAGAGAGAGGGGAAGAATGAGAGAGAGAGAGTTGGAGTTGAGTGTTGATAGGTTTATGTGGTGATGGTGATTAGGGCTGCTGACATCTCTTCCTCCTGTAAAACGCTGTGATGCTGATGAGAACACATAGTTACACAACCATTCAACAGCTGGTCTCCTCCAGCAACGCAACATACACCTTGTGGACTATGCTGAATAAACAGACAGAGGAGCATTTAAACACAGAAACATGAGCATGCGCAAACGCAAATGCACACAGACACAGACAGACACACACACACACACACACACACACACACACACACACACACACACACACACACACACACACACACACACACACACACACACACACACACACACACACACACACACACACACACACACACACACACACACACACACACACACACACACACACACACACACACACACATCCAAAATGGATGGCTGTATTGACTCTGGGTTGATTCCTGCCAAGGGTGATGGAATCTTTGCTGTACCACAGTTCACTCAAAAACAAGGAGGCATAAGAGGCAACAACAGCTATTGGAATCTTAGTTAGTGAGATATAAAGTGTTGCTGTGTTAGAGGACAATAGCAGATCTAACACTGGTAGATGTCCAAGTATGTGCAGTACAGAAGCATCCTAGGTTGTATTATTATTTGGAGAGAATGCAACAAAAAAAAATAGCTCACTCACTATTTCTGTCCTGAATAATGATGATGTCATCAGGAAAATGAGACAGGAGTGATGATGATCAGGATTGTTAGCATTATCATTAGGCTATTACATTTAGAACATGCTGACAGGGAAGGAGAGTGGCGAGAGAGAGAGAGAGAGAGAGAGAGGAGTGGGGCCGGATTAAAACAAACCTGCTCTGGGAGCTGGTTTTAGTTGCCATGGCAACGATCATTACCTTGCACTTGGGAGAGCAGGAGGAAGGAGAAGGGGAAGAAAGAATGAACGGGACAGAGGGAGCGACGAGGAGAAGGACACAGTTGGAGGAAGAAGAGAGAAAGAAACGTCAGATAGCAGGAACAGGATAAAAATGTCTAAGGAGAGAAAAATAGTGAGATTCCTCAGTGATGCAAGAGGAGAACTTTCTGAACTCTGGACCCTCCTCCGGGAACACTAGAACACATCCCCTGACATCTCACAGCTAGTCACAAAGCACAGCTTTTGGAACCTACATTTGTGCTGTCTACCAGGAACTCAACTAGATGGATATAATATTCCATTATTTTGTATCAATGACCTCATCTTCTATTCAGAGCTATAAACCATGCACATAAGCCTCAGTTCACATGTTCTTTTGTTTACATAAAACGCATTTCTCAAGGAAATAATACACCAAATCAACCTACATGAGGAAGTTATAAAGAATAGAGACAAATGTAACAAGGAGATACAGAAAAGTTGAGGGAGAAAACCCAGCGGTGACCACGCGAAAGAAAGCCCATGTGGTGGGTAGGCTATTAAGCAGAGAGGCCGCTGTCGTAGCTATGTGAGTTCCAACCACACCTGCCCGAGAGAGAGAGAGATTGTGGCAGTTTCTATGGTTACGGGGTCAGCTACATGGGAAGCAGGGTAGCTGCTGGGGGCTGGCTGTAGGAGTAGCTTTCTGCATTGGACAGGACTAGAGGTGGTGTTATTTTTAAACACTGACTGCAGGGGTGAGGTGGTGTTGGTGGTGCCCATCAAATGAAGCCCCAGACATACATCTCACTCTCTCTCTCTCTCTCTCTCTCTCTCTCTCTCTCTCTCTCTCTCTCTCTCTCTCTCTCTCTCTCTCTCTCTCTCTCTCTCTCTCTCTCTCTCTCTCTCTCTCTCTCTCTCTCTCTCTCTCTCTCTCTCTCTCTCTCTCTCTCTCTCTGCAGTGGAGCAATCTCAAGAGTGTGTGTAACAGAGAAAGAGACTGACTCTGCAGGGGTGAAGAAGCACTGCTAAGGGGAAGCTAATCTGGCAGCTAATTCCCTAAACACAAAATAAATCAGTACCCACCGCAGTACACGAGACCCAGTGCTATCCCCAGTCTCAGCAGTGCTCTGGACAGTGAGTGGGTGATGATACCAAGAGCCAGAAGCAGCAGCCTGGATCAGTGACATCTGTCAGGAGACACTCTGTTAGGCTAGCCCCAGACACAGACAGGCAGCCAGCCTATAGAGCTGGGATCTACATAGACACAGACAGGCAGCCAGCCTGTAGAACTGGGATCTACATAGACACAGACAGGCACCCAGCCTGCAGAGCTGGGATCTACATAGACACAGACAGGCAGCCAGCCTGTAGAGCTGGGATCTACATAGACACAGACAGGCACCCAGCCTGTAGAGCTGGGATCTACATAGACACAGACAGGCACCCAGCATGTAGAGCTGGGATCTACATAGACACAGACAGGCAGCCAGCCTGTAGAGCTGGGATCTACATAGACACAGACAGGCACCCAGCCTGTAGAGCTGGGATCTACATAGACACAGACAGGCAGCCAGCCTGTAGAGCTGGGATCTACATAGACACAGACAGGCAGCCAGCCTGTAGAGCTGGAATCTACATAGACACAGACAGACACCCAGCCTGTTGAATTGGGATCTACATAGACACAGACAGGCAGCCAGCCTGTAGAGCTGGGATCTACATAGACACAGACAGGCAGCCAGCCTGTAGAGCTGGGATCTACATAGAAACAGACAGGCACCCAGCCTGTGGAGCTGGGATCTACATAGACACAGACAGGCAGCCAGCCTGTTGAGCTGGGATCTACATAGACACAGACAGGCAGCCAGCCTATAGAGCTGGGATCTACATAGACACAGACAGGCAGCCAGTCTGTAGAGCTGGGATCTACATAGAAACAGACAGGCACCCAGCCTGTGGAGCTGGGATCTACATAGACACAGACAGGCAGCCAGCCTGTAGAGCTGGGATCTACATAGACACAGACAGGCAGACAGCCTGTAGAGCTGGGATCTACATAGACACAGACAGGCAGCCAGCCTGTAGAGCTGGGATCTACATAGACACAGACAGGCACCCAGCCTGTAGAGCTGGGATCTACATAGACACAGACAGGCAGCCAGCCTGTAGAGCTGGGATCTACATAGACACAGACAGGCAGCCAGCCTGTAGAGCTGGGATCTACATAGACACAGACAGACACCCAGCCTGTTGAATTGGGATCTACATAGACACAGACAGGCAGCCAGCCTGTAGAGCTGGGATCTACATAGACACAGACAGGCAGCCAGCCTGTAGAGCTGGGATCTACATAGAAACAGACAGGCACCCAGCCTGTGGAGCTGGGATCTACATAGACACAGACAGGCAGCCCGCCTGTTGAATTGGGATCTACATAGACACAGACAGGCAGCCAGCCTATAGAGCTGGGATCTACATAGACACAGACAGGCAGCCAGCCTGTAGAGCTGGGATCTACATAGAAACAGACAGGCAGCTAGCCTGTAGAGCTGGGATCTACATAGACACAGACAGACACCCAGCCTGTTGAGCTGGGATCTACATAGACACAGACAGGCAGCCAACCTGTAGAGCTGGTATCTACATAGACACAGACAGGCAGCCAGCCTGTAGAGCTGGGATCTACATAGACACAGATAGGCACCCAGCCTGTAGAGCTGGGATCTACATAGACACAGACAGGCAGCCAGCCTGTAGAGCTGGGATCTACATAGACACAGACAGGCACCCAGCCTGTAGAGCTGGGATCTACATAGACACAGACAGGCAGCTAGCCTGTAGAGCTGGTATCTACATAGACACAGACAGGCAGCCAGCCTGTAGAGCTGGGATCTACATAGACACAGACAGGCAGCCAGCCTGTAGAGCTGGTATCTACATAGACACAGACAGGCAGCCAGTCTGTAGAGCTGGGATCTACATAGGCACAGACAGGCACCCAGCCTGTAGAGCTGGGATCTACATAGACACAGACAGGCACCCAGCCTGTAGAGCTGGGATCTACATAGACACAGACAGGCACCCAGCCTGTAGAGCTGGGATCTACATAGACACAGACAGGCACCCAGCCTGTAGAGCTGGGATCTACGTAGACACAGACAGGCACCCAGCCTGTAGAGCTGGGATCTACATAGACACAGACAGGCAGCCAGCCTGTAGAGCTGGGATCTACATAGACAGACAGTAGCACTGGACATCTCAGGAGAGCTGACCCAGTGGTGATTTTTCCTGCACCCTGTTTGAGTTGCTCCATATTCTTCTCTCCTGTGTCCTGATCCATATTACTCTGCTGAATCATACTCACTGTTCTCAATGCTTGAATAAGAAAGCTATCTTGTTAACATTAACACTACGAGCCCTGCATCAGCTAATAGGGGGTTAGGATATTTTCAGATTTTCATGACTGTTATGTTTCAGATATATCTTTCCATATAGAACTGATACACACACGTGCATGTGTAAAGGACATCACACTGCTTGCTTAGTGAGTACACTCCCTCCCGATTGGGCTCACAGTTGGTGCGAACTCTGTACCTCTGCTTTGCTAGCACACTTGACCGCCCTCCTGAAGTTCTTACCAGTCGGCGCCACACTAAAAGCTAGCTATTTGCTGTCGATAGGGGGGACATTTCAGGCTGAGGAGTGTGTTTCACACATCAAATCAAATCAAATCAAATTTATTTATATAGCCCTTCGTACATCAGTTGATATCTCAAAGTGCTGAACAGAAACCCAGACTAAAACCCCAAACAGCAAGCAATGCAGGTGTAGAAGCACGGTGGCTAGGAAAAACTCCCTAGAAAGGCCAAAACCTAGGAAGAAACCTAGAGAGGAACCAGGCTATGTGGGGTGGCCAGTCCTCTTCTGGCTGTGCCGGGTTGAGATTATAACAGAACATGGCCAAGATGTTCAAATGTTCATAAATGACCAGCATGGTCGTATAATAATAAGGCAGAACAGTTGCAACTGGAGTAGCAGCACGGTCAGGTGGACTGGGGACAGCAAGGAGTCATCATGTCAGGTAGTCCTGGGGCATGGTCCTAGGGCTCAAGTCCTCCGAGAGAGAGAAAGAAAGAAAGAGAGAATTAGAGAGAGCATAAGTGGGGTGGCCAGTCCTTTTCTGGCTGTGCTGGGTGGAGATTATAACAGAACATGGCCAAGATGTTAAAATGTTCATAAATGACCAGCATGGTCGAATAATAATAAGGCAGAACAGTTGAAACTGGAGCAGCAGCACGGCCAGGTGGACTGGGGACAGCAAGGAGTCATCATGTCAGGTAGTCCTGGGGCACGGTCCTAGGGCTCAGGTCAGTTGAAACTGGAGCAGCAGCACGGCCAGGTGGACTGGGGACAGCAAGGAGTCATCATGTCAGGTAGTGCTGGGGCATGGTTCTAGGGCTCAGGTCCTCCGAGAGAGAGAAAGAAAGAGAGGAGAGAATTAGAGAATGCACACTTAAATTCACACAGGACACCGAATAGGACAGGAGAAGTACTCCAGATATAACAAACTGACACTAGCCCCCCGACACATAAACTACTGCAGCATAAATACTGGAGGCTGAGACAGGAGGGGACAGGAGACACTGTGGCCCCATCCGAGAACACCCCTGGACAGGGCCAAACAGGAAGGATATAACCCCACCCACTTTGCCAAAGCACAGTCCCCACACCACTAGAGGGATATCTTCAACCACCAACTTACCATCCTGAGACAAGGCTGAGTATAGCCCACAAAGATCTCCGCCATGGCACAACCCTACGGAGGGCGCCAACCCAGACAGGATGACCACATCCCCATGTGCTCCATTCACCCCTTAAACTTACTCAGTAGCGACACCATCGTTGAGCTGAAAGCAACTGTAGATCTGGGTCACGGCACCATCTGTAACAGAAGACCAGCTGCGAGTACCATTTCCTCCCAAGTTGGACGTACCTGATGCGAAATTGTGACCTCTGCCTCGCTAGCACACGTGACCACCCTCCTCAAGTCTCTTACCAGTTGGCGCCACACTAAAAGCTAGTGCTCACACACACCCTTACAAAAAAAACACATGAAACAAATCACGTGAAAAATAAAAAATACATCTATATCATATGAGTGAGACGTGGTTCTGGGACAAGTGTGAAGTTTCAGCTTTTTTTCCCTCATGAAAAAAAAGTTCCACCTTTTCCTTTTTTTTCCACTGGTTTCTTTTTAACCACATTCAGCTACATCAGGTCTCCCATCCATGAACCATGCTTACCTTTAGAGGCAAACTAGTAGTGGGATGCAGGATACTATGTTTCTGGAATGAATTTGCCAAAACGTGCAACTGGAAAAAAGACAGCGAAAGCAAAGGCCAGTGTAACCTAACCAAAGATGGGGAAAATTGCAGGAAAGAGGGAGACGTTTTATTTAATCATGTCATCATTTTAAAAAATCAATGATTACATTTTTTAGGGCAACCATTTATATTTTATTTGTTCTCACATTTCGAAATTATTTCCTTGAAATGTTTTGTTTTTGCTATCAATATTTTGGGTTTTATGTTTTGCTTTCAATATCATTATTTTTGTTTGCAATAGTAAGAATTTTGTTCTCGACTTCAGAAGTTTGCTTGATATTAATGGCACAAAAGTAACTCACTCACTAGAAGATTGCACCATATAATAACACTATTACGGCAATCCTTAATTGAAACAATAACAAAGTGTTTTCCCCACCACAGTTTTAGTAACAATCTGAGGGATGAGACTGGAGAAATGTCCTTCTCTCAACCAGTACACTACACTATGGATGTCCATGATAACGAAATGATACTTTTAAGCATGTTTTTAGGCTATGCAGTGGTTGTTTACATCTATTTTGTTTCAAACATTGTAGTAAAACATTTAATATGTTGGGTTCTGATGGGATGTAACAGTTGAATTAAGCTCAAGAGGCATTTATACATTATATTCTTCAAGAATCAACGGGTACATATCATTCATTTATATGGATGTAGCAACTAAAGATGACCCCTTTGACAGGCAGTGACCTTCATACAGCAGAACTATGTCACCATTTGCACATGATCCATTAACCTACCCCCCAAACATGTATTCGGTCGACTGTTCTGCAAATGTCCTGCAAAATCGTTGCCTTTGCCCACATTTGGGCTTTTTAGATGTGGTCACCCCAATTCCACCAGTGGAAACATTGCTACTGTTAACACCATCTTTTCACATGTATGGAGAATAACATTATTTCAACCAAACATGTGAATCTGTAATTCCACCTGTCAAAGTGAGATTTGTTACACAGTTGGAGTTTTCTTACATGTAAAACGGAAAATTAGATTTTCACATTTGCAGATGAAATTCACATGTGAGGTGAAAACATGTTATTCTCCTCACGTGAAAAAGTGGTTTTAACATGTGAACTCTAAATTTAATACATGTGAAAATGCAATTTGACATGTGCTTTTTTTTTTGTAAAGACACACACACACACACACACACACACACACACACACACACACACACACACACACACACACACACACACACACACACACACACACACACACACACACACACACACACACACACACACACACACACACACACACACACACACACACACCACACATACACAGGCCTCAGCTTCCTCAGGCAGGGTACTGAATGTTTCACTCTCTGTCTTCCAGTGTGCAGATGCAGGCTCGGCCCAGGACAGCTTGTCCCTGAAGAGGGTGGCAGTGGTAGAGGACTTCTTCGACATCATCTATGCCATGCATGTGGAGATGGGTGCTGACCTTGGTAGAGCACCTAAACACGCTGGCCAGAAGAAGACCTACAAAGCGGTAAGAAGCCGTCCCGCAAGTGATTTATTTTGTCCCTCCAAAGTATTTAGAAGGAAAAAATCTATATATGTTTTCTTTTTGGGGGGGGTAGTTGTTGCAAACAACTATGAAAATCAACCAGTATTCTGCTAAGAATGAGTTTCATTTAGGAAATCTGTTCACCAAGTATTCACACAAATGAAAAAAGAGACATATGTGATTGTGTCTCAATGTAATCAAGGTGTGAAATGATTGTTATTTTCAAATACAATCTGTTTGGGGCTTAGTTGTGGTCAATTTGCAGTGTACAAATTATTATAATTATGATACGGCTCCCTCCTCATCCGCACCGACAAAAATCGGCCCTTGGTTGAATCTAGTTGCCTACCCCTGCTAAAGACTGTACTAAAACATATTCCTCCAATTCTCTTAGAGACTGCCACATAAAATAGACATTTTATAGACTGGCTATTTCTTATTCATAGCATCAGTAGCTACTAAGGAAAAAATGCATCCTCAACTGGAGACAAAAGTAAAATCCATATATACCACATAATCAACAGCATATGCATTCCTATATTAAATTGTTCTATGGTGTATCTGTATTCACCCAGTCCTAGTGTATTCACCCAGGGTATTCACCCAGTCCTAGTGTATTCACCCAGTCCTAGTGTATTCACCCAGTGTATTCAGCATCTAGTTAGGTCTGAGATGCCATGTCTGTGTCTGAAGCTGGGGGGTCTTTGTCTGTGTTGTGAGATAGTTTTTTGGAAGCATGGCTGTTACACCCCCCAGGGACCAGGGCCTTTTCTCCCTCGCGCCTCTCGCCCCTGCCCCGTAGAGAGGTCCTGTCATGTCTCATAGTACGTACCCTTTTGAGAAGGCACTGAGCGCCATTGGGGCATAATATGAAGCTGTCACTGTGGCCTTCTGGGAAGTGCAGATTCCTCTGGGTGGCCTTTCCTTCTCCTCTGCCTCTGGGGGAAGGAGAGAGGGGGGTGAGCTGGGCACCCCTGCTGCCTCGCCATGGTCACATGAAGGTCGCCTTGTTTAGCAGGGAAATGCCAGGGGGGGCAGAGAAGCAGAGATAAACAGGGAAGGGAGCTAGAGCGTGAGAGAGGGAAATATACAGCCAGGTCTGAAATGATTGGCACCCTTGATAAAGATGAGCAAAAAACACTGTATAATATAAATAATACAAATACTGAGCTATGTTGTATGATACAAAAAGTGGAAAATTATATTATTTTATACTAATACAATTGCTCAGAGAAAGAGACTTAGTTAATTAAACAAGTAATAAGAACAATCACAAAAATGTGTTATGAGATTGGGAGAACACATTGGGAGGGATTTTAGACCATTCCTCCTTATAGAATCTTCCCAAATCCTTGATATCCTTTGTCTGCGCTTATGGACTGCCGGCCTCTTCAATTCAAACCACAGGTTTTCAAGTCTGGACACTGAGATGGCCATTGCAAAATGTTGATTTTGTGGTCTATTAATACTTTCTTTGTGGATTTTGATGTGTCTTTGGGATTATTGTTTTATTGTTATTGACTTGTTAATTGTTTACTCCATGTGTAACTCTGTGTTGTCTGTTCACACTGCTATGCTTTATCTTGGCCAGGTCGCAGTTGCAAATGAGAACTTGTTCTCAACTAGCCTACCTGGTTAAATAAAGGTGAAATAAATAAAAAAAAAAAAAATAAATGTTTTTCTGGAAGATCCACCTGTGGCGAATTTTCAGCATCCTGGCAGAGGCAACCAGGTTTTTGGCTAAAATGTCCTGGCACTTGGTTAAATTCATGATGCCGTTAACGTTAACAAGGGCCTCAAGACCAGTGGAAGCAAAATAGCCCCATAGCATCAAAGTTCCATCACCATATTTTACAGTAGTTACGAGGTACTTTTCTGCATATGCTTCTGTTTTTCAACGCCAAACCCACCATTGATGTGCGTGGCCAAAGAGGTCTATTTTCATGTCATCTGACCGTAGCATCGCCTGGATATCTCATACCTACACTGTACTGTAAAATGTGGTGTTGGGTCTTTGGGGCTATTTTGTTTCCACTCGTCTTGAGGCCCTTGTTTTTTTATTACTTGTTAAACAAAACCTCTTTATCTGAGCAATTGCAATAGTATAAAATAAATCATGCTGCCAATCATTTTGAACCTGACTGTATATGAGTCAGCTACACCTGAGAGATAAAATGAGGAGGAGAAAGGCCCCAGCTCTGACCATTCGGAAAGTATTCAGACCCCTTCCCCTTTTCCACATTTTGTTACGGTTCAGCCTTATTCTAAAATGGATCAATTTAAAAAAATCCTCATCATTCTACTCGCAATACCCCACAATGACAAAGCGAAAACAGGTTTTTCGAAAAACGATAAATACTTTATTTACATAAGTATTCAGACCCTTTGCTATGAGACTCGAAATTGAGCTCAGGTGCATCCTTGAGATGTTTCTACAACTTGATTGGATTCCACCTGTGGTAAATTCAATTGATTGGACATTATTTGGAAGGGCACATACCTGTCTATATAAGGTCACACAGTTGACAGTGCATGTCAGAGCAAAAACCAAGCCATGAGGTCCAAGGAATTGTCCGTACAGCTCAGAGACAGGATTGCGTCGAGGCACAGATCTGGGGAAGGGTACCAAAACATGTCTGCAGCATTGAAGGTCCCCAAGAACACAGTGGCCTCCATCATTCTTAAATGGAAGAAGTTGGGAACCACCAAGACTCTTCCTAGAGCTGGCCCCCCGGCCAAACTGACCAATCGGGGTAAGGGAGGATGATCGAAAACCCGATGGTCACTCTGGCAGAGTTTGTCTGTGGAGATGGGAGATTAAGTCCCCAAGAACACAGTGGCCTCCATCATTCGGGGCGGCAGGGTAGCCTAGTGGTTAGAGCGTTGGACTAGTAACCGGAAGGTTGTGAGTTCAAACTCCCGAGCTGACAAGGTACAACTAAACATGAACATAATACAAAACAACAAACGTGAAAAACCAAAACAGCCCTATCTGGTACAAACACAGAGACAGGAACAATCACCCACAAACACACAGTGAAACCCAGGCTACCTAAATATGGTTCCCAATCAGAGACAATGACGAGCACCTGCCTCTGATTGAGAACCATATCAGGCCAAACATAGAACTAGACAAACTAGACATGTAACATAGAATGCCCACTCAGCTCACACCCTAACCAACCAAAACATAGAAACATACAAAGCAAACTATGGTCAGGGTGTGACAGTATCCCCCCCCTCCAAGGTGCGGACTCTGGCCGCAAAACCTGAACCTATTGGGGAGGGTCTGGGTGGGCATCTGGCCACAGTGGCGGCTCTGGTGCTGGATGTGGCCCCCACTTCACCGTAGTCTTATTCCCCCACCTTGTCCGCTTCCGTGGCCTCCTAGCCACGGCGACCATATTTAATGACACTGGACTGAGGGGCAGCTCGGGACAGAGGGGCAGCTCGGGACAGAGGGGCGGCTGCTCGGGACAGAGGGGCGGCTGCTCGGGACAGAGGGGCGGCTGCTCGGGACAGAGGGGCGGCAGCTCGGGACAGAGGGGCGGCAGCTCGGGACAGAGGGGCGGCAGCTCGGGACAGAAGGGCAGAAGCTCGGGACAGAAGGGCGGAAGCTCGGGACAGAGGGGCAGCTGCTCGGGACAGGGGCTCTGGCGCCTCTGGGCAGAGGGTCTCTGGCGCCTCTGGGCTGAGGGGCTCTGGCGCCTCTGGGCTGAGGGGCTCCGGCGCCTTTGGGCAGAGGGGCTTCGGCAGCTCTGGGCAGAGGGGCTCCGGCAGCACTGGACAGGCGGGAGACTCCGGCAGCGCTGGAGAGGAGGAAGGTTCTGGCAGCGCCGGAGAGGCGGGAGACTCCGGCAGCGCTGGAGAGGAGGAAGGTTCTGGCAGCGCTGAACAGGCGGGAGACTCCGGCAGCGCATGAGAGGAGGAAGGCTCTGGCAGCACTGGAGAGGCGAGGCGCACTATAGGCCTGATGCGTGGTGCTGGCACTGGTGGTACTGGGTTGAGGACACGCACAGGAAGCCTGGTGCGGGCAGCTGCCACCGGAGGGCTGGTGCGTGGAGGTGGTACTGTGTAGACCGGACCATGCAGGCGCACTGGAGCTCTTGAGCACCGAGCCTGCCCAACCTTACCTGGTTGAATACTCCCGGTCGCTCTGCCAGTGCGGCGAGGTGGAATAGCCCGCACTGGGCTATGCAGGCGAACCGGGGACACCATGCGCAAGGCTGGTGCCATGTAAGCCGGCCCAAGGAGACGCACTGGGGACCAGATGCGTAGAGCCGGCTTCATGGCATTTGGCTCAATGCTCACTCTAGCCCGGCCAATACGCGGAGCTGGAATATACCGCACCGGGCTATGCACCCGCACTGGGGACACCGTGCGCACCACAGCATAACACGGTGCCTGCCCGGTCTCTCTAGCCCCCCGGTAACCACAGGAAGTTGACGCAGGTCTCCTACCTGGCTTCGCCATACTTCCTGTGTGCCTCCCCCCAATACATTTTTGGGGCTGACTCTCGGGCTTCCATCCACGCCGCCGTGCTGCCTCCTCATACCAGCGCCTCTCTGCCTTCGTCGCCTCCAGCTCTTCTTTGGGGTGGCGATATTCTCCAGGCTGTGCCCAGGGTCCTTTTCCGTCCAATTCGTCCTCCCATGTCCATTCCTCCTCGCGCTGCTCCTGCTGCCGCTTCTCCTGCTGCACCTTGGGGTGGCGACACTCCCCTGGTTTTGCCCAGGGTCCTCTCCTGTCGAGGATTTCTTCCCAAGTCCAGAAGTCTTTATTTCGCTGCTCCTGCTGCTGCCCGTTACCACGCCGCTTGGTCCTGTTGTGGTGGGTGATTCTGTAACGGTTTTCTTGAGGTGAAGGAGAGGTGGACCAAAATGCAGCGTGGTTTCTATTCATGTTTTTTAATAAGACAACTAAACTTGAACATAATACAAAACAACAAATGTGGAAAACCAAAACAGCCCTATCTGGTGCAAACACAGAGACAGGAACAATCACCCACAAACACACAGTGAAACCCAGGCTACCTAAATATGGTTCCCAATCAGAGACAATGACGAACACCTGCCTCTGATTGAGAACCATATCAGGCCAAACATAGAACTAGACAAACTAGACAGGTAACATAGAATGCCCACTCAGCTCACACCCTGACCAACCAAAACATAGAAACATACAAAGCAAACTATGGTCAGGGTGTGACACCGCCCAGCCAAACTGAGCAATCGCGAGAAAGGCCTTGTTCAGGGAAGTGACCAAGAACTTGATGTTCACTCTGACAGAGCTCCAGAGTTCCTCTGTAGAGATGGGAGAACCTTCCAGAAGGACAACCATCTCTGCAGTACTCCACCATTCAGGCCTTTATGATATGGTGGCTAGACGGAATCCACTCCTCAGTAAAAGGCCCATTTGGAGTTTGCCAAAAGGCACCTAAAGACTCTCAGAAACAAGATTCTGATGAAACCAGGATTGAACTCTTTGGCCTGAATGCCTTGCTTCACGTCTGGATGAAACCTGGCACCATCCCCATGGTGAAGCATGGTGGTGGCAGCATTATGCTGTCAGAATGTTTTTCACCGGCAGGGACTGGGAGACTAGTCAAGATCGGGGGAAAGATGAACGGAGTACAGAGAGATCCTTAATGAAAACCTGCTCCAGAGCACTCAGGACCTGACTGTGGTGAAGGTTCACCTTCCAACAGGACAAGGACCCTAAGCACATAGCCAAGACAACGTAGGAATGTCCTTGAGTGGCCCAGCCAGAGCCTGGACTTGAACCCGATCAAACATCTTTGGAGAGACCTGAAAACATCTGTGCAGCAACGCTCCCCATCCAACATGACAGAGCATGAGAGGATCTGCAGAGAAGAATGGAGAAACTCCCCAAATACAGGTGTGCCAAGCTTGTAGCGTCATACCCAAGAAGATTTGAGGCTGTCATCACTGCGAAAGGCGCTTCAACAAAGTACTGAGTAAAGGGTCTGAATACTTATGTAAATGTAATATTTGCAACAACAAAAAAATGTATCCTGTTTTTGCTTTGTCATTATGGGGTATTGTGTGTAGATTGATGGGGAGGAGAGAGGGTGATTTAATCCATTTTACAATAAGACTGTAACGTAACAAAATGTGGAAAAAGTCAAGGGGTCTGAATACTCCAAATGCACTGTAATTAGATGGTAGAGTCAAACGGTCACGGCTTCGGCAGTAGACAAGAGAGAGAGAGAGAGGTTGTTGCAGTCCTTGAGAGAGGATTCCTTCCTCATTCCTCACCATGCCACATAACACAGCATTAACATAATCATTGATCCCAGGCTTTAATAACAGTTCATGCCTCCTTTGCTCCTGCCCTTCCTGACCTGTGCTTTGTCCTCTGACCTTTCCCCTGGCACAGATAGCGGAGACATATGCCTTCCTGCCCAGGGAGGCAGTGACACGCTTCCTAATGAGCTGTGGAGAGTGTCAGAAAAGGATGCACATCAATCCCAACACTGCAGAGTTTAAAGGTAACTAACTTCCCAGTCAACTGGTTCCTTTTGATTCATTTACTGTATATATTTATTCAGTCATTAAATCCTTGTTTGAAAAGAAAGGCCTCTTTCAATGTGATATCTATCTGAATAGCAACAATGCCAAATACTTTTAATGCATCATTATAACATGTATCACCTTCTTACTGCCTTTGTTTAAATTATGAATTGCAATGCTACCACAAATAATGAAATATTAAATTGACTGCTAGTACATTTATAGCTCCATATTCGTTGTGTTTCACACCCTCAACTCAATGTCCAATATGTCGTTTCAATATATCTTAGGTCTCTGTGTATGTTTCGTCAGCCAATTAAAGGTGTGGACTTTGGTTGAAAGCAGAGGCCATCAAGTGATGCAAGAAAGACCCAAGAGGTCCTAAATTATGAAAGAGATGTTCCAAAAGACGTAGCATGGGGTCCCTCTAGTGGCCATGGTGGGGAACACAGACGGCCTCCGATTTAGTTTACAGCATAGTCGTCAAACTCATTCCACGGAGGGCCGAGTGTGTGTGGGTTTTCACTCCTTCCTTGTACTTAATTGATTAATTAAGGTCACTAATTAGTAAGGAACTCCCCTCACCTGGTTGTCAAAAACCTGCAGACACTAGGCCCTCCATGGAATGAGTTTAACGCCCCTGGTTTACAGCATTAGAACAGCAGTCCATGACTCCAGATCAAATCAAATCAAAGTTTATTGTCACGTACACAGGTTTGCTGGTGTTATAGCAGGCGCTGCGAAATGCTTATGTTTATTGGCTCCAACAGTGCAGTAGATTGTATCTCAAATAGAATAAAAAAATCAAAAAGAGAAATCAAAACAAAAAATCAAGAAATATAGAGTACAATTAACAATCCAGAGTAGATATATTAGAGTGAGCATGTGTCAGAATCCAGAATATAAATGTGTTGTGTATAGACAGTACACCATTTGCAAAGGAAATATTAGGATATGCTATTTTGAGAATACAGTATATACTGTACATACACAGTGAGAAAACAACAGTATGTAACAGAATATGAAAAAGGGCCACAGTGCCTACTGGTTGTCATTATTGCCTTTTAATCAGAGACTGCTTCTAATTAAGATCAGAGAAACCAGAGAAACCAGATCAGATGAATGAACTCTCTGGTCAAAGAAAACCAATAGACAGTGCAGGGGAGTATCAGAGACCAAAGGGCACGTGGGAGAAGTCAAAAAGCTCTAATGGCATGTCTGTTTGGTTTGAGCCATGAGAGTTTTGTTCAGTTAAAGTGGTACAAAAGAGATCATACCTGGCTTGCTTGACTTGATTGTTTGTTTTCGAAAAACATCTTACTGTATCTATCTCTATGTCAGTGAAGGCTGCTGAGTGGAGGACGGCTAATAATACTGGCTGGAATGGAGCAAATGGAATGGCATCAAACCATGTGTTTGATTTATTTGATACCATTCCACTTATTCCGCTCCAGCCATTCCCACGATCCCGTAATCCCCATTAAGGTGCCACCAACCTCCTGTGCTCTATATTCTGTACAGAAAATGATCGACCAGCATCCCTGGTCCCGGACCTCATTGACTACAACATGCCCCTGACGGCCACCTACCTGAAACAGATGAAACTACAGTGCATGACTGCCAATGAGCGGGTAAGGCATAGTGTGTGTGTGCGTGTGTGTGCTTGCATGTGTGTGAATGCTGAGCTGTGTGTGAGTGAGAAAGAGAGAGGGGGAGAGAGAGAAAAAGAAGAGAGAGTGACAGTGGTGTGTGTGGGGGGGGCTGATTGAGAGAAATCATCAACATGTTTCACATATCCACAACTTTCTATTGCTTTGTGAGTTGGAGAGACACTGAGAGGTTTACATCCTCTGGAACCGGAGAACCCACTCAGCTGTCATTTTTTGCAAAAATAGAATCACAGATAGACTCAGTTCATCATCTTTGTCTAGAATTTCCCATTCAGCACAAGGCATAGACCTACTAGAAATGATAAAAAAGTGCTAACATTTTTTTTAAAGATGCAGAGGTGGGAATCAACAAATTAACCAAACAAAGCATAGGAGGAAGCAGCAGATTTACCAATCAAAATCTAAAGACACCAAGAGATTAGACTGTATGCCACTGTAGGATACTGAACTCACTGTACTGTGATAGTGACATCAGAGGCAACGCTCCGCCTTGTTCTCCTCCAACACTGGACTTCAATGCACACCCGTGCAGTAGGATTTTTGTGAAATCACCAGAAGGATAGAAGTGTTATTGACAAAGAGAGGAAGCATGTATTATACAACTTGCTGTTTTTTATTTAGGTGAAAACCAGGACCCTATCTAGGTAAGAGCTATTCCCTGTGCTTAAAACCATGTTTAGTCATGTGCATTTTACACATTTATATTTATTTACAATATTGACAATAATTTGATCCATTGGCTAGTGCAATATTATGCCTACTAAACATATTTTTCAGATATTGTGGTGATGCAGCTCACTGTCCGTTTTGAATGAATCTCGCCTTTGCGTGCCCAGATGACATTATGACCGCAGGGAATGTTAGCTTATGTCATTATGATGTCACTTTTCACAGCTTTTGTTTGGAGATTGTGCATGTTGTTTAGACATGCATAAGTGGCTAAATTAATCTCTATATCTCTCTTCCACTCTCTCAATCTCTCTCTCTCCCCTCTCTTCCCCTCCTCTCCCTCTCTTTATTATGTCATGCATCACTAATAGAGCCTTCGGTAAATGCCTCAGTCCTCTACAGAACCCTCAGAGGGATGTGTTGTGTTTCCTCAGGAGGATAGCAGTGTGTGCTTAGTGCTTATTGTACTGTACTGTATGTGTGGGGTTCTGCCAAACGCGTTCTCTTGCATTCATGATATATGCAAGGTTTTTATTCAGAGGCATTAGCAAGTGTATTCATAAATTAGCTAACCCCATCGGCAAAACCCCTGGCCTGGAAAGAGCAGATTTTGTTTTCATCATGCATATAAACCAGGCTGTTTGTAAATTGCCTAAATTACCAGATTAAGTTAGCGAGATCAGGCGGTTTGCAAGGCTAGTTTGTAAGTACCGGTAACCACTTTACCAAAGTATTGGTCATTCATTCTACAAGAGGGCCAAAAGCATGTTGATTGGTGGCGACAAGACAACACTGAGATGTTGACAGAGACAATATCAAATATGTAGGTATTGTGGAGGTTGTTTCTCTGTGTTGGGTTGCTTCTCTGTGACTAGGTACTCCAGTGTATTGCAGAATGTTACATTCAGAGTTGTTGTCCTCCCTGTTGGTAGAGGTTCAGTAGCAGGTAGCCTGGTGGGTAGGAGCGTTGGGTGAGTAACCCAAAGGTTGCTGGATTAAATCGCTGAGCCAACAAGGTAAAAATCACTCTTTCTCTTTCTGAGCAAGGCAGTTTACCCCCAACGACAACTGCTCCCTGGGCGCTGATGAGGCGCTGATGAGATGAATGTTAATTAAGGCAGCCCCCCCACACCTCTCTGATTCAGAGGGGTTGGGTTAAATGTGGAAGATACTTTTCACTTGAATGCATTGATGTACAACTGACTAAGGACCCTTTCTCCCGCTATATAATTAAATAATGTTCAGCACCATCATCGTCGTAGTCTGTGTGGTTGTTTTTTATTTTCCTCAAGCTCTGGCAACTAACCCACTCTGGTCCACTCCTGTCTATGTTCCGCTATAGTGAGCATGTTTGAGGTTTCTTCTTTCCACAGTTAAAAATAGCAGTACTGCAAGACACATTATTTAACAGGGAGATTTTTTCCCTCATTCTTACCCTTTTGCTACCAAAGTTCCACAGTGGTGTTGGCAGTGTCGGGAGAAAATGGCGTTGGCTAAACTGTGACTGTGTACAGTGCTTTCTATTGACATTTGTAATAATGCATATTATTATGTGTGTTTGACATGTGTACTGAATGCTCGCTCACATGAAAATAGTGTATGTGATTTTACTCCTGTAGTCTGCTGCTCTCTACAAGTTAGTGTGGGAGAGGTGGGAAAATGATTGTTATCGATCAATAATGACAAACTTCCTGGCATTGACAACGTAGATGGAAAGCTAATGAGGATGGAAGCTGACTCAATTAACACTTCTATCCGTTGTCTTTAATGTGAGTCTAGAGGAAAGCCTTTGTCGACAGGCCTGGAGGGAAGTCAAAGTCATTCCGCTATCCAGTGGCGTTTTTCGCTTGTACGGCTCCCTGGGCGGACCCCCCCCCCCTCGCCAACCAAAAAAAAGAGCACCATTCTGCACTAACTACTATTTTTATTCAGACATTTGGAATAACACAAATCAATAACCATAATATTTAAAACTATATAAATATTTTAAAAATATATACAAAAATAAGACTCATAAATATAAAAAAAAGTAACAATGACAAATAGAAACACATTTGTGTTGATTTGGCACTCGAGAATCAATACATTACCCATCCCTCAACACTGTCAATCAAGAGTCAAGACTAAACCAATTCATCTTGGTGGTGTGCGGACTGGCTTTATATTATTCTCAACGATTTTGCTCAAACCATATAAAAGATGCAACAATATGTCTGTGAATGTCACAATCGCCTGGAGTGGTGAGTGCAGAGTCAAATGCAGAGAGCAGAGGAACTGGGGAAACCATCTTTATTGGATTCCCAAACGAATGCCCAAAACAATAGGCGATAAATAGACAGAAAAATAGGCCGACCCAACACAGGGCACAAACGGACAGGAACACAAACTCGCACACCATGACTAACAGAAAACAATCCCGCCTAACAGGCTTAAATAGACATGAATCAAGAAACAAAATAAGAGACAGGTTCAACCAATAAGACCAAACAAACAGAAAAGGAAAAAGGGATTGGTGGCGGCTAGTAGACCGGTGACGACGACCAACGACTGCCGCCCGAACAGGCAGGGGAGCCAGTGAAACTATATATTCACAGTGTTATAAATTAATTGTGATTTACAGTGGGGCAAAAAAGTATTTAGTCAGACACCAATTGTGCAAATTCTCCCACTTAAAAAGATGAGAGGCCTGTAATTTTCATCATAGGTACACTTCAACTATGACAGACAAAATGGGGGGGCGGCGAATCCAGAAAATCACATTGTAGGATTTGTAATGAATTAATTTGCAAATTATAGTGGAAAATAAGTATAAGTTTTGTCAATAACAAAAGTGTATCTCAATACATTGTTATATACCCTTTGTTGGCAATGACAGAGGTCAAACGTTTTCTGTAAGTCTTCACAAGGTTTTCACACACTGTTGCTGGTATTTTGGCCCATTCCTCCATGCAGATCTCCTCTAGAGCAGTGATGTTTTGGGGCTGTTGCTGGGCAACACGGACTTTCAACTCCCTCCAAAGATTTTCTATGGGGTTGAGATCTTGAGACTGGCTAGGCCACTCCCGGACCTTGAATGCAACTCATTCTTTGTCCTCCAAACACGACGAGTTGAGTTTTTACCAAAAAGTTATATTTTGGTTTGATCTGACCATATGACATTCTTCCAATCTTCTTCTGGATCATCCAAATGCTCTCTAGCAAACGTCAGACGGGCCTGGACATGTACTGGCTTAAGCAGGGGGACACATCTGGCACTGCAGGATTAAAAGCGTCTGCTAAATGGCATATATTATTATTATTATTATTATCATTTTGACCCCATGGGGTGAGATCTTGCATGGAGCCCCAGATCGAGGGAGATTATCAGTGGTCTTGTATGTCTTCCATTTCCTAATAATTGCTCCCACAGTTGATTTCTTCAAACCAAGCTGCTTACCTATTGCAGATTTTAGTCTTCCCAGTCTGGTGCAGGTCTACAATTTTGTTTCTGGTGTCCTTTGACAGCTCTTTGGTCTTGGCCATAGTGGATTTTGGAGTGTGACTGTTTGAGGTTGTGGACACGTTTATTTTATACTGATAACAAGTTCAAACAGGTGCCATTAATACAGGTAACGAGTGGAGGACAGAGGAGCCTCTTAAAGAAGAAGTTACAGGTCTGTGAGAGCCAGAAATCTTGCTTGTTTGTAGGTGACCAAATACTTATTTTCCACCATAATTTGCAAATAAATTAATAAAAAATCCTACAATGTGATTTTCTGGATTATTTTTCTCATTTTGTCTGTCATAGTTGAAGTGAACCTATGATAAAAATTACAGTTCTCTCTCATATTTTTAATTGGGAGAACTTGCACAATTGGTGACTGACTAAATACTTTTTTGGTTTTTTGCCCCACTGTATTTGGTAGCATTTCGTAGTGTGACTAATTTTACTAATTGCATTAGCACTGTATAAAGTTAGAGGTGCTCTTTTTGATAGATTCCCCTGCTCATTTCTCTGTAAACAAAGGGCACTCAACATGTACTGCACTGACACAAGAAATTGATAATTGTCACGCCCTGACCTTAGTATTCTTTGTTTTCTTTATTATTTTGGTTAGGTCAGGGTGTGACATGGGTGATATGTGTGTTTTTGTCTCATCTAGGGTGTTTGTACTGTCTAGGGGTTTTGTAGATTTATGGGGTTGTTGACATCTAGGGTTTTATGTAGGTCTATGGTTGCCTAGATTGGTTCTCAATTAGAGGCAGGTGTTTATCCTTGTCTCTGCCTGGGAACCATATTTAGGCAGCCATTTTCTTTGGGTATTTCTTGGGTTATTGTCTATGTTATGTTGCATGTTAGCACAGTTTTTATATAGCGGTCACGTTCGTCTTAATCGTTTTGTTGTTTTTGTTTAAGTGTTCTTCGTGTTCTTCATTCAATAAAAAATAATGTATTCACACCACGCTGCGCTTTGGTCCCCTCCATACGACGATCGTGACAGAATAACCCACCAACAATGGACCAAGCAGGGTGGTAACGGACAGCAGCAGCAATCAAAGGACTTCTGGACTTGGGAGGAGATTCTGGATGTCAAAGGACCCTGGGCACAGCCAGGGGAATATAGCCGTCCCAAAGCAGAGCTGGAGGCAGCGAAAGCAGAGAGGCGTCGGTATGAGGAGGCAGCAGCATGGTGGCGCGGCTGGAAGCCCGAGTGGCAGCCCCAAAAATTTATTGGGGGAGGGCACACGGGGAGTGTGGCGAAGTCAGGTAGGAGACCTGCGCCAGCTCCCCGTGCTTACCGTGGAGAGAGAGGGCGCTGTACTGCGCAGGAACTGTGTTATGCGGTGGAGTGCACGGTGTCCCCGGTGCGTGTGCATAGCCCGGTGTGGTACATTCCAGCTCCTTGTATTGGCCGGGCTAGAGTGGGCATCGAGCCAGGCACCATGAAGCCGGCTTTACGCATCTGGTCTCCAGTGCGTCTCCTCGGGCCGGCATACATGGCACCAGCCTTACGCATGGTGTCCCCGGTTCGCCTGCACAGCCCAGTGCGGGCTATTCCACCTCGCCGCACTGGCCTGGCTACGGGGAGCATTCAACCAGGTAAGATTGGGCAGGCTGGAACTCCAGATCTCCAGTGCGCCTTCTCGGTCCGGTTTATCCGGTGCCATCTCCACGCACCAGCCCTCCGGTGGCAGCCCCCCGCACCGGGCTTCCTGTGTATTGCCAGAGCCCAGTTCTCCCTGTTCCTCCTCCCCACACTCGCCCTGAGGTGCGTGTCCTCGGTCCAGTACCACCAGGCCTACAGTGCGCCTCGTCTGTCCTGAGCCGCCAGATTCTCCCGTCTGTCCTGAGCCGCCAGAGTCTCCCGTCTGTCCGAAGCCGCCAGAGTCTCCCGTCTGTCCTGAGCCGCCAGAGTCTCCCGTCTGTTCTGAGCCGCCAGTGTCTCCCGTCTGTCCTGAGCCACCAGAGTTTCCCGTCTGTCCTGAACCGCCAGCCAGACAGGAGCTGCCTGAGCCGCCAGCCAGCCAAGAGCTGCCCGAGCCGCCAGCCAGCCAGGAGCTGCCCGAGCCGTCAGCCAGCCAGGAGCAGCCCGAGCCGTCAGCCAGCCAGGAGCTGCCCGAGCCGTCAGCCAGCCAGGACCTGCCAGAGCCATCAGCCAGCCAGGAGCTGCCAGAGCCGTCAGCCAGCCAGGAGCTACCCTTCAGTCCTGAGCTACCGTTCAGTCCTGAGCTACCCTTCAGTCCGGAGCTGCCCCTCAGTCCAGTGGGGCCCTTTAGTAGGGTTGCCAGTCCTAGGTTGGCGGCGAGGGTCGCCGTTCCTAGGAGGTTTAAGTATTCTTTGTGTTTTTCATTCAATAAAGAAGAATGTATTCACACCATGCTGCGCTTTGGTCCCCTCCATATGATGACAGTGACAATAATAAGAAGATTGTGGGAGCTGTACTGTGAGATTTCAGTGCAGCCTTTGATAATATTGATCATAATCTGTTGTTGAGTAAATTGCTTATTTTTATGTAAGCTTCTCAAACATGTAAAGTGTGTACTGCAAGGCAGCTCTCTAGACCCTCTACTCTTTTCTATTTTCCAATGACCTGCCACTGGCATTAAACAAAGCATGTGTGTCCTTGTATGCTGATGATTCAACCATATACGCTGTCACGCCCTGACCTTAGTATTCTTTGTTTTCTTTATTATTTTGGTTAGGTCAGAGTGTGACAAGGGGTGGTTTGTTGTGTTTTGTTCTGTCTAGGGTTTTTGTATGTTTATGGGGTTGTTTACTACTCTAGTTGTTTAGTATGTCTATGGTTGCCTAGATTGGTTCTCAATTAGAGGCAGCTGTTTATCGTTGTCTCTGATTGGGAACCATATTTAGGCAGCCATATTCCTTGGGTAATTCGTGGGTGATTATCTATACTACGAGGAGAAGTACCGAGGGGAAAGGACTCTGCAATGGAAGCAGGTGGAGAAAGCACAGGAGGAACGGCGACCTTATGAGTGTACAAGGCTAGCACGGAAGCCCGAGAGGCCCCCCAAAATCTGAGGCGGGCACACGAGAAGATTGGCTGAGTCAGGTAGGAGATCTAAGCCAACTCCTTGTGCTTACCGTGGGGAGCGTGTAACTGTTCAGGCACCGTGTTATGCAGAGATGCGCACGGTGTCTCCAATGCGCTATTCTAGCCCGGTGCTCTCTATTCCAGCTCCTCGCATTTGCCGGGCTAGAATGGTCATCCAGCCAGGACGTATTGATCCAGCTCTATGTTCTGGATCTCCAATGCGTCTCCACGGACCAGTGTATCCAGTGCCTCTTCCCCGCACTCGACCTGAGGTGCGTGTCACCAGCCCAGTACCACCAGTGCCAACACCACACACCAGGCCTATAGTGCGCCTCGGCAGTCCAGTACGCCCTGTTCCTCCTCCCCGCACTTGCCCTGAGGTGCATGTCTCCAGTCCGGTAACACCAGTGCCGGCACCACGCACCAGGCCACCAGTGCGCCTCCAGGGTCCAGTATTCCCTGTTCCTGCTCCTCGCACTTGCCCTGAGGTGCGTGTCTCCATCCCGGTACCACCAGTGCCGGCACCACGCACCAGGCCTATAGTGCGCCTCGGCAGTCTAGTACGCCCTTTTCCTCCTCCCCGCACTCACCATGAAGTGCGTGTCCCCAGCCCGCTACCACCAGTACCGGCACCACGCACCAGGCCTACAGTGCACCTCGCCAGTCCATAGCGTCCGGCTACAGTACCCAGTCCAGAGCGTCCGGCTACAGTACCCAGTCCAGAGCGTCCGGCGACAGTACCCAGTCCAGAGCGTCCGGCTACAGTACCCAGTCCAGAGCGTCCGGCGACAGTACCCAGTCCAGAGCGTCCGGCTACCGTACCCAGTCCAGAGCGTCCGGCTACAGTACCCAGTCCAGAGCGTCCGGCTACAGTACCCAGTCCAGAGCGTCCGGCAACAGTTTACAGACCGGAACCTCTTACGACGGGCCACAGACCGGAACCTCCCACGACGGGTGACAGTCCTGATCCCTCCAGTCCGGCGCTGCCAGAGTCTCCCTACAGTCCGGCGCCGCCAGAGTCTCCTGCCAGTCCGGTGCAGCCACTCACTCCAGAGTCAATCATCAGTCCAGTGGCGTCCTCTAGTCCGCCGCCGCCAGAGTCTCCCGCCGGTCTGGCGCAGCCACTCACTCCAGACTCGACCATCAGTCCAGTGGCGTCCTCTAGTACGGGGTCGGTGGTGAGGGTTCCTGCTCCAGAGACATTACGTAAGTGGGCCGAGTCAGAAGTGGAGTGGGGTCCACTTCCCTCACCAGAACCGCCACCTCGGAGTTATGCCCGCCACCTCGGAGTTATGTCGGACCCCAGTAACATTAGCTGTTGCCATTGGCATCGGCTAATTCGGATCGTAATAAATTAAATACAATCAAATCTTCAGCAGCCTATTCAATCGTCCTCAGGGACGAAATCCTAATTTGAGAAATGTCTAAATTTTCTCTCTCTCTCTCTCTCTCTCTCTCTCTCTCTCTCTCTCTCTCTCTATTCTCAGGATGAAAGTTCGGTGAGCAGTGAGGACATGGATATGGCTGAGCCCACGTGGGTCTCTGCTGAGCGTCCCCCTGTCCCTGAGCTCAGTCCCCCCAATGGAGGGATGGTACACAGCCCACAAGCCGCATTGAAAGAGGAAGACGGTACGTCTTTTTGTGTGTTTGTGTGTGTGTTTGTGCGTACTGTATGTTTGTTTGTTTACAGTATGTCCCTGTTTTCATTGGTTGAGTGTGATTTGGGATGTACAGTCGTGGCCAAACGTTTTGAGAACAACACAAAGATATATTTTCACAAAGTCTGCTGCCTCAGTTTGTATGATGTCAATTTGCATATACTCCAGAATGTTATGAAGAGTGATCAGAAGATCAGATTGCAAAGTCCCCCTTTGCCATGCAAATGAACCGAATCCCCCAAAAACATTTCCACTGCATTTCAGCCCTGCCACAAAAGGACCAGCTGACATCATGTCAGTGATTCTCTCGTTAACACAGGTGTGAGTGTTGACGAGGACAAGGCTGGAGATAACTCTGTCATTCTGATTGAGTTCGAATAACAGACTGGAAGCTTCAAAAGGAGGGTGGTGTTTGGAATCATTGTTCTTCCTCTGTCAGCCATGGTTACCTGCAAGAACACACGTGCCATCATCATTGCTTTGCCCAAAAAGGGCTTCACAGGCAAGGATATTGCTGCCAGTAAGATTGCATCCAAATCAACCATTTATCAGATCATCAAGAACTTCAAGGAGAGCGGTTCAATTGTTTTGAAGAAGGCTTCAGGGCGCCCAAGAAAGTCCAGCAAGTGCCAGGACCGTCTCCTAAAGTTTATTCAGCTGTGGGATCAGGGCACCACCAGTACAGAGCTTGCTCAGGAATGGCAGCAGGCAGGTGTGAGTGCATCTGCACGCACAGTGAGGCAAAGACTTTTGAAGGATGGCCTGGTGTCAAGAAGGGCCGCAAAGAAGCCACTTCTCTCCAGGAAAAACATCAGGGACAGACTGATATTATGCAAAAGGTACAAGGATTGGACTGCTGAAGACGGGGGTTTTCCGATTGTTTGGGGCATCCCGAAAAAAGCTTCCCCGGAGAAGACAAGGTGAGCGCTACCATTGGACCTGTGTCATGCCAACAGTAAAGCATCCTGAGACCATTCATGTGTGGGGTTGCTTCTCAGCCAAGGGAAGGGCTCACTCACAATTTTGCCTAAAAACACAACTGTAACGGCGTTCGTTTGTCGAAAGAGAGTCGGACCGAAATACAGCGTGGTGTAATGAAAGAACGACGATACATGAAATAACTTATAATAAACAAAACAACAAACGGAACGCGAAAACCTATTACAGCCTATCTGGTGAACACTACACAAAGACAGGAACAATCACCCACAAAATACACAGTGAAACCCAGGCTACCTAAATATGGTTCCCAATCAGAGACAACGAGAATCATCTGACTCTGATTGAGAACCGCCTCAGGCAGCCAAGCCTATGCTACACCCCTACTCAGCCGCAATCCCAATGCCTACAAAACCCCAATACGAAACACAACATATAAACCCCATGTCACACCCTGGCCTAAACAAATAATTAACGAAAACACAAAATACTAAGACCAAGGCGTGACAGAACCCCCCCCTAAGGTGCGGACTCCCGGACGCACCTCAAAACCATAGGGAGGGTCAGGGTGGGCGTGTGTCCATGGTGGCGGCTCGGGCTCGGGACGTGGACCCCACTCCATTAATGTCTTAGTTCCTCCCCTTCGCGTCCTGGGATAATCCACCCTCGCCGCCGACCATGGCCTAATAGTCCTCACCCAGAACCCCACTGGACTGAGGGGCAGCTCGTGACTGAGGGGCAGCTCAGGATTGAGGGGCAGCTCGGGACTGAGGCAGCTCGGGACTGAGGGGAAGCTCGGGACTGAGGGGCAGCTCGGGACTGAGGGGCAGCCCTGGACTGAGGGGCAGCCCGGGACTGAGGGGAAGCCCGGGACTGAGGGGATGCCCGGGACTGAGGGGAAGCCCGGGACTGAGGGGAAGCCCGGAACTGAGGGGAAGCCCAGTACTGAGGGGAAGCCCAGTACTGAGAGGAAGCCCAGTACTGAGAGGAGGCCCAGTACTGAGATGAAGCTCAGGCAGGTAGTAGGCTCCGGTAGATCCTGGCTGGCTGGCGGATCTGGAAGAGACTGGTTGACTGGCAGATCTGGAAGAATCTGGTTGACTGGCAGATCTAGAAGATCATGGCTGACTGGCGGATCTAGCTGCTCTATGCAGACTGGCAGCTCTGGCTGTTCCATGCAGATTGACAGCTCAGGCTGCTCCATGCAGACTGACAGCTCAGGCTGCTCCATGCAGACTGACAGCTCTGGCTGCTCCATGCAGACTGGCAGCTCTGGCTGCATCATGCAGACTGACAGCTTTGGCTGCTCCATGCAGGCTGGCAGCACCTTGCAGACTGGCAGCTCCTTGCAGACTGGCAGCTCCTTGCAGACTGACAGCTCTGGCTGCTCCATGCAGGCTGACAGCTCCTTGCAGACTGACAGTTCCTTGCAGACTGGCAGCTCCTTGCAGACTGACAGCTCCTTGCAGACTGTCAGCTCTGGCTGCTTCATGCAGACTGTCAGCTCTGGCTGCTTCATGCAGACTGACAGCTCTGGCTGCTTCATGCAGACTGTCAGCTCTGGCTGCTTCATGCAGACTGACAGCTCTGGCTGCTTCATGCAGACTGACAGCTCTGGCTGCTCCATGCAGACTGGCAGTTCAGGCTGCTCAGAACAGGCGGGAGACTACGACAGCGCAGGAGGGAAGGAAGGCTCTGGCTGTGCTGAACAGGCGAGGCGCACTGAAGGCCTGATGCGTGGTGCTGGAACTGGTGATACTGGAGCGAGGACATGCACAGGAAGCCTGGTGCGGGGAGCTGCTACCGGAGGACTGGTGTGTGGAGGTGGCTCTGGATAGACCGGACCGTGCAGGCGCACTGGAGCTCTTGAGCACCGAGCCTGCCCAACCTTACCTGGCTCGATGCCCACTCTAGCCCGGCCAATACAAAGGGCTGGTATGAACCGCACCGGGCTATGCACCCGCACAGGAAACACCCTGCGCTCCATAGCATAACACGGTGCCTGCCCGGTCTCTCTAGCCCCCCGGTAAGCACAGGGAGTTTGCGCAGGTCTCCTACCTGGCATAGCCATACTCCCTGTAAGCCCCCCCTCAATACATTTTTGGGGCTGACTCTCAGGCTTCCATCCGCGTCGCCGTGCTGCCTCCTCATACCAGCGCCTCTCCGCTTTACCGCCTCCAGTTCTTCCTTGGTGCGGCGATATTCTCCAGGCTGAGCCCAGGGTCCTTTTCCGTCTAATATCTCCTCCCAAGTCCAGAAGTCCTTTGATCGCTGCTCCTCACGATTAACAAGGAGAGTTGGCTCAGGTCTGACTCCTGACTCTGCCACTCTCTCCCTGAGCCCTCCCCCAATACATTGTCTTTCCTATAGCCCTCTTCGCACTGCTCCAGCGAATCCCAGGCGGGCTCCGGCACTCTCTCTGGGTCGACCGCCCACCTGTCTATTTCATCCCACGTCGTATACTCCATGCTTCTGCTGTCCATAACGTCCTCCCTTCGCTGCTCCTGCTGTCGCTGCCTGTAACCACGCCACTCGGTCCGTGTGTGGTGGGTGACGAAACACAACATATAAACCCCATGTCACACCCTGGCCTAAACAAATAATTAACGAAAACACAAAATACTAAGACCAAGGCGTGACAACAACAAGAAGTTTCCTCCAGTTTGGTGATGAACAATGCCTTTTCCAGCATGACGATAACTCAGTGCCTCGGGGAACAAAACATCGATAGATTGTGTCCATGGCCAGGAAACTCCGCAGACCTTAATCCCATTGAGAACATGTGGTCAGTCCTCAAGAGGTGGGTGGACAAACAAAAACCCACAAATTCAGACAAACTCCAAGCATTGATTATGGAAGAATGGGCTGCCATCAGTCAGGATGTGGCTCAGAAGTTAATTGACAGCATGCCAATCGCTCGCTCGCTCTCTCTCTCTCTTTCAGATGACGACTCTGAGAGTGCCAACGGACTGCCATCCCTGACCCCCCTCGAGGCAATGGTTGTGGGCAGTGTCCCTTCAGATGGTGTGGCTCCATACAGGGAGGTGACTGAGAACGGGGTGAGTGCTCCCCTGGACTTTAGCACCACCACCTCCTCCTCTTCTTCCTCAGAGGACCAGCAACCAGTCAATCTGACTGACAGACTGCTGCCTGTGGGGAGCCCTGTTGGGACGCCCTACTCAGCTGACGCGACGAGGAAGTCCCCTGGGAAACCAGACTACGGCAACAAGGTAAGGACAGAAAATCCATTTGAATATGGTGTTGTGGCGATAGCCACACCAGATGTTTTATTACAACTTGAATGCTGTTTTGTGTCCTTATCTGTGGCAATAGTAACCGTGTTTGTGTCTTTGTGGGTGTTTACAGTCTCCTCAGCACCGCCCCGGAAGCTATGACTCATTGAAGACGGAACTGAGCATGAGTGCTGAGGACCTGACCTCTGGGCGTGCTCAGATCATCGATGATGATGATGACGATCATGACGACCACGATGACAGTGACAAGATCACTGATGCTGAGGGAATGGACCCAGAGAGGCTGAAAGCATTTAATGTAAGAGTATCATCGCAGCTGTCACAACTAAATATATACTTCAAGAAACTGAAGAAATTGGCCTTTATGCAACACAATTTGTCTTCATGTAACCCAAATATCTACAAAGAAGTTAAGTTAGCACGTTTTCAAAATAATATAAATGTCAGAGAGAAAATGTAAAATGGCACTGCTCAACCTTATTGTGCATTTTGAATGTTTGTTTTGCATTCACTATATCTTCTCTCCTCTCATCTCTCCCCCTCTTTATTTAATGCCTGTCCTTTACTTTGCACCCTCTTTCAAGCTCTACCTCCATGTTTACTCCCCCACTTCTGCTGTTGCTCTTGTTGTCTGTTTACACATACCCCTCCTGCTTCCCCCTACTCTACACCCCCTCCTCCTATCTCCCCTCTACACCTCCCATCATCTCGTCTCCCTTCTAAACCTATCTTCCCCCTTTCTTCCCTTATACACCCAATCCTCCTCGCTCTCCTCCCTTCCCCCCTCTATCTCTACCCTCTCAGATGTTTGTTCGCCTGTTTGTGGATGAGAACCTGGACCGCATGGTGCCCATCTCCAAGCAGCCCAAGGAGAAGATCCAGGCCATCATCGAGTCATGCAGCCGACAGTTCCCTGAGTTCCAGGAGCGCTCCCGCAAGCGCATCCGCACCTACCTCAAGTCCTGCCGCCGTATGAAGAAGGTTGGTTTTGAGGTAGGCACTGTTCCCCTCAGTATCCTCCCCATAGTCCCTAGCCCCCCTCCCAAATCAAATCAAATCAAATGTATTTATATAGCCCTTCGTACATCAGCTGATATCTCAAAGTGCTGTACAGAAACTCAGCCTAAAACCTCAAACAGCAAGCAATGCAGGTGTAAAAACACGGTGGCTAGAAAAAAACTCCCTAGAAAGGCCAAAACCTAGGAAGAAACCTAGAGAGGAACCAGGCTATGTGGGGTGGCCAGTCCTCTTCTGGCTGTGCCGGGTGGAGATTATAACAGAACATGGCCAAGATGTTCAAATGTTCATAAATGACCAGCATGGTCGAATAATAATAAGGCAGAACAGTTGAAACTGGAGCAGCAGCACGGTCAGGTGGACTGGGGACAGCAAGGAGTCATCATGTCAGGTAGTCCTGGGGCACGGTCCTAGGGCTCAGGTCCTCCGAGAGAGAGAAAGAAAGAGAGAATTAGAGAGAGCATATGTGGGGTGGCCAGTTCTCTTCTGGCTGTGCCGGGTGGAGATTATAACAGAACATGGCCAAGATGTTCAAATGTTCATAAATGACCAGCATGGTCGAATAATAATAAGGCAGAACATTTGAAACTGGAGCAGCAGCACGGCCAGGTGGACTGGGGACAGCAAGGAGTCATCATGTCAGGTAGTCCTGGGGCATGGTCCTAGGGCTCAGGTCCTCCGAGAGAGAGAAAGAAAGAGAGAAGGAGAGAATTAGAGAACGCACACTTAGATTTACACAGGACACCGAATAGGACAGGAGAAGTACTCCAGATATAACAAACTGACCCTAGCCCCCCGACACATAAACTACTGCAGCATAAATACTGGAGGCTGAGACAGGAGGGGTCAGGAGACACTGTGGCCCCATCCGAGGACACCCCCGGACAGGGCCAAACAGGAAGGATATATTAGTAGATGGTAGTCTTATGATCTTACGAAGGGGGGTTGATTGTAGAGTGGACTTTATTAGTTGCCATATATGACAATGACTTCAAGTGAAATCCCAAGTTCAAGAACATTGGAAAACAGCAGCACACGAACATGCCCAAACCATCATTTCTAGCTCAGAAGCCCGAAAAGAACAGCACGTCATGGCTGTGATTTGTAACAGACTTCAAACATTGGCCTATTCTACAAACAGAGCTGATGCTCCAGCCTGGTGTGTTCTCATACAGACGATCAGAGACGCGCTGGTCCATTCTTTCCAAATGCCTTACTGTTCGATCTGGGAACTATAAGTGTGGAAGATGTGCTCAATGCAGTGGCGATTATAGCATGTAAATCTTGGTGGGGCAAACAAAATTTAAAAAATTGGGGATGCATGCCTCCAAAGCCACTACAAAACACTGAAACAATAGATTAATTGCACTATAACGGTGACAAACTCTGCCCATAAAGCTGTCCTAACAGTAGAGTCCCAACAGCAGTCCCAACACCTTACCACTGTTACATCTGGCTATCTTGTCTGGCAGCGAAACAGTTCATTCAGCCTAATTTACTGCCTTTAAAAAAACAGCTGATATGGCTGACTTGCTTAAACAAATGTGGTTCCTAATGACAATTGAGATATATAAACTATGGCATAAGGGGACGAAAAGCGGATAAGAGGCAATCCGTAATTCCGATTAAGACATTAATGAGCGAGCTAGGACGGACGTAGTCAATACAACTATTTGTTCAACACTTGTCATGTACAGCTACAGAATTCAGAACATGGCCATTCTTTTCTTACAGTGTTCTCCCTGTACACCAAGTCAGAACCGTAGGATAAATAAAAGGGGGCATATAAGCAGACAATGAAAGCTCTTACAATATTCAATGATGACATATCTCTAAAACAGGTTATAGGTTAGCTAGTTTTTTTTCCCAAGTTCCCAGTTGTCTTGAACTCACTGAAGTCAGATTTCCCAGTTACGAGTTAACAGTTGTTTTGGGTGTTGCAGAAATCATGCTGGATTGACAGCATGGCCAATGTTGAATGTTTACCATTTTAAGCTTGTAAAAGAGACCCTTAAACTCAGAATTAGAACCACACACCCACTCCACTGTATAGCAGTTTGTATGCAGCTTTTTTAACTTAATGATTTAGATTTTTTTTTACATTGTTTGCAAAGTGATATGTAGAATGTATTAATGCCAAAATAACATGCAAAACAGTCAAACCCAACCCAACCCAAGCAGGTTTTGCCTGCTTTGCATGTTATTTTGGCATTAATACGTGTATATATATTTTGGCATTAGTACGTGTCTACATATTTTCAGTTTGTTTTAGTTTTTTGCAGCTAAAAATGTGGTGCACAAAACAGAATGACGTGTCGCCACTGGTTCAATGTAACAACACTGCAACCTGTAAATACTTCCCACACCCTCCCACATGCTCTTGATTCTCTGATTTAGAAACATTTTGGAGTGCCACAGTTTCCCAGTGTTCTTGAACTTGGAATTTAATTTGAAAGGGGTTGATTGTTTGTAGAGACTGGGATGGCCAGGATTTGTAGAAAGCTATCATTTTGTATCTGCCAATGTAAAATTTCAGAATCAAGTTTCATGAACATGCATAAATATTCACTCATTCACACATGAATATTATACTGCACACCCTTAACACTATTGTCTGTGCTGTCAGACACGGCCCACACCCCCACACCTCACCTCTGCCATGGCAGAGAACATTCTCGCTGCTGCTTGTGAAAGTGAGACACGCAACGCTGCCAAGAGGATGCGACTAGATGTCTATCAAGGCCCTGTGAGTGTACATGTATATATATATGTGTTCACAGAATGTTTGTATTGTATTTGTTAATTCATGTTATTTTGGAGTGTGTTTGTTTATACATGACAGTAAATGAAGTCCATGTTCTTCTGTCAGTAACATCATTACCAGTATGTACATACAGTAGATTCAAATACTGTATATCTTGCTAAAAATGTACATGTTCTTATTACTATGTTATTTTTCCTATTACAGTTTAATAACTATTGTAGCTACTCCTGTAGGAGGAACCTGCTACTGCTGATAAGAATGGCTCCAGGGACCCGGCCTCAGTTGCCTCCTCAGGCTTCTCCCTGGCTGCCTCAGCCTACTCCCAGTCCCAGGACCCAGTATACACCAACGGCACCAACAGGGGCCTCAACTACAGCTTCCGCAGTTACGGAGCAATGAGCAACAACCTGCCAACCACCGGTGCCACCACCACACAGACCAATGGTAATTAGCTTCTACCCAAGTCCTAGACTGAGATTCAGTTAGAATGTGTTTTTGTACTGTATGTACCTGTATCTATATTAGTGTGATTATTGATTGCCTATATTGTATATAAATAATTGGTAACACTTTATTTGGATAGTCCATCTGTAGATGCTCAACAGGGTATCTACAGACTATCAGTCATTTTTTAACGAACTATCTACTAGCCCCAACCTTAACCCTTACCCTAGCCCTAACTCTAACTCTAACCTTAACCCTTACCCTAATGTTTTTCTAAACCTTACCCTAACCCTAACCTTAGGAAGCAGTTGCATAGCAACAGCTAGTTTGTTGACAGTATGACCATCTGTAGAGCATCTACAGATGGACTAATCTAATAAATTGTGACCCAGTAATCTTGTGCTTTCTTTTCTGTATGGGGTTATCACACTTAAAGTACACTATCATTTCTCTCTCCAGGTCCCACTGATCTCAGTATGAAGTCTGTGGCTCCTACATCCTCTTCCTCCAGTTCTAACAGTCACAGTGGTCAGGGTGGAGGTGGGGGAGGTGCCTCGGCTCAGCTCAGCCCCCCTGAGGTCACAGCGGTGAGGCAGCTCATCGCCGGGTACCGAGAGTCTGCCGCCTTCCTGCTCCGATCTGCAGACGAGCTGGAGAACCTGATCCTGCAGCAGAACTGAACCATAAACAGGCCAGACCGGGCGAACTATGCCGTGCCAAGACCCGTCTCCCCAGACTGTCTGTCTGTACTATCACCCTCAGTCAAACACATTCAGACAGACAGACACTTAATTAAGAGTTTAACTGAGTAAAGTGTCAAAGTAAAGACTAGGAGTAAAACTGCATCGCACAATTGGGCCATACAGATAATAGATACTGTATATGGTCACAGGAATGCAAAGAATTTACACAAATATAAAATCCATACATTCAAACTAATCTTAGTGCCCAGTTAGCTTTTTACATTCCCATAACAAACCTACTCCTCACCCACTTCATTCATACCCCAGAAACACTGCAAAGTCACCTCCTTCCATGGATTTTCTTTCTAAACTGAGGAGGTATTTGTCAAACATGAATTATTGCTTCATATTTGGCATTATGACACTGCTCTGTTAACCTCAACAGTAGTTTTTAAAGTTTGAAGGTTTAGGTATGTAAAGTGTGATCATAGAAAAGGGGGATGTTAAACCTGGAGGGTAAAGTACTGTAATGTGTCCAAACCTACAGGCTTTGGATTGTAGGCAAAAGGTTAATGCTTCTGGCAAAAGTGTGTAACAGGGTGCAATATGGAAGATAATCAGTAAATGCAAGCCAATTTCCACATACTCAGTCTTTTTGTGGGACTTTGTGCAAAGGGAGGTCTTCTTAGTGTACCTCTACCTCCTCCTCATGCTTTTAGTCTCAGCATGATGAGCTAGTAAAACATTCCCCCAGAGATAGCAGATATACCACAAAACGTTACTGGGAGCAGTAACGTAACTTGCCAATCAGGAATGCTGTGTAAAAAGAAAGTATGTCTCATGGCAGCACTGTAGCTTCATTGTTGTCTGTTCTGAAAGATGCTCTTCTTTATCTGGAACCTCATAACTGAGGCCTTTCATTGACTGGCACCAATCAGACAGATGTGAATAGGACAGAACCTGATATACAATGATAGTAGACTTGAGGTCAATGAACCTTTGTTCAGTAATTTGAGTTCATTTCAGATACTAACAGTTTGGGTTGGTTTAAGTCAGACAGATATGAACAGCATATGGTCGTCTCATGGAAATGTATGGTGAATGCATTGTGCTCCTTGTAACGGCTGTTGGTCTGCTATAGAGAAAGATTTCCCTCAAAATCCCACCATATTCTCTCCACCTCAACTCCTTTTTCTTACCGGTCTTTGCATTTCTCATTAGCAGAAATTATGACATAAAACACACGGTTTAAAAAAAGAAGCAAAAGACAATCTTGATCATGTGTGATGGCATCACAGTTTACTCAACAGTTCCTTGCTATGGTGTGTGTACTGTATGTGAGAGCAGCACAGAGTACTGTAGCCGTAACATCCTCTCTATCAACATACTTTGACAGGCCAGTCATTTGAGCACTTTGTCCTAAGTGGTCGTTTTATTGTTGGTAAACGTTGGCATTATTTTGGTTTGTTGTGTAAGTGAAGTGGAGTTGCCCTTTCAAAGCTCTTTAGTAAAAAAAAATGCTCTGTACACTTAAATTATTTTAAGTAGTCAACCTGGTCAGCACCTTAAACAGTGCATTAGGAAAGTATTTGGACACCTTGACTGTTCCACATTTTGTTATGTTACAGCCTTATCCTAAGATTGATTACATTGTTTTTTCCCCCTCATCAATCTACACTCAATACCTCATAATAGCAAAGTAAAAAACATGTAATTAATTACATATTCAAAACTGAAATATACATTTACATAAGTATTCAGACCCTTTACCCTACTTTGTACTTTGTACAAAGTACTTTGTTGAAGTACCTTTGGCAGCGATTACAGCCTCAAGTCTTCTTGGGTATGACGCTACAAGCTTGGCACACCTGTATTTGGGGAGTTCCTCCCATTATTTTCTGCAGATCCTCTCAAGCTCTGTCAGGTTGGATGGGGAGCGTCGCTGTACAGTTTTTTTCAGGTCTCTCCAGAGATGTTCAATCGGGTTCAAGTCCAGGCTCTGGCTAGGCCCCTCAAGGACATTCAGAGACTTGTCTCGAAGCCACGACTGTGTTGTCTTGGCTGTATGCTGAAGGTCGTTGTTCTGTTGGAAGGTGAAACGTCGCCCCAGTCTGAGGTCCTGAGCATTCTAGAGCAGGTTTTCATCAAGGATCTCTGTGTATTTTTCTTTGTTTTTCTCTGTTTATCTTTCCTTCGATCCTGACTAGTCTCCCAGTCCCTGCCGCTGAAAAACATCCCCACAGCATGATGCTGCCACCACCATGCTTCACCGGAGGGATTGTGCCAGGTTTCATCCAGATGTGATGCTTGGAATACAGGCCAAAGAGTTAACTCTAGGTTTCATCAGACCAGAGAATCTTGTTTCTAATGGTCAGAGTCCTTTAGGTGCCTTTTGGCAAACTCCAAGTGGGCTGTCATGTGCCTTTTATTGATGAGTGGTTACCATAAAGGCTTGATTGGTGGAGTGTTGCAGAGATGGCTATCCTTCTGGAAGGTTCTCCCATATCCACAGAGGAACTCTGGAGCTCTGTCAGAGTGATCAAGTTCTTGGTCACCTACCTGACCAAGGCCTTTCTTCTCCGATTGCTCAGTTTGGCCGGGCGGCCAGCTTTAGGAAGAGTCTTGATGGTTTCAAACTTCTTCCATTTAAGAATGATGGAGGCCACTGTGTTCTTGGGGACCTTCAATGCTGTAGAGATTGTTTGGTACCCTTCCCCAGATCTGTGCCTCGACACATGCACTGTCAACTGTGGGACCTTATATAGACAGGTGTGTGCATTTCCAAATCATGTCCAATCAATTGAATTTACCACAGGTGGACTCCAATCAATCTCAAGGATGATCAATGGAAACAGGATGCACCTGAGCTCAATTTCTAGTCTCATAGCAAAGGGTCTGAATACTTATGTAAATAAGGTGTTTCTGTTTTGTTTTTTTATGTGCTAAAATGTCAAAATACCTGTTTTCGCTTTGTCGTTATTTAGTATTATGTGTAGACTGATGAGGAACATGTTTTATTGAATCCATTTTAGAATAAGGCTGTAACGTAGCAAAATGTGGAGAAAGGGTCTGAATACTTTCCGAATGTACTGTAGATTTGTCAGATAATTCATATAAGAGAGGAATGTATTTCAGTGTAATTTATAATAAATGATGTCAGCAGCACATATATCTACTACATTGCTGTGACGATGATCATTCCAAGAACAGGACAGTCTAAAATGACATGCACAAAATCATCTGTAATTTATTTATTGTCACCATCCATGACATAATTTGACTTCTTTATTATATTTGAAATGTATAATCTATTGCAAGTTTGGAAGCACTTTACAGCTCAGGATAAAACAACACGGTATATATTTGTAACCGGACATTGTTACAGAACAATCATACTTGATTCTCATGTTCAATTTACACATTTAAGATACACATGCCTGACAATGGGTTGATCATGGTGGTCTATGATGAGAGCTGATATGAGTGTGTGTTTTACTTTTTAGTTTGGATGTCTGTATTGATTTAAATGTAGATGATTTTTGTCCACTAAACTGATCATCTTATGGATAACATATTGTGGAAATCATTATTAAAATGCACAATATTGGGTTTTAAAGTACATGGCAAGAATCAGCCAATCCCACAGTCTTAACTAAATCACTTCAATCTGAATTTTTACTAGCAACACAAGAGAAGTGCTGTTTTAAAAGAGAATTATATTTTGCACGCATCAGACTTCAGAAATGTTATTTTCGCGAGACTAGTCAGGCTTTAGAAACTGTTATTTTGAGCTCAGGTGTGTGTACACATTTGAATGCAGGTTAAAATAAATATTTGAATAGACTCATTTGGATGAATCAACTTGATAGCACCTTTTTTTCAAAGAGTGTAGGTACAGCTATCTAGAACATACTGTACAAGAATCCTTTAAATAATCATTTGTGGTTCCAGGGTAGAACCCTGTTGGGTTCTATGTAGAACCTTTTCCCCAGAGGGTTCTACATGGAACCCCAAAAAGTTCTACCTGGAACCAAAAAGAGTACTACCTGGAATCAAAAAGGTTTCTCCTATGAGGACAGCCAAATAAGCATTTTGGAACCCTTTTTTCTAAGAGTGTACCCACTGGGGCACCCACTGGCTGAATCAATGTTGTTTCCATGTCATTTCTAGGAAATTTCGTTGAACCGACGTGGAATAGATGTTGAATTGACTGTGCCCAGTGGGTAGAGTTCTGTCCTGATACACTCAAATGTCTTCCATGTCTCCTTCACCTTGCCCCTATTTTACTTTTGGCCAGCCATAAGCTCCAACAGCCATCAGTAAACTGCCATCGTCACTTAAATTGACATTTTAGTCATTTAGCAGACGCTCTTATCCAGAACGACTTTACAATTAGTGCATTCATCTTAAGATGGCTAGGTTAGACAACAACATATCACAATGCAGATACACATTATGTTATTGATGCCGGGTTGATCTAAATTCACCTTTCTAACTAACGCATCACTTTTCTTTGTGTGTCCAGAAAAGGGTCTCTTCTTAATGTGTCTTAAGACTACGAGCTACATTTTCATGTGTGTGCTGCAGTTACTGTGATCAATGAAACACAACCATTTGTAGACATATTTTGTTCCAGTGGATTTCTCGTTGCATTGGCAGGACAATTTAATGTATAGATGTTTTATAAAAATGTAGCGTAAAAGCCCTAGTAACTTGTGGATTGCTGATGTGGTCAGATATATGTATAGCTGTACAAAAGGTTGTAAAAGAAACATTTTAAACCTAAATCATTTTTCTGTGGTGTACAGCACGGTTCCAGAAAATGTATGTGGTTTCAAGTTCAACCCTTGCCTGTTTTAACAGTTGGTGGTGCTCTGTAAAACTTCTATTGTTCTTGATATTATTTTATTTGTTACTTCTCCTGCATTAGCCAGAGACTGTAGTTCTGTGCAGGGGGTTGTAATGTACTGTATACCAATGTGAAGCTTTGTATTTTTTCTTTCAGTTTTTTTGGACTCAGTGAAAGTGTGATGTTTACATGTACAGATTTTTCCAAATACTTTACATTTTTGTCCATGATATTTTCTCACCTACCCTTCCTGTTTAAATTTGCTCAGACATTTATTTAGTGCATTATATCAAATGCAGACAGATGTGACTGCTTTGAAAGGTGGTCAGATGACATTCACATGGTCGAAGTGAGGCTAGACTAAGACAACCAGGTTGGGGTTGGTATCTGGTGATGGCTGATAGCATCAGACTCTTTAGGGATTGAGGAGTGAGAGTGAGCGTCATGCCAGTTCAAAGTGCACCATGAATAGCCTACCTCTGTCTGAGATTTATCAGTAGCATAATGATAAACAGATTCCTATTGAACGATTGCAGATAACCCAGCCACCTTTTCCCTTCTGAATAGCCGTGTTTTAACAAGCTCCTGGCGGGTGGAGTCAAATGGATTCATTAGCATGTAACTCAGTCACTGAGCAACATAATATAATGGTAGGAGGATCACAGTAGTTAAAACGCAATGGTAGCCACTCATTCTATGATGGTTCTATTGTGATCACATTCCCTGGTTGTTATAGGGTACACTTTGACCTCTCGTAACAGCTCCTCAATGATGTGATGTAAAAGCCATTCCCCTCTCCTGGTCCTCAAGGGGGAACACAAGAACCTCAGGAAACGCTGAATCTCTGAGTTTATTTTTGTTCCATTATGATATTTAATGATGACAGTAAAGTCTCTCTACCTGTTACCATAACATTTATATGAAACGTTTATCATTGTTTTGTACATTTATCATTGTGATTTAAAAGTGGAGCTTTTTCCAGTACATGTGACTGAATATTTAGATTTTTTTGGAAAAGTGTTTATAGGTATAAATATTAATTAATATATGTGAAGCGACTAAAAAGACAAAAGAAAACATTTTCATCTGTTTGTTTCATGCAAAGCCGCCCAGGCGGGATTTTCTCTGCCTCTTACATATCACTAATGATGAGGGACTTGTTCTTGTTTTGAAATAGCGCTTTTTCAGTGTAACATCAACGCTACGGTAAAAAATGTTGGTTACCAACAGCAGGATTGCAAGCTTCTCTTCAGAGAGGTCAGTAACTGAATAAAACCGAAACTTGGCTACTTTGATACATTTCTTGGATTGGGAATGTAGTGGAGACAATGTTTGAGGGAGATGGATATGGAGAGATAAAGTTGGAAAGATGGAGTAACCTTGTGGATAGTTGTGCTCTGTTGCCATGGTGAGGCCTTCGTTCTCTTTATATAGATACTGTATATAATAACCACAGAATGACCAGGTGAGGATCCAGCTGTACATAATCATTTTCAATGTCACTATCTGAGCTGCTGCACCTCCTGAATGTGCCTATATCCACTGACTCCAACACAGTTATAAAGATTTGTCCATACTCTGTCACATTTACCTTTGCCATGCCAATCACTCTTTTTAAATTAGTTGAAGTACATAACTATTCACTGTCTCCTTCCAAGGCCTCAAATACGTTTAAAATGTGTATACTTAATCTGTCACGTAGAGATAATTATGCAGCATTTCCAGTCCATCCGGCTCTGGAAGCCAGTAGAATGATGAGGTCATAAGATGCAAAACATCAAACAACACCTGAGAATGAGGGAACAGAGTAAATGACTCTCTGCTTCGGGGAAGGTCTTCTAACCGTGTACCACTATGCAAAGAACTGTAGTGACAGCCTAAGTCCACAGGAGGTCAGCAACGGGTCAGAAAGCAGCAGCAGGGAGACTGAAAGTCCAGTCCATTTAAACTTCAGCAAACCAACAACAGCCACGAGGGCGCAGCATAGAACAATGGCCAACTGACAGTAACAGCACTGACTGCAGATTTGTGGGATTTTTTGACGAGCTTCACAGATGCTTTAAGTGTGCCCATACATACAGCATCTGCTAATAGCCTGTGTGTTTGAGTGAATTACCTCAGTCCAATCTTTTTGCAATTGACTAAGTTAGTGTGTGTAAAGTTATTATCAGGTGTATCCATTCCAAAGAACTGAGAGTATTCTGCATCATGTGAAGAAATAATCTCAATAGTATTTCCCTAAAATGCAATCCTTCATTTAAATTAGAAAATTACTTCATTTCACAGGCCTCTTCAGTTCTAATGGGGTCCTGAGCAATGGCCTAATTAAAGACGTATTTACATTTAATGGCGACTGAGTAGAGGTTTTGAACGAATAGGTTACATGTTTCTGGCTGCCTACGGTTACATGTCTGGCTAGGATCAAAATGCAAAAGCTATTTCACACTCAGAGCACGGAAATGGACCAAGCATCCAGTTGGAGGGAGAACTTAGTCCTGTCTTGACTTGGCGAGAAGGTACCAGAAGTATGGGCTGGATTTCCCACTACCATGTTTCACATGCAGCAATTTATCAGACCTGTGATGCTGATTGGGGTTGCGTTATAACTGAATTATAACAATAACTTGCTTATTCTTAGAAACATATTCTTAGAAACATATTATTACAGCGCTATAACACTAACTTACTATTTGTATTACACAACTTATTCTCCAGAGTTTATTCTTTAAAACTTTAGTTTCCCAGAAACATGTGGAGGTGACCTAAGTGGTAGTTTACTGCCAGGAGCCCTCTGTTGTTGACGCTTAAAGACGTAACTGAGCTTATCAATCATCAATCACTTCCGGAATCTCTGTGTTTATGTTTAAATTTCACATTGGGACACGTGTAAATACTCAATACATGATCCCAGTGTGTACACATTCTCCCTGCGTTCAGAGATTGGTGGCCCTAGCCACAAACCAACTGAGACAGTGATACAAACAATGTGTTCTTTCCTACTCATAATACTTATAGGTTACTGGTTTATTCTTTTTAAAGGGTTAAATGGGAGACCTTGGCCTTGGCTTTGACCTTGGCCTTGGCTTTAGCCTTAAACCTAACCCTAACCCTTACCCTAGCTTCATGTCCACATCCCAGTTCCATCCTAACACTAACCTCAACCCTAACTCTAACCCTAGCTTCATGTCCACATCCCAGTTCCATCCTAACACTAACCTCAACCCTAACCCTTACCCTAGCTTCATGTCCACATCCCAGTTCCATCCTAACACTAACCTCAACCCTAACCCTTACCCTAGCTTCATGTCCACATCCCAGTTCCATCCTAACACTAACCTCAACCATAACCCTTACCCTAGCTTCATGTCCGAATCCCAGTTCCATCCTAACACTAACCTCAACCCTAAGTCTAACCCTAGCATCATGTCTACATCCCAGTTAAACCTAAGACTAACCTCAACCCTAACTCTAACCCTAGCTTCATGTCTACATCCCAGTTAAACCTAAGACTAACCTCAACCCTAACTCTAACCCTAGCTTCATGTCTACATCCCAGTTCAACCTTAACCCTCAACCTTAAACCTAACCCTAACAAATCATATTAACATTTATTTGTTTCATACACAGTTTAGCAGATGTTATAGCGGGTGTAGCAAAATGCTTATGTTACTAGCTTCTAAATATGCAGTAAAATGTCAAACAAGTATACAAATAATTAATAAAAAATACAAAAAACACCCAACCAGAGTAATATTAATGATGTGTCCCACTCCTAATAGACTCCATGTTACTGTAACATTCTGTGTGATGTGGAGAACCCCATCATCCCACATCCCCTCCGTTCCTCCACCTCCCAACTCTACTGTGAAAGTTTGGAGGCTGCATTCTAGCTCAGTAGATCTAGTGGGTCACAGCTCAGACTCGGCCAGGCAGCTATAGGTTTGCCCCAGATTCCCCTTATATCACTGAGCCCATGATGAGAGACTGTCTATCTGGGACTACCGGGCCTGCTGCCACACAAGGCCCAACCTGATACCACATATAAAAATGACATCTGAACCCACTCACCTCTTACCCACTTTACGTAATGTCTGTTTCTCTGTCTGTTTGTCTTTACTTCTCGCCCTTTCATACTGTAGTGAAAGTGCTATTTGTGTCTCTCTATCTCTCAACCCCCCCCCCCGTCCGTCCGTCCGTCTCTCTTTCTCACCTGCTGTGCTCCCCTAAACTTTGAGCAGGGTAACCTACAATATCCTCTGTCCTCTGAGGTAAAATAAGGAGTGCCAGTCACAGCGTATGCTCGGACCATGCGTGTGCTGGATGCGAGATTCCCATGTCTGTAGGTGTGACAGATTTAGAGACTGGAATATAATTAGAAAGGCTAAATCCGGAATAGCAACAGGGAGCGCAGGGGGAGGAGGGTGCGTTGAGTGTATTTGTTGAAGGTTATGGTGTTTGTTGAAGCAATGGTATTTAGGTGCTTAGTCTTTAAATCACACATTGACGCAGGTCAGGTGCTCTTTGTCAGTCACATGTTTAGTTATGTTCCAGGTTATTGTTTTGTTTGAACCCATTTTAAACTGTTAATAAGGATTGCTCCTACCGTTTTTCTGGCCTGTAATGTTCATTTCCTGTGTTCCAGTGGCTGAGTAAGATAAGTTCAAGATTATTTTCTTAAAGCTCTCCCGGTTGTACAATGGCTTCTCAAACTGTAACGGAGGGGGGGTTAGAGTTCATGTTTTTTAATAAGAGAAACTAAACATGAACACGAATGACAAAACAACGAACGTGGCAAAACCCGAAACAGTCCTATCTGGAAACAGTCCTAAAGTGGTGATCCTAACTGGCCCAAGACAGGGAATAGGGGAGGGTCTGGGACAGGCGGGAAACTCTAGCGGCTCTGGACAGGCGGGAGACTCTAGCGGCTCTGGACAGGCGGGAGACTCTAGCGGCTCTGGACAGGCGGGAGACTCTAGTGGCTCTGGACAGGCGGGAAACTCTAGCGGCTCTAGACAGGCGGGAGACTCTAGCGGCTCTGGACAGGCGGGAGACTCTAGCGGCTCTGGACAGGCGGGAGACTCTAGCGGCTCTTGACAGGCGGGAGACTCTAGCGGCTCTGGACAGGCGGGAGACTCTAGTGGCTCTGGGCAGGCGGGAGACTCTAGCGGCTCTGGACAGACGGGAGACTCTAGCGGCTCTGGACAGATGGGAGACTATAGCGGCTCTGGACAGACGGGAGACTCTAGCGGCTCTGGACAGACGGGAGACTCTAGCGGCTCTGGACAGACAGGAGACTCTGGCAGCGTGGTTAGAGTTCATGTTTTTTAATAAGAGAAACTAAACATGAACACGAATGACAAAACAACAAACGTGGCAAAACCCGAAACAGTCCTATCTGGAAACAGTCCTAAAGTGGTGATCCTAACTGGCCCAAGACAGGGAATAGGGGAGGGTCTGGGTGGGCATCTGTCCACAGTGGCAGTTCTGGCGCTGGACGTGGACCCCACTCCACCATTGTCTTTGTCCACCTCCTTAGTGTCCTTTAAGTGGCGACCCTCGCCACCGACCTAGGGCTAGGAACCCTAACAAAGGGCCCCACTGGACTGTGGAGCGCCTCTGGACTGAGGGGAGGATCCTGGCTGACTGGCGGCTCTGGAGGATCCTGGCTGACTGGCGGCTCTGGCAGGTCCTGGCTGACTGGCGGCTCTGGCGGATCCTGGCTGACTGGCGGATCTGGCGGCTCCTTGCAGACTGGCGGCTCCGAGGGCTCCTTGCAGACTGGTGGCTCTGGCGGGTCCTTGCAGACAGGCGGGAGACTCTAGCGGCTCTGGACAGGCGGGAGACTCTAGCGGCTCTGGACAGGCGGGAAACTCTAGCGGCTCTGGACAGACGGGAGACTCTAACGGCTCTGGACAGACGGGAGACTATATCGGCTCTGGACAGACGGGAGACTCTAGCGGCTCTGGACAGATGGGAGACTCTAGCGGCTCTGGACAGACAGGAGACTGGAGAGGAGGAAGGCTCTGACAGCGCTGGACAGGCGGGAGCACCTGTAGGGCTGAGACGGAGAGACAGCCTGGTGCGGGGGGCTGCCACCGGAGGACTGGTGCATGGAGGTGGTACTGGATAGACCGGACCGTGCAGGCGCACTGGAGCTCTTGAGCACCGAGCCTGCCCAACCTTACCTGGTTGAATGCTCCCTGCCAGTGCGGCGAGGTGGAATAGCCCGCACTGGGCTGTGCTGGCGAACCGGGGACACCATGCGCAAGGCTGGTGCCATGTACGCCGGCCCAAGGAGACGCACTGAAGACCAGATGCATAGAGCCGGCTTCATGGCACCTGGCTCGATGCCCACTCTAGCCCTGCTGATACGAGGAGCTGGTATGTACCGCACCGGGCTATGCACCCGCACTGGGGTCACCGTGCACTCCACAGTCACCGTGCACTCCACAACATAACACGATGCCTGCCCGGTCTCTCTTGCCCTCCGGTAAGCACAGGAAGTTGGAGCAGGTCTCCTACCTGGCTTATAATAATAATAATATTCACCACACTTCCTGTGTGCCTCCCCCCAATACATTTCTGGGGCTGACTCTTGGGCTTCCATCCGCGCCGCCGTGCTCATTTAGCCAACTCCATTCTCCTGTAACCCTCCTCGCACTGCTCCAGTGAATCCCAGGCGGGCTCCGGCACTCTCCCTGGGTCGACCGCCCAGGAGGACCAAAATGCAGCGTGGTTCGAGTTCATGTCAAGAGAAACTAAACATGAACACAAATTACAATACAACAAACGTGGCAGAACCCGAAACAGTCCTATCTGGTGCAGAGAACACAAAGACAGGAAACAACCACCCATAAACCCCAACACAAAACAAGCTACCTAAATATGGTTCCCAATCAGAGACAATGACTAACACCTGCCTCTGATTGAGAACCATATCAGGCCATACATAGAAACGGACCGACTAGACACACAACATAGAATGCCCACCCAGCTTACGTCCTGACCAACACTTTAACAAGGAAAACACAAAAGAACTATGGTCAGAACGTGACACAAACCTTATTTTCTTCTGTTTAGTTTCACGGTCAGTCTGCAAGACAAAACAACTACTGTTTAGTTCATCTGGTTCAAGACACCTGCACTATCAACTTCGATGTTGACAGATTGTTGATTCCTCTCCAGTTATAGATCTGTCAGCATGGCAAGAATGTGAAAGTGTATTGCGCATGCGTACAGAATATCTTTGGTGCATAAATGAAACGCTTAAGCGACCGCAATAACTATTGGGTGCTATACATATCACACTGTGCATCACAACATGTACTGTAGGCTATGTCACAACATGTAACATGTATGTACAGTTGAAGTCCGAAGTTTACATAAACTTAGGTTGGAGTCGTTAAAACTCGTTTTTCAACCACTCCACAAATTTCTTGTTAAAGAACTATAGTTTTGGTAAGTCGGTTAGGACATCTACTTTGTGCATGACACAAGTCATTTCCCCAACAATTGGTTACAGGGTGGATGTATTTCAAGGCCTACCTTCAAACTAAGTGTCTCTTTGCTTGACAACAGGGGAAAATCAAAAGAAATCGGCCAAGACCTCAGAAAAAAATGTGTAGACCTCCATGAGTCTGGTTCATCCTTGGGAGCACTTTCCAAATGCCTGAAGGTATCACGTTCATCTGTACAAACAATAGTACGCAAGTATAAACACCATAGGACCACGCAGCCGTCATACCGCTCAGGAAAGAGACGCATTCTGTCTCCTAGAGATGAATGTACTTTGGTGCGAAAGTGCAAATCAATCCCAGAACAACAGCAAAGGACCTTGTGAAGATGCTGGAGAAAACAGGTACAAATGTATCTATATCCACAGTAAAACGAGTCCTATATCGACATAACCTGAAAGGCTGCTCAGCAAGGAAGAAGCCACTGCTCCATAACCACCATACAAACTACGTTTTGCAACTGCACATGGGGACAAAGATCATACTTTTTAGTGAAATGTCCTCTGGTCTCATGAATCAAAAATAGAACTGTTTGGCCATAATGACCATTGTGATGTTTGGAGGAGAAAAGGGGAGGATTGCAAGCCGAAGAACACCATCCCAACCGTGAAGCATGGGGGTGGTAGAATCATGTTGTGGGGGTGCTTTGCTGCAGGAGGGACTGTTACACTTCACAAAATAGATGGCATCATGAGGGGGAAAGATTATGTGGATATTTTGAAGCAACATCTCAAGACATCAGTCAGGAAGTTCAAGCTTGGTCGCAAATGGGTCTTCCATATGGACACTGACCCCAAGCATACTTCAAAAGTTGTGGCAAAATGTCTTAAGGACAACAAAGTCCAGGTATTGGAGTGGCCATCACAAAACCCTGACCTCAATTCTATAAAGAATTTGTGGGCAGATCTGAGAAAGCGTGTGCGAGCAAGGAGGCCTACAAACCTGACTCAGTTACACCAGCTCTGTCAGGATGAATGGGCCAAAATTCATCCAACTTATTGTGGGAAGCTTGTGGAAGCCTATTCGAAACATTTGATCCAATTTAAACTATTTAAAGGCAATGCTACCAAATACTAATTGAGTGTATGTAAACTTCTGACCCACTGGGAATGTGATGAAATAAAAGCTGAAATAAATCATTCTCTCTACTATAATTCTGACATTTCACATTCTTAAAATAAAGTGGTAATCCTAACTGACCCAAGACAGGGAATGTTTACTATGATTAAATGTCATGAACTGTAAAAAAAAATATTTAAAAAATAAATAAGAGTTTAAATGTATTTGGCTAAGGTGTATGTAAACTATATGTAGCCTGTATGTAATATATAATAATAATAATAATATATGCCATTTAGCAGACGCTTTTATCCAAAGCGACTTACAGTCATGTGTGCATACATTCTACGTATGGGTGGTCCCGGGGATCGAACCCACTACCCTGGCGTTACAAGCGCCATGCTCTACCAACTGAGCTACAGGACCACTTGTATGTAAGAGCCATGTCTACAGGTCTCTTTTGCTAAATAGATGTTCTCAATGAGAATAACTTGTATAACTATACAGTAGGTTCAATTAAATGGTTAACTACAGTAACTGGAGTAAGCATTGTTGATGACTTCAGTCAGTGTAAAACTAGTGAACTCTTCCCATTAACTCCATGCTTTAATGAACAATCCTGAAAGTGTATTTTATTGGATCCTTGTTGATATAACTAGGTGTTGACTCCACCATGCCAATATGTTGAGATCATAGAAAGACCGTATCAAAAATATAGTTGACATTCACTTTTATTCCCAAGAGATTGTACAAAACAATATGACTGGAGTAATGCAGAATGTTCCACAGTTGGTTGATATATATTTCAGAACAGAACAGGTGTAATGTATTATATGAGCCATCGTCTTTATAAATTAGCTGTTGCTAATCACATTGCAGCCTAACCGGGTTCATTCCATTCAGCAAGTACATCAACACGTTGTAATACAGATTCTACACATCAGTAATGACATGAACAAACCTGACAATGGAGATCTCAGGATTGTTATCGGGTTACATATTGTGGATGCCAGAACTGCTCCTTCTAAAGTCTGTCTACCCTCTTTCAGAGCCATGGCCATTTCACATGTTCAATATAGTGGCTATTAGTTATAGGAATATTCACTCTTGTTATAGAGTAAGTTATTATAAACTACACTTTCTCACTAACTAGGCTAATCAGGTGAAATAACTAGAGAGCAATTTCTGCCCTAATCTTTTCTGTGTGTAAACTTTATATAGACTAAAATATATATTTAGGGACTTTAAATACAATTCAAGAAAAATGTATTAAATACTTTGATTTATTTAACAGCAAAAAGCATGATATCAGACAGACATTTGGGGAAAAAAATGGCTTTTTTAGTCTTTAATTATAAAAAGATATAATATATTATTTATAAACAAAGAGGGAGGAAATGCAGCCTCCATCACTAAAATGTAAAAAAAAGTAGTCTCCGCTGCCTCCATCTCCATGGGGTGGTGAGGAGTGGGATGTTGAGGAGAAGGAGTTAGGAGGGTGGTGGGCTCCCATGTTCCATCTTCCCAGAGTCACTGCTTTCACTGAGCTGCCTCTTCAACACCATCTCCCTGGCAATACAAGTCACCTGACCGTTGTTCACCGTGTACGTTCCACTCCTGCAACAAGAGGGAAATATTGTTTAGACAGAGGTACATGGCTACAATTAGTAACAACTGGTTACTCAAAATTAGACATACAAAGAAAGGAGAAATCAAGCACAACATTTAAACCATGCATGGATTTGATCCATTTATGTGACTCTTAGGTTAGTGAACTCACTTCTGTTCAGATCCAACCATGCTGCCAGGCTGGTTCTGTTTGTTTGCAAAGAAGAAAGAAGACCACCAGTGACCAGAGTCCTGTCTCTGCAGACCTAAGAAAAATAATACAAAAGGAAGATTAGGAACCTGGTCAGATCAAGTTGCACAGAGAGATAGAGGATATGTTCCTCAATAAATTTGTCAGAGAGAGTGAGTTGAAATGCACCCCTTTCCTTACATACTGCACTACATTTGACCAGAGCCCCAAGGGCCCTGGTCAAAAGTAGTGCACTATGTAGAGAATATGGTGCCATTTCAGAGGCACCGTTGCAGTATTCTGATCATCTGTACCTGGGGGGTGTGGAATGACTTCGCCAGCATACTCAGAACTGCCACAAGAGCTGTTGCTAGAGGTGGATCCTATGCGCCTTCTGTAGTAATCATGGGTGGCGATGAGAGAGCCGGTAGATGGAATTGCTGCCATTTTCTTCGACCTTTCCTTCAAAAACGCTCAAAGATGGAAGATGGGAAACCTAAGGGAGAGAGAGGAAAGGAGAGAGAGAAGAATGGATTATTACGAGTGTGGAAACAGGAACCTTGCAAGCAGAGGCAAGTGATACTGGGATGAGCCAAATAATATTGTCTATGAATGCTGCATGCTAGATCTCACTGAATGTGCCATAACACAACATCCTGAACAAAGACAAAAAGCTGTGCAAAAGCCTTTGTGCAAATTGACAACCTATTTCATGATTACTAGCATCATCCATTAACAGAAGCATATCATTAGCCTATTATAGGCAGGTCTCAATGTTGGCTTAGAGAGGTGATAGAGGTCAACAGTTGAGAGTCTGATTTCAACACCATGTTCTGAAAATAACTGGACAGTGCGGTGCCCGGGTTTGCAGGTATAATGTCCCAACTTCCGGGAACCTAGCCAGGTAACAGAGTGCTGTGCACCAGCTAGGTGCGTGGCAGGCCTCAACACTGGCGCTAACCACTACAGGACCTCTAAGGTACTGACTAAGCCACTCGAAAAACAGAATATAGCAGTAAGCAGGACTATACAGGAATCAAAAACCTTTTTCCAAGAGAAAGGTTGCCAACAGTTCAACTGTGGTAAACACTCACACTGACATCTCAAACACTGCAGTGGAATGAAACATGCCAAAAATGTGATTTTACTCCCCAACCAAACTACATTACTATAAGCAAAAGTAAATAGTTTACTGAGAAGCAACCTCATGATTACATGGTCGATGCTAAGTCAGTTCTAACATGTCCAAACCGGTCCAAACAGGACAGAAGCTCTTGTCCAGATGGCTGGGGATTGCCAGCCTAATTCTCATCTGTGCTACATAGGCAGTTGCAAAAAAAAAAACTCTCAAGGATAAACCAATTCCTTTCGCACAGTGGAAAAAGAAAGTTTAAATAAATGTTTACTGCTGTGGGGCACATTAGATGTGTGAATGTGCATCTGCATTACATATTATATTCATACTGTACTCTAGACAAGGCTCAATCTTTATAAGTACTGCTGTACACACTTTTAATATTCATATATTGTCCAAACTGTATATAATGTCCATACTGTATATACATATATATTTATATTCCGGACTCTGACATTGCTCATTCTGATATTTTTTGTATGTGTGTATATTGTTAGGTATTAGTGCACTGTTGAAGATAGAAGCATAAGCGTGTCGCTGTACCTGTGATTACATCCACAATGTATATGTACAGACCGATAAAATTAGATTTGATTCATGCCAACAGGATCTGTGCTATCCCAGGTTCCTTGGGATGTCCCTACCCTATTGAAGTTTAAATGTAAAATGGTTAAGATTAGGTTATGGTTAAGGTTAGGGTAAGGGTTAGGGTAGGGAGGTCCCAAGGATACTAGGGAGCAAAGACAATGCCAGCAGGGGACCAATACAATATAACCTCACGTGCAGCACAATAAATGACAGTGACACTGGCAGGTGCATAATAAACAACAGACCATCCAGATAAAATATAGATGCAAAGAGACTAAAACATCAGCAGTCAAAATCCACATACCACATACTTATTACATTATTAAATACAATGTGAAATGTACATTTGTAATGATTAGTGCCAGGACAATAAATACAATCTAATTTAGTACCATAGCTCTTTCTTTAATAGGTCAATATATAGGATTGGAAACACATTGTCCATTATTAGACAATATAGGTTATACAATTGACATTGAAGATGGCATAGTCAGAGGCCCATATTGTTTGCCTTTATCTAAAAGCAATCAAATCAATCTTACCTTTTTGTTTGGTGATGCTGCAAAACAACAAAGGATTGAGAATGAGGGTCGGTTGGCAAAGATCAGTGAATTACACTAAAGGACTCTTATTGCCCATTTGTGGGTATATTCTCTGAAAGGACCCTTCAAGGTCTTTATTGTGTCGTCAGTGTAGGAATAGGCAGGCTACTGAAGAGCGAAAGGCAGGTAGCTTTATACGGTGCAGGATATGACGCCTACTGGACGAGCTGCTCATGGGCGTGGACAGGGCCATTTTATACAGCGTTTGCACCAGGCAAGGCAAGCACTCAATGAAATCGCAATCATTGGTTGCAATGCCCTTGCCACGTTAATTCTGTGGAAACAATTAAAAAAACACGAAGAACTGAGCATAAGTCAGCGAACATTAACCCAGTGAATGTTCTGATTCACTGTTTTCATTGGTTTTTCTAGTTATGGCGTGGAATTTCGCATTTAGGAATTGATCATAACTCTAGCAGAGCATATGCCATGATGTCATTATCAACATTTTTATTTTCAGTATTTGTAAGATGTTTGAAATCAGATATAATATCTAATCTCTTGTTCAAGGTTAAAAACTATAATTTTATCAACTTTCCCTGGTGGTCTAGTGGTTAGGATTCGGCGCTCTCACCGCCGCGGCCCGGGTTCGATTCCCGGCCAGGGAATACGTTTTTCTTTGACAAAAATGACTGTTACTGTGAAACAGCAATAATCACGTTTGTGTATCTCGTTAGGCTAACCGTTATGTTATCCAAAATCATTACACATGAGACCAGACCACATATAATACGTTTTAATTAAAAATTCTCAAAGTACAAAAATACTTCACTGTATGTACATTTGGGATTGTTATCTAAACCTCACGTAGCAGGATATAAGTCAACAGTAATATTTTCCTTCAATCAACAGGACTATATAAATAGCTGGATATTGGAAATACTATTTAAACATTTTAAATGAATGAATGGTTGGAACCAACACTGACAAAGCTATACAAAATGCATTACTCCTATCTCACAACTGAAGCTACATTCTATAAAATTGTAGAAAAACATTTGTACCTCGATGACATTCAATTCACAGTATGACATTTTAAACCCCCCCCCCCCCCCCCACTCCAACAACAACAACAAAAAGTTAAATATCTCTGCATAGCCCACACGGAATCCATAGAAACTGTATTTGGTCATTTATTCATTCATCAACATCCTACAAAATGTTTAATGTCTGATGGGGTAGTGTGGACAATGACATCAGGTGAAAGTGATTAAAGGAGTATAGATGGAAGAGGGAAAATTAGGTGGATTATGTTAGAAGGAACCATTGTTCTGAGATGGGCTTCTGCCAAACCCAGAGATATTTCCGTCATTCCCTCGACTTCCGGACACCTTGTTCTGTGTGAGAGACAGGAAACAGTAGAGAGATGAGGAATTGAATATCAAAGACGAGACAATACAGTATTTTCTGATCTTTGTGCTTGTTTGTGATTGTGAGAGACCACAGACACTAACCTTCACGCTTCCCACCATGTCTTCAAAGGACTTGAATGTATTGGAATGTCTAAGGCAGAAAGATAAATGATCTCTAAAACAATTTAAATCACTTTGAGGTAGAGAACCATTTCAGGTTATACGATTCACTGAAAGATAAATCAAACTAAATGTAACTTTTTTTACTTGCAGCATTAATGTAATTATAATCTCGTTCACCAGAGTCTTCCTCCCCAAGCGCTGTTCGCAATTAGCCTGGGGATGAGGTTAATATAATTCAAATGTCATTCACCGCCTATGGAGGTACTGCAGGAAGTAGTAGTAGGGCAGAATATCAGGGATGTCAGAGAGTGAAACAGGCGGGCCCAGTGTCTTACCTTACCTCATACTCATAGCAGGCACACTGATGGAGTGGCCCAAGGAGGGGCTGGTGTTTCAGAGAGCAGAAAGAGAGACAAAGAGAGATGAGTAAGAGCAGTACAGCATGTAGTAGGGCAGGCCTACAGCAGTACAGCATGTAGTAGGGCAGGCCTACAGCAGTACAGCATGTAGTAGGGCAGGTATACAGCAGTACAGCATGTAGTAGGGTAGGCCTACAGCAGTACAGCATGTAGTAGGGCAGGTCTACACCAGTACAGCATGGAGTAGGGCAGGCCTACAGCAGTACAGCGTGTAGTAGGGTAGGCCTACATCAGTACAGTGTGTAGTAGGGTAGGTCTACACTAGTACAGCATGTAGTAGGGTAGGCCTACAGAAGTACAACGTGTAGTAGGGCAGGTCTACAGCAGTACAGCATGTAGTAGGGCAGGCCTACAGCAGTACAGCGTGTAGTAGGGTAGGCCTACAGCAGTACAGTATGTAGTAGGGTAGGTCTACACCAGTACAGCATGTAGTAGGGTAGGCCTACAGCAGTACAACGTGTAGTAGGGCAGGTCTACAGCAGTACAGCGTGTAGTAGGGTAGGCCTACAGCAGTACAGTATGTAGTAGGGCAGGCCTACAGCAGTACAGTATGTAGTAGGGCAGGTCTACACCAGTACAGCATGTAGTAGGGCAGGTCTACAGCAGTACAGTATGTAGTAGGGCAGGCCTACAGCAGTACAGTAAGTAGTAGGGCAGGCCTACAGCAGTACAGTATGTAGTAGGGCAGGTCTACACCAGTACAGCATGTAGTAGGGCAGGCCTACAGCAGTACAGCGTGTAGTAGGGTAGGCCTACATCAGTACAGTGTGTAGTAGGGTAGGTCTACACTAGTACAGCATGCAGTAGGGTAGGCCTACAGCAGTACAGCGTGTAGTAGGGTAGGCCTACAGAAGTACAACGTGTAGTAGGGCAGGTCTACAGCAGTACAGCATGTAGTAGGGCAGGCCTACAGCAGTACAGCGTGTAGTAGGGTAGGCCTACAGCAGTACAGCATGTAGTAGGGCAGGTCTACAGCATGTATTAGGTCAGGTCTACAGCAGTACAGCATGTAGTGGGGAAGGTCTACAGCATGTAGTAGGGCAGGCCTACAATAGTACAGCATGTGAGCAAGAACAATAGATAATATCAGTAGCAGCTTAATTAGGTGAAGGGTGAAAGGTCAGCAACATTAACATGCATCTATCAGCAGTTCACTCAGGTCTAAACGAATGCAACACTTCACCCAGTAGTTAGTTATAGTTAACTAGTTAGTTAGTTTATGTAGATCACTCAGGTCTAAGGTAATATAGTATTGCAGGGCCGAGGAGCCTGGACCCCGAGGCTAAAGCTAATGCAACAGTCTGAGAATACATCACATTGAAATCAAGATGTTTTATCATCACAAAGCTTCAGAGGTGAGACAATCTGGTGCAGTAGGCTGGAGTCCAAGGCACTCCTACTATCCTTACCGAGGTGGGCTTGGCAAAGGCAGTGCTCTATCCGGTAAGTGTGCAGCATCACAGGAAAGAGATGGGGATGGAGAGATGGGTCAGATACAGTAAAAGAGGCCACATGGAGGTGTAAATTGGCAGTGCAGTGTATGTGTGTGCGTGTGCGTGTGCGTGTGCGTGTGCGTGTGCGTGTGCGTGTGTGTGTGTGTGTGTGTGTGTGTGTGTGTGTGTGTGTGTGTGTGTGTGTGTCTGTGGGTTTGTGTGTGCTTGCCATTAATGGAAAGCAAAAATGCATCACATCGGTAGCTACCCTTTACACAGGCTCCATTTAAAGGCTTTGTAGGAACAGTACAGTAGATAAACAGATATTGTTGCCAACTAAAACAGGCTGATCTGATTGGATTAAGGCTGTTGTTTTCTCCCTGGCATTAATAAACAAGTCCGGATGAAGAAACCTTTGTCCTCAACAAATGTGTCCTGTGAAGATGAACTGCATGAAAATAGCTGAATATACAGTATTTAGCTGGATTAAAAAGATGGATGGATAATTTAACAGATTAAGAAAAGAGATGACGAATATGAAAGGTGGCCTCAATAGTGGACAGATTCATTTTAGAGGTGTCAAAGGAAGATGGAAAGAATGGGAGGATGTATGGGAAGATAATAAAAGAGTAAAGGGAAGGCTGAGGGTGAGGGTACCTCATTTCTCCCAGTCTCCTTGTGATGGCCACACCCATTGTGGACATGGCAGCAGTGCTGATCTGTCCTGCATGAGAAATAGTGTCATGGGTCATCTTATACCTAGAGACACAGAGAGGGAGAGAGTGTTGACTAGATGAAGTGCCATGAGTTTTTTTTATTGTTGAAAAGGGCAATTCACAATCTCTATGTCACGGAGGTACTGTGTTCAATTACCCAATAAGTGGTATTCTATTCATATTTGTATATCGACCACATCCTCAAGTTCCACTTTTGTGTCTCCTCCCATTCCTTAAAGTAGATTTAGAATTGGAACAACAAAAAGTAACATCTCTGAGAGAACCTCACAGTAACGAGCTCCGTGCAGCAACAGCAGCAGCAGGACAAATTGAGTGAGCATGGATGGACATTTACGTTTGAGTTATTTAGCAGACGCCCTTATCCGGAGTGACTTACAGTAGTGAGTGCATACATTTTTCGTACATCATCTTCATCCCTGTCCTAGTGCATATAGCAAGATACTCCCACCCCCTCTGTTTTCACCAACTGAAGTGCTTCCTCCCTGGCCAGGCCAGCCATAGCCTGTTGTGTTAATGCTACTGCCAGTGTTAAGACAGGCTATTAGACAGGCTATTAACAGGAATCTGATCCTAGTTGACCTCAAAATCCCATCAGCTGTCCCCACATATTACTTGTTAGTTGACATGTGAGAACAACAACACTTTTGGAAAACCCCATCTTAGAAAACACTAAGTACCAAACATGAGAGTGCCTTTCAGGAGTACCCAGAAACTATGACGCCAGGCTAAAACAGGGTGCTGACATTGCATGCTTTTCCACAACATTCTGCCAGAAATAATAATAGCTACAATAGCTTCTTTGGCAGGCATGGTTGTTGTTTGACCTTTGCCCAACTTTTACTCACATTAGGTCAGAGTCAAAACCTCCCTGGTTCATTTGGCTCTTCATTAGTTTGAAATCTATTTACAGTTTTGGAATGCCTTCAATTCTGATACTATTCTGATGCTATATCTGATGTATTATTGTGAAGCTCTTTCTAATACCTCAGGTTATTTTAAGACATTTTTCTGGTGGTGGTGATGGTGTATAGGTGGTTGAAGCAGCGTGATATCATGATGGCATCTCACAGGAAGTACTTACATGTTGGAGGTCTGGACTTCATGCCAGCCTTTGGACATGTTGTGTTTAATCTCACTGAAGGGGCCCATACCCAGCTGCCTCTTGATGTCCAGCGCATATTTCTCTTTGGCCAACAGCACCTGCCGCAATGTCTGTATCTCATCCTCTGTCTGAGCAGAACAAAATGACAGAAAAGTTTACCTTCAAGGAACCAGAGGTAGTAATAATAATTGGATTGGAAATGATTCTATGACTTGTCTTTTTGCATTAATTTGGGTATGATGCTAAATGAAATCTTTACAAAGTATTATCCTAAGAGACACATTGATCAAACATGAGTATGACAATGTCTGACAACATGAGGAATGGGACAAAATGGCTACGCTGGACAGACACAGAGGGAATAGTACCTTTGCTAGCTCCATCTTTAAATCATCCTCATCCTCCTCTGATAGACCGTTAGTCAGACCATTTCTTGATATTCCAATGGAAATGTTCCTTGGTGAAACATTCTCCCCACTGCAACCTTTTAAAAGAGTATAGATGTTACGGTCTGAAATGCAAACCATAGATGCTTAGGCATACATTTTCGATCCGTTGTTGACATTAATTACAGTAGCTACTGGCCATTCAAACATGCAGTTAATCTTCATGAAGTAAATAATACATGTATGTAGTCTAGTCATGAACGACACGTTAGAAGGACAGGCCGAAAATGTCCTGAACAAATGTGTAGCTACATCATGTAGGCCAGCCACTGTGTTGACCCAGTACGTTGTACTCATTTTCGCCCAGTGCGCTGTCCATGGTAATGAATTATATGGCTACCTGTAGATCTAACAATAACATTGCGTGTGGCCAATCACGCATAGCAGTAGAGGCTAGGTAGTCTAATATAACGTATTGTACCTACCCGCGTGATTCTGAGTAGGATCTCAGTTGTTAATTAAACAATTGAACAATCTAGACTTAGTAAATTAAATGTAACCGACTTACCTTGCCTATTCATGATCAGCAGACTTATGAAAAACTCTGTTTCACCTGGTACGTATTTTCCGTGTTCAAGCTAACGTTGCTCTTGCTAAATGGAGTCCAATCCCTACTCGTCGATACTAGATCTCTCAAATGCTTCTCTATGCTCAAATGCAGCCTCACGCAATGGTTTACATGCCTAAGCCATTTACAGAAAAGCGAAGAAAACACTATAATGTAGTCTTATTGGAAATGTAATGTTGTTTATTCAAGAGAAAAAAAGCAACCTATAATTAATTATAAGAATGAGTTACTCTTCCGCACGTGAGAGTGTGTGTGATAATGAGGAATGAGCTCCGGTTAGGTAAACAATAGGTATTTGTATACAGAAGATGCGCCACATTGATAATCGATGCTATTTTACAGTATAAGCTACTTTCCCAATTAATGTTGTAAGAACGTTGCTGCTAATGCGGGAAACTCAATTTGGGCACCTGTGCAGATTGCTGGATCTTTGGGAAAATATCCATCAGGTGGTAAAATGAGCGAGGGCGCGAAACAGAGGATTCACAGCACGGGCTCTGTCTCCATCTACTGGCAGTATTAATGCACCAAGCCGCCTTTCATATTCTAGTGTTGGCTTATTTGAAGGTCCCGGTCGGCCTAAGAGAATCATATATTTGTAGCATACTGTAGAAGCATGCGAATTGAAATGATAAAGAAAACAACAGTAAATGTTCAGGAACATTTATTTAACAACAGCAGATCAATGACCCACTTTGTTTTCTTTCACACACACATTACCATGCTACAACATAAAGGTCCAGATTTATACGTAATATTTAAGTGTATGTACAACAGACCTTAACCATTAAACCATGCGTTGCAAAATTTAATGGCCACATCAAAATAAAACATCCTATTTATAACTATAGCCGTTCATCATCAAAACATGACAAAATATGTTAACTTAAATAAAATAAAGTTCATAAAATTGATAATAAAATTATCATTATACTATATACTATGTCATCTGTATCGATACATTTTTATGGAACCATTTCCTGATCATTGGTCCAATAGTTTTTTGAACTCACATTGCATTCAACTCATTTAACAATTAGCATTTTCCAACATCTCAACGAAGAAGCGATAACAGGTAGGAATATCTATGGGGCGGTTTCTGAGGAGGGCACAGCAAACACTGTAAAAGGACCACACACGTCAAACAACCATACCATCAAAAGCAGAGGGCAGATGAGAGGAGCTCAGACATCCATTGTAAACCATTGAAACATAATTGGCATTAATGAAACAAACAAATTAAGATAATGGCAGGTTATGCATTAGTTACACTTTACATATATTTAGTTGTATATATTTATATTAAAAACATAAATCTATTCTGGTTATAGGATAAGAGCTGCCTGTGGTAGTGCTAGCCCACTGATGAAATTACTTATGACCTAAGAAAGTACCAATATCGACACTCAAAATTCAATGATGGTAAAAATAAATTAACAAAGCATTGGACAATTACAACACTTCTGAATTCCCTACAACAGAATGATAAAAAACAAGATAAGATTCTTCAAATGCTCCCAACTTTTCCCTACACCCATACAGTAGTCTTTTTGATCACATCTAAACATAAATGAACAGTGCTTGGAATGAAAACATTTCCCCCTCTAATTGGATCAGGTCATGGTCCTTGGGTTAGACAGTGTGGGGTAACACTCAGAACCACAAGAAAATTAAGCACAGGTAAAACATCAAATAACTTGATATTGAGAACAACCACTCAAATGTGCAGAGACGTGTTGCTCAGAGATGTCTGGGTCACATCCCAACAATCCAACGGGACTGTGGGTGGCACAGTGGCAAGTAAAACTAAACCAAATATACATGACTACATATGTTAACAAACCTGTGTGTGATATTTATCTTCTGGTGTTAGTCAGTTCTTCGATGCAGGGAAGTCAGGGGCAAGATTACAAGCATTCAATTCAGATTTTAGGGGCAGGACAAAGCGATGCTTCCTTCACACAAGAACAGACCAAACCAAGCCAGTTAAATTCAAGACCCACTAAATGTTAAGAAAGCAATGTCATCATCAGTATTTCATGATATTGCTGTCATAAAATGCAGCTTGTGTGCCCTGCCCTCCCTTTCCACCCCTTTACATGCACAGATCTCAGCACAGTATAACCACAATGCAATGGGCACAAACACAGGTAAAGAGGAGTCTAAATCTATGGATTTAAGTTCCTAAAGAAAATGAGCTGTGTTTATAACTGGCATCAGCTGATGGCAATTTTAAACTGAGAATTGTCTAGCTCTATTTTGAATGTTTAATGATGATGTCATGCAGCAAAGACAATGAACAGAAACACCTCACTATCCACAACCTCCCTGAACCGAACCTCTCTTATCAGTGAGCAAAAACATAAAGTAAACTGTTCCCCAAATGAACCACACTCACATGTGTGCACCAACAGTATGAAAAAAAATAATGAAGGCAATTATTTATTTAGCTCAAAACAGTGCATGCTACAAAATTACATGAAATATGGATAGGGGACTGTGGGGTTGGAGGTTTGTGAGGTCAAAGGCCAAAGTATATGAAAGAACAAACGGAAGGGAAGCAAATGTTTTCTTTCTCTTTCTTCCTACATTGAGGCGGGAGTGGACCACTCTGGAGCGGGTGGAAAGGGGAGGTGTATCTTAAAGAGTTCTGTATGTGGGCCACGCTCACTCCTCCATCTCCTATCCAGGACTTGGCTCTCTTAGTGAAGTTTAAACAGATTGCCCTTCTCGTTCATCCTTTTAAGGTGGAACAGGGTAGCAGGCAAGGCCACAGGCCAGGACAGGGGTGGGGTTTAGTTGAAGCCCATGTCGGTCTGATAGGTAGAATGGTGACCATCTGACGTCAACTGGGTGGTCTCTGTCGCTGATGGCTGCACCAAGATTGCTTCACCACCAGCCTCTGTCAGAGAGAGAGAGCGACACACACACACACACAAACAGTAAGATATACATGGTCAGTAATGATGGCACTCCATAGTAAATTACCATGCAATTGAAACAAGTCAATGGTCAGTGATGAAGTGATTTGGGTTCATGCAGAAACATGTTTCTTACACAATAAGCAGTCGATCTCACCTCTCTCATCAGACTGCATCTGGGCCTCCAGGTCCTCAGGGGACACATAGAAGTCAGGCTCCTGGCCCTCTGGAGGCCGCGGTTTACACTTCCCACAGCAGCAGTTACAGCAGCAACACAGGCAACAACAGAAGTAGCAGCCAGTGGCCAGGCCACAGAACACAAACAAGGCCTGCAGAGAGAAAACAAGGCAGTGTGTGTGTGTGTGTGTGTGAGAGAGAGAGAAGTGTAAGAGTGATCAAGAGAGTGTGGCAAGAAGATAAAACAATAACAATCAAGGAAAACAGTGTTAGAGAGGCTTTGTTTTGTTTTTACAGGGTTTGTGTTATAAAATATGCCATTTAATCTTTAACACAAAGTCAATTCTACATGTCGACCCCCCACCTCCCTATAAGCACCTCGCAGTCTCACCTTAGCCCACCAGCTGGACAGGACAAAGTAGGTGTTCACGTTCTCCTCGCCAAACTGCTCAGCCACGTACAGTCCCAGGGAGCCGTACTTGTCATAGATGTTCCGCTTGGTGGGGTCGTTCAGAATGGCATGGGCATTGTTGATCTCCTTAAACTTGTCAGAAGCTTCCGGGTTATCTGGGTTCTTATCAGGGTGGAATTTCAATGCAAGTTTTCTAAGAACACATAAGAGTGAGAATCAGATAGTACCAATTAACAAAATATAAGACTATATTTATACGTGGCACAACTCTAGAAAATAATGTGGCTATATTTTTATTGATGAGTATTAGTATAACTGATACAGTAAGTGGCTGCGCCTCTCTGACTGACCTGTAGGATTTCTTGATATCGTCGGGAGTGGCTAGCTTGTCAATGCCAAGCACAATGTAGAGTGATTCACCAGAGGTGGAGAGTGAGCGCTGCCTCGCCTGTTCTTGTGCTGCCATGATGCCTCGCGTCCTTCACAATCTGAACACAGAGAAAAGGAAGGATTGCACATGTTTATTTACCAATGAGTCATCATTACACTATTTTTCAGCCTATAGCACCCTGTGTGTTGACTGAAGCAGTGTATTTTTCATTCTCACAAATATGTGGTTCTGCCCCAAAATCACTAAATACTCCCACACTCCAGGAATCTATTGCACACCTTATATCCCTACCGCCACTCCAAAATGGTGTACTCTCAGCAGGGTTCCTACCCTGTAAGAGGAAAGAGTAGAGTAAATCATCTCGCTGTGAACCTAGATGCCCTCTTCCTTTCGACAACAGATCAGACAACCTAGTCACATATGCTTACTGTATATCTATTGGGTTTCTACTTAGAATAGGCCTACAAATGCCAGGATCCTGTAGCTATTACTAAATCAATAACAAATTCACTTACATGAGATATGAGTGTTGTCATTCTCAGTCACTCAGTGTCTAATTGAGAACCGAGGTCTCACACAAATCCCTGATATTAATTGCAATGTGTACCCTTCGGAGGTCTCTTTTCAAAGTAGCAACTCTGTCAACTCTCTCACTGTCAAATGTTTAGATTGTTGATAGGAAATCTGTAAGAAGTTAACGACAAATCACAAACATCAAGATGCTACAGCTTCAGACTGCACAAGGGCATACAGCATTCAGAGAACCCCAGGGGCCTACAGTATTCAGAAAACGTCAAGGACCTTCTGCAGTGATGGTAAGGCCAAAATGCTTAATTTTGAGCATTTTCCATCATAGGCCTGTCCCTGAATAAAAAAAGACATCTCAAGTAATTAGTGTAAATGGTGAGACTTTATGTGATGTGGTCCTGGGGAGGAGAATCGTTATTGACTTCCAAGGAAGCAGCTGACCATAGATAGGCTAGATTTATTGAGATGGCGCACTAGCCGTAAAATACCCTTTCTTCAACCTCCAGACAAACTATTACAATTTTTAGGCCATGACACAAATGACTGACCAAACAAATTGTCACAATAAACGACAAATGTAAAACCCGTAAGCTCTGAGGCTGTTAAAATCCGTACACTATAACGCTGTTCAAATAAATGGAATACATGATCATCATTCATGGAATGTCCGTTTGCAATAAGGACAACTAGAATATTATGATATATATATATATTCAGGATTATTTTTTGAATCTGTAGCCTAAATGCGATGCTTGGAGCGATTAATCTATGTAGCTGCATCAGCACTGCGCAGCATCCATGTTGGTTTGTTGCTGGCCTTCTCTAACTGCAAGACAGGACTCGCTCAAATCAGCAGTAATTTTCAAGGGCAAGGGGAGAATAGGTTTAAAAAATAAACAATCCACATCAATGCTTACCTCTTGAAGTCGGCTTTGATGCGCTGTATAGGGAAATGATCCAAAGAGATATAATAACAGTGTCTGATTATGGTTTCATCCCAGAGAACCGCGCGTACTCACCAAACCCAACCATGGACAGCTGCAGCAGTATACTGGCCCCGCCCCCGAACACCTTCCAATCGACCTGCGCGCCGCACGATCATTGATTGGGATGCCCCTCAGCCTTGTTACTGCATTATAAACTAATGTTTACTAAAAATAAATGAACATAGCTACAATGTGATGAAGTCATTTGCATTTGAAGGACTTTTGAAGAGATGTAATACAGTAAAGTAGGCATAGGTGATTCTCAACCAGATACCCCCTCAGAGAAAACCCAAGTATGCCTACCCTTGCAAAAAAAAAAAAGTGCAGCAACTGTAGTCGACTGTGGTATTTTGGATGCAGTAATTGCAGAATAACGGCAGATATACTGCACTCTAACTGCAGTTATATACATCTGACTGCAGTACGTTTTCGTCAGGGTACGCTAAGAAGTAATACCTGTCTTTGCTTTACTTTTTCACATTGCGTTAATTCCACAGAACATACTTTCGAGTTACACCAAGGTATATACAATGAGGTGAACGTTTAGAACCTTGCAGCCCAATTCTACAAGACATAAAATATCCGTTCCACAAAATACATTTCTATCTGAAAGTTTTTGCAACGTTGAACCCCTCTGAACAGACCCCATCACTGCTACTGTTCCTTGGTAACCATGACATCATTCCACTGGCCAATCATAGTTTTGTTTCCCCAAATCACGTTCGGTTTTCGTGATTCACGCGAGAGAGCTTGAAGCAACTACACATCCGTAGCCGATTTTTACAGGTATATTTAATTGAACAATAAAGCTGACTACTATATTTGATAGCGATAATATATATATTATTATGTATCGTATTGTACTCTTCACTCATGTTACAATTACATGTTGGTGGGTGATGCACCAACAACCTAATGTTCGCTAGCCATCTAGCTAGTATCAACACAACAAATAACGATAGTTAGCGAGCTAATTTCAGACTAAATGGTTTGGTGTGTGAGACCAGAATATTCGCTCTGTTCCTCGCATAGATGGTAGATATGATATCATTGTTAATAATAGCCCGCTAACCTTTCGAATTTAAAGGATTTAGTTAGCTACATAACTAACGTTGTTTTGTTCTTCAAACACCACTCGACCACACCGAGGTAAAGTTGGTTTTATATTCACACATTCGAACATTCATCCTAAGCCATTTACACATGTACAAATCAATAACTAATTCACCGTTTGTCACAAACATCAAACTCGGTATGATTTATTCTATAAATGTATAGCATACTTTTGCAACCTTTTTTTTGTCGTTGGAAAAATTCCAGTTTTGATTGGATAGAAATACATAAAATATATCAAATGTAATTTAAAGAAGTATAAATCAATAAGTAATTCACCATTTGTCACAGAATCATCAAACTAGGTATGATTTGTTTTTCTATGAATGTCTAGTGTACTATTACAACCTTTGATTTGAATAAACATTCCAGTTCTGATTTGACAGAAATACATTAACATCTATAAAATGCCATTTAAAGCTATATAAATCAATAAAGTGTTCACTGATTATGACAGAATCATCAAGCGAAGTATGATATTTTCTATAAATGTCTAGCATACTTTTACAACCTTTGTTTTGAGGAGAAATTACAGTTTTCATTTGATATAAATACATACAATTTATACAATTATATTTAAAACTGTATAACTAACTAATTCACCATTTGTCACAGAAACATCAAACTATATATGATTTATTCTATAAATGTTTAGCTTACTTTAAAAAAAACGTTGTTTTGAGTAAAAATTCCAGTTTTGATTTGATAGAGGGCATGTAGTACGTCTAGAGGGCATGTGGTCAAAGTTCTAACGAGTCTGTTATACCCTATTAGAAATTCTGCATCTTCAGTCATATTAAATTAGATTACAGGAAAAAACTACAGGATGAAGGGGTCAGGCCTTACTAACAAAGAACACAGGTGAATGGATCAAGAGAACCAAGATGATCAACATGGACGTTCCACAATGGAGATAAGGAAAACTAAGAGTGAACCATAACATACACTAACATTCAAAAGTTTGGGGTCACTCAACTGGCAGCTTCATTAAATAGTACCCGCAAAACACCAGTCTCGACGTCAACAGTGAAGAGGTGACTCCGGGATGCTAGGCAGAGTTGCAATGAAAAAGCCATCTCTCTCTGTCCAGTGTCTGTGTTCTTTTACCCATCTTAATCTTATTTTTATTGGCTAGTGAGATATGGCTTTTTTCTTTGCAACTCTGCCTAGAAGGCCAGCATCCCGGAGTCGCCTCTTCACTGTTGTTGTTGTGACTGGTGTTTTGCGGGTACTAATTAATGAAGCTGCCAGTTGAGGACTTGTGAGGCGTCTGTATCTCTAACTAGACAGTCAAATGTACTTGTTCTCTTGTTCAGTCGTGCACCTGGGCCTCCCGCTCCTCTTTCTATTCGGGTTAGAGCCAGTTTGCGCTGTTCTGTGAAGGGGGAAGTACACCGCGTTGCACAAGATCTTCAGTTTCTTGGCAATTTCACGCATGGAATATCCTTAATTTCTCAGAACAGGAATAGACTGACGAGTTTCAGAAGAAAGTACTTTGTTTCTGGACATTTTGAGCCTGTAATCGAACCCACAAATGTTGACGCTCCAGACACTCACTAGTCTAAAGAAGGCCAGTTTTATTGCTTCTTTAATCAGAACAACAGTTTTCAGCTGTGCTAACATAATTACAAAAGGGTTTTCTAATGATCAATTAGCCTTTTAAAATTAGCTAACACAATGTGCCATTGGAACACAGGAGTGATGGTTGCTGATAATGGTCCATATAAAATCTGCTGTTTCCAGCTACAATAGTCATTTTCAACATTACCAATGTCTACACTGTATTTCTGATCAATTTGATGTTATTTTAATGGACAACAAATGTGCTTTTCCATGTTTCCATGTTGATCCTCTTGGTTGTCTTGGTCCTCTTGATCCATCCACCTGTCTTCTTTGTTAGCCAGACCTTACCCCTTCAATCTGTAGTTTTTTCCTGTAATTTAATTTGAAATGACTGAAGATGCCGAATTTTATGTCAGGCCCCTTCTAATAGGGTATAACAGACTCGTTAGAACTTTGACCACACGCCCTCTAGACAGACTACATGCCCTCTATCAAATCAAAACTTGAATTTTCCCTAAAACAAAAGTTGTAAAGTATACATTCATGGAATAAATCATACATAGTTTCATGTTTTTGTGACAAACTGTGAATTCGTTATTGATTTATACAGTTTAAAATGGAATATGATAGATTTGATGTATTTCCATTAAGTCAAAACTGGAATTTCTACTCAAAACAAAGGTTGTAAATGTATGCTAGACATATATAGAATAAATCATATCTAGTTTGATGATTCTGTGACGTGGTTAATTAGTTATTGATTTTTACATTTGTAAATGGCTTTTAGCGAATGTCTGATGAATGTGTGAATATAAAACCAAATTTACCTCATCCTCGACCACAGTCCTTCTAGACATGTCGGTGCAATTACTACTTGCTAGCTAACATATTTTTTTATTTAAACTTTGCAGGATCCCAATGTCAATGATGAATTACGCGGAAAAGTCAGAAGATATTACTAAAGATGAATGGATGGACAAACTCAACAATGTACACATACAGAGGGCGGACATGAACCGGCTCATTATGAATTACCTTGTGACAGGTATTCCACGATTCACACTTTTGTGTCAGTTGCTGCTAAAACAACCTCCAATCTGAACCGCTCTCTATCCCAGTTAACCTTTCTGAATCTTCAGCTTGTCTCTACTTACAGAAGCAGAATCCCACATTTTACCTTGATCTATCCAGTTGATTTTTCTGGTGATTTTGATGGTCTCACTCTTGTCTGTGTTTGTGCAGAGGGGTTTAAAGAGGCAGCCGAGAAGTTTCGGATGGAGTCTGGGATCGAGCCCAGTGTGGACCTGGACTCTCTAGATGAGAGGATAAAGATTAGAGAGCTGATCCTGAAGGGACAGATACAGGAGGCCATCGCACTCATCAACAGCTTACACCCAGAGCTGCTTGACACCAAGCGCTACCTGTACTTTCACCTGCAGGTAAGGATGCCCTCAGGGGACTGATTTAGGATCAGAGCTTGTCCAAGACAACAACATCTATTGTGGATGTTCATTGCCCACACCAAAACACTTGATAAAACGTATATTTCATTCCTTTGCCAGCGGCATACCAAATCAAATAACATTTTATTTGTCACATACACATGGTTAGCAGATGTTAAATGCGAGTGTAGCGAAATGCTTGTGCTTCTAGTTCCGACAATGCAGTGATAACCAACAAGTAATCTAACTAACAATTCCAAAACTACTGTCTTATACACAGTGTAAGGGGATAAGGAACATGTACATAAGGATATATGAATGAGTGATGGTACAGAGCAGCATACAGTAGATGGTATCGAGTACAGTATATACATATGAGATGAGTGTGTAGACAAAGTAAACAAAGTGGCATAGTTAAAGTGGCTAGTGATACATGTGTTACATAAGGATGCAGTCGATGATGTAGAGTACAGTATATACATATGCATATGAGATGAATAATGTAGGGTAAGTAACATTATATAAGGTAGCATTGTTTAAAGTGGCTAGTGATATATTTACATAATTTCCCATCAATTCCCATTATTAAAATGGCTGGAGTTGGGTCAGTGTCAATGACAGTGTGTTGGCAGCAGCCACTCAATGTTAGTGGTGGCTGTTTAACAGTCTGATGGCCTTGAGATAGAAGCTGTTTTTCAGTCTCTCGGTCCCAGCTTTGATGCACCTGTACTGACCTCGCCTTCTGGATGATAGCGGGGTGAACAGGCAGTGGTTCGGGTGGTTGATGTCCTTGATGATCTTTATGGCCTTCCTGTAACAACGGGTGGTGTAGGTGTCCTGGAGGGCAGGTAGTTTGCCCCCGGTGATGCGTTGTGCAGTCCTCACTACCCTCTGGAGAGCCTTACGGTTGAGGGCGGAGCAGTTGCCGTACCAGGCGGTGATACAGCCCGCCAGGATGCTCTCGATTGTGCATCTGTAGAAGTTTGTGAGTGCTTTTGATGACAAGCCGAATTTCTTCAGCCTCCTGAGGTTGAATAGGCGCTGCTGCGCCTTCTTCACGACGCTGTCAGTGTGAGTGGACCAATTCAGTTTGTCTGTGATGTGTATGCCGAGGAACTTAAAACTAGCTACCCTCTCCACTACTGTTCCATCGATGTGGATAGGGGGGTGTTCGCTCTGCTGTTTCCTGAAGTCCACAATCATCTCCTTAGTTTTGTTGACGTTGAGTGTGAGGTTATTTTCCTGACACCACACTCCGAGCGCCCTCACCTCCTCCCTGTAGGCCTTCTCGTCGTTGTTGGTAATCAAGCCTACCACTGTTGTGTCGTCCGCAAACTTGATGATTGAGTTGGAGGCGTGCGTGGCCACGCAGTCGTGGGTGAACAGGGAGTACAGGAGAGGGCTCAGAACGCACCCTTGTGGGGCCCCCGTGTTGAGGATCAGCGGGGAGGAGATGTTGTTGCCTACCCTCACCACCTGGGGGCGGCCCGTCAGGAAGTCCAGTACCCAGTTGCACAGGGCGGGGTCGAGACCCAGGGTCTCGAGCTTGATGACGAGCTTGGAGGGTACTATGGTGTTGAATGCCGAGCTGTAGTCGATGAACAGCATTCTCACATAGGTATTCCTCTTGTCCAGGTGGGTTAGGGCAGTGTGCAGAGTGGTTGAGATTGCATCGTCTGTGGACCTATTTGGGCGGTAAGCAAATTGGAGTGGGTCTAGGGTGTCAGGTAGGGTGGAGGTGATATGGTCCTTGACTAGTCTCTCAAAGCACTTCATGATGACGGAAGTGAGTGCTACGGGGCGGTAGTCGTTTAGCTCAGTTACCTTAGCTTTCTTGGGAACAGGAACAATGGTGGCCCTCTTGAAGCATATGGGAACAGCAGACTGGTATAGGGATTGATTGAATATGTCCGTAAACACACCGGCCATCTGGTCTGCGCATGCTCTGAGGGCGCGGCTGGGGATGCCGTCTGGGCCTGCAGCCTGCATCCAACTGCTAGCTTGCTTCGTAAGCTAAGCAGGGTTGGTCCTGGTCAGTCCCTGGATGGGAGACCAGATGCTGCTGGAAGTGGTGTTGGAGGGCCAGTAGGAGGCACTCTTTCCTCTGGTCTAAAAAAAATATCCCAATGCCCTAGGGCAGTGATTGGGGACATTACCCTGTGTAGGGTGCCGTCTTTCACATGGGACGTTAAACGGGTGTCCTGACTCTCTGTGGTCACTAAAGATTCCATGGCACTTATTGTAAGAGTATGGGTGTTAACACCAAGTGTCCTGGCTAAATTGCCAATCTGACCCTCATACCACCTAATCATCCCCAGCTTCCAATTGGCTCTCCACAGTAACTATTCCCCAGGTCATTGCTGTAAATGACAATGTGTTCTCAGTCAACATAAAACACCCCTCTCCATTTCTTCTCTCCTTCCCCTTTTCCTCTTTGTAGCAACAGCACTTGATTGAGTTAATCAGGCTGCAGGAGACAGAGTCTGCATTGGAGTTTGCCCAGACACAGCTGGCAGAGCAGGGGGAGGAGAGCCGTGAGTGCCTGACAGAGATGGAGAGGACGCTGGCTCTTCTTGCCTTCGACAACCCAGAAGAGTCGCCCTTTGGAGACCTGCTTAACATGATGCAGCGACAGAAGGTGTGTCTATGTGTGTGGCCTATCATCTGTATAATTGTTTATTAGGCTATTATAAACAGGGTGGTTCGAGCCCTGAATTCTGATTGTCCGACAGCTGTGGTATATGAGACCATATACCACTGGTATGACAAAACATTTCAAATTACGTTGATAACGAGTTGATAATAGCAATAAGGCACCTCAGGGGTTTGTGGTATATGACCAATATACCACGGCTAAGGGCTGTATCCGGGCACTCCGCGTTGTGTCGTGCACGTTGCGTCAAGCTAGTGTAGTGTAAAGAGGCTATAATTAAGCAATAAGGGGCATGGTATATGACCAATATACCACGGCTAAGGGCTGTATCCGGGCACTCCGCGTTGGCTCTACTCCAAAAATCAAACAATGACTATGAGATTAAAGTGCAGACTATCAACTTTATTTTGAGTGTATTTTCATCCATATCGGGTGAACCGTTTAGAAATGACAGCACTTGTTGTACATAGTTCCCCCATTTTAGGAGAGGAAAAGTATTGGGAAAAATTCACGTATGTGTATTAAAGTAGTAAAAAAAAATCATAGCACGCAATGACTACATCAAGCTTGTGACTGAAATGTGGTGGATCCATTTGCTGTTTGTTTTGTGCCCAATAGTAATGAATGGTAAATAATAATGTATTGTGCATTTTGAAGTGTTTCGAAACATTCTATTCTTATTTACAATAAAGGTGACTCCAAAATGCACAATTCATTACATACATTTACATTTTTACATTTAAGTCATTTAGCAGACGCTCTTATCCAGAGCGACTCATTATTTACCATGAATTTCTATTGGCACAAAATAATATGAAACACAACCAAAACAAACAGAAAATGCATCCAACAAATTTGTGGAGTCACAAGCTTGATGTAGTCATTGTGTGCTATGAATATGGGACCAAATACTAAACTCTTTACTTCTTTAATACACATATAAGTGAATTTGTCCCAATACTTTTCCTCCCCTAAAATGGGGGGGGACTATGTACAACAAGTGCTGTAATTTCTAAACGGTTCACCCAATATTACATTTACATTTAAGTCATTTAGCAGACGCTCTTATCCAATATGCTCAAATTAAAGCTGACAGACTGTACTTCATAGTCATTGTTTTATTTTTAATCCAACCTTTTGAAGTATTGAGCCTAAAGAAGGAACAAAAAGAAAACGCTGTCCCGATAATTAGAGGTCACTGTATTTTTATATGGTAAAGAGACCGATCTAGCTTAAAATCGCTCTTTCCCAAGCCACCTCCATAGGTAGTGTGGGACATGTGTACCCCCTCTACGTGGTATAGTGTTTTAATTTTTTTATTTATTGTACCTTTATTTTACTAGGCAAGTCAGTTAAGAACAAATTCTTATTTTCAATGATGGCCTAGGAACAGTGGGTTAACTGCCTGTTCAGGGCAGAAAGACAGATTTTTACCTTGTCAGCTCGGGGATTTGAACTTGCAACCTTTCGGTTACTAGTCCAATGCTCTAACCACTACCTTCCTGTGTAAAGACAATGCTTGATGCCACATGCAAGAATGACCTTAATTATCTTAATTCCAGGAGACAGTGTTTTTGTTGTTAGCCAAATTGAAAATGCTTTTAAAATGTCCACACATTTGTGAATCATTGCATTAATCAAGTGTGCAACATGGTTTAGATCCTTATTTTGTTTGTCTATATACTATGGTATTTACAGTATGCTAATAGCTGCAAACACACATGAAGCAGGAATGTGGCTTTGGCCACACCACATCCAATATTAATGTAAAGATACTGTAAACAGATAAGTTGCAAATCTGATGTTGAAGAGTCAGCTCTCACTACACATATTTTACTAATGTAAAGAAAGAGCCTTAATGTGCATGAGTAAAAGGGTCTCTTTTTGGGGGTGTTCTGTGTGTGACTGTATTCCTGTAATTTAAACACCTTTCTTTCCTTTCTCAATGCAATTCAGGTGTGGAGTGAGGTGAACCAGGCTGTGCTGGACTATGAGAACAGGGAGTCAACACCCAAACTGGCCAAGCTACTCAAGCTGCTGTTATGGGCTCAGAACGAGCTGGACCAGAAGAAAGTCAAATACCCCAAAATGACAGACCTCAGCAAAGGCACTATTGAGGATCCCAAGTGAAATGAACGAGCAGTGACATGGACTACCACACTTCCTTTATCCTATTTATAAGCAGTCAATGACTGGATGATAACGTAATAATAACATATATTATATACCAATATAAATACTTTTTTCATGTTGCATATATGAGAGGACTTAATTGATTGTGCAAACAGTATATGGCTGTATTTTAAAAAGTGACAACTGCTATGATGATATAAACATTCAACAGAGTACCCACATTTATAGACATTTTGAAAGACAAATTTTAATTGCTGGTTTATATTTGATTACCTGAAAAATAAGTATTATTCACTTTTACTTGAGTATCATGGTGAGTTCTGAGTATCATGTTGTTTTATTTGTTTTTAAGCCACTGGGTTGCCACGTTGAGTTTGGGAGTTATGATTTTATACATATAAGGTAGAGTTTACGACTAAATTAGACTCATGTGTAAAGGAAAGAGAGGAATAGGCTATACACCACTTTTTCTAGATAAAGGGTTTGGATTAAGTGGAAACTGTGTTACCCGGCCTTTTATCTACTGTACTTTGATAGGTTATAACCGGTCTTCTGGTATTAACGTGTCTACTGCTGAATGACATTATTGCTTACATGGAAATACGGGTTTCTTTTAAATGGTTGGCTGAGTTTACATTCCCTTCTGTCTTTGAAAGACACATGGAGCTCTGCCTTGTTTTGTTGAGGATTGAAAAGTTGTAGATGGTGGAAACCTTGACCTTTCACAGTAGAAGGGCTGTACTTATTTCTCTCCTATGGGAGTAGAGAGAAGTTCAGTACACATGACCAGTTTGCTATTAAGAGTTAGTTACCATTTAGAATTTGTACATTTACTGCCCAGATGCATGTAGTGTAATGTTGTTGAATTGGTTAAGGTCATTACAGAAGCACTCACGCCTTGTTTATGTTATGTGGGAGTTGAAATATTTGTTTATTTTGTACCTGCTGCTAAATGTCCAGTCTTCATTTCATACAACTTTTTATTGTACTGTAAGACAATCTGATCATAGAGACTACAGATAACTCCCCTCTTATTATTGGACGTTTTTTGAGGTAATATTTGCAGATATGGAAATAAACAATTATTTTGAGTGACAGTTTTATTGAAATACGGCCTTATACAGTAGGTCATGTTTGACAATCCATTAAGAGCATTGTTTCCTGCATTGTGTAGCCTTGCTGCTCAGGTTAATTTATTTATTGTGAATGTGCAATTTCGGCATAGAAGTGATGAATAGTAGGTCACCAGTTGAAGCATTGGCTCACTACTGCAGCGGTCGTGGAATCTGAGGGCGCGTTTTAAATTGTAAACCCTCGCGATCACACATTGTTGATTGGCTGCCGCTATTTACAAACGAGACGAGCTGGAACGCGTTCTGTGTTGCACTGATTGCAAGAAACCAGTCATTCAGCCAGCCAAGCTGTCAGAGAGATATGCATGTTTCATGTTGCCCACTAGTTTTACCTGTCCAGCTTGTTTCCCAAGGCTGTGTCCATATTTTATTCAATCAAAGCGCACGTTTCCCGACGAAATCTACGTATAGAGCTGTGGACGGTGAATTTGAAAATACACCAGACATTGAATGGCATTGTGGCAAATATTTGGTGAAACTAAACATAACTTGGAAGTTCCCGGGAAAAATATTCCTAACAAAGTATTCGCACACAATGGTTCGGAGGGAGAGGAACCACAGCGGCAGACTGCGATATGGCCCAGGTAAGGAGTTGGATTATGCTTTCGGTGCTTTGCCTATGGCAGAAGCTGAAAACGTCTTCACTGTAGCGGTTACGTGGTGAAAATAGACATGTCAAGCAATGTTTTTTTAATAATACATAAAAGTCTCAAAGGTATTTGGTATTGAAATATACAGTCGTGGCCAAAAGTTTTGAGAATGACAAATATTAATTTCCACAAAGGTTGCCGCTTCAGTGTCGATATTTTTGTCAGATGTTACTATGGAATACTGAACTATATTTACAAGCATTTCATAAGTATCAAAGGCTTTTATTGACAATTACATGAAGTTGATGCAAAGAGTTAATATTTGGGTTTACAGTGTTGACCATTCCTTTTCAAGACCTCTACAATCTGCCCTGGCAGGCTATCAATTAACTTCTGGGCCACATCAGACTGATGGCAGCCCATTGGAATTTGTCAGAATTTGTGGGGTTTTGTTTGTCCAACCGCCTCTTGAGAATTGACCACAAGTTCTCAATGGGATTAAAGTCTGGGGAGTTTCCTGGCCTTGGACCAGGAAAGTACAGTCAATGTTTTGTTCCCGAGTCACTTATCACTTTTGCCTTATGGCAAGGTGCTCCATCATGCTGGAAAAGGCATTGTTCGTCACCAAACTGTCCCTGGATGGTTGGAAGAAGTTGCTCTCGGAGGATGTGTGTAACGGCGTTCTTCGTTTGTAGAAAGAGAGTCGGACCGAAATGCAGCGTGGTGGTTACTCATGTCTTTAATAAATGAAGAGCGATACATGAAATAACTTCTACAAAACAAAGGGAACGTGAAAACCTAATTACAGCCTATCTGGTGAAACTACACAGAGACAGGAACAATCACCCACGAAATACAAAGTGAAACACAGGCTACCTAAATACGGTTCCCCATCAGAGACAACAAGAATCACCTGACTCTGATTGAGAACCGCCTCAGGCAGCCAAGCCTATACTAGACACACCCCTAATCAACCACAATCCCAATGCCTACAAAAAACCCAATACAATAAACCCATGTCACACCCTGGCCTGAACAAATAATTAAAGAAAACACAAAATACTAAGACCAAGGCGTGACAATGTGTTTGTACCATTCTTTATTCATGGCTGTGTTCTTAGGAAAAATTGTTAGTGAGCCCACTCCCTTGGCTGAGAAGCAACCCCACACATTAATGGTCTCAGGATGCTTTACTGTTGGCATGACACAGGACTGCTGCTGCTGCTGCTGGTAGTGCTCACCTTGTCTTCTCCGGAAAGGGGATTCATCAGAGAAAATTACTTTACACATGTCCTCAGCATTCCAATCCCTGTACATTTTCCAGAATATCAGTCTGTCCCTGATGTTTTTCCTGGAGAGAAGTGGCTTCTTTGCTGCCCTTCTTGACACCAGGTCATCCTACAAAAGTCTTTGCCTCACTGTGCGTGCAGATGCACTCACACCTGCCTGCTGCCAATCCTGAGCAAGCTCTGTACTGGTGGTGCCTCGCAGCTGAATCAACTTTAGGAGACGGTCCTGGCACTTGCTGGACTTTCTTGGGCGCCCTGAAGCCTTCTTCACAACAATTGAACTTGAAGTTCTTGATGATCCGATAAATTGTTAGGTGCAATCTTACTGGCAGCAACCATGGTGGACAGAGGAAGAACAATGATTCCAAGCACCCCCCTCCTTTTGAAGCTTCCAGTTTGTTATTCGAATTCAATCAGCATGACAGAGTGATCTCCAGCCTGGTCCTCGTCAACACTCACACCTGTGTTAACGAAAGAATCACTGACATGATGTCAGCTGGTCCTTTTGTGGCAGGGCTCAAATGCAGTGGAAATGTTTTTGGGGGATTCAGTTCATTTGCATGGCAGAGAGGGAATTTGCAATTAATTGCAATTCATTTGATCAATCTTCATAAGATTCTGGAGTATATGCAAATTGCCATCATACAAACTGAGGCAGCAGACTTTGTGAAAATGTATATTTGTGTCATTCTCAAAACTTTTGGCCACGACTGTACATATATATTTATATATATTTAAGTAATAAGCCCCGAGGAGGTGTGGTAAATGGCCAACATACCACAGCTAAGGGCCATTCTTAGAATGACAACGCGGACTGCATGGACACAGCCCTTAACCGTGGTATATTGGCCATATATCACAAACCCCCGAGGTGCCTTATTGCTATTATAAACTGGTTACCAACAATTAGAGCAGTAAAAATAAATGTTTTGTCATACCCATGGTATATGGTCTGATATAACATGGCTCTCAGTCAATCAGCATTCAGGGCTCAAACCACACAGTTTATAAATACACTGCTCAAAAAGAATAAAGGGAACACTAAAATAACACATCCTAGATCTGAATGAATGAAATATTCTTATTAAATACTTTTTCTTTACATAGTTGAATGTGCTGACAACAAAATCACACAAAAATTATCAATGGAAATCAAATTTATCAACCCATGGAAGTCTAGATTTGGAGACACACAAAATTAAATTGGAAAACCACACTACAGGCTGATCCAACTTTGATGTAATGTCCTTAAAACAAGTCTAAATGAGGCTCAGTAGTGCGTGTGGCCTCCACGTGCCTGTATGACCTCCCTACAACGCCTGGTTATGCTCCTGATGAGGTGGCGGATAGTCTCCTGAGGTATCTCCTCCCAGACCTGGACTAAAACATCCTTAAGCTCCTGGACAGTCTGTGGTGCTACGTGGCGTTGGTAGATGGAGCGAGACATGATGTCCCAGATGTGCTCTATTGGATTCAGGTCTGGGGAACGGGCGGGCCATTCCATAGCATCAATTCCTTCCTCTTGCAGGAACTGCTGACACACTCCAGCCACATGAGGTCTAGCATTGTCTTGCATTAGGAGGAACCCAGGGCCAACCACACCAGCATATGGTCTCACAAGGGGTCTGAGGATCTCATCTCGGTACCTAATGGCAGTCAGGCTACCTCTGGCGAGCACATGGAGTGCTGTGCGGCCCCCAAAAGAAATGCTGACCCACCGCCAAACCATGCTGGAGGATGTTGCAGGCAGCAGAACGTTTTCCACAGCGTCTCCAGACTGTCACGTCTGTCACATGTGCTCAGTGTGAACCTGCTTTCATCTGTGAAGAGCACAGGGCACCAGTGGCAAATTTGCCAATCTTGGTGTTCTCTGGCAAATGCCAAACGTCCTGCACGGTGTTGGGCTGTAAGCACAACCCCCACCTGTGGACGTCGGGCCCTCATACCACCCTCATGGAGTCTGTTTCTGACCGTTTGAGCAGACACATGCACATTTGTGGCCTGCTGGAGGTCATTTTGCATGAATCTGGCAGTGCTCCTCCTGCTCCTCCTTGCACAAAGGTGGAGGTAGTGGTCCTGCTGCTGGGTTGTTGCCCTCCTACGGCCTCCTCCACGTCTCCTGATGTACTGGCCTGTCTCCTGTTGGCGCTCGCATTGATGTACTATCCTGGATGAGCTGCACTACCTGAGCCACTTGTGTGGGTTGTAGACTCTGTCTCATGCTACCACTAGAGTGAAAGCACCGCCAGCATTCAAAAGTGACCAAAACATCAGCCAGGAAGCATAGGAACTGAGAAGTGGTCTGTGGTCACCACCTGCAGAACCACTCCTTTATTGGGGGTGTCTTGCTAATTGCCTATAATTTCCACCTGTTGTCTATTCCATTTGCACAACAGCATGTGACATTTATTGTCAATCAGTGTTGCTTCCTAAAGTGGACAGTTTGATTTCACAGAAGTGTGATTGACTTGGAGTTACATTGTGTTGTTTAAGTGTTCCCTTTATTTTTTTGAGCAGTGTATATATAAATAATTTTGAATTGCTTATGTTAAGTAAACCAGATGGCACCATTTTCTTGTTATTTTAATTACGGATAGCCAGGGGCACACTCCAACACTCATGTCAGGATTTGGCCAGGGTTGTTCCGGTTTTTGGTCACTCGATGCCCCCATTGTGCCTTTTGACCTTTTGTTTTCCCTTGATCCCCATTATTATTTGCACCTGTGCCTCGTTTCCCCTGATTGTATTTAAACCCTTTGTTTTCCTTTGTTCTTTGCTCTGTTCTTTGCTCTGTGTTTGTATGTTAGCACCCAGCCCTAGTACTCTGAGAACTCTTGTTGATCCCGGTGGACTCTCTTGTGGAATTCTTTTTTTTGTTCTTGTTTGTTTTTTGAGTATCTTTTGAGGCTTTTTGTGCTTTACCTTCCACCTTGTGGATTTACCTTTTTTGTCTTGGAGGATTACCTTTGTTCTTGTAGGATTCCTTTTGAGGTTGTGGAGTTACATGTTTTCCTGAAGAACTTCACTTTTTACTTCATTAAATACACCGTCTCAAGTACTGCTGTGTCTGCCTCATCTTCTGGGTTCTGCCGACTATTCGTGGCTCAGTTGGTTAAGTGACTGTTTCTCACTCCGGAGACCCGGGTTCGTAACCGGGTCCTGACAACTCTGGCATAATTTACAAAGGGAAGCATGTCTGTTTAGTGAGTCCATTTAGTGAGTATTTTTACTTAATTACTTTACACCAATGTAAACACTTATCTTGGGTTCAATATGTGTTTCGGTAGCCTGGTCCCAGATCTGTTTGTGTGATCATGTCAACTCCCTGTCATTCCAGTGACAAGGAGCTGACAGGATAACACATACATATCTGGGACCAGGCTAGAGTTTCTGTGTGTTCACAACATTCACAATGGTTGTTAGAAGCTCCAATGTGAAAGTAGATTTAGATCTTGGTCACACTTACAATTAATTTGCACATATTTGTAGTTTTTTACTGCTCTATGTAACTTAACAGAAGTATCTAATATTAAACTAGATCCCTGTTTGTCTTTAAATTAGTCATCACACAAAATATAATAAAAAATATTTTAGCTTGCTCTGTCTGCTGAAACTTTTATCCAATGCTGGTGGCTTCATTAAGGCCACTACTTGATGTAGTCAGAAAAACTGGTTTGCTGTCTTCTCTACTGATACATAGTGCTGAGCTATTTATGCTTTTTGAGGTTGGTTCATATTCAATATATTTTTTAAACACCCTGTAACTACTTCCTACGGCTATGCTCTATGTCACCTCACTGTCTGCATTATTCTTGAGTAGAATAAATCAACTCAGACCAAGACAAGTAAATGACCAATGGATTATTGTGATTGTAGTTAATTACCAAATGTGCACAATATTGGTCTGTTGGAAACTACAACTCCCTACTACATAGCACAGTTCAGGCTGGATCTTTATCTCTAGAGAAACTATGCGATGTGCGCATTGAGTTCACAAAATATATATTTTTAAACAAAATGGAATTCAAATCATTGAACTGATGTCAGTCAGTTGTTGTTTAAAAGTTGTTTAAAAAACGAAAAGTTGTTTAAAAAACGAAAAATAACTGAAATGTTGGTTAATCGCTCAGCACTACTGATACATGATGTTCTGTAGGGGATGAAATGATAATAGACCAATTATCTGTTTTCTTTACATATAGTGTAATGTAGATTATCAGTATTCTCATCCATCATTACCTCTCCCTCTCTTTCTTGCTATTTGCCCCCAGACCATTGGCTCAAAAGTGGACAGTGATGCTCTTCTTGGGCACGTGTCTCCTTTACTGTGCCAGGATGGCCATGCCAATCTGTGCTGTCAACATGGCCACCACATTTGGCTGGAGCAAGACTCAGTCGGGTGTGGTAATGGGGGGCTTCTTCTGGGGTTACTGCTTCACTCAGGTGCTGGGAGGTCATGTCAGTGACAGGTGAGTCAACCTCTGGTGGTCTGAATGAGAGAAACAATGGCTACCTATTGGGATTGGGATTTGTATTATTTGAGCTTGAGTGATTGCCTGTTATATAATGTCCATGTTAGAAGCTGGAAATCACATTTCTTGTGTGCTGTGAAGACTGCTCTGACTCTGCTCATGATTGTTTGTTTTGCCAGAATTGGTGGTGAACGGGTCCTACTTCTTGCCACTACATCCTGGGCTTCCATTACAGCATGCACCCCTCTGTTGGCGCAACTGGGCATCAGTTCCCTCACCTCCATGACGGTGGCCAGATTCCTTATGGGGCTATTACAAGGTGAGAGGGTGGAAACAGAGAAAGTCTCTACCCTCTGTCTCCTCTTTTGGAATGGTTTGGTAACTTTGATAACAGCTGCTTTCTCTCAGGTGTCCACTACCCCTCTTTGGCCAGTCTTTGTTCCCAACGAGTGGATGAAGGGGAAAGAGGCTTTCAGATGAGTACCATGGGCAGTGGCTCTTATATGGGGTAAGTTATACATGTAATAACTGAACACAGGTCTCTAATTATACCAACATCCATCTCTGATTTATAATTTAATCATAAATAGCTTCATCTGAAATATGTTCTAAATGCTTCTTCCTCATTGTGCTTCTATGCTTGTGAGTCAGAACACTGATGGTGGGAGGACTGGGGTCCGTGATGTTGGAACGCTATGGCTGGGAGAGTGTGTTCTATGGCGCTGGTCTGCTCTCGGGACTGTGGTCATTGACTGTGTGGAGATTTCTACTGAGAGGTATTCTAGGGTAGCAATATAATAATCTATAGAACTGGTGCTTTGTGCATGAATATATTTTGTTTTAAAGAATCAAAAAATGTGCATTGGATGTGTTGTATGTAATAATTGTTTCATTGAATTAAGTGGTTGTTCTAGGTTCTAGATTTCATATGAGGTAGGCTTCTATAATATATTTCTAGTTTGAAAGTATCTACAAAATGTAATGCATGTATTATACATGTTAGTTGTTTCACTGAATGACGTGGTTGTTATGTATGATTCAAGAGGTTGGCTGCTATAATCATACTGCTTTATATGGTAATGTGTGTTTCGGTTGCAGGTCAAATGAACACAATCCAAGTGCTGTCAAGCCATGGATCCAGTTCGGGTCTGTCAAAGAAACGCTGGCTAAAAATGTTCAAACAGCCCTCTGTGTGGTACAGCTTACATTTTTGCATATATTGAGGATATATATATTGTGGATGTAATACAGTATGGCACGTGGATGTTATGCAAATGTTTTGCAACTTCTTGTATTTACCTTGATGTTGCCTGCTTGCCTGGCTCTATTGCTTTTTTTAGTCTCTTGTTCTCCCTCTTTCACATCTCTTCAGTGCCATGGTCTTTGCTCACCTATGCTTCAGCAGTACTTGTTACTCATTGATGTCATGGCTACCAACCTTTTTCAAAGATACATATCCGCACGCCAAGGTATTAAACCTTTATCTCTTCAGCCACTTTCTTTACCTTATATCCAAAAAAGCATGTCTTACCTATACTGGCCTTCTTCACCCAAAATAATAAATAGTGTACCCATTGCAATTTAGTGTAATCTGTATTGTAACTCATACTTCTAATATATGTTATTCCAGGGATGGGTGTGTAACGTAATTCCATGGTTGGTTGCAATCGCGTCTGCGCTCCTTGGAGGCATAATTTCGGATCACCTCATTCAGCAGGGTACAAGAATGACAGATTAGAGTACAACATGTGTTTGTTTTGCTGCTTCCTTAGTAAGTGATTGAAGCCATTTCATAGTAACAGACTTGTTTTTTGTTCTAGGATTTCGAACATCATCTGTTAGGAAGATGATGCAGGTAAGCCTACCTGGTTTAGAACCGCTAACTTCTATTCTTGTGTAACTGAACCCAATATTCAGTGGTTTGTGGACAGAGAAAAAGTACAGGTATACATAAGAGATTTGTTCAGACAGGTTAGAGCTCCCCATTTTCATGCCAGACAAGGCAATCAGACATATCCTTGGGGCTCAGGCAATTATTTCCCCTGACTAACATACAGTGAGGTCTGGAATTATTGACACCCTTGACAAAGATTAGCAATAATGACTGTATAAAATGGATAATGAAAAAACTGTTAAAAAATTATTATAATAATTTAAACATTTGCTCAGAGAAAGATAATACTTTTTTCTCAAAAAGTTAGGGGTGAAAATTATTGACACCCTTAAAGATTCTTATAAATAAAGTAGTCAAAGTTTAGTCTTTGGTCCCATATTCCTAGCACGCAATGAATGGCAACATCAAGCTTGAGACTCTACAAACTTGTTGGGTGCATTTGCAGTTAGTTTTGATTGTTTCAGATTATTTTGTACCCATTAGAAAGTACTTGTAAAAATGTATTGTGTAATTTTAGTCACTTTTATTGAAAATAAGAATTAAAAAAACTTCTACATTAATGTGGATGATACCATGATTATGGATAATCCTGAATGAATCATGAATAATAATGATTGAGAAATACAGAGGGTCAAAGATCATACCCCTAAGACATTATCAATAACAGGGGAGGTTAGCATGTCTTATCTGTGACACTCTGTAACTTTCTCACGATTCATTCAGGATGATCCGTAATCATGCTATCATCCACTATAATGACATACAACATAATGACATACAACAATATATATTTTTTTCTCCATTTTATTTCACCTTTATTTAACCAGGTAGGCTAGTTGAGAACAAGTTCTCATTTGCAACTGCGACCTGGCCAAGATAAAGCATAGCAGTGAGAACAGACAACAGAGTTACACATGGAGTAAACAATTAACAAGTCAATAACACAGTAGAAAAAAAAGAGTCTATATACATTGTGTGCAAAAGGCATGAGGAGGTAGGCGAATAATTACAATTTTACGGATTAACACTGGAGTGATAAATGATCATGTACAGGTAGAGATATTGGTGTGCAGAAGAGCAGAAAAGTAAATAAATAAAAACAGTATGGGGATGAGGTAGGTAAAAATGGGTGGGCTATTTACCGATAGACTATGTACAGCTGCAGCGATCGGTTAGCTGCTCAGATAAAAGATGTTTGAAGTTGGTGAGGGAGATAAAAGTCTGCAACTTCAGTGATTTTTGCAATTCGTTCCAGTCACAGGCAGCAGAGAACTGGAACGAAAGGCGGCCAAATGAGGTGTTGGCTTTAGGGATGATCGGTGAGATACACCTGCTGGAGCGCAGGTGACATTAATGACATGAAATCATTTGAAACACGATCAAAACAAACAAGCTTGATGTAGTCATTGCGGGATAGGAATATGCTACCAAATACTGAACTTTTGACTACTTTATAAGAATAGTTAAGGATGTCAATCATCTTGATCCCTATGTTTTTGAGAAATTATATAATTTCCCTTTTTTTAATCATACAATATAGCTCAGTATTTGAATTATTTATTTCATACAGTCATTATTGCTCATCTTTGTCAAGGGTCTCAATAATTTATTATCTGACATAACAGGATTAGTTGAAAGTTTTCACCCCCATTGGCATTTTTCCTATTTTGTTGCCTTACAACCTGGAATTGACATGGACTTTTGGGGGTTGTGTCATTTGATGTACACAGCATGCATACCACTTTGAAGATGCAAATAGTTTTTTTCTTGTGAAACAAAGAAGAAATAAGATAAAAAACTGAAACCATGAGCATGCATAACTATTCACCCCCCCCAAAGTCAATACTTTATAGAGCCACCTTTTGCAGCAATTACAGCTGCAAGTCTCTTGGGGTATGTTTCTATAAGCTTGGCACAGTTAGCCAGTGGGATTTTTGCCCATTCTTCAAGTTCCAGCTCCTTCAAGTTGGATGGGTTCCGCTAGTGGACAGCAATATTTAAGTCATACCACAGATTCACAATTGGATTGAGGTCTGGGCTTTGACTAGGCCAATCAAAGACATTGAAATGTTTCCCCTTAAACCACTCAAGTGTTGCTTTAGCAGTATTTTCAGGGTCATTGTCCTGCTGGAAGGTGAACCTCCATCCCAGTCTCAAATCTCTGGAAGACCAAAACAGGTTTCCCTCAAGAATGTCCCTGTATTTATCAGCATCCATCATTTCTTCAATTCTGACCAGTTTCCCAGTCCCTGCCAATGAAAACCATCCCTGTGGGGATGGTTTTCTCGGTGTGATGAGAGGTGTTGGGTTTGCGCCAAACATAGCGTTTTTTTTTGCCAAAAAGCTCCATTTTAGTCTCATCTGACCAGAGAACCTTCTTCCATATGTATGGGGAGTCTCCCAAATGCCTTTTGGCGTACACCACACGTGTTTGCTTATTTTCTTCTTTAAGCAATGGCTTTTGTTCTGGCCACTCTTAGGTAAAGCCCAATTCTGTGGAGTGTACGGCTTAAAGGGGTCCTATGGACAGATACTGCAATCTCCTCTGTGGAGCTTCGCTGCTCCTTCAGGGTTATCTTTGGTCTCTTTGTTGCCTCTCTGATTAATCCCCTCCTTGCATGGTCCATGAGTTTTTGTGGGTGGCCCTCTCTTGGCAGGTTTGTTGTGGTGCCAAAATATATATTTTTTTACAATGGATTTAATGGTGCTCCGTGGGATGTTCAAAGTTTTGGATATTTTTTCATCACCCAACCCTGATCTGTACTTCTCCCCCACTTTGTCCCTGACCTGTTTGGAGAGCTCCTTGGTCTTCATGGTGCTGCTTGCTTGATGGTCCCCTTGCTTAGTGGTGTTGCAGACTCTGGGGCCTTTCAGAACAGGTGTATATTTACTGAGATCATGTGACATATCATGTGACACTTAGATTGCACACAGGTGGACTTTATTTAACTAATTATGTTGTGACTTATGAAGGTAATTGATTGCAACATATCTTATCTAAGGGCTTCATAGCAAAGGGGGTGAATATATACAGTTGAAGTCGGAAGTTTACATACACTTAAGTTGGAGTCATTAAAACTTGTTTTTCAACCACTTCACAAATGTATTTTTAACAAACTATGTTCTTGGAAGTCGATTAGGACATATACTTTGCATGACACAAGTCATTTTTCCAACAATTGTTTACAGACAGATTATTTCACTTATAATTCACTGTATCACAATTCCAGTGGGTCAGAAGTTTACAAACACTAAGTTGACTGTGTCTTTAAACAGCTTTGAAAATTCCAGACAAATATGTCATGCTTTCTGATAAGCTAATTGACATCATTTGAGTCAATTGGAAGTGTACCTGTGGATGTATTTCAAAGCCTACCTTCAAACTCAGTTCCTCTTTGCTTGACATCATGGGAAAATCAAAAGAAATCAGCCAAGACCTCAGAAAATGAATGTGTAGACCTCCACAAGACTAGTTCATCCTTGGGAGCAATTTCCAAACTCCTGAAGGTACCACGTTCATCTGTACAAATAATAGTATGCAAGTATAAACACCATGGGACCACACAGCCGTCATACTGCTCAGGAAGGAGACTCATTCTGTCTCCTATAGATGAATGTACTTTGGTGCACCAAGTGCAAATCAATCCCAGGACTAAAGCAAAGGACCCTGTGAAGATGCTGGAGGAAATAGGTACAAAAGTATCTATATCCACAGACAAAGATCGTACTTTTTTGAGAAATGTCCTCTGGTCTGGTGAAACAAAATAGAACTGTTTGGCCGTAATGACCATTGTTATGTTTGGAGGAAAAAAGGGGAGGCTTGCAAGCTGAAGAACACCATCCCACCGTGATGCATGGGGGTGGCAGCATCATGTTGTCGGGGTGCTTTGCTGCAGGAGGGAGTGGTGCACTTCACAAAATAGTTGGCATCGTGAGGCATAAGGACCACAAAGTCAAGGTGTTGGAGTGGCCATCACAAAGCCCTGACCTCAACCCCATAGACAATTTATGGGCAGAACTGAAAACGTGTGTGCGAGCAAGGGGGCCTACAAACCTGACTCCGTTACACCAGCTCTTTCAGGAGGAATGGGACAAAATTCACACAACTTATTGTGGGAAGCTTGTGGTAGGCTACCCGAAACGTTTGACCCAAGTTAATCAAAAGGCAATGCTACCAAATACTACATTTACATTACATTTAAGTCATTTAGCAGACGCTCTTATCCAGAGCGACTTACAAATTGGTGCATTCACCTTATGACATCCAGTGGGACAGTCACTTAACAATAGTGCATCTAAAACTTAGGGGGGGGTGAGAGGGATTACTTCCTATCAACTTCTGACCCACTGGGAATGTGATGAAAGACATAAAAGCTGAAATAATTAATTCTCTCTACAATTGTTCTGACGCTCCACTTTTCAGTGTTTTTTTTTGAGAATTTTTGAAACAATACATTTTTTTCATTTCAATTCACCAATTTGAACTATTTTGTGTATGTCCATTACGTGAAATTCAAGTAAAAATCCATTTAAATTACTGGTTGTAATGCAACAAAATAGGAAAATGCCAAGGGGGGTGGATACCTTTGTAAAGCACTCCATCTCTTGAAATGGGGAATTTAAGTTAAAGTGGCACTCCAGTCTATTTTTCATTTCTTTATCACCTGATTTACTTTACAAAAGGTATTGACATTGCACAAGTGTGTGGGGGGGGTGCTTTTCCTCTTTAGTTCTCTATTGTTCCTCAAGCAAGGGTGAGGCTGACATCACAGATTCCCATCAAAATGACTCCTTAAATGCCATACTCCCTTGAAGTTTGCACTTGTGTCTAAAAAACACAATTTTGTACCCTTCAATGTGTGTACTTTACTGTCTTTATACTTTGGTTATCGCTTTTCAAAATGAAATGTTCATAAATCGCTAGAGGACATCTTTAAACAAGTCGATCAGTGTGTTTCTCTCTCTCCTCATACAGTTCATGTCCATGGGTGTGTCCAGTGTGTTCCTCCTGCTACTCTGCAGGCCACTCTCATTCCCTTCCGCTGTGATCTTTGTCTCTGCTGCTGTGGGCCTGGCCACCTTCAACAGCAGGTTTGTTTCTGTGTGTGTTCATGTAACATTATTCAATCCACATAATAGAGGTATACCCGTATTACTGGATGAGAAGGGTAACTTCTCATCCAGTAATATAGTTATTAGTATACTAACCCGTTGCCATTGTCCCCATGTGCTAGTGGTGTGTCTGTGAATGTACAGGACCTAGCCCCATCGTGCGCTGGAGCCTTGTTTGGTCAGTTTTTAAAAACAATTTTAAAATTGAACCTTTATTTAACTATTCTTATTTTACACTGACGGCCTACACCTGCCAAACCCGGACATCGCTGGACCAATTGTGCCCAGCGTCGTCTGGGTTTGGCCGTTGTAGACCGTCATTGTAAATAAGAATTTATCTTAACTGGACACTGTCAGTGTCTTTGGGTATCATTGTCTTCCTGTTCCATTTTGATTGACAAACAAATATTTTGTTCCCAAAAATGAATATATATTTTTTTCTCCACAGGATTTATGAATATGTGTGGAGCTTTCACAGGTAGGTATTAAATATCAATCCCCCATGTATACTGTACATCAGAATGATATAATGTTCACGGTTAAGTGTATTATAGGCCTATGTACTGTATTTGACTGTGTAAATGAGACCAGTTTGTGTATCCCACAGGTCTGGTGCTGGTCTATGTTTCTGGATACCTGATTGAGGTCACAGCTTCCTGGGGTTACGTGTTCTTACTCTTCACAATGGTGAATACCATGGGCCTCGGAGTATTCCTCATGTTTGGAGAAGCCAACCGTGTGGACTTGTGGAATTTGTCCGAAGTCACTCGTGTATGACCCACACAAAGACACTGCCAATAACTTAGTGTGTATATCTGTGTAGGATATAATGTCAGTCTAACAAAATGGTTTGTGTAGAGAATTGCAGGCCTAACTACAATGTGCCTGTGAAAAATGACTTGTTTCTGACATGTTTTAAATTATGCCTTCGTGCACCAGGTCTGAGAATAAGATGGTTTAAAATATTTATAATTCAATGTTGCTTCACTTGGTAGAACTTTGAAAACATTATCTATTGTCCCTGAAATTGAAAAGCGAAACAAGACAACAGTAAGCATGTCATCCCCCATGAATGATGCAGCGACCCCCATTGGACCAATTGAGATATCTTGTGTGACTAACACATTTTAGTTGACCACAGATGAGCTTTTATATATCTAACAATGAAAATAAATTTCTTTAAAAATGGAGGGCAGTTAGCCTGGGTACCAGTCCAGGACTTGACATTCAGGTAAATTTGCCAGTGGCACACTGGGCCAGTACCAAGTGAAAACTATTGGCCTGAATTTTAAAATTACTGACCCAGGCCAAGATATCAGGAAAGCACACAGAATTTAAATCTGGGTGATTTCACGTTTAATTTGCAGTTTGGGCAAATACCTTATATTATAGCCAACCATAAAATCACATATTTATTTACACTGATTGTTTGGAAAACAAAAATAAAACCATGCCCCCCTCTCAATGATGACATATAGGCTATATTAAACCATTTAAAATGTAATATTCCCCTCCAAAAATTAGCCTAGTAACATATTGATGAAAAGCAATATCTTTAGATGGTCTATATGATCAGGCAGGTGTGCTATTTTAGCAATAAGCATGATCAACTGTCTGACCCATTATCATGGCTATATGGCTGAAGCATGAGGTTGCTTCTCTACATGGTTTACCCCAAAGGGCTAATCATTAGCTATGTCACAGACTAAATATGACCTTGTTGCTTGTATTATATTATTGTATAATGTCTTTAAAAAAACTCCCACTGGCATTCATAAAATCATGTAATTGTTGTTTATAAATAGTGTAATTGTGTGAACTGTACAGTTAATAGAGGCCTACGTAAAACATGCAAATGGCTGACGCGCTTCACGCAGTAACTTTTTAAAATTGTCATGATAGACACTAAAGATTGTAAAACGCTGTCAATTGGAGGTGAGAAATAAATTATAGCCCTGTAACGCTGGGATCCCGCTTTTTTCAATAATTTCCATCAAAACGGTTGTATTTTCCAGAGATTGCATTTAAGATTGTTGCGCAGAGACTGGGTTTATTAGAACAGATTTATTTCTGCGCAGCAATCAGCAGTGTCTATAGTTCTGCGCTCTTGCCACCTGACAGTTGATATTCAACGAATAAATAAACGACATTGCTCATGAACAGCTTCGGGAATTAATCTGATTTTTAAACAATTATATAGGCCTAGACTACAGCATAGCATTATTACAATATTGATTTTTGTATTTAACCAACAAGTGATTTGTGTAAATAGGCTAATGTTCATGTATTGACAAGCAAGCAGCTCCATAGTGTAGGCCTACATGGTCCGTGGACCTTACATAAACCTTTATTTGCTAATAATGACATCCCTATGTCTGATATGAAAAAAGATTGAAAGGTGGAGGACTTTTGAATGGCGTACGGATGTTCAACAATGAATTGATGGGCTTCCCGCCTCTACTTAGACGGGTGTATCCAGGAAGTTGAGGAAGGGCGTCACTTGAGATGAACAGGGAAGGCTTTGACATTATTGACACCGCTTGGAAGCAGGTTGATAACAAGTGTGAAGCGTCAGTTGTTGGGAAGATTGTGAATGTATGATTACAAGTAGTTTATATAGCCTATATATATATTTTTTAAATGTAGTCTACTGTCCCAAGCGGGCCATATGAAAGCTTGATTAACTGGCCAGGTCAGCCGGTAGCCCTGAATGTCGAGTTTTGCAGTCTCTAGCTAATCCACTCCTTATATAGCCTATACTCCCATGTCATGTGCCAAATAAAAAACGCCACCTGCTGGAGAAGACAGATTTTGTTCCGAGTTATCCCTCTCGCTTAGCCTATTCCTCTCTGGTGTGATATTAGCTCCCGCCTTGGGCCAATTAGTGTAATTTTGTAAATGCAGGATTTCAATGGAAAAACGCATAATTCACCCACCTTTCGTAAACATCGGGCCAGTGCTGTCCGAGATATCTCGTGTGACTAACAGATGGAGAGACAGAAGGACAATGGAGACCGATCCACAATCCCTCCCCGATTTAACCTTGGGGGACAATAAACAAAGCTAGTAGAAAGCAACTTCACGAGCATCAGTGCAGTTTCAGCACCATAGCCAGTGGAGAGTGACTATGGTAATGACAAATCAGCAGGTGCGACACATCATTCGGGGCATCCTGTTTTGAGCCCCACCTGTTTAGCCCCCCCCCCCCAAAAAAATATGTCTATTTCTACCGTAGCTTTGATGGGACTGATCATGTCAACATCATACTTTCAATTTCCTAGCTAGCAAGCTAGACAAGCAGTCATCATCATGAATAAAGTCGACAATGTACTGGCAAATCCTTTCAAACCTTGTCATATGAAGAGAAAGTATAGCTAAAACGTAGCTATTGGACATAAACAATACACAACAAGTTGGAAATTGCAAATGTAGTATGACCTAAAAAAAGGACGCGCGACAACGAGGTTCAAGCTCTAGCCTGTTTATTAACCTAACCCTCGCATGTCCTACATAGATACCGATACCCGCAAGGGACATCCTACTACATCTTCCCCTCTCCCTTGAACAAGAACTCAACATGCATAACCACTGAAGTGACTGTCCCACTGGATGTCATAAGGTGAATGCACCAATTTGTAAGTCGCTCTGGATAAGAGCGTCTGCTAAATGACTTAAATGTAAATGTAAGTATAACTGAAATGCAATTTGGAAACCAGTATTATTCTCTAGCATGCTACTTCCCATCCTGAAACAGTATGAAAGCATTAAATCACACAGTATGAACATTAACTTAGGTACAGTCTCTTTTTGCTGGGTATGGTCCCCAAAAGTATGTTTTCTCTTCACGTAACATAGTCTTTCTGCCACTCTGGTGGCTTCACATCCCTTTTTGGTGAGCTTGTGGCTCTGTGAGCATTCTCTCTCCTTCACCCTCTTTTTGTGCATGTTCTGTGGCCTCCGTCTGTGTGGCTGGTAGATCTGGAAGAGCTTTGAGGTCTGTTTGTTCCTTCGTACCTCTTCTGAGCCTGCTTTCCTCAGCACTATTGCTGGTGTCTTTGAGTTTGTAATCCACACACGTTGACCTTCGGTCAGCTCTGGCCTCTCCTTAGCACGGTGGCTCCGATTAAAGTCTCCAGTTTGCGTTTGTTTCACCCGTTTGTCCCTCTCAGCGAAGGCCTTCCTGTTAGGCCATCGGGTTTAAGCTGAGCTGGCGAGACGGGCAATGGGGAACGCAGCCTCCTGCCCATCAGGAGCTCGGCAGGCGACAGCCCATGATGCAGTGGTGTAACTCTGTAAGCTAACAGAGCCCTGTATGGATCCTTGTTCTTTTTCAACAGTCCTGTGGGAGAAAGATGTACATATAGGGAGGAGCATAATACTGTAACACAAGAGAAAGATACACTTAGAGTGCATTTGCCATTCTGGTAAAATGCATTGGCTATTGTATAGGACAGGAGGCCAGAGTAAGGCCATGAGAGCATAGGACAGCTGGACAAACCAAGGTCAGAGGGACATACAAAGGAGGGGATCAGCCAAATGACCAACTGATGGACTATAGACATAGGCCATATATTTTTAGGACATGAAGATGCTGAAGGAATGTCAGAAGAGACACATAGTCTACGAGTCCTAATAAGGACAGACATACCAAAGAACACACCAGGCATAACATAAGATAGGCATGTATTATTTTGGGGACATGAAGAGGTCCTGTCACCATTATAACTTGACTGAAAGCAGATATGGGCGTTATCGAGCTGAACAAGCAGGATGCACAGATTGGGATATAATGGTGGCAAATGGACTGAAGGAAGTAACTTCATTTGCATGTGGGATGGACTCATATGTTGTATGTGTATAAATCAGATCCAGTGCTCTGGACATGGGTGTGTTCCGCGGACCATCTAGGCTTCTGATATGTTTGTGTTAAAAGCCTATATTGAATTCACAAGTTCTTGTAAGTGTTACATTTTGTTAAGATTCTCCACGACAGTCCCTTGACTGTTTTCACAGCTCTCTCTGCCTCACCATTACTCTGTAAATGGTAGGGGCTACTGGTCACATGTATGAAGTCATATTCTGCGGCAAAAGCAGAAAAGGAGCTTGCAGAGAACTGGGGAGCGTTATCTGTAACCAGGACCTCAGCGACCCCTTGCCTGGAAATGTTTTTACTTTAATCCATTGATAACACCAGCTGATGTGGTTATGGGTGTCTTTGCTATTTCAATGTATCTTGAGTAGTAATCTGCCACTAGCAGATCAGTGTCATTTTTCCAATAGAACATATCCGCCCCTACCTTTTGCCATGGCCGTTTTGGCAGCTCCGTTGCCATCATTGGCTCCGGATGACAAGGTTGACATTTTGTACTGACCTCACACTGGGCCACTAGCTTGGCAATCTGAGTACTCAGACCAAGCCACCACACTGACTGTTGAGCCCTCAGTCTGCATTTGGTTATCCCCATGTGTCCATAATGCACTCTGTCTAGCATTTCTTGTTGTAGAGTCTCTGGGATAACTATCCGTTGTTCTTTCATGAGAAGATCTCCATTACAGTGGAAGTCACTTTGGTGCACCCAATAGGGCTTCAGCAGTTGAGGCAGTTCCTCCTGCCTGGGCCATCCCTATTTGCACTGCTGCACTATCTGTTGGCAGATGTGGTCTCGTTGTTGCTCCTCTGCAATCTGCTGCAGTTTGGTCTGAGATGCAGGTAGACTGTCCCTTATTGCATTAATGGACACCTGTACCTCACCCTCTAGACATTGCTCCTCCTCTGATAATGGACGTTTAATTGGGGCCCTGGAGAATGCATCTGCTGTGATCAGTGCCTTCCCTGGCACATACACCATCTTGTAGGTGAACCTCAGTAATCTGAGGCGGAAGCACAGAACTCTGGGAGGCAAGTCGTCCAGTGCTTTTGTCACTAACAGAGCCAACAGTGGTTTGTGGTCAGTCTCTGCTGTAAACTGCAGGCCAATAAGGTATTGGCTGAGCCTTTCACATGCCCATGTGATAGCCAACACCTCCTTCTCCACTTGAGCATATCTTTGCTCTGTGCCGGATAAGCTTCGGGAGATGTATGCTATTGGACGCCACTCCATGTTGTCCTGCATCTGAGTGAGGACCACCCCTAGCCCAAAGGATGATGCATTTGCTGATACTTTTGTCTTGGCGTGGGGACGGTACTGGGCCAGCACTCTCTGTGAGGCCAGATCTCCTTTGATTTTGTCAAACGCTACCTGTTGCATGTGACCCCATGACAAGTCATTCTCTTTGGCTAGTATGTCTCTCAGAGGTTTGGTTGTATCTGAGAACTGTGGAAGGAACTTACCCACATATGTGGCCATGCCTAAGAAGGTCCTGACTTCAGCCACATTGTGGGGTCTGGGCATATCTGTGATGGCTCTATTCCAGCTGCCATCCAACTGAGCCAGTGACTGCTCCACTGATGGTAAGATGTGTCTCTCTCTGCAGAGTGCCTCATTCAATTTCGTCATGTCAACACAGATCCTTATTTCCCCATTGGCTTTTGGGACCACCACCATCCCTGCAAACCAGTGTGTGGGACTCTCTATTTTAGACACCGCCCCAATTTCTTCCATCCTCCCCAACTCTTCCTTTACTCTGGCCAATAAAGGGAAAGGCACCCGGCGGGGGGTGGTAAGGGCATAGGGGACAGCATCCTCTTTCAGGCGGATTTTGTAGTCAACAATCCTTCCTAGACCAGAAAACACTTTTGGGAATTTCTTTTTGAAAACCTCACCTGGGTCCTCCAGTTCGCTCACTCTCTCAATGAGTTGCAATGCTTCAATTGCTGGCAGCCCCAGCAACTGTCTGGCTAGAGGGTCATTTTTACATTACATTTAAGTCATTTAGCAGACGCTCTTATCCAGAGCGACTTACAAATTGGTGCATTCACCTTATGACATCCAGTGGAACAGTCACTTTACAATAGTGCATCTAAATCTTAAAGGGGGGGGGGTGAGAAGGATTACTTTATCCTATCCTAGGTATTCCTTAAAGAGGTGGGGTTTCAGGTGTCTCCGGAAGGTGGTGATTGACTCCGCTGTCCTGGAGTCGTGAGGGAGTTTGTTCCACCATTGGGGGGCCAGAGCAGCGAACAGTTTTGGGTCAATGACGAAGACAGGCTGGATGGCACTTTTGTCTTTACTCTCCAGTTTAATCACCAACTGCCCTACCACTGGTAAAATCTTATTACTGGGCCCGTACAGTTTTTCGTTTGTAGAGAGCAAAGGGCCATCTCTGCTATAGCTATACAGCCCAGTTGGGATAGCTGTCACTGCTGCCCCAGTGTCTAGTTTAAATGACACAACCTCCCCAATGAGTTTAATGTCTGAATGCCAGCCAGCAATGTTTTCCTTTACTTCTCTCATAAAGATGCTGTCCTGCTGTACCTCCTCTGAGACCTCATGCATTTGCTTTAATCGACAGACAGCTGAAAAGTGTCCTCTGCTGTGACATTTCCTGCATTACGCATCCTTTGCTGGGCAATCTTTCCATCTGTGGAAAGGGGATTTCCCACATTTGCGACAAACACTTTAACTAGCTCCTGTTGCTGTCTGTGATTGTTTTCTCCATGTCCGTCTCTGTTCTGTGTTCCCCTCGGTTTTTTGTTAGCTCTGTATGAAAATGCATGTATTTCCTCACTCTCTTCGTTCTGCAAGGAGCTGTATCGTCTGCTGTCTTTTTACTGTCTCGATCTGCTTAACCTGGTTTACAGCTTTGGACAAGGTAAGCTAGGAATCCAACTGTAACTTTTCAGAAAGATATATATTTCTTATTCCAACTACAATCAAGTCTCGGATCAGCTCTTCCCTGAGCGCGCCAAACTGACAATGTTCTGCTAGTTTGTGAACAGCTGTGATAAAACTGCCGGTGGTTTCACCCTGCTCCTGTTTGCGCATATTAAACCTAGCTCTCTCAAAAATAATGTTGTTTCTACCTACAAAATGCGTTTCAAAACAGTCTTTAACGCCACTGCAGTTAATTTTCCCTTCCTCGGTCAACGTTGAAGCATTTAATATATCCTCGGCTTCATCACATATAGAGTAGATCAGTGTATTAACTTGGAATGCCTCCTTTTTCACGTTTAAGCCTGATGCTACCCTGTACCTTTCAAAGCGCCTGATCCATTTCGGCCAGTTTTGAATGTCCATACAAACAAAATTATCCGGGGGACTTATGCGAAATCCGTTAGCACTCGCCACTGGCCTGTCCGTGTTAGCGCCAGAGCACGTTGAACTTGGAGTCGCAAATCCTGCAATACCGCCAGCTTCTTCTTGCAACATGTTGCTTAGCAGTAATTTAGTCCTTGCTCGTTAGCTAGCAAAATAATGATATGCGCTGTTTTATCTCCAACACTGTGCCCTGTGGGATTCTGTATTTTACATTATAGTCCTTACCATATATATATATCATATATATATATGATTAAATATTATCTGATGTTGGTTGTGTGAGGTGTCTGCCTTTGTGCACTGGAGCATCATTATGAGATTAAACAAGTGCTTGCTACTTGCCTGTTTGTGTGTGACAAGAACTGAGTAACATGGTGTGACCTGCATGTTGCAAAACTGTAGATAACAGCCCAGCAGATGCTTTGTCCTTGTGTTTGTATGTAACAATATTGAGCACATGGTGTGACTTGCTGTATCTTACAAAGTTGTGATAGGGAGGGGTGGTCATGACGAGGTTTAACTGAGATGGAAAAATACTGAACAACACAATAGCAGGAACTGAGTAACTGTTATAACTAGGGGGTGATACCAGAACAGTAGGAATCTATACATCGACGAAGGGAGGACTCCAAGAAGCGCCAAGAGGCGGGGACCCGCCTGAGCGCCTGCGATAGGCTGGGCAAGTTTAAACCACGCCCAGCCTCTATTGTGATAGGCCAACAGACGGGTTGGGACTATGTCTATCACAGTATAAGTACACTGTTTACATACATCTTGTCAGTTCTCTGTTCTGCCCTGCTTGGTATTACAGTGAGCCCGTATATACGAAAGTTGCATTTGCCATTTATTACTTAGCTGATAAAAAATACATAGTATACAATCGGTGACTCAATGTTATATTTATCCTGATACCAGATTTGAATTTACGCAACTCTAACAGCCCTCCCTGCTTTGAAACAGCCTGAATGTATGATTTACTTGGTACGTCCTTCACGTTTTATGTGAGTTTTAAAACCACTTCTGACACCATGTAGTATGATCTAAAATAAGGACGCACGACAACGAGGTTCTAGCTCCAGCCTGTTTATTAACCTAACCCTCGCATGTCCTACATAGGTACCTATACCCCCAAGGGACATCCTACTACAGCAAATCCAACAATAAGTGGTTTGGAAGGAATCAGTTGCTATCTGCAAGCGTTTCAAAGCAATCATGAGCCTGCTGTTCAGTGGAGTCAGTGTGTGGTCCAAGTCTGTGTTTAGGGATCTATTTTCCAAGTTTAAAAGGATAAACATTCACATGCAACACCATGGGCCAGAAAAGGTTGAATACATTGGCCATAGTAGTCAGTCCAGCATAAATCTTGCTGAGTTCAAAACAACTGGAAACTCGGAACTGGGAAATCTCAGACTTCAGTGTGTTCAAGACAACTGGGACCTCTGAAAAAAACGAGCTCCAACTGGGAAAATACGTTTTGAACTGTCATCCAACTTGGTAATTAGTTTTTTTCCGAGGACCCAGTTGTCGTGAAAGCACTATAAATCCAGAGAATGCCAGACTTTGATGACACAGTTTGATGACAAAATTTGCCACAAGAAGGACCGCAGCACCACCTTCCTGTTCAAGTGAGCACAGCACAACAAGGTCAGTCCAAAAATGTATTGTATGCTGCTGTATAAATTATGTAATATGTCAGGAAGATATGTATACTGTAGCTATGAAAGTAATACTAGGGCTACTAACAGCTTACTACACAACATACACTATGTGCCTCACGCTAATAATTTGGCTCCTTTCACCCTCATATAGCCTGTTTAAGAGAAATGTAATCATCTAATTTTGTAAGATTTCATTGTCTGCTTATATGCCCCCTTTATTTATCATACGATTTTGACTTGGTGTACAGGTATAATACTGTAAGAACTGTCCATGTTCTGAATTCTGTCGCTGTACATTTCAAAAGTACTGACCAAATAGTTATATTGACTATGTCCGACTGAGCTCGATCATTGTCTTAATCGAAATTACGGATTGTCTCTTATCCCATAGTTTGTACATCTTAATTGTCACTAGAAGCCACATTTGCGTCAGCAAGTCTGCCATATCAGATATGTTTTTTAAAAAGGCAGTAAATTAAACTGAATTAACTGTTTTGCTGCCAGACCAGACTCCACCGATAGCCAAGTGTAGCAGTGGTAAGGATTCACTCCATGGAGCTGAAGAGTAAGCTCTCCTGTTGGGACAACTTTATGTAGGCCGTAACAGTTGTGGGCACTGATTGTCACCGTTATAATGCAATTACTGTATTGTTTAGTTGTGTTGTGTAGTGGCTTTGTTGGCATGCATCTACAATATTTTTCCCCCCACTAAAAATAACATGCTAAAATCGTAACTGCAAATCAGAAATGATGTATTATGGAAACACTGGAAGTGAACAGTACGTTGGTTAAAATTGATTTTTGCAGATTACTTTACTGCAGAAATATCCAAGGTATGTCCTATTCTCAAATATGAATAGGTCATCATGATTAGGCAATTCACATTTGCTGTGATGAAGCTGAATGATGTTTGTCTGCTGTGTGTGCTGCTGCTGTGCAGTGTGAAATATTGTGCAGGTTTAGTGGGGCGGCTGATTTATTGTGCAATAAATGCCCCGTTCTGCAAAATGTCATGCTCATTTGCTAATTTCAAAAAGATTTCGGTCGGTTTATGGTGGGGGAAGTTTGACCCTGTCCTGTCCATGACGTCAAGCTTCCTCGATCGAATCCTCGAGCACTGCATTCAATAAACGGACGTCTTGGATGGGAAGAAGACAAGCAAATCCTGCTAGATTGGGTTCAGAGATGGTGAAAACCAAACAAGTGGACAACTGTTTCTAAAAATCAAGGTTACGACATAGGGCAAATGTATTTCAACCGGTGTCCTTTCTCGCTTTATGCGTTATTACGGCTGGAGCGGTGCTGATGATGCGGACGCCTGATGCCTGGACCATTGTTTTAGGCCTAGCCTGTTAAATGTAGGCTATTCTGTAGCCAAATACGGACATTTCGTAGGCTTTCGAATTGATGCTTCTGGAATGATAGTGGCACCCTGTTGAAACTGGACCAATGTGTATGGACATTGATTAGTGTTTTTTTCTGACACTGTGGATCCATATGAGATAGGATTCTAGGCTATACCTACAGCAAATACATTTTAACAGCGTGCGACAAATGCTCTATCGACGTAGTTGTGTAGATATGCCTTTGTGATCCGATTCAACTTTACATTCCTGAAGAAATGGTAATGAGGTAATGGTGATATGGAAACGGATTTGCTCGTGTTTATTGGCCTTATTCCAAGGAATCAATTCGTCTGTAATCTAGGTACATTTATAGGGAAATTTGGGATTACCGCTTTTCGTGTTCACGGCAGACCTTGATTTAATAACAATACAATTAAGGCACGCGGTGAATGCCAAGAGAGGAATCACCTTAACGTCGATCCAAATCATTGAAGTAATTGTATTTTTAGGCAATAACAAATATCAACGTAGTTAGTCTACAGTGGTGAGAAACATAGCCTACTGCAACTATGAGCTCGTGGGATGAAACACTGGACAAATAAGTAAAGGTAAGGTAAAATCAAGACAGATTTGACCTTCCTATTTTAAGTAAACAGATAGCTTTGGTTTGATGTGCTGTGAATTATGTACAGTTCTGTTTGTTAAATAATAAAGGCGTTTTGGGGTTTGGACTATGCCAATTCGTTTCAGCAGAGACATATTTTTGACCCAGGTGTGATACAGTTTAAGTCGGAAGTTTACATATACTTAGGTTGGAGTCATTAAAAATCGTTTTTCAACCACCCCACAAATTTCTTGTTAACAAACTATAGTTTTGGCAAGTCGATTAGGACATCTACAATGTGGATGACACAAGTCATTTTTCCAACAATTGTTTACAGATCATTTCACTTATAATTCACTGTATCACAATTCCAGTGGGTCAGAAGTTTACATATACTATGTTGACTGTGCCTTTAACAGCTAGTTAAATTTTAAAAAATGATGTCATGGCTTTAGAAGCTTTTGATAGGCTAATTTACATAATTTGAGTCAATTGGAGGTGTACCTGTGGATGTATTTCAAGGCCTACCTTCAAACTCAGTGCCTCTTTGCATGACATCATGTGAAAAGCAAAATAAATCAACCTTTTATTTATTTAATTTCACCTTTATTTAACCAGGTAGGCTAGTTGAGAACAAGTTCTCATTTACAACTGCAACCTAGACCTAAGAAAAAAAATGTTGTGGGGGTGCTTTGCTGCAGGAGGGACTGGTGCACTTCACAAAATAGATGGCATCATGAGGGGGGGAAATCATGTCGATATATTGAAGCAACATCTCAAGACATCAGTCAGGAAGTTCAAGCTTGGTCGCAAATGGGTTTTCCAAATGGACAATGACCCCAAGCATACTTCCAAAGTGGCAAAATGGCTTAACAACAAAGTCAAGATATTGGAGTGGCCATCACAGAGCCCTTACCTCAATCCTATAGAACATTTGTAAGCAGAACTGAAAAAGCATGTGCGGACAAAGAGGCCTACAAACCTGAATCAGTTACACCAGCTCGTTCAGGAGGAATGGGCCAAAATTCACCCAACTTATTGTGGGAAGCTTGTGGTAGGCTACCCGAAACGTTTCACCCAAGTTTAACAATTTAAAAGCAACGCTACCAAATACTAATTGAGTGTATGTAAACTTCTGACCCACTGGGATGTGATGAAAGAAATAAAAGCTGAAATAAATCATTCTACTATTATTCTGACATTTCACATTCTTAAAATAAAGTGGTGATCCTAACTTAAGACAGTGAATTTTTACTAGGATTAAATGTCAGGAACTGTGAAAAACTAAGTTTAAATGTATTTGACTAAGGTATGTAAACTTTTGACTTCAACCGTATGTCAACATCCAGTATACTTTAGGCACCACTCTCTATCTAAAAGAATAACAAGAATGAGTTTCCCCCCAAAGAGAAACAGGGATACAAAGGGAAACATACTTAGATGCAGACGTGATACCTTTCACTCACAACGGAACAAACCAAAAACACTTACAGATAGTATACCTTTAATAATGACCATGATCAAATCTAAGAATGTGATAGATAGTGACCTTTGATACAATGCATATTTAATTCAGGGGTGACTTAAACATTTGTTTTCCACATTTATTTTCATAAATGTTCATATATTATCATGAATCACTTCCTATACCATTATACAAATCTGACTCCCTCAATAATCACACTCCCTCTCAGTCTTTCACACAGACATACACAGTACAGCAAGCCCCCCCCCCCCCAAATTAAAGAAATCACACAAATACCAGGAAGACCATTCTCTGGGTTTTCATACACTTTACATTAAATCAGTAACATTAATTATAAGGATACACATTTCAGGCGTTCTCAATTAGCTTTGCCAGTACATTAAAGCTTAACATTTCTGAGGATGAAGTGGAAGGGTTATAGCAAGAAAAATATCCACATTTTAATTCCGTATGGAAATGACAAGGCGCAGAAACAAAATGACAGGCCAATCTTGAATTAAAAAGCAATACATGCTACATTTTGTCCCCAAAGTGACTTAAAACAGGGACCCCCATTGTTGGAATAACAGGGAACAGAGAAATGTAACAGATATGATAAAGGAAAGACATGATTTAAAATAAGGGAAAAGACAATCGTATTGTCTGGCTAAGAACCTGAACCGAGTATGTTTGCATTTCCACCTCATCAAAAACAAAGCGAGGGACCTCCTTTGAGAGCGGATGTTCTAGACATCTTTCCTTTGAATCTTTTTGCTAACACACTTGAGGTACAGTAGAGCAAATATAATTCAATTGACACTGTTGTCAGAAAGAAATGCTAAGGCTCCACTCTGAAAAAAATTGTGAAAACATCTCTTCCACATAGTTTGTCAAGTGATACATTTTTTTACATAAAATTTAAAAACAACTTTCACTTTATCCATAATATCAATCATTTGCAGAAGCTTTTTGGATAGACAATCCTCTACCATCCACAAACCACTCTCAGATGGACAAGGGCAAAACAGAACACTTTTCACTATGCAAAATAAAACTGTTCCATGTAGTTATCAAACATTTGTCAAGATTCTGTTGTCACATTCACTCTTCCTAAATCAGAACAAGCAATACAAGCACTTAAAGTTTCTCCAACACTCACACCACAAGTTGAACAGTCACTGAATATCAGCAGCATGTTTTTTTAAAGACGTGCAGATATTTGTTAATCATAATTAAGGATGTGCGTGTATAACAAATAGGAGACCAGGGTTAAAATACAGAATATAGAACACTAAAAATGATGAAGCAATTTGATTGGTGCACACAACCTGGAGACTGGGAACCAGACCAGGAGCATGGTGGCTCAAAGTTTGATGTGGGCCAAAGTCATCAAAATTAAATAGAAAAAGAAATATAAGTTACAAATTTCTTTATGTCCTCTTGTTTTTTTATGACCTAAATTTCAATATGTCCATCCAAGTACAACCATTGATCAAGCTGTAAGGAGTAGTCTTCTATTGTGGTTTACTTCGGTTTTGGTGTTCCTTGGTTGGGGAGGGGAAGAAAAAAACAAAATGGTTACCATTAGAAAACTGCTAATAAACTAATAATCTTCTACCCCACAACCATGGTATATTATTCCCTTAGAGACATATGTAGAATGTCGATGGGCAGAAGCCAAATAGAACTGACATTTTAGAAAAGTTTCTTTACCTGATCAAGTCGGGACCCTCGCTGTATTGGAATTGGCTCATAGGTCTGTTGAAAGAAAAGAGGAATTTCGTTATGGTTACACCTACTGCACAAAACGCAATAAAATGGCAGCAAACAAATACAAAACAGTAGACCTTTCACTGTGATGGGACAAAATAAGAAATAAAAACTCAGATTTGCATCCCTATGTAAAGGAGATGTTTGTTATGGTTTTTGGATCATTACAAACATTGACGAAACCCATCCTTAATTAATGATCAGTTCAGGATCTTTGCAATCAACAGCATACTAATAATTGATTACCTTTCTGACAACCTCCTCTTCCTCTTGTCTTTTCTCATAGTGGGAGAAGTCATCAAAGATGGAGGTGGTGTGTTTGAAGCCCACAATGATCTTCAGCACTTGCTTGGCCTTCTCCAGAGGGACCTCCTGAGTGTCCCTGGAGTTGGTCACCGGCTTGTTGTCATTGTTCTCCAGCCTGATGTGCCTCAGCTGGCTATTGGGCACGTCCTTCACAAACAGCCAGTCTACGTCAAACTTGCCTTTCCACTTGTCCTGCGCCCAGACGCCAGCACTGGTGCCATAATCCACGGGCGAGAGCATCTCTGCCACACCACAGAAGTGCCCACTGCCATTAACGCTGAACAGCAGATAGACAGGGCCTTTGGCACTGATGGCACGAAAGGCTGAGTCCAGACGCTTGTTGCCGTGCTCTGTGCTGCACCAGATGGAGTACTTTATGGAGCGGTGGATGTCGTCCTCAGAGTAGCTCTTGATGATAAACACGCGGCCGTTCTTCAGGTTCCAGTCAAACTCCTTAGGGTTGTAGCTGTGGGCAGCCCGCAGCTTCTCCAGAACAGGGTGGTTCTCTAGACCTGAGCCAGAACCTGGAGGAACACCCCCTCCATTCCCGACACCCCCGCCACTAGAGGAACCGCTGCTGTCCATGCTGCCCCCTCCGTAGCCTGGATTACGGTTGCGCGGGGCAACCCAGCGGGTCTGAGTGGACGGGCCTAAGTTGTGGTTCTGGTATGACTGTGGAGGGGGCGGGCCCATGGTCATCTGCTGCACAAGGGACTGGGCAGATTGAATGGACTGCTGAGGGGGAGGGGGGAGACCATGGGGAAGGTGGGCATGGCTATGAGAGTGGAGCTGCTGATGGTGGAGGTGGGGGGGCAGCGGAGGGGCCACTTTGCTTATAGGCCCCTTGTTATCCCATGTCCCAATGTCCATGTTGTGTTTGATGGGCGGTGGTGGCAGAGCTCCCCCCATGGGCATGCCTGGCTTGGCCTTGACCTTCAGCAGCTGTGGCCTGGCTGGTTTGCTGGCGATAGCGGCCCAGGACGTGGGCTTAGGAGGGGGCATGCCAATTGGTGTTCCACCGTTGCCTGTAGCAACAGCCTGAGCTACAGCACCACTGCCGCCGATCACAGAACTCACGCTCTTCACACCTGAGCCACTGCCAGACACATCCCCACCCATCTTCAGCCCCAGCATCCCTTGTTCAAGGCTGTTCATACCTGGTGCCTTGCTCAGAGTGTCACTGTGGAACCCTGTTTGGCCATCAGGGACTAGTGTGCCCCCCAGGGAGCTGGGAGGGTAGCTGTAGCTGCCCCCATAGGCTGAACTCTGAGTCTGCTGGCCTTGAGACCCACTGGTACCCCAGGCGGAGAAGGCCGGGTTCTCAGGGAAAAAGTTAAACCTATGCGGGTAGATGCTGCTGCCAAGTCCCCCAGGCTGGCCAAACACAGTGTCATGCATGAAGTGGTGGTCTCCATTGCTGAGGGGCGCATAGGGAGTCAGGTAAGGGATAGGGGGGTCGCCACCGGTGGACCAAGGGGCCTCGCTAAGAGGGTAGGGAAATCCAATGGAGGGGGCATAGTAGCTGGACAGGTAAGGGTCAGTCATGGATTGGTAGCTGTTGTTCTAGAAGACAGAAAAAGAGGAGTGTAAGTACAATTTGTTTTTTAAATCCTGACACATTAAACTAAATGTCAACAACATGACCTACCACCACCAATACTCCAATGACCGTTAGCTTATACCCCAACAACCCTGACTTTAAGACTTAAAAGGGTATGCGTGCAGTACTTCGACATCACACCATCTGTAATGATGTTAATGGAGTAATAATATCTGCTAACAAGGTAGCCAAGAAAACATATATTCTCCTGTGAGACAGTATTGATTTGTGGTCCTCCCCTGCAGCCAAGTTGAAAAATATTCTATAATGACAAAGATACACACCATGATTTCAAAAGTCACTCACCTGATTGGATTGGCCAGAGAGATAGGGCTCAAAGTCATTATCATGGACAGTTTCCTTCTGGTGGAGTGAGCCATTTTGCACTGAAACCGGAAAGACTGATAGTAGGGTTATTTTTCACTGTCAAATCAAAATGTATTTGTCACATGCTTCTTAAACAACAGGTGCAGACTAACAGTGAAATGCTTACTTAACAATACAGACAAACACACAAGTACCCCTCCTTCATTCACAAAAAAACAAGACAAGCTTAGAGAAGCATGAGAAGACAATAGAAATCTGATGTTAGCAATGTTGTTCTGTAGTACTGTAACACTTGCAAAACAAGGAATCACTGAAATCATGTCAAAGAATCTGGTGTGATGACTGTTAGGTAGACTATTTGCGAGAGAAAATGATCCTTGGGTCATATAACTGGGGTTACTTCAGTAAACCTCCATTAGCAGTTGCAGTGCATTCAGAAAATTAAGACCCCTTGACTTTTTCCACATTTTGTTACATTACAGGCTTATTCTAAAATTGATGACATATTTTTCCCCCTCAATCTACACAATATCCCATAATGACAAAGCGAAAAACATTTTTTAGAAATGTTTGCAAATATATACATTAAAAAAACAGAAATACCTTATTTAGATAACTATTCAGACCTTTACTATGAGACTATATTAAGCTCAGGTGCATCCTTTTTCCATTGATCATCCTTGAGATATTTCTACAACCTGATTGGAGTTCACCTGTGGTAAATTCAATTGTTTGGACATGATTTGGAAAGGCACACACCTGTCTATGTAAGGTCCCACAGTTGACAGTGCATGTCAGAGCAAAAACCAAGCCATACGGTCGAAGGAATTGTCTGTAGAGCTCAGAGACAGGATTGTGTCAAGGCACAGATCTGGAGAAGGGTACCAAAAAATGTCTGCAACATTGAAGGTCCTCAAGAACACAGTGGCCTCTGCCATTCTTAAAATGGAAGTTTGGAACCACCAAGACTCTTCCTACAGCTGGACGCCCGGCCAAACTGACCCATCGGGCAAGAAGGGCCTTGGTCCAGAGTTCCTCTGTGGAGATGGGAGAACCTTCCAGAAGGACAACCATCTCTGCAGCACTCCACCAATCAGGCCTTTATGGTAGAGTGGCCAGAAAAGGCACCTAAAAACTCCCAGACCATGAGAAACAAGATTCTCTGGTCTGATGAAATCAACATTGAACTCTTTGGCCTGAATGCCAAGCGTCACATCTGGAGGAAACCTGCCACCATCCCTACAGTGAAGCATGGTGATGGCTGTATCATTTTGCGGGGGGGGGGGGGGGGGGGGGGACTGGGAGACTAGTATGGATCGAGGGTAAGATGAACGGGGAAAAGTACAAAGAGTTCCTTTTCGAAAACCTGCTCCAGACCACTTAGGACCTCAGACTGGGGTGAGGGTTTTACCTTCCAACAGGACAACGACACTAAGCACACAGCCAAGACAAAGCAGGAGTGACTTTGGGACAAGCCTTTGAATGTCCTTGAGTGGCCCAGCCTGACCCCAGACTTGAACCATCAAACCTGACAGAGCTTGAGATGATCTGCAGAGAAGAATGGGAGAAACTCCCCAAATACAGGTGTGCCAAGCTTGTAGCATCATACCCAATAAGACATGAGGCTGTAAAGGGTGCTTCAACAAAGTATTGAGTAATGGGCGTGAAAACTTATGTAAATGTAATAATTCCAGGGTGTGTTGCAAAAATGCCTAAAATACTGGTTTTGCTTTGTCATTATGGGGTATTGTGTGTGGATTGAGGGAATAAATTAGAGAACAAATGATCTTTCCTACACAGATGATAAAACTGCCTGATCTTCTGAATTTCCCAATATGTTTGATGTTTTTCAGTCACTTAAAACCATACTTTGAAATACTGTAAAATACTGTAAAATGCACTGTCAGACTGATTTGTAAGACTGTCATAGTCCCAATTAAAAAGGTAAACATGGTCCGTTGATTACATCACCTTTTTACATGGTGGGGTCGCGATTTTTTGTATTTATCTCAAAATAGGGTAGCAGGCCAAAAAGGTTTGGGAACCCCTGCCCTAGCACGACTTGACTTCATCTTTGACCAACGTTACTGTATTGCAAGAGCCAGCATTGTATTTACACCGCAGGTGCATTGTTGGTAGTGCATGGTCTGTGCTCGCGACCCGCCACCGGCTGAGCAATCATCGTCTAGCTAGCAGCCAGCGACAAATATTGTCTAGCAAAGCTACGATAACGTTAGCTACAGTGCTCTTACCTTTAGCGTCTTGTCCTTTTGAAGTCTTCAGTCCCGTGTAATTGGTTTAAATGTAAAAAATAAAAAAAAAATTTTAGCATTCTACTTTCTAGACACAAATACACGCGCACTGAAAATGAGAAGTTCGCTTAGCTACATTAGCTGGCTAGCTAACTACAGATATAAGGCTCAATCTTTGACATAGCGTTAGCACATATGAAAGGGGTTAGTTATCATAATATTGGGCGTCGTTAAGTCTGAAAACTTGCTAGCGCTGGTTAACCACTTTCGCAACAGATGAAAGTTGTCCTAACAATCGGAAATGCAGACTTTTAGCAAACCACATTGCTAAATGCTAACTAGCGGCTAACTACCAAACCATTACCCCATTTGAGTAAACGTTAGCTAGCTAGTTGGTAGCATCGCATATCTCAGCAATGGTAACAGGGATGGATTGGACGCATAACCCCCTTTTATCAAATTTAAAGGCCTTCTTGACTCTGAATGAATATCTCCCCGGCAAATACAGCCTGCCTACCTGAGGGTCAATACTTGTTGCAGACATAATTCATGAAGCAAGCCACTGGATTTGTGTAGAAGCCTTTCAATTAGACGTCTGTTCTCTCAAAAACTAGGTTTTCTTCGGATCCCAGTAGAGTAACGATATAGCTACCTTGCTAAAAGCAAGTTTTTTCTTCTTCTATATACTACGTTAGTCAGTAGCAAGCTAGCTCCAGCTCCACTGTTCAATTTTGCCAGTCCCCATGCGTTTACTTAAATCCGATTTTGAGGTGTTACGAAGGGTCCACTGCTAAGAGTTTATTTGAGCTTCCCCCCCTCCACCAAATTTCATTTACTGTGCTTTGATGGCCCTATTCACTTCCCCCACTGGCAGGTTCATCCGGGGTCTAAATGAAGGGGATTGACGTCAGCGGCACAACAGGCGCGGTGCGTCAAAGACCAAACGTCGGAAGTAATTAATCTTCAATGGGAGTACCGCGGTAGTCGCGTTTCAATATCGACTGTGATTTTAACCTTCTGCCGCGATGACGAGCCAGCGCGCTAACCAATCGAACGGAAGAGTGATGGGGAACGTCCAGAAACAGGCCGAATTATTTGGGGCTCAATCTACTATATTCAAGGTAAAGCTTTGATTATCAAATAAAAACGTGCTAGAGAAATAACTCTCTATTGCAATTTAGATATACATTACGATATTATCTTGACGACTGCAAGTCACTTGAGTAGGCTTACCTGTGCACCAAAGGTATGGAATAGTCTACAATCCAGGCTTCACCTAGGTATGTTAGTGCCATTGAATGAATTTACAATGTTGATAGGAAACTGTTACAGAGGAGTGTAAATGCTTTTTTTTAGGCTGAATCATGTTGTATTGTATTGTATGTTTTAATTTTGTAATGTATTGATTGTTGCTGCCTTCTTGGCCAGGTCTCCCTTGAAAGAGAGACTCTGGGTCTCAATGGGCTTTTCCTGGTTAAATAAAGGTTAAATACACAAATATATTTTTTAAGTACTATGAGACAAAGTGTGAAACAGTGCAGTGAAGCAATTTAGTGAGTTGTTTCCGTTCACACTTTTAAAATTATGCAATTATTCTGTTTCTCTAATTGACCGACAAACATGTTGTTATAAGTGCTTAATAGAGATACTGTATCATAGGCTCTGAGAACACTACAGCCCTGCAATACTTATATCATATTCTGATTTGATGGACTGGACTCTGAGTTGAAAGAATTTGAGCAAATATTGAATAATATTGAGTGATACTCACTGACCAACCCAATGATTAACATTGGATTGGTAGCCTAGTGGTTAGCGGCAGGTAGACAAACCGAAAGTTTGCAAGTTTGAATCCCTAAGCTGGCAAGGTAAAAAGCTGTCGTTCTGCCCCTGAACAAGGCAGTTAACCCACTGTTCCTAGGCCGTCAGTGAGAATAAGAATTTGTTCTTAACTGACCTGTCTTGTCATGTTTTGTCATTGATTGTCATGTCTTGTCCCTGTGCTTCCCCTTCTATTCGTTTCCCCCTGCTGGTCTTATTAGGTTCTTTCCCTCTTTATATCCCTATCTCTCCCCCTCCCTCTCTCCCTCTCTCTCTCTCTCTCTCTCTCTCTATCGTTCCGTTCCTGCTCCCAGCTGTTCCTCATTCTCCTAACTACCTCATTTACTCTTTCACACCTGTTCCCTATTTTGCCCTCTGATTAAGTCCCTATTTCTCTCTCTGTTTTCGCTTCTGTCCTTGTCGGATCATTGTTTGCTGTTCTATGTCCTCGTTCTGTCCTGTCATGTTTTTGCCTTCTTCAGATGCTGCGTGTGAGCAGGTGTCTAGATCAGCTACGGCCTGCGCCTTCCCGAAGCGACCTGCAGTCTGTGGTCGCATCTCCAGTTGTTCCCCTCTACTGACTAGAGGGTTTCAGTATTCCTGTTTTGACTTGGAATAAACTCTGTTTCTGTAAAGTCGCTTTTGGGTCCTCATTCACCTGCATAACATGTCTTGTAAAATATTTTTTTAAATATGATTTTTATCAGTAGTAAGGAAAGTAAATTAGTAATATGACACTAACAAAACACATTGCACACATTAGCTAAAAGACAAGTGCTGTTTATTTCAACAAAATCCACTTAAAGATACATTCAGGGCTTTTTTCCAGCAGTGACATCTACATTCAGAGGTAGGCCTAGGAGATGCTTCCTGACTATATCTTTAAGATTTTTGTTTTTTACATGAACCACTGACATTAACTTATTTCTATCACAATATTGAAGATTATTTACTAAATGTCTTTATTTTCTTCTGGTGTCTGGAATCAGTACATGCTCATGTATGAACTACTGTACTGTACTGTACTGTGTACAAACACACACACACACACACACACACACACACACACACACACACACACACACACACACACACACACACACACACACACACACACACACACACAGAGAGAAAGACAGCAACACAAACACACACACACAGAGAGAGAGAGAAAGACAGCAACACAAACACACACACACAGAGAGAGAAAGACAGCAACACAAACACACACACACAGAGAGAGAGACACACAGACGGATACCTTCACATACACTACCGTTCAAATGTTTGGGGTCACTTAGAAATGTCATTATTTTTGTCCATTAAAATAACATCAAATTTATCAGAAACACAGTGTGGATATTGTTAATGTTGTAAATGGCTATTGTAGCTGGAAATTGCTGTTTTTTGTGGAATATCTAATTGAAAAATGGGTTTCTAATGATCAATTAGCCTTTTAAAATTATAAACTTTAATTAGCTAACACAACGTGCCATTGGAACACAGGAGTGACGGTTGTTGATAATGGGCCTCTGTATGCCTATGTACATATTCCATTTTTTTTAAAGCCGTTTCCAGCTACAATAGTCATTTACAACATTAACAATGTCTACACTGTACTTCTGATCAATTTGATGTCATTTTAATGGACAAAAAATGGCTTTTCTTTCAAAAACAAGGACATTTCAAAGTGACCCCAAACTTTTGAACGGTAGTGTAGGTCCAAATCCTAAATTGAAATCTGTATACATAACTTTGATAATTTGCACGTGACTGTAGTTTTCGTGCAAATCTCTCATTAACATCAATGTAGGACACACAATTATAGGATTCGGTCCATATTCAACTGTTTGCATAATTGCTTATTTTTACAAAGTGCCATTATGTCATAATACAACGAATACTATTTCCTCACACTGATACATGTTATGTCAGAAGTATCAGTATTGTTCTGAGTGTACCTGTATTGACCTAGCCTGGGTGCCAGTCTGTTTCTGCTCTCTTGCCAACTAGGAATAGTTATGCCAAACAACTTGACAATGACAATGGAGCAGGCAAAAACACAAACAGATCTGCAGAGGTGTAAAGTAACTAATTACAACTACTCTCATTACTATAATTTAGTAGCTTTTCCAAGTACTTGTACTTTTTTTGGTATTTTTTCAAAGTCAGTCATTTTACTTCTACTTGAGTAAAATGTTATATAAGTAACAGTACTTCTACTTGAGTAGGATATTTCAGTACTCTTTCCACCCCTGGTAATTGAGTGAAAGAGGGAGTTTGTGTGTGTGTGTGTTTGTGTGAGTGATTTAGTGAGTGAGTGAGCAAGTGATTTAGTGAGTGATTTAGTGAGTGGAAAGAGGGGGAGTGAGTGTGTGTGAATGGGGGAGTGAGTGAATGTCACCCGGTCCCATGGACAAGTAACAAGTAACGAAGGGGTAATGAATGGGTGCAGGATTAGACATTGTTATTTCTGGAGTCTGAAGTATATTGAAGTCTGTCAACTTTATTGTTTAGGCACTTTATTTTGTATTGCTTTTTAAAATCATAAATACACTTTGAATGTTTACTTTATTTTCTAATATTAATAGTATAATTTTGACAAATTCTTAGTTTTTTTACATGCAGATGTTCCTTATGGCACTGAACTTACTTCCTAGTTCCTTGCACTGAACATTAATTTCCTCTCTTTCTTTTTAATGTAATGCATGGAAAAGATCATGTTTAACAACTTTCAGGTAACCTTAGCGAAATTAGTATCAAGTCAATGTTTTTATTTGAAAAGTAACTTCTTTATTTTTACTTTTATTTTAAATTTGCTACTTTTTTTATTTTATTGAGTAGTTTTTTACACCAGTAATTTGACATCTACTTTAATAAAATGTCATTAAACTAACAGTGCTTCTACTTGAGTAGGATATTTCTGTACTCTTTCCACCTTTGCAGATCTGGGATTAAGCTAGTATTGACCATCATTACATTAAACAGAGAACTCATGCTGGTTTACTCTAGTATGCATTAAGAGTGCTGGTAGGCAGAGGAATGATGTTTTGTGAGCATTGTGGGAATGTCTTCTGTTTCACTGACTGGAGATATTCCACTCTCTTGTACCTCTTCTGCCCTCCTTGTCTGTCAGTCATTTTCAACCCACTTGAAATCTTTACTTATAGTCTGTAAAATAAAGCATGATGGTGAGATAATAAGGTAACTGCACAGTCTCACACAGAAACATATTGAATACACTTAGAAAAGAAGGTGCTACCTAGTACCTACGGTAAAAAGGTTATTTGGTTGTCCCCATAGGACAACCCTTTGAGTAACCCTTTTGGTTCCAGGTAGAACCCTTTTCGGGTAAAATGTAGAACCCATTCCATAGAGGGCTCTATCTGGAACCCAAAAAGGGTTCTCCTATGGGGACAACCGAAGAACCCTTTTGGAACCCTTTTTTCTAAGAGTGTACTACAATATCAAATATGTGCCAACGCACGCACACAGACACACACGTACGTTTGTATGGCCTGGAACAACACTGTGTGTGCCGAATATGTATGATTTTTTCCCCCCTGAGAAAGTAATGGCACATACAGCCCAACTGCGATGGTTTAGATGGGTATTATAAACTGGGTGGTTCAAGCCTTGAATGCTGATTGTCTGAAAGCCATGGTATATCAGACCGTATACCATGGGTATAACAAAAATGTTGTTGTACTGCTCTAATTACGTTGGTAACCAGTTTATAATAGCAATTTTGCCAATAGACGATGGCTAAGGGCTGTATCCAGGCACTCCATGTTGCGTCGTGCTTAAGAACAGCCCTTAGCCGTGGTATATTGGCCATATATCTCACCCCCTCGGGCTTTATTGGTTAAATTAACCCCACCAATGAAATTAACTGAAAAATAAAATAAAAAAACAGAATTATATGAATAAATATATAATGATTTGAAGATGTTGTTCCCATAGCAACGATTAAAACATTCCCAAACCAGAAACCGTGGATTGATGGCAGCATTCGCGTGAAACTGAAAGCCCGAACCACTGCTTTTAATCAGGGCAAGGTGACCGGAAACATGACCGAATACAAACAGTGTAACTATTCCCTCCGCAAGGCAATCAAACAAGCTAAGCGTCAATATAGAGACAAAGTAGAATCTCAATTCAACGGCTCAGACACAAGAGGTATGTGGCAGGGTCTACAGTCAATCACGGATTACAAAAAGAAAACCAGCCCAGTCACGGACCAGGATGTCTTGCTCCCAGGCAGACTAAATAACTTTTTTGCCCGCTTTGAGGACAATACAGTTCCACTGACACGGCCCGCAACTAAAACATGCGGACTCTCCTTCACTGCAGCCGACATGAGGAAAACATTTAAACGTGTCAACCCTCGCAAGGCTGCAGGCCCAGATGGCATCCCCAGCCGTGCCCTCAGAGCATGCGCAGACCAGCTGGCTGGTGTGTTTACGGACATATTCAATCAATCCCTATCCCAGTCTGTTGTTCCCACATGCTTCAAGAGGGCCACCATTGTTCCTGTTCCCAAGAAAGCTAAGGTAACTGAGCTAAACGACTACCGCCCCGTAGCACTCACTTCCGTCATCATGAAGTGCTTTGAGAGACTAGTCAAGGACCATATCACCTCCATCCTACCTGACACCGTAGACCCACTCCAATTTGCTTACCGCCCAAATAGGTCCACAGACGATGCAATCTCAACCACACTGCACACTGCCCTAACCCATCTGGACAAGAGGAATACCTATGTGAGAATGCTGTTCATCGACTACAGCTCGGCATTTAACACCATAGTGCCCTCCAAGCTCGTCATCAAGCTCGAGACCCTGGGTCTCGACCCCGCCCTGTGCAACTGGGTACTGGACTTCCTGATGGGCCGCCCCCAGGTGGTGAGGGTAGGCAACAACATTTCCACCCCGCTGATCCTCAACACTGGGGCCCCACAAGGGTGCGTTCTGAGCCCTCTCCTGTACTCCTTGTTCACCCACGACTGCGTGGCCACGCACGCCTCCAACTCAATCATCAAGTTTGCAGACGACACAACAGTGGTCGGCTTGATTACCAACAACGACGAGACGGCCTACAGGGAGGAGGTGAAGGTCCTCGGAGTGTGGTGTAAGGAAAATAACCTCACACTCAACAAAACTAAGGAGATGATTGTGGACTTCAGGAAACAGCAGAGGGAACACCCCCCTATCGACATTGATGGGACAGTAGTGGAGAGGGTAGTAAGTTTTAAGTTCCTTGGCGTACACATCACAGACAAACTGAATTGGTCCACACAGACAGTATCGTGAAGAAGGCGCAGCAGCGCCTCTTCAACCTCAGGAGGCTGAAGAAATTCGGCTTGCCACCAAAAGCACTCACAAACTTCTACAAATGCACAATCGAGAGCATCCTGTCGGGCTGTATCACCGCCTGGTACGGCAACTGCTCCGCCCACAACCGTAAGGCTCTCCAGAGGGTAGTGAGGTCTGCACAACGCATCACCGGGGGCAAACTACCTGCCCTCCAAGACACCTACACCACCCGATGTCACAGGAAGGCCATAAAGATTATCAAGGACAACAACCACCCGAGCCACTGCCTGTTCACCCCGCTATCATCCAGAAGGCGAGGTCAGTACAGGTGCATCAAAGCTGGGACCGAGAGACTGAAAAACAGCTTCTATCTCAAGGCCATCAGACTGTTAAACAGCCACCACTAACATTGAGTGGCTGCTGCCAACACACTGACTCAACACCAGCCACTCTAATAATGGGAATTGATGGGAAATTATGTAAAATATATCACTAGCCACTTTAAACAATGCTACCTTATATAATGTTTACATACCCTACAATATGCATCTCTTATGTATATGTATATACTGTACTCTATATCATCTACTGCATCTTTATGTAATACATGTATCACTATCCACTTTAACTATGCCACTTTGTTTACATACTCATCTCATATGTATATACTGCACTCAATACCATCTACTGTATCTTGCCTATGCCGCTCTGTACCATCACTCACTCATATATCTTTATGTACATATTCTTATCCCCTTACACTTGTGTCTATAAGGTAGTAGTTTTGGAATTGTTAGCTAGATTACTTGTTGGTTATTACTGCATTGTCGGAACTAGAAGCACAAGCATTTCGCTACACTCGCATTAACATCTGCTAACCATGTGTATGTGACAAATAAAATTTGATTTGATTTGATGATGCAACACTAACTTGGTCAATGTACCTTTTCTATTGAATCTTCTCTTTTAACCTCTAGACAGTTTGAACCAACTCATAATTAGAAGGGTATAAATTATTACAATAACTAAAAAGTGGGGTGGAAGGAAAAAAAGAGGCATTGATAGTATTACATTTATGTGCCTGTGACTTAATGTTTTAGTATCTGTTCTAGTTTGTGTGTTTTCTTGTTTGTTGTGACCACGTGTAAAATGCACTTTGAAAATTCACATACAGCTGTCCTCCTCTGTGAAGATGCTGACCACATAGCAGGCGTAGGCAAATCCCAAGAACTGTAGGCACAAACATAGAGACCACAAGTTCAACATTACATTACAATGAAGAACACAGCATAGATACGTTCTGAATTTATTTCTGAGAGTGAGAGGGAAAGAAATGGGTGGGGCGGTGGACAGACAGAGACAGCAAGGCAGCAGCTCTGGGAACCTGGCTCCGGAAATGACAGCCTCTTCTCATCATCAGCTTTTCAGCTCCTTCAAGCACCTGCCACAAAACTCCTACTCACATGCTGAGGGCCTCTCTTTTTCTTCCTCACCTTCCTTCCAGCCCTACTCTGCTTCCTCTCTTCCTCTTGCCTTGCTCTTGCTCTCTACATCTGTGGTCTGTTCTCAATGTGATTTAGTTGTAGTTACACTGGAATCTGTCAGAATTGTGAATGAATAGAATGTCATTGTGGATCCATTTGGGTGTTTCAGGATATTCTGGTGAGAGTGTTACAAAATACATATTCTGGGTGAACTCTGGGGAGTGTTGACAGTTGAATTCTGGTGAGAAATGTTTGACATTTTATAATATTAGATTTTTTTTTTTTACCTCTCCTGAGAGAGAGAGAACTCACAGAGATTAGGACTTGTACAATGCAGTGTAGAACCTCTATGTATTGATATTCCAGCCAGCATCCCAGAGCAGAGATGAGTTCTGGGCTCTCCAGACTCTGCCATCTAGTGGCAGGAAGGCCCCTGTCATCACAGCCTGGACTGTTGTCTTTCCACCATGAATGGTGTGAGGATACACCCAGAGAAAGCAGGTCGCTCTCCTGCAGTGACACAGCATATGGGTTGTTCATGATAACATGCTTATGGTATATAATTGTTTTGGAAAAAAGAGACTGATTGATTCAATGCCAAAAGAACACACAATTCAAGGTGTGGCAAAATTAGGCTAGTTGATAGTGGGTCTGAATATTAGTGATCAATACCTTGGAAAGGCCTCCCAGGTCCAAGTAGAGACAGCTCACAAAGACATTCCATGCCACCCATAGTAATGTCCACAGCAGGTACTGAGGGATGAACATATATTTGATGAGCATTTTAGACACATACAGTACATTCGGAAAGTATTCAGACCCCTTGACTTTTTACGTTACAGCCTCATTCTAAAATTGATTAAATATTTTTTTCCTCGTCAATCTACACAGGTTTTTAGAAACAGAAATGCCTTATTTACTTAAGTATTCAGACCTTTGCTATGAGACTCGAAATAGAGCTCAGGTGCACCCTGTTGCCATTGACCATCCTTGAGATGTTTCGACAACTTGATTGGAGTCCACCTGTGGAAAATTCAATTGATTGAACATGATTTGAAAAGGCACACACCTGTCTATATAAGGTCCCACAGTTGACAGTGCATGTCAGAGCAGAAACCAAGCCATGAGGGCAAAGGAAGTGTTCGTAGAGCTCCGAGACAGGACTGTTTCAAGGCACAGAGTTCCTCTGTGGCAATGGGAGAACCTTCTAGAAGGAAAACCATCTCTGCAGCATTCCACCAATCAGGCCTTTATAGTAGAGTGGCCAGATGGAAGCCACTCCTCAGTAAAAGGCAACTGACAGCCCTCTTTGAGTTTGACAAAATGCATCTAAAGGACTCTCAGACTATGAGAAACACGATTCTCTGGTCTGATGAAAGCAAGATTGAACTCTTTGGCCTGAATGCCAAGCATCACGTCTGGAGGAAACCTGGCACCATCCCTACGGTGAAGCATGGTGGTGGCAGCATCATGCTGTGGGGATATTTTTCAGTGGCAGGGACTGGGAGATTATTCAGGATCGAGGGATAGATGAAAGGAGCAAAGTGCAGAGAGATCCTTGATGACAACCTCCTCCAGAGCGCTCAGGAACTCAGACTGGGGTGAAGGTTCACCTTCCAACAGGACAACGACACTAAGCACACAGCCAAAACAACACACGAGTGTGGTTCAACAAAGTACTGAGCAAAGGGTTTGAATACTTATGTAAATGTGACATTTATGTTTTTTATTTTATAAAGGAGCACAAAAAAAATGTAAACAGTTTTTGCTTTTTCATTATGGAGTATTGTGTGTAGATTGAAGAGGGAGAAAAAAAACAATTTAATCAATTTTAGAACAAGCCTGTAAGGTAACACAATGTGGAAAAAATCAAAAGGACTGAATACTTTCCGAATGCACTGTAATGTGTATCTATTTATATGGCGGCAAATCACTATACATGACAGAATTCAAACAGTGGCCAACGCTATTCCACAATAGTTATACAAATGGCTTTGCCTTCAACACAGTTCCATTCTCTATGAAGAATTGACACATTTCATAAAATTATCCATGTTGATTACAAGGTGGGGGCAGATTAACACAAAAGTAGTGTGGCCTAGATGTGACTTACTAGAACAACATAGCGTGGTCTGTACTGAATGGTGCCAAAGAGGCAGAGGATAACCATAATTATGTGCAGGAAGTTGACCATGATGGGAGCCCACTGGTATCCAAGGAAGTCCAATGCCTGCCTCTCCAATGCTGTCATCTGGTGTGTCAAAGGGAGAGAGCAGGATGGGGAGAAGAAGATGGAGGGGGGGGGACTCTATTACAGTATTATGCATGATAAAGCATCTTATCAAGTCATCCACTCACTGGGTCCAGACTCTTCAGAGATTCTAATCTACAGTTGGTTCTGAATCAATGAGAGATGGATGATGGTGTTGTGACTTGTTAAATTGACATTTCCCTCCTATATACCCTATAAAACATCCACTGCACATATTTTTTTCCCTATGATGACTGCTCTCTCTGGGTTGTCAAGGTAACTGAGCCACGGGAGACAAAGCATGTTGCATGGAGAGGGGAAGAGCAGGGATATGAGTTCTGTCCTCTGAGGTAGCCCTTCTCCATCACTCAAAAGGGGGGCAGGGTGGGAAGAAAGAGCAAGGGCAAAGTCTGAGGTTCAGACAGAGTGGGGGTTGGCTCCCTTTCCCCATCGGCAACTCAAGATAAACATGGAAATGGTGTACTCTAAAACACACAATAGATGAGCAAGAATACAAAAATCTTAGTTAGATAAAAATTTATATTAACTGATGTTTGATTGACCCGTAATATTTATATTATATTAATAGAACTTACATATGTTTTTCTCAGAACGCAAATATAGGCTATGTGTCCAACTATTAGGCTACATAATTTTACTACAACATATTCTTATTCCATTTAGTTGGATATGGAAATGTTAAGACTCTTTGACTTGGGTTTCGTGAGTCGTGGGAACTAGCTATAATGTACACATGTTTATATCTCAAATTGTAAAATATGCCTACTTCCTTTCCTCAATCTGAAAATATTAACAATATCAGTATACAATTTCAACAACATCAGCCAGCGGAAGTGGCAGTAATCGTTCAAGAGAAGAAGTAAAGCAAGGCAATGGTAGCAGGTGTGTTTTTAAAGTATGTAAACAGTAGAGATAGCATCATCACAGAAGAATGATCTCACCAATTGGAGAGTGCAGAAGAAGATCAGCATACATCGTCCTGAACAGCACCCCATTATCTATCTGCGGAAACAGGTTTCAAATACGCGAATCGAAACCGCAATATGACTTTTAGTAAATTCAGAGGGGCAAATTTAATAGTCCTATATCCAAACAAGCTCTGGTGCGTGGACGTGTTGTGGTTTGCGGAGGTGGAATAAATCTGGCCGAGATGAAAAACACGTAAGGTCTGTGTTACGAGGGGGAGGGTAGGGGGCATAGTAATAGCCCTACTCCGATGCTCCGGTAGGTGTGGCGCTAAGGACGCTTGGGACTACTAGTGTAAAACGCCAGCATGTGGTGGTGCTGGTGTAAGGGACAATGCCATACACGTTGAGTAGACCCAGACAAAATGGTCTCCGTGATATTTTCTGAAATACAGGACAAACAGATATTGGTCCATTCTTACCCCCCCAAATGGTTAACTTTCAAGCAACCCTCATCTGTGGTCACGTACAAACATTCCGTAGGCCTAGAGGGACCCACTGGTTCCCACATCGTGGACCGTGGAAGTAGACCCCTACTTGACATGGAAGTCAAACTCATGTAGTCTATAAGCCAAACAGGGAAACCTGCGCTCGTCACTGTGCGTGTGTTTGGTTGATGCTGAAGGACAGCTTCACCCAATAGGCCGGGTTGGAATCACAGTGATTGAGGGCACACTTTTTCACAATGCTTTGATTTTATGCTCCAGCTTCTTGTGACCTGTGAGACAGTAAAATAGGCTCCGGAATAATAGGCCTATTCGTTTTAATCCAGTGATGTATACCACATTAGCCTGACCAACCAACCTTTTTTATCCATCCTTGGTGATTAAAAATCAATACCACTCACCGCATTAGTATTACACATTTATTAGTAGTCTACATCAGTGGTGTAAAGTACTGAAGTAAAAATACTTTAAAGTAGTACTTAAGTAGTTTTTTGGTGTATCTGTACTTTACTTTACTATTTATATTTTTGAAAACGTTTACTTTTACTCCACTACATTCCTAAAGAAAATTATGTAATTTTTACTCCATACATTTTCTCTTACACTCAAAAGTACTCGTTACATTTTAAATTCTTAGGGGGACAGAAAATGGTCCAATTCACACACTTATCAAGAGAACATCCCTGGTCATCCCTACCACCTCTGATCTGGCGGATTCACTAAACACAAATTACATTTACATTACATTTAAGTCATTTAGCAGACGCTCTTATCCAGAGCTGCTTTGTTTGAAAATTATGTTTGAGTGTTGGAGTGTGCCCATGGCTATCCATACATTTAAAAAACAATAACATTTCGCCGTTTGGTTTGCTTAATATAAGGAATTTTAAATTATTCGTACTTTTACTTTTGATACTTAAGTATATTCAAAACCAAATAGTTTTAGACTTTTACTGGGTAACTTTCACTTTTACTTGAGTCATTTTCTAATAAGGCATCTTTACTTTTACTCAAGTAGGACAATTGGGTACTTTTTCCGCAGCTGGTTTATACATGGTCATCTATTTCAGCACAGGCGTCCACATCTGTGGCTTAGATATGAAATATTATTCCTGTCTCCATTGCATTCATTCGATTCCCGGTCCGTCCGAGTGATGGCGCTAGATAGAAACAAAATACTAATAATTGGGGTTCTCAAATTCTCTCCGTCACATAGTTCTACCATTGAGCTGAGCGAGGAATAGTGTAGAGAGATAGATGGAGGGGGTTTGAGAAACTGTGGAGGAAAATCTGACAGTTCGATACAACACAGGTGATACAGTGGAAAATAGTTAATCTGTCTGCTTGCTTTGCTTTTCCCTTTGGAAACGGTTCGCATTCACAGGGGGTGGACGGAGGTGTCAAAAAATGCCAAACGCAATGATGCATTATGCTCATGTTTTCTCACACACAAGAAGCTCCGGTTATCGCCTTTAATTGATTATGCTAGTGGGGAGTGGATGGTCCGAGTGGAAGCAGAATTTGAAGGAACCGACCGAGGTGGATGCTGCGCGCCGTCGCGCATCCCGAATTGCTGAGTTGAGTGAGTATGAGATTAGCTCCTGGCACAATGCTCTGCCTTAAGCATGTCTGTCAGCATGTGAGAAATTCTCATATATATACATCATTAGATTCTAGATGTTTTTGCTGACATACATTTGATTAGCCTTTTCACATTTTGCCCTTTGATCATTGATTGGTCAGCTTTATACATAGCATTGTGCGATTTTTTCCTTTGTGTTGTTCACAGGCTCCGTTACCATAATTTCTAGTGGTCCTACATACAGTACAGCAGACACGTGTGCAACAGCCACAATGTCACTGCACTGCTTGGCTTTTGTGATTCGATGTCTAATCAACCGATTTATCAGATAACCTGGATGCGAGCAATATGTAAACGTTTATGTGTAGCCTACGTCGATGTCGTATGCTTAGCATTCAAGAGGCCTCTGTGAACCATGAAAGATAATTAACATTAGACTGATACAATGACTGTTTTCTGCCTCCCCCCTTCAAAAAGGGGTAATGGGGGTATGTCTTTGTGGTGTGAGTTGCAAGCTGCTAGCTGCTGACCTTAGGGACCAAGCAACACCGGCGTTGTGCGTTCATTTTCACTTTGATCTTGACATGTTTTAAAAAATGCTTTAATTATGGAGGGAACCATAGACTAAGGGGTAAACGAATAGAGATCCCCAAGTCTAGTCAGACAGTGAATGAAACCACACACACACCACTGCATCGATTTGAACCTTTTTGGGGGTGCCATTCTTTGACAAATTCCTTGGCACTGCTATATTCGCCTTGCGTGATCTATCTGTTCACACCGTCTTCTCTGTCATGGCCAGTGTCATGGTGTGCCATGCCTGCTCGGTGTTTGGGCTCTAACCTGTTGTCTCCGGAACCACCGCAGTTTGAGCTGTCGGGGTTCTCGATGTTAAAACCCAGCCTATGAGAGTGTTGTGGTTGGTGCAGGCAAGGGCGCGAATCATTATACGGGCACATAGCAGACTTCTGGACTGATGGTTAGGAAGCGTTTAACACCCTTCTCTCTACGCACGCGCGTGTAGCCTACGTGTGTTGCTTACTTGTGGAGAATACATATGTCTGAGCCTGCTACAGGATCAAATGTATCAAAGGAGAAATGTGGTTTGGGATTAGCTTTTGTCAGCTGTATAAGGTGTAGACAAATTCATCTCAGTTGGAGTTCAGAACCATGGAGGGGGAGAAGAACCACAGGGCCAGTATATGAGCAGCTTCCTGCAGCCTATGAAGTTTTTATGGCACCCAATACTCACACATATGCATGGGTGAAAACATGCAACTGAGACAATATCTCAGTGACAATATTCTCCCTCACTCAGGGCTAAAATGGTTCATCATTATTGCAAGCAAGTATTTGACCTCTTTCACATCATCACAGGATATACATCTCTTTCTCTCACACATGCACACACACACAGACCCATGGGTTTTGAATTGTGGGTAATTGTGCTCTGTGGTGTGTGTGTGTGACTGGAATGACTCAGATATAAGGTGGGTCTGCTCTCTCCCAATTGATTGATTATTATCAGCATTGAAGCAGATGAGCTGCTTTGCTTGCTGTGGCCAGGGACAGTTCAGGACATAGAGAATAGAGACAATGAAATGAAATCTGTTGGCATATGAGTGTGTGTGTGTGTGTGTGTGTGTGTGTGTGTGTGTGTGTGTGTGTGTGTGTGTGTGTGTGTGTGTGTGTGTGTGTGTGTGTGTGTGTGTGTGTGTGTGTGTGTGTGTGTGTGTGTGTGTGTGTGTGTGTGTGTGTGCGTGTGTGTGCGTGTGTGTGTGTGTGTGAAAGGTTTTGATGATGTGATGGATAAGCAGATTACTGACCACCAGTAAAATGCCTTAATTTGGCATCATACTATGTCTCTAGGGGACATTCATCATGTGATCATGTTTTGGTGTATTGATTGACTGTATTGGTAAACAATAAGGCTGATCAATGGGAATTCTACTGGGACTTTAGGCTACCTAAAGTTTCCAGAAACATTCCCAGTTGGATGCACAGAGGTTTAGCCACTTAACACAATTACCTCTGTCCACTCACTGTTCTTGACACCTGAAAGAAGTGTCAGAACTGCAATTAGCAGTATTTTGGAGACCACACAATTGACTTGGAACCCCCAGAATGATTTTTACAAAGGTCTCTTTTTTGATACATGTATTCTCTTTGTGTGTATACTCCTTAGGGTAACCCTAGCCTACCAACTCTAAGGTGTTGCTGTTACTCCTCTATTTGTCTATGGATTATATTACTGGAGCATTGCATGCTTCGGTTGGTCTTTCATATTCGTTTTAAACTAAAGGAACATCCTGTAATAATTTATTTCCCTGTGCTCAACTGATAGCATAGAAATCACCCAGAGAGAGGTGGAGAGAGGGAGTGCTGACATATTTTAATTACTGGAGCCCTAGATTTGAGGCAGAGGAAGATCTGTTTGTATGGGCCTGGGGTTTATGAAGGATGTTCCAGTTACGTGCTTCTCCCAACCCTCCCTCCCTCCCTCCCTCCCTCCCTCCCTCCCTCCCTCCCTCCCTCCTGTCCCTCTGTCTGTCTGTCTGTCCTCCCTCTGTCTGTCTGTCCTGTCTGTCTGTCTGTCTCCCTCTGTCCCTGTCCCTCCTGTCTGTCTGTCCCTCTGTCTGTCTGGTTTCCTTCCCCTATAACAAGCAAATCACTAGGATAAAAATTATCTGGTGAATACATGAGTGTTTCTATGCCAAATAATTAGAAAATTATTCAGTTGTTGTATTGTATTGTTAGAAAAATATTTATGAGTGACTTTGGTTTTGTTTTGTAGAGTGGGCCCTTTGCAATCGGCCATGAGGGGGTAATCTTTAGTCCATATGATGCTTAAGGGCTGATGGTAGGTTAACAAGCACAGCCACATTTTTTAAGATTTCAATCCCAGTATCTTAAACCCCCCAGATCCCGTCTTCACAAAACAGATGAGCATGGAGATACAGGCATAAATACATAATGTAGGCATAAAGAGGTGTGTCAAAATACTCTAAAACTTGCCTCTCAAGGACCCACAACATATGTCTTCACCTTAGCTCACTGATACCCCAACATCATGGCCAGTCACTACACTTACACCCAGGCAGGTAGGGCAGCACAAGGGGATGTCTAGAGTGAGGGTTATGGGGAAGGACCAGATTAGAAGAAGATTGAGCATTTGCAGTTAGCGGTTTAAATGCGTAGTAGAGTGCCATAGGATGAGGGGATTTTATCTGGCTGGGGAGAGGGTCTTTGTTTAGCAGAGGAGCCTCTGGTTGAGGGCCATTTGACTGCTTTGCTCGGAGCGCAACGTCCAATTGGTTCGTTTAGAGAAAGAGCTCTAGGGCCAGAGATTACACTGCAGTGCTGAGGCGTCATTCTGCCTAAGAACCTAGGGGAAACGCAAAGAGAGAGAGAAAGAGAGAGAGACTGGAAATGACAGCCTCTTCTCATCATCAGCTTTTCAGCTCCTTCAAGCACCTGCCACAAAACTCCTACTCACATGCTGAGGGCCTCTCTTTTTCTTCCTCACCTTCCTTCCAGCCCTACTCTGCTTCCTCTCTTCCTCTTGCCTTGCTCTTGCTCTCTACATCTGTGGTCTGTTCTCAATGTGATTTAGTTGTAGTTACACTGGAATCTGTCAGAATTGTGAATGAATAGAATGTCATTGTGGATCCATTTGGGTGTTTCAGGATATTCTGGTGAGAGTGTTACAAAATACATATTCTGGGTGAACTCTGGGGAGAGTGTTGACAGTTGAATTCTGGTGAGAAATGTTTGACATTTTATAATGTTACAGGTCTTTTCACCTCCTGCCTTTAAAATGTTTAGGACACGTTTTACACACAGTATACGATATATAAGTACGTCCATTAAGTAGTAAGGTAACGCAGAAGTGTGATAAAGCATGTTTCCTGCCTCAATGTATTGTACAGTCATTGCCAAAAGAGCTGTATGTAGGGGTTGACAGTTGCTCTAGTGTAGCAAAATATATTTGATTAATAAATTATATTAACATATATCAACCAGGGATTTAATTTGCCAGCGTTTGGGCTCTGTTGAAAGCACTGTGTGTCGTTCTTGTGAGAAAGCAGAAGACGGTTTGGATGAAACCATATTTTTGGAGGAATCAGAACATTGTCTCCCATATCATTTGCAATGTTGACATGTGCCCTAATAGCACTGTACAGACCACCATCACACCACACTGCAATGCTAAGGCTAAAGCTAATTTAACTGAGCTGTTTCATCCATTTTGGATCACCACACTAGTATGCTAATGAGCTACAATACTAACCATGTTAGTGCATACCAAATTGGCTCATTGGTCCCATAGCCACTGAATTGATCTGACCACCATTGACACTCTTCTGGATAACATGAAAACAAAGTACGTGCATTCCACTGATTATCTACTCCCAATCCCAAAGAGGATATAAGATAAATGCTTCAAAGATACAGTATCAACACTTGGCAGAATAATGCATACAGTGTCTGTTGGTGGTGATATTCCCTGTCAGAAATGTCCATATGTTGGGAATTTCCACATGTTGGGAACCCCCCACACACCTCCCCACCTGTTTCCTCTATACTGGAACAAGATTCAGTGCAGAGCTCTCTGTTTGTAGGAGACAATTTACTATTATGTCAAATTGAAGAGATGGTTGAGAGATAGGGATGCCAGACAGAGAGGGGAGAAAATGGTGTGTTTGTGTGTGAGGGAGAGAGAGAGAAGGAAATAGGAGTAACCTAGTAGGAGTTAATTGAAGAGGGGAAAAGCACCTGTGAAACTGGACATACTGTTCCTACTAATGATCTAGAAGCAGGTCTGAACCAGTGTTCGAGAGGAGATGGGGGTAGTGGGGCCTAAAACAATGTTGTACTGTTAACAAGGACAGCAAGGCATAATATACTGTACCTCAGCATGCTGTGTGTCCTGAGGATTTAAATGTCAAATGTTTTTCATGCCATGTTATGGCACTCCATAGTTAGCATTAATATATTCAGAAGCACAGATGTCCCAATAGCCACATGCAGAGGCAAAGTTGATCCTCTCCTCTTTCCTTCCATGTACTAATTGAGACCGTACCTACTCAGCCTCAACTGTTGGTCAACAAGAGGCTATTATATGCTCTGGGGAAGTCATGGAAGTTGAGGGTATAGAGACTTTGGACTCTACTGTAGACCAGAGTGGGATGAGTCATATGAATCCCATCGTTTGAAGAGCGTTACAGTATATTCTCCAATGAATATATATGCAAGAAGAGGTTTGGGAACCTGTTTCAAAATAGGCTAGTACCTTGATGGTTGCTGGTTCAAACCATTGGGGCGGCAGCGTAGCCTAGTGGTTAGAGCGTTGGCTGACAAGGTACAAATCTGTCGTTCTGCCCCTGACCAGGCCGCCATTGAAAATAAGAATGTGTTCTTAACTGACTTGACTGGTTAAATAAAGGTTTAAAAAAAAATTGGTGGTGAATATTTTTGCTTCTGTAAATGTGTAGTTCAATAAGTAAATCATTAGTAAACCTTGACGAGTGTCCCAGGACAGTTATATCAGAAACACATCTGCATATCTGATGTCCCTTGGAGATTTGGAGGGCATCATTAAACAATCCTGATAAGAACTTGTCCTCATTGTTTGAACCAAACTGCCTACCTAAAACATCTCTTTCACTGAGAGAGGAAAAAGCTTGGAGGACCAAAAAAAAAATCTAAGAAAATATTGTTTCCTCTGTTCTCTGTCTTCTCTTTGGTTTTGGAATAAGATAACAATGTGGGCCTCCTCTCTCTGTTCCTGTGTCTGTCTGTATTGCAGTAATTGTATCTTCGCTGTGACTCATTGACTCTGCAATATTTACAGTGTTTTGAACAAATGATTAAACACTTTGGAAAACTATGATAATTACAGAGGTGAAGAATTATATTACACTTGAACAAACAAATATATCAGAATATCTTCAACTGGTGTCTCAGGGATGATTGATATCTGTGTGTGGAGGAAAGTTCCTGGTAAGGATGGTCCCTGTGTAGACTGAAGACTAAGTGTATGGTTTAGACTACACTGTGTTCGTTTCAAGGACATAAGTCCAGCACAAATTTGAATCTGGATATGAACTCCATTGCTGGGACTGATATTCATCTAAAACTATGGGCTCTTTGGACACTACAGGTTAGCGACCTGATGTTTTTAGATCTGACAGAAAGAAAAGAGAAATAAATGTCACAAATCCTTAACAAGCCCAAATGAAGATAAAGAGGCCAGAGGGTAAATGACAGTCAATGGAGGGGAAGAGAGACAGAAAAGAGAAGGACAAAGAAAATGAGTGGCAGAAATGCTATGGTTGACCTTTTTGTATATTCCTGTCTTCCTTTTGTTTGTTTTTGGTGCAACTATAGCAATAGAAGCAACTGTTGGGTGTCATAACATGTTCTCCATTTATTTGAATTATATGTTTGCCCCAATCCCCATTTTAATTCTGTGTTCTTAAATAAGACCAGCTGATCTGTATGACAAACAACCCATCTCTTTCCTCTCCTTCTCCATCTCGGCAGATCCCAGGGAGGTTGTGGTCTGCATGTGTGTGGTGAGTGTGTGGTTGTGAGAGAGAGAGCGCCAGCGCTCCCACATGGCCTCCATGCAGGACGGGCTGAACTTCACGTCTCCTACCTACGGCAAGGTCCTGCTGCTGGGTGCCATCGCTGCTGCCTCAGCCTTCATCGTCACCATCCTCATCGTGGTGCTCTGTGTGGGCTGCCAGAGGTGAGATGAGTTAATGTGCATGACCATGTGCACACATGGATATACACACATTTATAAGTAACAGAGTTAAAGAACATACTGTAAACTCACTCCACAGCTAGTTTGTAATTTTGCCGATGGAGCTATCGAATTAGATATCTTTTGATAGTTTAAACAGTCGGTACGTTGTCAAGGAGGGTGGATACGTGTGCTAGCAAGGCAGAGGTCCTGGGTTTGAGCCTCTCGTTGTGAGCTAAATCAGGAGGAAGTGGTACTCGCTTAGCAAGCAGCGTGACGTCCGTAACACCTGTACGAATGCACGTACACACGCACGGACACAGCTGTTTGCATGTTTATAATACATTAACTGTTGTGTGTGTAATATAGGAAGGGAAAGACGCATAATGTCTCCAGTGAAAGTGGGAAACACAGGTTGATGGACATGGTGAGTCATAGAGATCACTCCAAAAACCACATTTAACATTTTACTTTAGGTAAAACATGGATACATTTAGCATTCACAAGCAATTGATAATTTTTTTTGTCTGTTTTTGTGTTGTTAGAGTATACTCAGGCAGTCAAAGCTGCGTTCCATCAGCAAGTCGGACGGTGAGATGAACAAGCTAAACTGCAATGGCAAAAGTGAGTAGAACTCTTAGGCATAAGAGTGTCACTGTTCAGCTTAGTTTGTAGAAATATTCACCACATAACAAACACTGATCCTTACCACTTTTACAAGGCTTTTTTTCATATACTGGGGGTGAAAGAATGCCAACCTTTCTGGTTTCCATGTGTCCTGCAGAGTCATCTAAAAAGAACCGTCCGTCTAGCAAGGACCTCCTTCCCAGCCGCCGGTCCAACTCCGATCTCCGGTCAGGGGGAAGGACGCTACCCCAGATCCCCTCTGGCACCGGAGAGGACGGGGAGCACACCTACTCTGAGGTAGGTCAACGCTCCTCCCCGAAGCGTGGCCCTGATAACAACCTCTACGCCATAGTGGGCAGGGCCGGAGAGACCGACACCCCAGCCCCTCCGGCCGTCCCAGCCAACACCCCTGCCCCCCCTGATCTAGACGGGGATGGGTTGAATGAACCGCTCCCCGAGCCAGAGCCCATGCCCCAGGCTATGGCTCATCCACAACCCCCGGAGACGACTGCAGAGTACGCCTGCGTCCGGAAGCTCCGGAAGGTGGACAAGGCTGTCCCCCAGAAGAGAGACAGCGGGACCGATATGGGGGAGGCGCCGCTGCCGCCTCCCCGCCACGCCCCACCATCACACCCTGCCCCGCCTCCGCCACACCCTCACAGCATGAAGATGCCCCGGAAAAACGTGGATGCTTTCAAGCTGCCCACCTTCCCCAAGGTTGGTAGAGAAATGGCTGATGGTACAGAATGATAAAGATAAAGTTTGTTCATGTAGGAAGTCCTTGCCAAAGTCAGACCTTGTGACGAAGGAAATGTGTTCAGAAATGTTGATTCATTTCATTGCATTTTTCTGCCTATTTGTACGTGTCTTTGCAGTTCCCTACATGTATTACTAAAGGCTGTATTTGTGTGTGTTTATGTGTTTTGTATATAGAGCATTGAAAGTCGATTTCTCCTGATGCCTCTTTGTAGCTCAAGCAATTATGTTAAGAGCTACACATTTAATTGTAATGTTTAGAGCCAAATGAAATGGATTTATATGTCTGTTTGCACACATTTCCTCTCTCAAGGCCCATTTTAAAACCTCTTAAGAATCGGACGCTTTTTTAAAATTTCCGCCTAAAATGACATACCCAAATATAACTGCCTGTAGTTATAGACCTGAAGCAAGGATATGATATTCTTGATACCATTTGAAAGGAAACACTTTGAAGTTTGTGGAAATGTGAAATGAATGTAGGATAATATAACACATTAGATTTGGGAAAAGATAATACGAACACAAAAATATGTGTTTTCTATTTAAAAGAAATCTTCATTATCTTTGAAATTCAAGAGAAAGGCTATATATCCAGATAGGAGTTTGTGTAATTTAGATATTGGCCACCAGATGACAGCAGTGTGTGTGCAAAGTTTCAGACTGATCCAGTGAAGCATTACATTACTACACTATATATTTTATCAAGTTTGCCCAAATGTGCCCGAATTGGTCAATTGATACATTTTCAAGTACATAACTACAGAGAACATACAACAATGCTATGATAATAAAAATGTTAAGTTGACACACATCCAGGAATGTCAAACATGATGGATAATTACCTTCCCTACAGAAAAAACACTAACCTTCACACATCTACAGTTGAAGTTTACATAAACTAGTTTTAATGACTCCAACCTAAGTGTTTCAACCACTCCACAAATTTCTTGTTAACAAACTACAGTTCTGGGAAAGTCAGTTAGAACATCTACTTTGTGCATGACACAAGTCCTTTTTCCAATAATTGTTTACAGACAGATTATTTCACTGTGTCACAATTCCAGTGGGTCAGAAGTTTACAAACACTAAATTGACTGTGCCTTTAGACAGCTTGGAAAATTACAGGAAATTATGTCATGGCTTTAGAAGCTTCTGATAGGATAATTGACATCATTTGAGTCAATTGGAGGTCTACCTGTGGATGTATTTCAAGGCCTACCTTCAAACTCAGTGCCTCTGTGCTTGACATCATGGGAAAATCAAAAGAAATCAGCCAAGACCTCAGAAAAAAATGTATACCTCCACAAGTCTGGTTCATCATTGTGAGCAATTTCCAAACGTCTGAAGGTACCACATTCATCTGTACAAACAATAGTACGCAAGTATAAACACCATGGGACCATGCAGCCGTCATAGTGCTCAGGAAAGAGATACATTCTGTCTCCTAGATATGAACGTACTTTGGTGCGAACAGTGCAAATGAATCCCAGAACAACATCAAAGGATCTTGTGAAGATGCTGGAGGAAACGGGTACAAATGTATCTATATCCACAGTAAAACGAGTCCTATATAGACATAACCTGAAAGGCCGCTCAGCAAGGAAGAAGCCACTGCTCCAAAACCGCCATAAAAAAAGCCAGACTACGGTTTACAACTGCACATGGGGACAAAGATTGTACTTTTTGGAGAAATGTCCTCTTGTCTGATGAAACAAAAATATAACTTTTTGGCCATAATGACCATCGTTATGTTTGGAGGAAAAAAGGGGATTCTTGCAAGCCGAAGAACACCATCCCAACTGTGAAGTACGGGGGTGGCAGCATCATGTTGTGGGGGTGCTTTGCTGCTGGAGGGACTGGTGCACTTCACAAAATGGCATAATGAGGAAGGAACATTTTGTGGATATATTGAAGCGACATCTCAAGACATCAGTCAGGAAGTTGGTCGCCAATGGGTCTTCCAAATGGACAATGACCCCAAGCATACTTCCAAAGTTAAGGACAAAAACATCAAAGTATTTGAGTGGCCATCACAAAGCCGGGACCTCAATCCTATACAAAATTTGTGGGCAGAACTGAAAAATTGTGTGCGAGCAAGGAGGCCTACAAACCTGACTCAGTTACACCAGCTCTGTCAGGAGGAATGCGCCAAAATTCACCCAACTTATTGTGGGAAGCTTGTGGAAGTGTACCTGAAACGTGACCGAAGTTCAACAATTTTAAAGGCAATGCTACCAAATACTAACTGAGTGTATGTAAACTTCTGACCCACTGGGAATGTGATGAAAGAAATGAAAGCTGAAGAGACACCATTTGAATATAAAAATAGATTTTATCAAACTAAACTATGGTACATTCATATCTCTGGGACTCTCAGGATGACAAATCCGAGCAAGATTACTGAATGTAAGTACATTATTTACCTTCAGAGGTGAATGTATCAAACCAGCTGTGATAAAAGTGTTTTGTTGTTGTGCACTCCCCTCAAACAATAGCATTATATTTTTTCACTGTAATAGCTGTTGTAAATTGCACTGGTGTAAAGTACTTTAGTAAAAAATAATTTAAAGTACTACTTAAGTATTTTTGGGGGGTATCTGTACTTTACTTCACTATTTATATTTTTGACAACTTTTACTTTTACTTTACGACATTCCTTAAGAAAATATTGTACATTTTACTCCATACATTTTCCGTGACACCCAAAAGTACTCGTTACATTTTGAAATCTTAGAAGGACAGAAAAATTGTCAAAATCACGCACTTATCAACAGAAGATCCCTGGTCATCCCTACTGTCTCTGATCTGGCAGACTCAGTAAACGCACATGCTTCGTTTGTAAATTATGTCTGAATGTTGGAGTGTGCCCATGGCTGTCCTAAATGGTGCCGTCTACTTTGCTTGATATAATGAATTTAAAATGATTTATAATTTTACTCTTGATACTTAAGTATATTTTAGCAGTTACATTGACTTTTTATACTTAAGTATATTTTAAACCAAATACTTTTAGACTTTTACTCAAATATAATTTTACTGGGTGACTTATACTCTTACTTGAGTCATTTTCTATTGAGGTATCTTTACTTTTACTCAAGTATGATAATTAGGTACTTTTCCCACCACTGGTAAATTGGACACTGCAGTTCGACTAACAAGAATTTAAGCTTTCTGCCCATATAAGACATGTCTATGTCCTGGAAAGTTGGCTTTTACTTACAACATCATTCTAGTCACATTAGCGCACGTTAGCAACAACCGTCCCGGTTTAGGGACACCAATCCCGTAGAGGTTTAATGGACTGACTTGTATACTCCTGGGGGAGCAAAAAGGGATTTTGAACAGTAAGCCTGAAACATTACTTTTCATTACAGTCCACCAAGTATTATACAAAAGCATTGTTTTATTTTTGTGTTTCCTTTTAATCATATATGAAGTTGACAACCCATTCATCCTGTTCTCTGATTGGCTGGCAGGAGGCAGTGTTCATGGGTAATGGCGAGCAGTACATATGGAAGCCTCCAGAGGACGATGACATCACCATGCTCCAAAACAAACCATTAGGCCCTCTGAGTCCTCACAGTGGAGAGAACATACAGCCTTCCACTGCTATGGTGAGTATGTATGTCATTACAAAGTACTGTATGTGTGTATGGTGTTTATCAGTTTGATTTGTACTGACGGTTGTCCTGTGCTGTGTGGTTTACAGGTTGCAGAGATGTACTCCAAGGTATGCAAACCAGGCAAGAAGAAGAGAACTGTTCCTGGGTCTCCTCCAGCAAACATTGGCTTCCGGACCTTGGGGCGTGGTGACCGGGACCGGGAGCGAGATGGGGGATTCAGTGTGGTGGTCAAGCCACAGACCTGGGCCCCGCAAGAGGGGAAACCCGTCGGAGGAGCCTCTGCCACTCTGGAAGACCACTGTTATGAGTCCATCGAGACGGGGGAGGAGTGCGACCCCACTTATGAGCCTATGGAAGGTGGTGGTGGTTGGAAGCGAGTTGGAGGAACCGAACGGCCTCCAAACACCTGCGCCACACTCAGGCCCAGGAGGAAGAAATCCCATCAGCCCTTGCAGCAGCAGCAGCCTCCCCCGCCGCCGCCCACACAGCAGACCCCCAAGTTACAGCACCTTCCAGCCAAAGCCCTGCTGCTGCCCGGGGAGAACCTGTACGAGAGCATTGGGGAACTGAAGCAGGGCGGAACTGCCAACTCCAGCACCACTACCATCTTCACCTTCAACGACGGCATGGAGATGTATGTCACTGGGCTCTAAGGCTGTGACCTATCTGACCTCTTACCTCCTTCCCAGCAAAAAGAAGACCACGGTTGGGAAGAGCTGGTTGAGCCCCTCTCATGCTCACTCACACATACTGTCTACATTACAGTCATAAATTCCTGCCTTTCAGAGCCTAGGGCAAAAGGGTTGGTCAGTGGTTAACGGGCTGAAGAGAATGTCCTTTGCTGGGTCAAACCCCTATCTTGAATCCAAAGGTATTGATGAGAAATGAGCACAAAACTATTACAGAGAAATCTGTAGGATGGTAGCACTATTTTAACATTGTGCACAGCACAATTAGAGGGAAAATTGCTTAAATTCTTCCCCAATTTTAGTGGGTAAAATCATAGAAATAAACTCAGCAAAAAAAGAAAAGACATCACTGTCAACTGCGTTTATTTTCTGCCAACTTAACATGTGTAAATACTTGTATGAACATAACAAGATTCAACAACTGAGACATAAACTGAACAAGTTCCACAGACATGTGACTAACATAAATTGAATAATGTGTCCCTGAGCATGGGGGGGGGGGTCTGTATCTGGTGTAACAGTCAGTATCTGGTGTGGCCACCAGCTGCATTAAGTATTGCAGTGCATCTCCTCCTCATGGACTGCATCAGATTTTCCAGTTGTTGCAGTGAGATGTTACCCCACTCTTCCACCAAGGCACCTGCACGTTCCCGGACATTTCTGGGGGGAATGGCCCTAGCCCTCACCCTCCGATCCAACAGGTCCCAGATGTGCTCAATGGGATTGAGATCCGGGCTCTTCACTGGCCATGGCAAAACACTGACATTCCTGTCTTGCAGGAAATCATTCACAGAACGATCAGGATTAGCCTGCAGGAAGGGTACCACATGAGGGAGGAGGATGTCCTCCCTGCAACGCACAGCGTTGAGATTGCCTGCAATGACATCAATCTCAGTCTGATGATGCTGTGACACACCGCCCCAGACCATGACGGACCCTCCACCTCCAAATCGATCCTGCTCCAGAGTACAGGCCTCGGTGTAACGCTCATTCCTTCGACGATAAACGCGAATCCAACCATCACCCCTGGTGAAACAAAACCGCGACTCGTCAGTGAAGAGCACCTTTTGCCAGTCCTGTCTGGTCCAGCGATGGTGTGCCCATAGGTGACATTGTTGCCGGTGATGTCTGGTGAAGACCTGCCTTTTACAACAGGCCTACAAGCCCTCAGTCCAGCCTCTGTCATGAAGGTGAAAGAGGACCCAAAAGCGACTTAACAGAAACAGAGTTTATTTAAGTCCAAACAGGGAATAACAGAAATCCTCTAGTCTGTAGAGGGGAAATAACTGGAGAAGCGGCCACAGACTGCAGGTCGCTTCGGGTAGGCGCAGGCCGTAGTTGACAGAGACACCTGCTCACACGCAGCATCTGATGAAGGCAAAAAACACGACAGGACAGGGCGATACACAATCACAGCAAAAACACGACAGGACAGGGCGAAACGCAATCACAGCATGGTGAATACTAAACAAGGAACCGACGGGACAGGAACGGAACACAAAGGAATAAATAGGGACTCTAATCAGGGGAAAGGATCGGGAACAGGTGTGGGAAGACTAAATGATGATTAGGGGAATAGGAACAGCTGGGAGCAGGAACGGAACGATAGAGAGAAGAGAGAGCGAGAGAGTGAGAGAGGGAGGGGGAGAGAGAGGGATAGAAGGAGGGAAAGAACCAAATAAGACCAGCAGAGGGAAACGAATAGAATGGGGAGCACAGGGACAAGACATGATAATAAATGACAAACATGACAGTACCCCCCACTCACCGAGCGCCTCCTGGCGCACTCGAGGAGGAATCCTGGCGGCAACGGAGGAAATCATCGATGAGTGAACGGTCCAGCACGTCCCGAGACGGAACCCAACTCCTCTCCTCAGGACCGTAACCCTCCCAATCCACTAAGTATTGGTGACCCCGTCCCCGAGAACGCATGTCCATGATCTTATGTACCTTGTAAATAGGTGCGCTCTCGACAAGGACGGGAGGGGGAGGGAAGACGAACGGGGGTGCGAAGAAAGGGCCTAACACAGGAGACATGGAAGACAGGATGGACGCGACGAAGATGTCGCGGAAGAAGCAGTCGCACAGCGACAGGATTGACGACCTGGGAGACACGGAACGGACCAATGAACCGCGGAGTCAACTTACGAGAAGCTGTCGTAAGAGGAAGGTTGCGAGTGGAAAGCCACACTCTCTGGCCGCAACAATACCTTGGACTCTTAATCCTGCGTTTATTGGCGGCTCTCACAGTCTTCCCCGCAGACAAAGGCAGACCGGTAGTGAAGCCTAAGGCGATGTGAGACCATGGTCGAGAAGGAATGGGGAGCGGTCTGAGACGACCGGCAGGAGGAGAGTTACCCGACTTAGTCTGCGCGCAGTCCGAACAAGCAGCCACGACACGGCGCGTGTCACGCTCCTGAGTCGGCCACCAAAAGCGCTGGCGAATAGACGCAAGAGTGCCTCGAACACCGGGATGACCAGCTAACTTGGCAGAGTGAGCCCACTGAAGAACAGCCAGACGAGTGGAAACAGGAACGAAAAGGAGGTTACTAGGACAAGCGCGCGGCGACGCAGTGTGCGTGAGTGCTTGCTTAACCTGTCTTTCAATTCCCCAGACTGTTAACCCGACAACACGCCCATAAGGAAGAATCCCCTCGGGATCAGTAGAAGCCACAGAAGAACTAAACAGACGGGATAAGGCATCAGGCTTGGTGTTCTTGCTACCCGGACGGTAAGAAATCACAAACTCGAAACGAGCGAAAAACAACGCCCAACGAGCTTGACGGGCATTAAGTCGTTTGGCAGAACGGATGTACTCAAGGTTCTTATGGTCTGTCCAAACGACAAAAGGAACGGTCGCCCCCTCCAACCACTGTCGCCATTCGCCTAGGGCTAAGCGGATGGCGAGCAGTTCACGGTTACCCACATCATAGTTGCGCTCAGATGGCGACAGGCGATGAGAAAAATAAGCGCAAGGATGAACCTTATCGTCAGACTGGAAGCGCTGGGATAGAATGGCTCCCACGCCTACCTCTGAAGCGTCAACCTCGACAATGAATTGTCTAGTGACGTCAGGAGTAACGAGGATAGGAGCGGACATAAAACGTTCTTTTAGAAGATCAAAAGCTCCCTGGGCGGAACCGGACCACTTAAAACACGTCTTGACAGAAGTAAGAGCTGTGAGAGGAGCAGCAACTTGACCGAAATTACGAATGAAACGCCGATAGAAATTAGCGAAACCTAAAAAGCGCTGCAACTCGACACGTGACCTTGGAACGGGCCAATCACTGACAGCTTGGACCTTAGCGGAATCCATCTGAATGCCTTCAGCGGAAATAACGGAACCGAGAAAAGTAACGGAGGAGACATGAAAAGAGCACTTCTCAGCCTTTACGTAGAGACAATTCTCTAAAAGGCGCTGTAGAACACGTCGAACGTGCTGAACATGAATCTCGAGTGACGGAGAAAAAATCAGGATATCGTCAAGATAGACAAAAACAAAGATGTTCAGCATGTCTCTCAGAACATCATTAACTAATGCCTGAAAAACAGCTGGCGCATTGGCGAGACCGAACGGCAGAACCCGGTACTCAAAATGCCCTAACGGAGTGTTAAACGCCGTTTTCCACTCGTCCCCCTCTCTGATGCGCACGAGATGGTAAGCGTTACGAAGGTCCAACTTAGTAAAGCACCTGGCTCCCTGCAGAATCTCGAAGGCTGATGACATAAGGGGAAGCGGATAACGATTCTTAACCGTTATGTCATTCAGCCCTCGATAATCCACGCAGGGGCGCAGAGTACCGTCCTTCTTCTTAACAAAAAGAACCCCGCCCCGGCCGGAGAAGAAGAAGGCACTATGGTACCGGCGTCAAGAGACACAGACAAATAATCCTCGAGAGCCTTACGTTCGGGAGCCGACAGAGAGTATAGTCTACCTCGAGGAGGAGTGGTCCCCGGAAGGAGATCAATACTACAATCATACGACCGGTGAGGAGGAAGGGAGTTGGCTCGGGACCGACTGAAGACCGTGCGCAGATCATGATATTCCTCCGGCACTCCTGTCAAATCGCCAGGTTCCTCCTGAGAAGTAGGGACAGAAGAAACGGGAGGGATGGCAGACATTAAACACTTCACATGACAAGAAACGTTCCAGGATAGGATAGAATTACTAGACCAATTAATAGAAGGATTATGACATACTAGCCAGGGATGACCCAAAACAACAGGTGTAAACGGTGAACGGAAAATCAAAAAGAAATAGTCTCACTGTGGTTACCAGATACTGTGAGAGTTAAAGGTAGTGTCTCAAATTTGATACTGGGAAGATGACTACCATCTAAGGCAAACATGGGCGTAGGCTTGTCTAACGGTCTGAAAGGAATGTTATGTTTCCGAACCCATGCTTCGTCCATGAAACAACCCTCAGCCCCAGAGTCAATCAAGGCACTGCATGTAGCACCCGAACCGGTCCAGCGTAGATGGACCGACATAGTAGTACAAGATCTAGATGAAGAGACCTGAGTAGTAGCGCTCACCAGTAGCCCTCCGCTTACTGATGGGCTCTGGCCTCTTACTGGACATGAATTAACAAAATGTCCAGCAACTCCGCAATAGAGGCACAGGCGGTTGGTGATCCTCCGTTCCCTCTCCTTAGTCGAGATGCGAATCCCTCCCAGCTGCATGGGCTCAGTCTCAAAGCCAGAGGAGGGAGATGGTTGCGATGCGGAGCAGGGAAACACCGTTGATGCGAGCTCTCTTCCACGAGCCCGGTGACGAAGATCTACCCGTCGTTCTATGCGGATGGCGAGAGCAATCAAAGAGTCCACATCTGAAGGAACCTCCCGGGAGAGAATCTCATCCTTAACCACTGCGTGGAGTCCCTCCAGAAAACGAGCGAGCAGCGCCGGCTCGTTCCACTCACTAGAGGCAGCAAGAGTGCGAAACTCAATAGAATAATCCGTTATGGACCGTTCACCTTGGCATAAGGAAGCCAGGGCCCTAGAAGCCTCCCTACCAAAAACTGAACGGTCAAAAACCCGAATCATCTCCTCTTTAAAGTTCTGGAACTTGTTAGAGCAATCAGCCCTTGCCTCCCAGATAGCTGTGCCCCACTCTCGAGCCCGGCCAGTAAGGAGTGAAATGACGTAAGCAACCCGAGCTCTCTCTCTAGAGTATGTGTTGGGTTGGAGAGAGAACACAATCTCACACTGCGTGAGAAAGGAGCGGCACTCAGTGGGCTGCCCGGAGTAGCAAGGTGGGTTATTAACCCTAGGTTCTGGAGGCTCGGCAGGCCAGGAAGTAACAGGTGGCACGAGACGTAGACTCTGGAACTGTCCAGAGAGGTCGGAAACCTGAGCGGCCAGGTTCTCCACGGCATGGCGAGCAGCAGACAATTCCTGCTCGTGTCTGCCGAGCATGGCTCCTTGGATCTTGACGGCAGTGTAACGAGCGTCTGAAGTCGCTGGGTCCATTCCTTGGTCGGTTCCTTCTGTCATGAAGGTGAAAGAGGACCCAAAAGCGACTTAACAGAAACAGAGTTTATTTAAGTCCAAACAGGGAATAACAGAAATCCTCTAGTCTGTAGAGGGGGAAATAACTGGAGAAGCGGCCACAGACTGCAGGTCGCTTCGGGTAGGCGCAGGCCGTAGTTGACAGAGACACCTGCTCACACGCAGCATCTGATGAAGGCAAAAAACACGACAGGACAGGGCGATACACAATCACAGCAAAAACACGACAGGACAGGGCGAAACGCAATCACAGCATGGTGAATACTAAACAAGGAACCGACGGGACAGGAACGGAACACAAAGGAATAAATAGGGACTCTAATCAGGGGAAAGGATCGGGAACAGGTGTGGGAAGACTAAATGATGATTAGGGGAATAGGAACAGCTGGGAGCAGGAACGGAACGATAGAGAGAAGAGAGAGCGAGAGAGTGAGAGAGGGAGGGGGGAGAGAGAGGGATAGAAGGAGGGAAAGAACCAAATAAGACCAGCAGAGGGAAACGAATAGAATGGGGAGCACAGGGACAAGACATGATAATAAATGACAAACATGACAGCCTCTCTCAGCCTATTGCGGACAGTCTGAGCACTGATGGAGGGATTGTGCGTTCCTGGTGTAACTCGGGCAGTTGTTGTTGCCATCTTGTACCTGTCCTGCAGGTGTGATGTTCGGATGTACCGATCCTGTGCAGGTGTTGTTACACGTGGTCTGCCACTGCGAGGACGATCAGCTGTCCATCCTGTCTCCCTGTAGCGCGGTCTTAGACGTCTCACAGTCCGGACATTGCAATTTGTTGCCCTTGCCACATCTGCAGTCCTCATGCCTCCTTGCAGCATGCCTAAGGCACGCTCACGTAGATGAGCAGGGACCCTGGGCTTCTTTCTTTTGGTGTTTTTCAGAGTCAGTAGAAAGGCCTCTTTAGTGTCCTAAGTTTTCATAAAGGTGACCTTAATTGCCTAGTGTTAGTGTCTTAACGACTGTTCCACAGGTGCATGTTCATTAATTGTTTATGGTTCATTAAACAAGCATGGGAAACAGTGTTTAAACCCTATACAATGAAGATCTGTGAAGTTATTTTGATTTTTACAAATTATCTTTGAAAGACAGGGTCCTGAAAAAGGGACGTTTCTTTTTTTGCTGAGTTCAGAATTCATTTCCATGGTTAAAACAGTGTTATTGTACTGGCAATCCTGGAGCCCTAGTTTACGAACGAGCACAACTTTCAGTTTTCTCTCTATGTAGCACTTAGTCTGTTTATGGCAGACCTTTCCCCCAAGTTGGTCGATGTGTGATTCAGGAAGGAATTAAAATAATAATATACAATACATTAATATTAATCAAAGGACTTGAAAGCTCAGGGACAAAGAGTCAAATGAGAGAATAATTAACTAAATTGCAAAAATGTTGGCATTCTTCCAAAAGAAAAAATAATAATTTTGACCATATTCACAGATAAAAATACCAGATATTTTTCCCTTTTCATTTGTTACATATCACATGGACTGTCTCCACTACCATCTGTAAATTAAGTGTTTTACTTCAGTTTTACTGTTTTTACTTGCCAATCCTTTTCCTGCACTTTGCCTGCTTAATGTTGCATGCTAAAAAACACAAACAAAAATCAAGCACTGTCATGTGGTACCGAAGAACATTTTTAAAAATATTTTTTTTACTGATTGTTTAGTTGTTATGTTGCTTTGTTTCTCTTCGAGAGCACAATGTCATTTTAATTCAGGATAGCTTTGGCTACTAGGAACCTCTGGCAATCGTTACTGTCAAGTTGGTCACTGCCTTCGTCTTCAACACAGAGAGGAAAGGATACTACTATCTGAACCACAGGGGCCATATCAAGTCAGGGGCCATATCAAGTCAAGGGGACATACTGTTGAAGTCTACACAAATGTAATAGCTCCATCCTCAGTCTCAAAACTGTGGCTCAATCAAGATACTGCTTCAGCCTCACGATGGTGATTTCACCCTCCTAAGCTTTGAACGCAGGTGGAGCATTCATTAACACTCTCTGTAGCGATCTCATCACTACACTGATGAACATTTTTATGTCCTCTCAATTGCCAGTGTGATCCTAAATGAAAATAAAATAATTCAGCTGTGCAGTGACAACAAATGATAACGACACAACAGAGATATTGTAAAGGAGCGTATCTGAAGTATAACACTAAATGTAATCTCAACCTGGACACTAAAGAACTTCATTTGACCAAATATACCCAGCACATAATGTGGTTATTATTCTGTATGTTGATGCAATGTGTACGTGCGTATGTTACAAAAAGAGAAAGAATAATAAATATATAATTGGTGTCAAGAAATCTATCTTTTACTATTTATGTTTGGCTGTATTTTTGGAATGACTTATCTGGTGACAAAATTGCAAAGCAATGAAACAATGTGAATTTTGATGTTTTTGTTTAATTTTCCCAAGCAATTTAAGTTATGGTGTTATTTGAAAAGCCCAGCTAAGTTTTATGTGGCAGCTAATGTTGTGTGTTTGCTAATCAGACTACAGGGTCTTGTACTCGAAGCGTGTAATTAAGTGCTAAAAATGCAAAAGATTGTAATGTTTTATATCAAGATTACTATTCATGAAAATGTCAGTCAAGTTTATACTTTTGTAATAAAGTGGCACTTTGAAAATTTGTTTTCTCTAAGCTTCACTTAAATATATATATAATCTAAACATGTACCTCATGTGCCTTTTATTAGACGGGATTAACTCCACCAGAAGGTAATAATTATTTGTCCAACCATGCCAGCTAACTTCACTAGACCACAGCACAGTCTAAAGCTGTCCCTCCATTGAACTCTTTGTCATATGCGCTGTTCATGATCTGTTAAGATATTATTATTTTGCCTGTTACAACATCATGATCAAATTATTGCCATATAATAAAGACACAAATCAAGCACAGGCTGGGTTTAGACAGGAATCCCAATTCTGATATTTTTCTACTAATTGGTCTTTTGACAAATCACATTAGATCTTTTTCAAAGCTGATCTGATTGGTCAAAAGATGAATTACTGAGAGAAAAAAAGATCAGAATTGGGCTGCCTGTCTAAAAGCAGCCATAGTAGGCAAAATAATATAAATCAATATCAAACTGCTCCTGAAACCAAAAGGCAGCTCTGAAAAACATTGGTGGTGACTAATGGAAGACAAACGTTCTACAATCGTGCTACAGATTTATCACAGGAAAACATGATTTAATTGGCTATTAAGGCATTGAGAAAGTTGGATGCATTCAAGTAGATGTTTATCATATTTCTACCCTTATTTTACCAGGTAAATTGACTGAGAACACATCCTCATTTACACCAACGACCTGGGGGATAGTTAAATTGGGGGGGGTGAATGAGCCAATTGGAAACTGGGGATGATTAGGTGACCATGATGGTATGAGAGCTAGGTTAGGAATTTAAGTAGATGTAAGTAAGGGTGACTGTTTCCTAAATGATAATCTGACATTCACTTTATTCCATAATTACACTCTAATAACACATGCATTTCCCAGAGATAAATGTTCAAATGTGGCGTGTGTGTGTGTGTGTGTGTGTGTGCGTACATACAGAGGGGTCTGTGTCTGACTAGCTGGAGAAAAAAAATAGGTCACCCTTAAAACAAAAAGCTTACAGTCAACATCGCAACCGTCTGCTGAATTTTCATTGGTGGGCTTGTCTCCATAGTAACAGGTTAACCTTGAGGCAGTAGTCACATGGGCAGGCGAGTCTTGTGCTGTCTTGGAGAATACAACATGCATTGCATGACATCCATGATCACAGCCACCTACTCTGAGGGCTCTCACAGAGAAATATTGTGATTATAAATAAACAAATTCCCCACAAAACAGTGCTCTCTCATAACTCTAAATGTATGCTATGCTTGTAAGAGGTAGAAAATATAATGCATTCAACATTCATACATATGTGTGTACTATGTTATGTGAAAATGACTACAATAAGCGTAACGTATGCCACACCCTAAAAAATGTGGGTAAGATAGATACAAAGATATCTCATATTTGGCATTTAGCATCAAACATCAGCACATGTCATGATCTCTTTGTTCAGGTGAAGATCATTTAATTGCTAGTGACTGTTCTCTCAGTCATGGGTGGAGAGGATTCAATACCATTTCAACTCAATAGCTTTCAAATTGCTATACGTTTTCAAATACTTGAAAATAATGGGCAATTTCCAGTACATGTGTAATTTCACTCAGTAAAAGGAATGGACCAATTGCAGACCGTCATATGATTTCTAGTGTGGTTTGAGTATCTGGGTGCACACACACAACATGGCAACACAGCAACTAAAATTGAACAATGCTTCCCCCTACAGGTTAGGAAGCTTCACTACCAAACTTTCAATAATCTATTTCATATAAAATTGCCAAGATAGCATAGTAATTGTCAAGATAGCATCCTCTTCAGAAGGGATGAAACTGATTCAGTTTCATGTAGCCCCATATATAAACATGTTCTGCTTGAGCAGTCCAGAACTGAACAATCCAACTGTATAAATAGAACAATAATCCCTCCATTTAAATATTGTAATATGTACCATAAAATAGAATACAAAATGTCTTGCTGTACTTAAATGGGAGTAATGTCTTGTTTATAGAGAACCATTTGTTGTGTCTGTCTATAGCAGCTCAATGGAATCTGATTGGTGTTGCTGGTTAATCCTGCACTTAACTAGCCTTGTTAAACCAGCCTGATTATCACAAATTCACAGTCTGGTTTCACAAGGCTAGCCTTTAACCTTGTGTTTCACAGAATCACATTCATGTTTGTTGTTTCGGTCGCTCCTGTTCCTCATCGTCACTCCAGCCTGATGATCCACCATCTGTCCCAAAGTAGCGGTCCCCAAAGTCCCCTGTAATGACAGAAAACACAGAAATATAGAGTTAAAATACATGGAGCAACACATCAGACATCACCGTGAAGAGCACATTACTGAGGTGGATTACAGAAAGGTGTAGTCATTGAAGCAGAATTCTAATTAAATAGGCCAATCAACATTACTGACTTCCCACTGGGCAAAAACTGGTTGAATCAACTTGGAAAACTAAATGGATATGCAAAAAGTAATCAACGTAAAGGGCATTTCATATTTTCTTTTCTTTCACCCAACTTTTAACCTAAATCCAATGACATGGTGAAATGTTTTACTGATTTCACATTGAATTCACGTTAGTTGACAACTCAACCAAATGTATATCAAAACTAAACGTTGAACTGACATCTGTGCTCAGTGGGTTACAACAGGAGGGAGTGGTTTGTACTAGTGTATGGGGTAAGACATGTTAGCTATATCGATGCCAAACCCACCAATCCCTGGAATGACTTGCAGGAAGTCATCAACACTCTTGTCCACAGCTGTGGTGATGATTTTGACCTTAGGGAAGGCGTAGGCCACCGAGTGCACCCCCAACTCTGCCATGAGCAGAGAGACCAGCGCAATGTTCTCCTCCTGCACCTCGTGGTCCTGCATAGACACAACACAACACATTTAGTGCTATGGCCATCACTTTAAAACTCAGCCATTTAGTATGGTTAGTAATATCATAGAAATACAAATACTAATTATAATTCTATGGTTATTATAGCAATGAGTGATTCATCCTGAAGACAGGATCTCTCTGTTATTATGGGATGGGGATGTCTATTACTGCCCCCTTACCAATAGGACCCGTACAGCCATCATGGCTGCAGCGCCTGTAGACACAGTGCTGTCCATTAGAATGACATGGTCCTCGCTGATGTCTTTTGGCAGACGCAGGTAATGCAACTGGACAGGGATGAAGGAGAAACAGGGTTACCACAGAGATATGGTCAGGAAGAGGAGGCAGATCTTGTTACTAGGAAGACACCCAGTGAGGTGGATATAGAGTAAGTGTGACTATTCTAAATAGGACCACTTCTCCTCTCTTCAGCCAATAAAGATCTATTCTATTCTGTTACTTTCTAAAGTACCTCTGGTTCTCCTGAGTCCAGGTTGGTCTGGATGAGGATCTTGCCGATGCGGACATCCTTACACACAGCCCTCAGAGCAGGCTCCATGGTCTCCCCTGCCCGCAGGATAGACACACCTGTGATCTTGGGGGAGGAGGATGGAGCTTCAGCATGTTGACAAACACACAAAATCCATACTACTAGAAAGGAATACCAAACATAGTGCAGGGAAACAGGAGTAGTATCAATGACTGTACAGTACCCACCCCTTTTCCACTGAAGCTTCTCTTCCCATCATACTCCTGGCCCTGTGGGGTCTGTACCGTGCATGACTGTTACACGATACAATAGGGATGAAGTTAGCGACATTATGTCTAATCATTTATAACAAAATAACATATTACAGTAGAATACACTATAAACATTGGTAAATAATGTCCACATACCTGAGAGGGCAGGAATGTTAGAGCATGTTCAATAAGGAGGCGCATCAACCTCTTGGAGTAGAAGATGAACTCGTCTCGACTGGTCTCCTGATTCCTGAATTACACAAATTAGTTGGAGGAGAATGAGAAGAAGAAAAAAAAGTGTGTTGATTCTAGACTGGCTCTATTTGAACGTGATCTGACCTGATGATGGTATGCAGGCCTTTAACTTGAGGCGTACCCTCCAACACACTGAGGGTCTGGGGGAGGGGCTGAGTCTGCTGGGCCGAGGCCAGGACCGCCCTGCAGGAAACAACACAAAGGAGAATACATTTGAATAGGTGACAATGACTAGACACTGTTCTGCTCTCCCACTAGTTCTTCAGTAAAAGGAGTCCATGTAGTCACCCTGAGACACCTGGTGGGGATATTGTGAATAACACCACTACAAAAACTCAAATACGGGGGAGGGAGTGAGGAGGTGTAAGAGATGTGTAAGCCTACCTGACACTGAGCTCACGCTGCACAAAGAGAGAGAGAAAGAGAGATCGAGACAGAATGTACAAGAAGGTGAATGAAACAGAGAAAGAGAGCGAGGGCGAGAGAGAAAAAGAAAGAGCGAGAAAGGCAAAGAGATGTCAGTCACTCATCCCCTCACAATACCTCTACAGATACTCCAGCATTCTGCCACTGTGTGGCACCATCTTCTCATGCACTGCAGCTCAGAAATATTAAGAACACATTCCTGATATTGAGTTGCACCCCCTCCACACCTTTGCCCCCAGAACAGCTTCAATTTGTCAGGGCATGGACTCTACAAGGTTTCGAAAGCGTACCACAGGGATGCTGGCCCATGTTGACTCCAATGCTTCCCACAGTTGTGTCAAGTTGGCTGTCCTTTGGGTGGTGGAACATACTTGATACAAGGGAAACTGTTGAGCATGAAAAACCCAGCAGTGTTGCAGTTCTTGACACAAACCGGTGCGTCTGGCATCAACTATCATACCCAGTTCAAAGGCACTTAAATATTTTGTCTTGACCATCCACACTCTGAATGGCACTTATACACAATCCATGTCTTATTGTCTCAAGGCTTAAAAATCCTACTTTAACCTGTCTCCTCCCCTTCATCTACACTGATTGAAGTGGATTTAACGAATTTAAGGGACATCAATCAAGGGATTATAGCTTTCACCTGGATTCACCTGGTCAGTTTGTCATGGAAAGAGCAGGTGTTCTTAATGTTTTGTACACTCAGTGTATATAGTCTACTGAGTATAGTGTTCTATTGCTCACTCACCTCCTCCATCTGCTTGTGGACATGCTGGACAATCAGGTCAATGGCCACCATGTTACCACCACCTGGCAGAGGGAATCATATTTTCACTTGGAAACACCATATTTTAATTTGGAGAGAAATATTTCAGTAGCTCAAATGGCTACCACATAATTAACAATATCTGCACAGAATATCAGCCACGAAACCATAGTATATCAGCAGGATATATATGCCTTCATATTGGTATTAGCTGCCAATGGCTAACAAATATTATATTGAGAACGGCAGATGACTAAATGCAGAATGCAGAAATATTGCACTTTTGACCTTTCTAACGGGTAGTGCTCCATCTCTCACCTCGTGGCACAACAATGTCTGCCAGTCGAATGTAGGGTTCAATGTACTGCTCAAACGCAGGCTTCACAAACTTGTTGTACTGCTTGATGACCCCCTCGATGTCCCGCCCGCGCTCTGTGATGTCCCTCCGAAGCCGACGTACCAGCCGGATGTCTGAGTCAGTGTCCACAAAGATCTTCATGTCTAGGAGCTGGAGACAAACAGAGCAGCAATAGAGCACTGTGTTCCTGTACCTTGCAGTCACAGATGACTCAACTGATTCAGTAAAGAAGTTATAAACATGTGATGATCATACAGCCTTACCTCCAAAAGCTCTTTGTCTGCAAAGGACATGATCCCCTCAAAGATGACCACACTTGCACCATACACAGTTTTCTACACAGGGAAGAGACAGACACAACAGAAATGCTCAGAACTGCAACAGCTGCCAGTTATACCCTTCTTCTGTTTATTTAGAGTGGATAAATATATCAGGAGAATCTAGAGTTTTCCCCTGGTACATGGCCTTCAGGTTCTGCACTCACCCAGTCTTTCTGTCTGCCGTGTGTAGTGAAGTCATACACTGGGATCTTCACGCTCTTGCCCTGTTTGAGTCTTTTAACGGTGGCAACTAGCAGCTCAAAGTCAAACGCCCCTGGGTGGTCAAAGTTGTAGTCGTTACTGGTTGCCAGGGTCTGTTCCTCAGGGGTCAGAACCTAGGGGGTACAGGAGAGCAAACTTCAGGGAAGGATGGACACAGAAACACAATGGGATCTTTCATAGGGTAAAGGGAAGGTGAATGTGTAAAAACAAAAAGTTGTAATGCTGCCTACCCATGTAGCATGTGCTCATGTAGGTTACTTTCTAAATGTGATCCATTACAGTTACTAGTTACCTGTCCAAAATTGTAATCAGTAATGTAATTTTTGGATTACCCAGACTCAGTAGTGTAATCTGAATACTTTAATTTACTTTCGGATTACTATCCCTTTAAGAAGCAGTAGAAGAAAACAGACTTGTGGTCAGACTTGCTCAGGTGGAACAAACCTAAACCTGTGCCTTTTTTCATGCTGAATTGAATGTCATTGTGAAAAGGTGTCATCCTTTCTGAATTTAAATCTAATCTATGAAGTAATCAACACATTTTTCAAAAGTATCTGTAATCTGTTTACAATTTGTTTACAGTTACTCACCAACCCTGTGTGTGTGTGTGTGATTGCGTTTACGTGTGCATGTGTGTGTGTGCGCTTGCATGTTGAGTCCATGGGTTAGGGTGCATGTTGTTCCCTGGTGTTCTATAAACAGACATGATGGAAGGAAGAAGTGTGGGAGGGGATTACCCAGGCTGTGGACAGTCTCTTCCCCATGTGCTTCACATGTGATTAACATCATTAAGAGGGATGGATTGTGGGTAGGCTCATTCATACAGTATGACAAGGGTGTCTGTCAACAAGTCTGTTGTGAGGAACGGAGAGGAACTCCCCTTAACCTACAGTAGCATGTCCAGATGCTAAATCTCAAGCAAGCCAAATGAATGCCAGTCTCTCACCTTGTAAAAGGAGTCCATGGACAACAGCACTACCCAGGGGACATCCAGAGCCTCAATGATCTTATTGGCCACCGTGGTCTTCCCTGACGCACTGCCCCCACACAACCCTGCAGACAAACACACATGTATGTTTAAGTACAACAACAAGTCATACAATAAGGAAAGACCATTACAACACTCCACATACAACATAAAACATTCACAATTAACACTCCACACACTGACAATTAAATAAGGCATACACCCATAACGGTTGTACCGATGACGAAGGCCTCTTTGGATTGTGCACCGTGCTCATCATACCAGGGGGGTCTGCCGGCTGTGTAAATGGTGCGTGTGCCGGTGCGAAGCAGGGGAGGCTCTGTCTTAGTCTGGGATGTGCTTTTCCTGCGTGGAGCCGTGATAGGAGAGCCAGGCAGGAGCCGATCTAACGAGTCTTCCCCACTACCACTGTGAAACAACAATCATCACATCATCATTAACCTGTTATTAACATAGAGCTTTGGGTACAATTACAGTACAAGAAAAAGGAGGGACGTTTTTTAGGAGTGTTATAAAGTACTATAATGGTCCCTTTCGTAGGTAACGTCACTGATAAGGTTTATACCAACTCCGTCACACCCTTGTTTACTATCAAGCTCAACTGAAGGTTAAAAAACAGCTTAGCGGTTACATCAGACTCTAAATCCACATTTAGTACCGTTCAGGCACCAACAGAAAAATCTGGATTTGTTTCAACACATATGTTTTTGGTAGATAGATCCTGCATTTCCCTGTACCTCTCATCACCAGTATGTCTCAACTGACATGAGATGGGACAACTCATCCCAACTCCCTCAACACAGACAGGCAGAATGACTTCCACAGCCCTGTCTGTGTTTTCTTAGTGCTCACACACAGACAGCATCCATTCCAATAATCATGCATACAACACCACTATGTAAACAGACCACTTACCTGCGGGTCGTCGTGGACCAGCAGCCTGAGATTCTGGCTCCAGTGTATGCAGGCAGAGTCATATCTGCAGCGAAACAGGGAGGGCTGGCTGCTCCAGCTCAGGCCCAACAGGTACAGTACTCACTACAGTACTCACTACTAACACAGTAGAGCTCACACAGGCTAACGCTTACTGAGGCAGCAAACGTGGTCAAAGTTAACCCCCATAGAAAAGAGATTACAATCCACCTGACGCATTTTAGAGGGAGAGACAACGTCTGGTCATCTCTTTAGAGGTTGTCTCTCTAGACCTGTTTTACAATCTACCCACTGAATCTAGCCTCTCTCTTCCCTAATCTCAGCTCAGAGGAGAGTAAGGAAAATGTCACCAATTTTCTACTTTTACCTCTGCATTTTCACCTCCCTCCCTCCCTTGTCTAAGTGTGTTTAAAAGGATCACAGAGTTGGTGACTGTTATTAATAGAGGCCTGTTTACACCAGGATGCCCTCTACTGATCTTCATCTCCTATGCTGATCCTGACAGAGATAGCCTGTTCCCAGATTTGTTTGGCAAGAATTAGCAAAACAGCACAAACAGATCTGGGACCAGGCTAGGACAGAGATATCCTGCAATCATGTTCCCAAGTGTTTGTCTGATTTCGACTCCATCTCTGACCTGCTGACAGTTGCTGTTTTATCATGTTTTTTGTCACAGTTTTTCCTTGCACAATGCCAGGCCACTGCATTTCATTCAGCATGTGTCCATTGATGGCACACATTTGTTTTACCATTGTGTAGGCTACCTAGTTATTACTGTAAAAATCTACATACACTCAAATACTACAATTTCAGCAGATACATACTGAGAGCAGAGCAATGCAATAGCGTCATTCTGTTGTGTTATGTGCTAGATCCAAGGCAGATGTCCATTATTAGACTGATCCTATTACGCGACTGCTGTGACATACTTTATTGGCGACGGGAGAGCAGCTGACACACAGCATTAAAATGATCATTGGTAAATTATCAAACTTGATATCCGACTCAGTTAACCGGTATTTGAATTCAATGTATAAAACTTCAAACATTCTATGAATCCCAACTTGACTGTGTGTTTATGCGCAGGTGGGACGTTACAGCTAAGCAAACCACTGTGAGCTCTGGGAGGTCAAATGATGCCGTAGTAGATTAGGCTACAACGAAAGGCTTAAATCCAATGCAGTGCTCAGCACATAGTTATATATTTCAGGCTTCGTTTAAACAACATCAGCTAATACAAGGTATAAGAATGAAATAGTCTATGCTGTTAGAACCAGTACCTGTCTGAGCGCGATGACATTTTCTTCCCGCTGCACTCAGCTTCCTCTTGCCCTCTTCGGTGCCGGCTGGTGGACAGCGCCATGTATTCAAGAGGATTGTGGGTAATGTAGTTGATCTTCACCAGTAGTGGATTGGAGTCACAGAAAAATCATGCAGGCCAATGTTAAGTACATAATACATTTTGTTTGTCTGAAATAAGGAGCCCTTCACCATAAATGTATTTCACAACAATCTATCCAATTTACAATTAAGCCCCAAATGAGAGTACACTATAGGATACTTCCAAGAAGAACCATTGTGACAAACATATATAATTCACAACTAACCTTGCACAGTTGTATGGTTAAAACATAAAATAACATAAAAATGGGCAACAAGACACGAACAGCCAATCTGACATGAAGCCTTTAATAACATCCTTTCATTTCAAATCACAGATAGAACTGTATAGTCTGTCTGTCCCTTTAGTTGGAAAACCAACATCCAACTTTTCAAAGTCGGGGCTGTACTCTATTGATCACAGTACTGTATGTATATTTGGGAGTGTTCCATCTCCCCCGGTTCTGTCTGAGTTGGATATGGCATGTGATCATCTCATGTGTCCTCGTCAGAGTTAATAGTTTCCATGTGGAAAACATTACAGTCCTAGTTTCTGAATGGTGTACAGACTCCCAGCTTGTACATGGTTGAAGTGCTCTATAATCTTTCCAGTTTTCACTGTAAACAACCCAGTCAGAAATGGAATGTTATGTTACGATAGATTTCCAAAGGAGCCACCTGTTACAAGAGAAAGACAAGGAGAGAAAATAGGAACTGTTAGAATTACATTCAAATGTTATCTGTAATTTACACACACACACACACACACACACACACACACACACACACACACACACACACACACACACACACACACACACACACACACACACACACACACACACACACACACACACACACACACACACACACACACACACACACACACACACACACACACACACACACACACACACACACCTCTGCTAAGGAGCTGCAGGTTTCGTCCCTCCTCTTGCATATGCAGTTGAAGCACCTGCTGTAGGAGCTCCTGCCTCAGTGTCTCTTGCACCAAGCCCATCCTCTCCAGCTTCTCTCCATTCAGACGCAACAGAGCACGGCCTGACAGGGAACAGAGTGAGGAGGCTGTCATTAAGTGATTCAACTGTCACTACTCATACACACTCACACCGACTGTATTGTGTATTTTACTAGCATTTTCTGATGATGAATTATGGTTTAACTGCTAGTGCATTTGTATCCACCCACACCTGCTGTATTCCAATCTCATTGCATGATTATTAATGAATAGTGCACTTGCTAGTGCACTTGTACCCTTTGATACCTGTATTGGGTAAAGAGTATTACAAGCATAGTTATTCAACTAACTCTACTCTGCCAGCCATCCACTCTTACTGTATTTTAGCCTCCTTTTATGATTGTAAATTATGATTTCGGGTTAGTGCACTTGTATCTACTCAAACCAACTGTATTTTACTCTGATTCTGTAATTATGAATGATGTTCTTTGTGCCTGTAATACACGTGTCCTAGTTGATACCTGTGATGGCGTGATGAGAGAAGGCCTCTACGTAGGTCAGGTAGTTGTGAGGACAGTGTTTCTTCAACCACCTGCAGACGTCCTGCTGAGTCCATAACACCACAGGCTGAATCAGACTAGGCTGGGTGGGGCTGGTGTGGTAGATTCCATAGGAGTCGCCTGAACGGCGCTGAAATACACCCAAGCACACACACTGAATATTTTATTTCTGCAATGACATATTTCCTTTCTGGCCCTCTACTGCTTCCATTATCTCTCAGACCCCTCCCCTACCATTTAAGTGATGTGTTTTAAACTTGAGTGCCCCAAGGGATGACAACCTCACCACGTCAGTTAGACTAGCACATCCTTCATCCATCAAAACATCTGTTCAAACACCCAGGGGTCTTTATTTCTTCTGGTCACCAAGGACCACTTTCATGATCTGAGCCACACAGATATAATGCATGACAATGCAGTTGCCAGGAATATAGTGATGGGAGTGACATTCCTTCAGTGGTGGACAAAGTACCCAATTGTCAAGTAACGATACCTTAATAGAAAATGACTCAAGTAAAAGTCACCCATAAAATACTACTTGAGTATCAAAAGTATCAAAAGTAAAAGTATAAATACTTTCTAATTACTTATATAAAGTAAACAAGATGGCACAATTCTCTTGTTTTTAAAATGTATGGATAGCCAGGGGCACACTCCAACACTCAGACATAATTTACAAACAAAGCATTTGTGTTTAGTGAGTCCGCCAGATCAGAGGTGGTAGGGATGACCAGGGTTGTTCTCTTGATAAGTGTTTAAATGGACCATTTTGCTGTCCTGCTAAGCATTCAAAATGTAATAAGTACTTTGGGGTGTCAGAGAAATGTTTGGAGTAAAAAAGTACATTATTTTCTTTAGGAATGTAGTGAAGTAAAAGTTGTCAAAAATATAAATTGTAAAGTACAGATACCCCCAAAAAACGACATAAGTAGTACTTTAAAGTATTTTAACTTAAGTACTTTACACCACTGCCATCCTTTACTTAACTCATGTTCATACCACTTTAGCTTATCTCTGCAACCACAGCATTTCTGGCAAAGTCATTCAAAAGCTAATAAGCCTTGGTTATTGTACACCTGCACGCATGCACACACACACACACACACACACACACACACACACACACACACACACACACACACACACACACACACACACACACACACACACACACACACACACACACACACACACACACACACACACACACACACACACACACACACACACACACCAAGCAGCAGCGGGTGTCAAGTTTCACATTTCACATTTTATTAGTCATATGTACAGGATACATATGGTAAACGTCATCTAACAAAATGCTTTACTGCAGGTTCCTTCTCGACAATGCAACAATAAGAAATAATACAAGATAAGAATACAAACAAAGTAAACGGCTCAGTATAAACATTTTAGCATCAGTATAATACAGGAAGGCACAATTTATAGTCCAATATTTACATGTGTTTCGGGGAAGAGGAGATTGGGGGCAATGTGTTTAAATTAAGCAGCTTAATAAGAGTCTGGTAGCAGCAGTTGTGATGTGTGTGTAGCATGAATATACACTACTTGGCCAAAAATATGTGGACAACCTTTCAAATTAGTGGATTCGGCTATTTCAGCCAAACCCGTTGCTGACAGGTGTATAAAATCGAGGACACCGCCATACAATCTCCATAGTCAAACATTGACAGTAGAATTGCCCGTACTGAAGGGCTCAGTGACTTTCAACGTGTCACCGTCATAGGATTGGTTCAGCATGACGATGCCCCTGTGCACAAAGCGAGGTCTATATAGAAATGGTTTGTCAAGATTGGTGTGGAAGAACTAGCATCACTACTCTGGATGGTTCTGACTTAGAATATGTGGACAACTATAAATACCTGTGTCTAACTAGACTGTAAACTCTCCTTCCAGACTCACATTAATTAAGCATCTCCAATTCAAAGTTAAATCTCGAATTGGCTTCCTATTTCACAACAAAGCCTCCTTCACTCATGCTGCCAAACATACCCTCGTAAAACTGACTATCCTACCGATCCTTGGCGTCGGCGATGTCAATTACAAATAGCCTCCAACGCTCCACTCAGCAAATTGGATGCAGTCTATCACAGTGCCATCTGTTCTGTCACCAAAGCCCCATATACTACCTGTAGGCTCTCGTTGGCTGGTCCTCACTACATATTCGTTGCCAAACACACTGGCTCCAGGTAATCTATAAGTCCTTGCTAGGTAAAGCTCTGCCTTATATCAGCTCACTGGTCAGAATAGCAACACACTGTAGCATGCGCTCCAGTAGGTGTATTTCACTGGTCATCCCCAAAGCCAACACCTCCTTTGGCCGCCTTTCCTTCCAGTTCTCTGCTGCCAATGACTGGAACAAATTGCAAAAATCCCTGAAGTTGGAGACTTATATCTCCCTCACAAACTTTAAGCCTCAGCTGTCAGAGTAGCTTACCGATCGCTTCAGCTGTACACAGCCCATCTGTAAATAGCCCATTCAACCAACTACCTACCTCATCCCCATATTTGTTTTTGTTTTTCTGCTCTTTTGCATGCCAGTATTTCAACTTGCACATCCTCATCTGCACATCTATCACTTCAGTGTAAATTGCTAAATTGTAATTACTTTGCCACTATTGGCCTATTTATTGCCTTACCTCCTTACTTCATTTGCACACACTGTATACAGATTTTTCTATTGTGTTATTGACTGTACGATTGTTTATCCCATGTGTAACTCTGTGTTGTTTTTGTCACACTGCTTTATCTTGGCCAGGTCTCAGTTGTAAATGAGAACTTGTTCTCAACTGGCCTACCTGGTTCAATAAAGGTGAAATATATATATATATATATATATATATATATATATATATATATATATATATATATATATATATATATATATATATATATATATATATATATATATATATATATATATATTTAAATGCTCTCGTGGCTGAATGGAAGTCCCCGCAGCAATGTTCCAACATCTAGTGAAGAGCCTTCACAGAAGAAGGCAGAAAAGGGGGGACCAACTCCATATTAATGCCCATGATTTTGGAATGAGATGTTAACTTTTGGTCTTGTAGTGTACTGTATGTGTGTGTGTGTGTGTGTGTGTGCGTGTGTGTGTACTGTATGTCTGTGTGGGTGTGTGCATGAGCAGCTGGTCAGTCCAGTTCAAGTGTTCAGCAGTCTGATGACTTGTTGATATAAACTGTCTCTGAGACTGTTGGTATCAGACCTCTTGTTCCGATACCGCCTGCCCGACAGTAATGTTATTGCTCTCACATTAGCATATATACACACTAAACCCATCACTAATGAAGCCTATCATATAAAAGGTCCCCCTGCAGATCAAACGCATACATTCATCTGAAACTATAAGATCAGGGAACATAGTTCTGTGAGCAATGAGCATCAGCATCAAACCAGAGTGCATGTGGGTCAGTCTTATCCCAATACCAAATTCCTTCACTTGGAATCTCAGCAGGATATGGGTGACTAATCAAATGAAGCCTTTGATCATTCATTCAATTTAAAAATCAATGAATGCAGTGTTCTCTCCTTTTCTGCTCTGCTCTTCTTTTCCAGCAGCCCCACTTAAAGTTCAAAAGGTTTGAACTCAACATACTAGTGCTACACCCCTTGGCCTGAATTTGGCCAGCAACAAACAAAAACAAATAAGCTCTATCCCTGCATTTTTAATCACAGACATTCATGATACAAGATTATGTAATGCATTGCATTGATCGTGAAAGACATAAAGCATGAAGCATATGCATGGAAGGGGAAGGGAAGTATCTCTGTCATCAACCCAAATTTGTAGGGTACTCGGAGACCGCAATGTATAGCAGAGATTCCTTCATTCATTGGTAAAAAAAACAAACAGTCACATTGAAATTGCAATAACATGATTTAAAGTCAATTTAAAAAACACAAAAGGTTCACTGCGCTGTAATACCACATAAAGGGAATACCATAATATATCAGATAAGGTGCTAGAGGGTAACTTGCCCCCCCTAAGAACATGTCTAATTTTTTGACACAAAAGAGCAACGTCTGGAAAAAAATTGATATGTGGAAGATCATGCTTAGGCGAATAAACTATAAAGGTTAAAAAAAATGGCTACAGTTTACACTTTTTCAGTTATTTCATGAAATGTTGTTTTCAAAAAAGGGGCTTTTTTAAATACCGGGTGTAACTAGAAGAGTATAGCATAGGGTTTCACAGAAGTGTGTTAAAATCCATTTAATCCGTTTTATTTAGAAATTCTTTAGTAAGTAATACTTCAAGTCTAGTTGCATTACTTTAATGATTTCAATAAAATATGGGGGAGGGGGAAATGGTTTTACACATGTCACCAGTAATAACTGCACTATGAGGAGATTTGATGTAAAGTCCCTCTTTTTAACTCACCTGCACATTCATTTTCTTTTTTATTTCTTTGTTGTTCATTTTCTATACAATCAATTATGTATAATTGCACTAAATATGATTTGAATAATGCAATAATTTAAATCCTTTAAAATCCTTTAAAATGACATTCAGGAGCAAAAGGTTTCCCCCCCAAAAAACATATATATTTGGAATATAAAATTAGAATGGAATATAAATAATAACATTAAATAACATTGGAATATAACATTTAATAACAATAACTGAACTAATTAACTCAGTGTAACATTGATGTGGCAACTCTCTTATGCTTTGCTATTGCTTATGCTTTGCGATTCTATTTTGTACCTGTAGGTCACAAATAAAGCTATCCCCAGTAAAATTGGAGCACAACTCACGAGCCCACCTACTGCACTGCTCACACCTAATTCAGTCCCCACCTGTGACTGAAAACAAGGGGAGAGATGCCCCATGGGCTAGTTACCCCCTATTACCCTAGCATTAATTGAACCAGGCACCGGGAACCGAGAACCAGGACCCCCCCCCCTGCTCCAAATAGTAGAGCTATGGCCCAGTTCACACAAAATTGCTAGACATGCTTTGTTATAAAACATGTCTGCCAGAGCACATACTGTAAAGTTCACCACAGCCATTCGATGTCATACAGTATATTGCACATTTTTTAGCTCTCAGTCCGCAGACAAAGGCTGGTATTTCTGTACATAGGAAGGACAGCAGTTCTTTTTAAAGTCATTATAAAAGGCTGGACAGTCTGAGTGCCCCATAGCCCTCTGGATAAACAGCATCTTCCATTCTCCACGAACAAAGTGCTACTCGTGTTGGAACAATGGATAAAGTCCATTGCATTTGTCATATAATATTTTTTTATGTTTTGTCTTTGTGAAGAGAGAAGCTTTTGTGTTAGTAAATTACACAGGGCCAGAGAGAAGCTTTTGTGTTAGTAAATTACACAGGGCCAGAGAGAAGCTTTTGTGTTAGTAAATTACACAGGGCCAGAGAGAAGCTTTTGTGTTAGTAAATTACACAGGACCAGAGAGAAGCTTTTGTGTTAGTAAATTACACAGGGCCAGAGAGAAGCTTTTGTGTTAGTAAATTACACAGGGCCAGAGAGAAGCTTTTGTGTTAGTAAATTACACAGGGCCAGAGAGAAGCTTTTGTGTTAGTAAATTACACAGGGCCAGAGAGAAGCTTTTGTGTTAGTAAATTACACAGGGCCAGAGAGAAGCTTTTGTGTTAGTAAATTACACAGGGCCAGAGAGAAGCTTTTGTGTTAGTAAATTACACAGGGCCAGAGAGAAGCTTTTGTGTTAGTAAATTACACAGGGCCAGAGAGAAGCTTACATACACGTCAATTAATGATTGAAAAAGACTGATCTGAGAGGAATAATAACCCATGAAGCTCTTTCCTTTTTCTAAATGTACATGTGCATCTAGAATAGGCCTACCAATTAGAGATGCAGTGGATGACTAGAAACAGATACAGTATAAAAAGGCATCCATTAGCGTCATGGCTGTAAAGCCCTACAGAAATGGGGTCACTTTTCACATCTGATCTGTGATTATGATCTGATATGCAGAAATAGAGATCTAAAATAGTTGAGGTACTCCACCTGATATTTCTCTGTCCCAGGCTGTTGGAGCAGCTTCACTGTCCGGCCCCCTGCTGTTTTCTGACCCCGCCCGTCATGCCAAGTCAGGTTCCCTCCTGTCCGTCGACTCAGGTGGTTGAAGTCCTCCGGCAGCGCTCTGTATTCCACAGCAGGCCGGCAGAAACTGAAACTGGAGGCCGCTACAAGAGTAAAAGAGACACATACAGTTTTGATTTGAGCAATAGGATTTGACTATAACAGTGGCAGTAAAGTCACAGGCTTGTGGTGCTTGAAATTCTCTTACTGACTATGCTGTAATTTGCACTAGAAATGCCATGTGAAATCTGGAAAAATATATGCCAAAGAATTGTAAAACCCTGGGTGCCTTCTCATTGACAGATGGTCTCAAGCATCATTACTAGGTGTTTTTCCAGACAGACCAAGCAGGTGTTATAATGGCTGAGCCATTAAACTGAGTCATTATGAGCTGATGTTCAAAGGAACTTCAACTTTTACCCAGATAGCTCCCAGGCATTTCTGGCAACTCCACATGACTACTGCATATAAATCAGTCGCTCATCATTATGTTTAGTTACTGGCAGACACACACCCTATCCCATTCTACAGGCAGGAAGTGTCTTTTCAGTATCATAATGAAGGGAAAAGGTGCTAGCTAGAGTAAACACAACATTACTGCAGCAAAACCTGGCAACCAGCTACACAGGTCATTACTAATTAATGTGCCAGATTGGGTTGATTTTCTGTCTGTGTTGGAAGTGATGTTTTGAGTAGTGTGTGTGTGATCATTCAAATCAAATGTTTACTTTCTAATTGACACAGGTTAAGTTTAAATGAGGACAGAACAAGAGAAAGTAGAGGAGAGCATGAGAGAAGAGGAGATGAAAGGGTATATTTTGGTCCTTTTGCTTGTGCCCCTCCTCTGCATCATCCAGTATCCCCCTTATTCCAGACACCCAACAGAGCCAAGGCTCGCAAAGGCAGCTCGTTATCAAGCCAAGCCACATGAATGCCCCTGGTGGAGAACATTTGATAATGGACATAACCCTTCGATATCAACCCTCTAGTCTAGGTCTTCAGCATGGGGCATGGGTGTATGTTGCTTCATGACACTTAGAAAAGTAACCAATAAAAATACACTAGAAGTGTTTGAAAACATCGAATCTGAGATGTACTCAATCTTCAGTGAACAACTGGTTCCTTCTTTTAAGAATAGGCGTTCAATTGTAAGGAATGGGTTATATGGCCAGTGGTCACTGTAAGCAAATGGACCCTAATCCGTCACCCTTAATCGCTATCAATTTCAGCACCACCCCTCCCGGACAGCGGTTTCTGTTTGTGCTGCATAAAAATTTCACCTAAATTCTGAAATCTAAAGCCAAAAATAAGCAGGGGAAGTGGTCATGCAAATTCAGCAAAACTAATGCTACACTGCGCACTTGTTTAGCTTAATCTGGCTTTACCGACAATAGAAAGTATATCACAAGAGAAGATAGGGGATGATTCGTCTATTGAGATGTCCGCATGCACGACTTTTGGATCTCAATTACCGTCCACAGCCATGCCGTTTCACCTTTCCCTGTGACAGCACTAGTAAAAGTATCCAACTGGTAATCCTCGGTTTGTGGACTCCTCTCCGTTCCGCCAAAGTCTACACTGACAGTATGGTCTAACACTTAGCCGACTTGGAGAGGATCGTGAAAGTCACGTTCTCCTTTTTACCGCCACTCAGGTGCCACTGCCAGTAGACAACTCTACATCTCGTGAGTTCATCGGTTATATCCAGGGTTGAATGGAGGAATTAACTCATGCAGCATTCAAATAGGCTGCCAAATGTCAAAATTGACACTGGAAGCGTTTCACTAAGTAAAAAAACAAACACAGATACGCTCTAGCGCAAAACCTCTTATCGGATGGTGCAGCTAATCGTGTCCTGTCCTGGGTGAAGTTATGAGTCTCTTTCGGTGCGGAATGTCCCAATGATGTTGGCTGACTGATTATGTCAGTGCGGAGCTACTGCATGTATGTGTGGTTCATCTCGTCATGAGAATCAGGCGCGATGCTTTTTCTCAAGAGCCAGCATGAGCGGTCTCAAAGTGCTGCCCAGAGCCCTGTAATTAGCGCAGCCAGCCAGTGGAGAGACTTTGAACACCGGCTGATGAAAAGCCAGCGCAAGACTCACACGCTAGAGGCAAAATAGAATAGAGAACATGCAGCATTAGGGATCCTCCTGCCTTTATTTACCAAAGAAAAGGAGCCAGAGCTCTGGTGCTCCTGGGGACCATACATTTCACCAAGATGACATCCATGGTGGAGCCTCAGAGCAAAGATAGCCAAGGGGAAACCCACGGCTTTAGGCAGTGGCCCTTACTGTAAATAAGAAGTCAAAAGGTCAAATAAGGGGTGCTTATATTTGTCCTGATTCACACATGTACAAGTGTGTGGTGAAATAGTAATGTGTTTTTAGCATATCCCACTTCCCCTAAGACACCCTAAGATGGTATGGGAACATTTTTACAGTTTGACAGATCATCAGGCTGCTAACTGTCAACAGAGTTGACATGTTACACCAGTGAAAACCCATGTGGCTTTTAGTGAACTACATCTGTTCTACCCATTCTACTTCTATATCATTTATGGTTGGATACAACCATTACTAATGGTTGTGGTTGTATATTTAAAAATAAATAACATATTTAACCTCTACTGAACTAGGCAAGTCAGTTAAGAACAAATTCTTATTTACAATAACAGCCTACCCCGGCCAAACCCTAACCGCTGGGCCAATTGTGTGCCGCCCTATGGGACTCCCAATCACGGCCAGTTGTGATACAGCTTGGAATTGAACCAAGGTCTGTAGTGACACCTCTAGCACTGAGATGCAGTGCCTTAGACTGCTGCGCCACTCGGGAGCCCATTGATGGTAAATCCCAGAACACCTACTGGACCAATCAGCCCCACAAACCACACGTGGGACATACTAACCCAGTGTCAACAAACAGCTGTAGGTCTAATTAACAGGGCATGGGCACGTGACTTCTCGGGGTGTAGGCCTATCATTGTTGCTATGACAACATGCTATCTATGAAGCAGCAGATACTTTAGGGGGCACATAGGGGCTAATGTATTAGCATGGGCACATTTGGCCTGGTAAGAGGCCTAAAATATGAAAGGGAACTGGAGGGAACATCAAAGAGCCTGGGATATTAACAGTAGGTTAAGGCTGGTCTGCAGAGGACCAGCCTTTTGTTTCATGGTGTATCAATGGATAATGATTCATTCTCCAACAGTTTCAAATGCAAATGATAAAAGACATGGTCCACTAACAACCCATTTGGCCTAGAGGCTCAGCACACAAAAATAATGGACAAACTTTTTCTCTCTGAAGGAAAAATAATACTTTGGCACATTGTTATTATATATTTTTGATTAACTTGTATTTATTCAGGGGAACCAAACTGAGACCATTGTCTCATTTACAATGATGCCCTGAGGACAAAAATGACATAAATACAGCAACAACAAAAATATAACAAAACTACAAGACAGCTATAAATAAATTACATCAGGTTATTGCAACAAGTTCTAAAATAATCATTTGAAACAATTTCACACTTTAGTGAACTCATTTAACAACAGTTTTAAACTGCACTATTGGCACCAGGGAATTCAGGTGTAATTAGTATTGTAAGGTATTCAATAACTGTGGTGCATTTAAACTAAAGGCGGATTTACCAAACATTGTGGAGACAAGCGTCTCTAAATGGTTTCACTACACCAGGGCCAAAGCCTCAAACATTGTGGAGACAAGCAGGATTATCAAGCGTCTCTAAATGGTTTCACTACACCAGGGGCAAAGCCTCAAACATTGTGGAGACAAGCAGGATTATCAAGCGTCTCTAAATGGTTTCACTACACCAGGGGCAAAGCCTCAAACATTGTGGAGACAAGCAGGATTATCAAGCGTCTCTAAATGGTTTCACTACACCAGGGGCAAAGCCTCAAACATTGTGGAGACAAGCAGGATTATCAAGCGTCTCTAAATGGTTTCACTACACCAGGGGCAAAGCCTCAAACATTGTGGAGACAAGCAGGATTATCAAGCGTCTCTAAATGGTTTCACTACACCAGTGGCAAAGCCTCAAACATTGTTCACATCTATGGAAAGGTCAAACACCCATTGCTACAGACCCAGCATGTTCTGCTATGACATGGAACTTTCATGACAGTCTCTTTTTTCCCATTGACAAGCAATAATAGTAGTAGGACTGAGTGAGAGGTGTTCTGTAAGTGCAGGTAGGTATTGCCTATCTTCAGATGTGGACACAGAGCCATGAGGCCTGATTAACACAAACACACCGAACTTCTCACATGGGTGTGGGTGTGCCACAAGCTATTGCTTCCCCGTGTGGCCATTAAATGAAGTTTGCTCTTATCAACATTTGTCCTACATCAATATTATCTCATAATGAATGAATACCAAGATAATGTGATTAATAAGCCAGACATAGTATATGTGCAAAACACAGCTCTGTCATACATAGACAATAATACTGAACACAAACATTTTCCCTTTTAAAGCATGATAGTGGTACTTAGTGGTGGTAGTGGCAGAGGAAACGTAGGCCTCTACACAAATGAAAGTGGTCACTCAAACAAACAACTGAAAAAGAGAGCTGCAGATCATTCCCGAACCTGGAGTCATCTCTCTGCACTAAAATACAATCTCATTAGTGTACAATTGATGGGGGTTTTCCTGCATGTAAAATGATTAAGGTTATGTTGTTGTTGTCAATAACATACTTTTGATGATGTAATCTGATGGATGATTCCAAGTTAAACACTGTCACCCTCTTCTTCAGACACAGTAACCTTGGTGAAACATAGAAAACATAGACCTCACTTTAAAGAGTTTACAGGCAGGCTCAGAATGTAGACGTCTGGTGTCAATGGTAAACAGTCAGAAAGAGAAAGAGAGCAGGGTAATTAAACAAATGTGGGCACGCACACACACATGCACACACACACTCCATTCTATCTATTCACTGGCGACTCCACACATAAAAGTGTGTGGCAGGTAAATTAGACCTCTCCCTTTTCATGATGATAGGTATGTGAACATTCTAAATCTGAAGTGAGCGTTACGATGGGGAGGTGAGCAGAGACATCGAGCCTGGAACAGCTGTTACATTGTGATGTCATTCTGTGACCTTTCCGGTGGAGTGGCCTGCTCTACTAGAATAAAGGTGTGCTTGTGTTGCATGACTAGTCCAGGACCAAACCTAGCTCCTGTGTTTTGGAGTATGTCAGGTCCTGCCTATGGAACAAATATTGGAGTATCTTGGAGCTAAGGGATTGGAAACACACTTATACACCAAATATGTGCGCGTGCACACACACACACACAGACACACAGACACACACACACACACACACACACACACACACACACACACACACACACACACACACACACACACACACACACACACACACACACACACACACACACACACACACACACACACACACACACACACACACACACACACACACACACACACACACACACAAGAATGGTATGCTTTTAACCTAAATAACCACGAAGAAAGCCCAGGGGCTTGACTCCTGGGTAAAACCAATGACTGCAGGATTTAGGGGACTCAGGTTATTGAGAACGTATATGTACATGGCTTGTAGGACTACATTATGTACTGTATGTGTAACTGATTGACGCACACACACACTACATGTTTATGTATTTAAATATATGTCAATCGTAAAGTTTTTTGTCTGTAATGTATTTGTCATTATATGTCAGACCCTAGTAAGACTAGCTGTCTCCATTGGCGTTGGCGGATGGGGATCCTAATAAATCACATCTACATCTAAATCATTCCACCTGTGATATACCCACTAACTAGCCACCTCACAGGGCACTGATGCACTGAACAAACACAGATGCTGTGGTTGAGTGTTGAGTATGTGGGTTCTCTGGGGGAGGAGGTAAAGAGGGGTGGGTGTGTTTCAGCCCAGGCTATTTGTTTGTCTTTGTTCCTGGTTGGTCCTGTTGGTTTGCCATTAGGTCTGGGTGGGGTGTGGGTGTGAGAGTGGGGTGAGAGACCAGCTGTGTAGTAGTAGCCATGTTTCATAGATGTGTTCAGTGCTGGGTAGAGTAGAGTGCTGGGTAGAATATACTGTATCTATGAAGCCTATGAAATGGCCAGAGCAGGGGAAATGCCAACTGCCATGCTTCATTTCCATCATTAGCTGTTTATTTTGTTTTGCAAATGTGCTGTGTTGATCGGAACAGAAAAAGTGCTTACTGGTTATTACGTAAGGGTGACAGGGTGTTCTGATGTCCCCTTAGCAGTAGCCTGAAATTCAAAGGCATAACCCACGACAGAACCCTGACCATAGAGATACATTAAATTACGTGGTGCATTTAATTCCTTGACCCTGGCTGTCTCTTCAGCTGACCTTTTACTCATTGAGATAATCATACTATTAGACATGGGTCATTATGGCTAAGATCAAGTAACTCATAGAATATCCATAACATTACAGATTCCGAAAAATAGATATCGCCTCAGTGCCCTGTTATTAGTTATAACCTGAGACAGTAGCTGTGTATGTTGGGTAAAGGATCGGCGACTGTTTGTCCGACCCTGTTAATCTAGAGGTGTATTATATCATAATGCATGACGAAGTAGCAGCAGCCACAGTAATGATGGTGACCTATTCATGGTAGCACTGTTATATGGTATTAATGAGCATTTACACATATGGGGGACTCAGGCCTCTCCCTCCAGTCACACACTTGTGTTACTTTCAGGAGGGCAATGTGGGAGGGGGATATGCAAATATTGCCAGAGGGTGCTCCCTATTAGGATCCAACAGCAGCCCTTTTAGCTCACAGTGGACTGTTGTCACCCCGACAGAGACTCATAGCCACAGACTGCACCAGGACCACATTAATAGACTGGCTCTTGACTTGGCTTTTCCTAAGCGCTGAAGAACTCTCTCTCTGTGACAACCTTTTTCCATGTCTTCTTCTCATGTATGGAATCAGGTTACCAAGAATGAAGTATTTTCTTTACAATTGAATGTTTTCTAGTTCTGTGAGGTATTTTTAGTGAGATGATGGCATCTCAACGATACATCCTTTTTACATTTGCCTGATGCCATTGAAAAATCAAGTTGTATCAGACCTTTGAGGCAGACCTACTTTTTCTTTAAAATCTATACTGCCATTGTTTCTGACTTCAGGCAGCAGTTTTTTTCATTTTATTTTTTTGTCTACCTTTCCTTGAGTGGGAGCAACGATGCACATTGCAGTGGCATTACCTCCCATCCTCCTCCTGTCAGCCACTCTGTCTCTGGCTGATGCCAAGTTCTACAGACCCTCCCAGTACATCCTCTACAAGGCTGGGCCCAATCCTCATCCCTATGTCCATGGGAAGCCCACCAGCAGGCTCAAGTGAGTACTCGTTCTGAACATAAACTGGGCTGTTCCCTCTGGGGAGGTGGCGCTGGACATTAGCTTCACTTTTGATGCTCAGTTAAAGCTGGTTAACTTACTGTGTAGCAGTCTGTTTGTTTTTGTTTTCATTTTAATATCTAAGCCAGTGGGAAATGCAAGAGGGTTTTTAGGTTTAGAAAAAGGTGCACGTTTAAGAATCTTATCTAAAGTGTGTGATCTTATTCTCTCATTCTTTTCTCTCTGACAGAAACCACTGTGCCTACGTTGTTGAGAAAACTGTTTCATTCACCATGCAGGATGGGGTAGCTTCTTATGTCAAAGCTCAGTATAACAAGTGTGCCTGGGGTCAGAAGTGTCCAACCCTCATGTGAGTTCATCTTCATAATTGATACTACATGATATAACTATTACAGATTGTATCATAAATAGGCCTACGGCCTCCACATTTACTACTGTTATTGCCACATCTACATCGAGGACTACTGCTGTAAAACTGTTGTAAAAACAACCCAGATTATTAGTTCTGCTGCTCTTGCCATATGAAAAGGGTATGAAAATAGGGCTGTAACTTCTCCTCTCACCGTTCACAGGTGTCAGCTTGGTAGTTGCTTGTGCTTATGTTGTTTCTTTCATTAACCCTCAGATATCATGTGATGTACAAGCCTGTCTATAAAGTTGCCCATAAGACTCTCACTGAGCTGGAATGGCGCTGCTGTCCAGGATACTCTGGCTACGGCTGCATGGAGGGACCCCCAGCCTACCAACACCTAATTAAGGCGATGCCTCCATTCAAGGGCCCACCATTCAAAGGCCCACCCATTAAAGGAAACCCCTGGAGTCAGAGCAAGGGCCATCCTCCCATGAAACCGTACCCAATGCTTACCAAGGGCCCTCCCATGAAGGGACCTCCTCCTATGAAGTCATACCCAGTGAAAGCAAAAGGCCCTCCTCCCAGCAACGTCAAGTCCTACCTTAAACGTCCCTTTGGGCCTCCTCTGACCCACCCCTTCTACCGAGGGTCATCTTCCAAGCCTTACACCTTTGGGCCACAGCACATCCACCAACCAGACCGCCATGAGGGGCCAGACTATCACCAGCCTGAACTAGACCAGCAGGGGCAAGACTACCACCAGCCTGAACTAGACCACCAGGGGTCAGATTATCACCATCCTGAACTAGACCACCAGGGGCAAGACCCCCACCAGCCTGAACTAGACCACCAGGGGTCAGATTATCACCATCCTGAACTAGACCGCCAGGGGTCAGACCACCCCCAGCCTGAACCAGACCACCAGGGATCAGACCACCACCAGCCTGAACCAGACCACCAGGGGTCAGACCATCACCAGCCTGAACTAGACCACCAGGGGTCAGACCACCACCAGCCTGAACCAGACCACCAGGGTTCAGACCATCACCAGCTTGAACTAGACCATCAGAGGTCAGACCACCACCAGCCTGAACCAGACAACCAGGGGTCAGACCACCACCAGCCTGAACTAGACCACCAGGGGCCAGACCATCACCAGCCTGAACTAGACCACCAGGGGCCAAACCACCAACAGTCTGAACCAGACCACCACTGGCCAGACCACCTCGAGCCGGATCATCACCAGCCTGAATCAGACCAGGAGGGGCCATACCACCAGGAGCCAGACAACCACGAGCCGGACCATCACCAGCCTGAACCAGACCATCAGGGGCCAGACCACCATGAGCCAGACCATCACCAGCCTGAACCATATCTGGAGCCAAACAATCACCAGCAGCCTGAACCAGATCATCCTGATCACCCAGACCTCACTGATCATCCTTTTCACTCAGAGTTGGAGCCTGTCACTGATGAAACAGCTCTCCCTGCTGGCAGCCAAGAAATGGATGGTGAGACTGGGAGTGTTATTCCAATGCATATTCTGTACTGCAACACAACATAAATATTACATTCAATATTAATACGATTCTAACATTGTGTCCTCTACTGCTGGCTTTAAAGTTAATATCTATATGTATCTAGAGTGCTTAACTGTCCTGAAATTCCATTGATTTTGCAACATTCTTCAAAGCCTTAACATCCTTATAATGAACATTTATTCTTAAATTACATTTTCTCTCGCTCTCTCCCTGTACTCTTGTGAGTATGATTGTGTCTGTAACATTCTTTTCCCCTCTGTAGGCCAGCCTCGGGACACAGTGGATAGTGAGTCTACTGAGCGTCTGGACCGGATGGAGGAGGACGTGCGGAGGCTGTCCCAGGGTCTGGAGACGCTTAGGAGGACGATGAACGGACTCGAGGATGGCCTACGCGCCTCACTATGGGAGGACGCCAACAGGATGCTCTCCGCCCTGCTGTCTGCAGCACCAAGCCCTGTCCCCGCCCCCGCTCTGTCCTCTTCCCCCCACTCCACTGTAGGCTTTGCAGACATCCCTGGAGGAGACCCCGATGCAGAGGGGCTGGATGTGGGTCAGGCTTTCCCAGGGTTGAGTGAGCTGACAGGGAGGGTTGAGGGGCTCCGGACTGAGCTACAGGCCAAGGCTGCTGAGCTGGAGGAGCTGAGAGGCAGTGTGATCAGGCATGACGGAACCCTCAAGAAGATGTCAGGTGGTGCAGATAGCTTGACAAGGGCCGAAGTGAGAGACACCCAGAAGGCAATGGAGGATCTGGTGGATGCCAAGCTTGGCGGGGCCCGGACGGAGATCCTGGGGGAGTTTGAGAAGTGTATCGAGAGTGCAGAGAGCCGCTGTGGGGAGAGGGCCAGGGAGGTGAGTCGACAGTGCCACAGGGAGCAGCAGGAGAGACAGGATCTAATGCAGCTGGCCCTGGAGGTCAGCGCCACTGGGCTTAGGAAGGAGCTTGGATACCTGCAGACTCAGATCCAGGGACATGACCTGAGAGAGGGTTGCTGTGGTAGAGTCACTGGCCTAGGTGAGAGGGTGCATCTGCTGGAACAGTTGGTGGCAGGCCTCAACCAGTCCCAGGGGCACCTGGGAGTGGAGCTGGGTGGGCACAAGGCCCATGTAGAGGCAATGCTGGAGGGGAGACTGGAGGACGTGGAGGCCAAGCTCAACCTGACTGAATGTGGAAAGGTCAGGGGTGGGAGCACTAGCAGCAGTGGTAGTGGTGGGGTCCAGGGCAGTAGCTCAGAGGGAGAGGTCGGGGCAGGCAGCCTGGAGGCCCGTCTGGAGGGGAAGCTGAAGGCTCTGGAGGGTCGTCTGCTGACAGCGTTGGGGGATCTGGAGAATGCTACAGCCCCTGCCTTGCTGGAGGGCCATGTCGTGCCCACACTGGAGACAGAGGTGGAGTCCCTCAGGAGGAGGCTAGAGGTGGACGTGGACAGAGTGCAGAAACAGCTGAGCGGCCTGGAACTACTCTGCACATCCTCCTCTCAGCCCATTCTCCAGGGAGACGAAGCCACATCAAACACTCACAGGGTGGAAGAGGATAAGACAGGAGGAGGAGAGGAGAATGGTCTCCTGGACATGGAGAATAACCGTCTGAACAGTCTTAATGTCACCCTGCAGAGCCTCCTGACCAGACTGTCCCAGCGGGAAGACCACCAGGAGGGAGAGGAGGGGAGCTCAGTCCAGGGTGAAATCATGCTTCTCAAGTTCAATGCCCGTTCTATGAACCTCACCCTGAAGGGCCTGAAGGACGCTGTAGGGTTGGTGGTCCAGGATGTGGGGCGCGCCAACACCACCTGGCAGGAGCGGGAAGAGCGCCTGGCCCAACAGGTGAAGGGTGTGGTCCAGCTTTTAGGGCGCCAGGCCTCCATGTTAGGGGTGGGTGAGAAGAGGCTGACCCGGATGAAGGGAGAGCTCCAGGAACTGAGGAAGCGGCTGGCCGGGGAGGTGCAGGGCTGCCGCTCCACTGCGCTTGGAGTCCAAAAGGAGGTGGTGGAGGTGGGGGGCCGCGTGGCCAGTGTGGAGGGCCAGTGTAAGGGCTTCAGTCACCTGGCCAAGGATCTGGAGAGGATCAGGGCGGAGTTGGAGAGGCAGTCAGATGGATACCTGTCCCAGGTCAACGGTACCCTCACTAATCACGCTCACCAGCTGTCTGAGCTGAGACAGGAACTCAGGAACTGCACGTGGAATGCAGAGCCCACCCAGCAGAGTCTGTACCTCCTAGAGCCAGAACAGTTCAGAGAAGACCAGTAACCTGTCATGAAATCTATTACTGTAAGAGGGAGGCCAGAGTTCTGTACTGAGTGATAATGGACAATTATCTTGAGCCCCAAATGGCTGGTGGGTGAGCTGGAGACGATAGAAACAAACAGGCAATGTTTCAACTCACTGGCGTGCGACAGATTATTTTTTTTATAGAATGTTGTTTAGCAAAATGTTTTATATTGACACATTTATATAGATTTTTTAAAATTGTTGTTTAGTAGGCATATGAGTTTACAGGTATCCAAGATACTACGTTTTTATTATGTATGATTATTGTCCTTTGTATTTTACATTTTGTATAAAACATTACAAGTTCTTTATGATCTGCATTCCTCTTGCTGTTAAAGTGTTGTCTGTATAATAAAGAGGCGTTATGTCACTGTTGCTAGTCTGAAATGTATATAACAACAAGTAATAATATGACAAAAGTAAATACAAAGATGTCAGTGAGTGAACACAATAGCAAAAGCATGACATATTAGGCCACATCTAAAGCCACCAGAGGGCAACAGAGAGGCATTCGATTCCTCTGTCACCACACATTGAGAATAATCTGTGAGCAGAATCAAGTATGGATAAATCAGTCTGTCTGGTTTATTACACATATTGGCAAAGCCCGTTGACACTGAACGGTCACTTGCACCTTCAATCTCATCCACATGTGGAATGTAAAATACAAGATTCTTAAACACTGAATGTATTATTCAATCAAAATATTGAATTAAACCACCAGTGCCCCCTCATAAACATGTGGTGTATGACTCCTCTGAATGTATATAATATATATGAAATGAGACTAAAAGCATCATCAGGGTGAGGACTAGACATACACTAGAGACTGTTGACTATCTGCCAGACATCCTGTCTCCCACTAATTCACTCATTCTGTTCTCCAAGCACATCTCTGATCGGTCCATTATGATGGCTCATAGGTGACCTTCCTACTAACGCCCACCTATCAGTCCCTGTTCCCCATTGGACATCCCACCAAATGCCTGATTTGTGTGAAATTAACTGCTGTTGTGTTAAAGGATTTTGGACACAGAGGTGGAGAATGGTGGTGCATTGTAATTGATCGATGCCTGAGAGAGAGAGAGAGAGAGAGAGAGAGAGAGAGAGAGAGAGAGAGAGAGGAAATGTAGGAGGCTAGACTGGGTGCTGAAGGATAGTCATCTGCATGCACGCAACAGCACTATGGTTAGTTGTACCCAGAGGGGTCCTGCCGCACGTTATCACCTTCAGACCATTCTCTTAGGCACCCGCTCCTCTCTCTCTCCCCCATTACTGTCCTTTCATCTCTCACTACTTAATTCCTCCATTTTCTCTCTCGCCCCTTGTCCCTCTGTCTCTCTGTCTGTCCCTCCCTCTCCCACTTTCTCCCCTTTCTCTCTCTCCATCTACCTCCTATGCACTGATCAGGTCTGTTTCAACCCGGATAGTTGGACTGTAAATTATCACTAATCTGTTGGATTAGGCCCTCAGACTGAGAGTACTTCCTACAGTTCACTGTCTCTATTTTAGGTTCCTAACGCCCTATGCTGTGGCAAACACACGGTGTAATGAATTTCTTCCTCTTCTCTTCGGAGAGGCGAAACGGATCAGAGGACCAATACGCGGCGTGGTAAGTGTCCATGGTTCTTTTTAATACGTTAAGGTACACATGAACAACTGACTACAAAAAAACAAGAAATGTGAAAACTCAAAACAGTCCTATCTGGTACAAAGACAGAGACAGGAACAATCACCCACCAACACACAGTGAAACCCAGGCTACCTAAGTATGATTCTCAATCAGAGACAACTAATGACACCTGCCTCTGATTGAGAACCATACTAGGCCGAAACAGAAATACCCAAATCATAGAAAAACAAACATAGACTGCCCACTCAACTCACGCCCTGACCATACTAACTAAATACAAAACACAGGAAATAAAGGTCAGAACGTGACACACGGTCATTATGTTCATCAATGAACAGGAGGCGATGCTGGCATAAAGACAGAGGACATAGAGGAGTCACATCTGACTGTGGAGCAATGATTTCAAGGACCTGAACTGCTTCACCTGGTAGCCTCTGAGTGCAGACAGCTAATGAGTAAATAAATCATTGGCTACATAAAAATAGTGGTAAACTGTGAAGGGTCATAAATGTCAGATCAGATCAGGAACAAAGCCTTAAATCTCTAATGTTTCTCATTTTAAATGAACTTTGTTGGTTGTTTCACAAACCCTAACACCTTCTCTGATAGCATACATGGACCTATGCTGCATTCATGACTAATCACAGTTCAAATTAATGCGAGATATTTGCCTAGAGCTTCCTTTTGAAAGAGGCTATACGGACCTGCATGAGGCCCAGATTGAGTGAGAGTCAAGACTAATGGATTCAGTTTAGTCATTTGTCCTGATGAGCCCTTCCCAGCTAGCCAGTTTATATTGGCTATGCTGGAAACAACAGCAGTATGGCGCTAGTTACAACATATAAATGTGATGTTTCTTCAGATGGGAAAAAACTTGTAGTATTGGTCACCATCTGGAATCTGAATGACCAGCGTAACGGTGTTGTGTTGAGATGCTTCCCACTTCAGAAGAGAACGGAATTGAGCGTTCCTCAGCTACCCACTGGGCAACACCTGTTCCCCCCAGTCAGCTGTATCACATGTCGCTGGCGGTAGCTAAAGTCACCGATTTGTTCCATCCCACTTTAATATATTTTGAGTAGGATAGCAGCCTAAAAGAATAATTTGTAATATTGGTAGTAGTAACCATTTGGATGTCACTGTGATAAAGTCTACTGCTGCTCAATGGGGAGAGTTTGCACTGCAACACAACTACGGGGCACAGTGTGTCATTTGATCCCGATGCCTGCTTGCTGAGCACTGCTGTCATGTAGGAATATCAGGCCATGGTGACAGCTAAAGGACATTTGTTGATTTTGTAGTCCGATAAAAACGGAATGATTCTGAACACTCCCAAGACCCAACTTTGGCAGACAAGTTTTACTTTCTCAATAAAATTTCTAGTCACAGGCATAAACTAGCTAGCTAAGGGAGCGTTAAGACAACTGACTGAACCAAATCCGCTTGTTGAGTTTCACTGCGCAACATATGTCATCAACTTTGGGCACCAGGCGTGTCCGTATAGCCTCTCCCCTTCCTTTTGGTTGGGAAACTCAGATATCATATTTCTATAATGACTTTCCAAGTCGGAAATTGTCTAGCTTCCTAGTTCCCACATGTCATGAATGCAGCACAACTAGTCCTCACATTGACACCACACAGATATTCAAAATCGCAAGGTTGTTATTGTATTCATTCACACTAAGCCTGTGGGAATGTCAGGGAGCCAGTTTGTAGATGTGGAAGCTATTCATGATGAGTATTAAAGTTTGCCATATTAAATTCCCTCCCTAGCTTGATATAACAGATATTTAATTTACCAACACCCACTTCCTCCTTTTCATCAGCAGCACACAAAAACAAATTCATCCCATAATCCTATTTCTCGTAATCAAATCACAATCGCATTTCTCCTCGGGGCAAACAACACAGCATTCGATATCTCATTAAAGAGGCTTAGCAACAAGAAATTCCCTTTCCATCAAAAATTCATTCTGGCATAACGTTATTATGTCTTGTGAACATGATTGTCAGAAGATGAAGAGAAGGAAGCCGCATGACAGAAAATCAACTTCTTTAGAGATAAAGGCTGTCTGAGCGAGGCGCCATCTCTAAACACACATCTCCTCTTGGCTGTGGCAAGGTTGTGATGTGATGCCACTAACAGTGCTCTTATGACAACATTACCTTACTGCTTTCTCATCCTTCCTCACACATCATGTAGCATTTTGTGAAAAGTAAAGTAGGGGGTTGAATGCGTCCATCAAATCAAATCAAATTGTTCAATCAAATCAAATTGTATTTGTCACATGCGCCGAATACAATGGTGAAATGCTTACTTAATCAACAACGCTGTTTAAAGAAAAGATCATTAAGAAAATATTTACTAAATAAACTAAAGTAAAAAATAAAATAAAAAGTAACACAAAATAACTATAATGAGGCTATATACAGTACAGAGTACAGGTCAATCAATGTAATTTGTACACAAAGGTCCATATGAATAAGCCCATGATTCTGAGCCTATAAACTCTGATGAGACAGAGACTATTTGGCTGTTCGGCTATTGGGCTTGGCCCACAAACATTCCAATAAATGGTGGGAAGATGATTCAAGAAAAACATGGATTAGAGAAGGGGAAATGACTGAACCAACAATAGCTACAGAACAGAACTGCTCCCCTCCTTGAGTATATGAAGGACATAACGGGGGAGAAACACATCTCTGGGCTGAGCTCTTTATCTGGGCTCATCACAGTATACTATCGCTCTCTCTCTCTACCACTTCAACCTTTTCCCCTCTGCCTCTCTCTTGCTGTGATCTTGACAGTCAGCTTTTATGCTCTTTCCTCCCTTAGATTACATAGAAGAGCTGGCTTGTACTCCGCTAGAACATCGGTGCACAGGTTGCAATCCCGGTGTTGTTCATTTAACTTAACACTTGATTTACCAATAAATGTCACTACTGGTCAGAGAGTGCAGTGCGTTCATTAGCCTTCCCGGGTCTAAATTACCGGGTCAAAATCATTAAATAACTGTGAAAGAAAGAAGACAACAAAAAGAGGCAGAAGCCTCATTTCGAGATCATCGGGACTCAAAATAAACACACACATGACAAAGGGGAACCAGAATCTGCCCCCTATGAGTCAAACATCCAGGGTGAAGAGGACAGGGCAGTTTTCAGTCAGTGCTCAGCTCAACCTGACATCCTCCTCACCTCACAGAAATGAAGAAAAAAAGAAAGAAAAAAGAAAGAAAAAACATTTTGATTAAGAACCTGGACATTTCATTGCTTCCTCAGAAACATTCTGCTACCAGAGACACGCAGACAAACATCCTAGGTGTTTCAGGTGCCCTTTTGTTGTTTTACCATAATCCTGCCATTATCTTGTCTTGTTGTGTAACCAAAACTAATCATACATCCTTTAGCTTTAGGCAATTAACAATTATTTCACTGTAAATATAGAAGATCAAAGAAAGGCAAAAGAAGAATCACATCAATTGGTTCAACACTGACAGAGAGAGTTAGATTTCAACGTCTATTCCGCGTTCATTTCATTGAATTTACATGGAAACAACGTTGATTCAGCCAGTGTGTGCCCAGTGAGTATTAATAACAAAGGTATGTTGAAACATAGTGAGAATAAGATGGATGGAGTGTAATAAACAGACAGCTTTGTGAGGACTGAGTGTTCTCAGACCTGCTGTTATAATAACTCTCTTTCCCTCATAAAAGGAGATATGTATGAATTTATGCCATAATGACACATTAAGCCTTGAATTTGTCATCTTATAAACCTTCATTTCATCCAGTCTTTCTGCTAATAACTGATACATGATCAATCAACTGGGGTAAAGCTGAAAAGCACACCGTGCTGGAATCAATTAACCTGGTTCTGACACACATGAATCTAATGTCAGAGCAACCTTACATTTCTAATAATAAAACTTGACTTTCATCAGGACATACGGAATGGAAGCATAAAATCTTCCAAGGGATGTCTAGCCCAGAGCCCTGTAGCTGTACAGGGCCTATAGTGAAAGTCTACACGCCCTGGGCACATTTTGCTGCCTTATATGTCATGCAGGTGATAGAGGACCCAAAAGCGACTTAACAGAAACAGAGTTTATTCAAGTCCAAACAGGGAATAACAGAAATCCTCTAGTCTGTAGAGGGGAAAAACAAGAGAAGCGGCCACAGACTGCAGGTCGCTTCGGGTAGGCGCAGGCCGTAGTAGACAGAGACACCTGCTCACACGCAGCATCTGATGAAGGCAAAAAACACGACAGGACAGGGCGAAACACAATCACAGCATGGTGAATACTAAACAAGGAACCGACGGGACAGGAACGGAACACAAAGGAATAAATAGGGACTCTAATCAGGGGAAAGGATCGGGAACAGGTGTGGGAAGACCAAATGATGATTAGGGGAATAGGAACAGCTGGGAGCAGGAACGGAACGATAGAGAGAAGAGAGAGCGAGAGAGTGAGAGAGGGAGGGGAAGAGAGAGGGATAGAAAGAGGGGAAGAACCAAATAAGACCAGCAGAGGGAAACGAATAGAATGGGGAGCACAGGGACAAGACATGATAATAAATGACAAACATGACAGTACCCCCCCACTCACCGAGCGCCTCCTGGCGCACTCGAGGAGGAATCCTGGCGGCAACGGAGGAAATCATCGATGAGTGAACGGTCCAGCACGTCCCGAGACGGAACCCAACTCCTCTCCTCAGGACCGTAACCCTCCCAATCCACTAAGTATTGGTGACCCCGTCCCGAGAACGCATGTCCATGATCTTATGTACCTTGTAAATAGGTGCGCTCTCGACAAGGACGGGAGGGGGGAGGGAAGACGAACGGGGTGCGAAGAAAGGGCTTAACACAGGAGACATGGAAGACAGGATGGACGCGACGAAGATGTCGCGGAAGAAGCAGTCGCACAGCGACAGGATTGACGACCTGGGAGACACGGAACGGACCAATGAACCGCGGAGTCAACTTACGAGAAGCTGTCGTAAGAGGAAGGTTGCGAGTGGAAAGCCACACTCTCTGGCCGCAACAATACCTTGGACTCTTAATCCTGCGTTTATTGGCGGCTCTCACCGTCTGTGCCCTGTAACGGCAAAGTGCAGACCTCACCCTCCTCCAGGTGCGTTCACAACGTTGGACAAACGCTTGAGCGGAGGGAACGCTGGACTCGGCAAGCTGGGATGAGAACAGAGGAGGCTGGTAACCCAGACAACTCTGAAAAGGAGATAACCCGGTAGCAGACGAAGGAAGCGAATTGTGAGCGTATTCTGCCCAGGGGAGCTGTTCTGCCCAAGACGCAGGGTTTCTGAAAGAAAGACTGCGTAGTATGCGACCAATCGTCTGATTGGCCCTCTCTGCTTGACCGTTAGACTGGGGATGAAACCCGGAAGAGAGACTGACGGACGCACCAATCAAACGACAGAACTCCCTCCAAAACTGTGACGTGAATTGCGGGCCTCTGTCTGAAACGGCGTCTAACGGGAGGCCATGAATTCTGAATACATTCTCAATAATGATTTGTGCCGTCTCCTTAGCGGAAGGAAGTTTAGCGAGGGAATGAAATGTGCCGCCTTAGAGAACCTATCGACAACCGTAAGAATCACAGTCTTCCCCGCAGACAAAGGCAGACCGGTAATGAAGTCTAAGGCGATGTGAGACCATGGTCGAGAAGGAATGGGGAGCGGTCTGAGACGACCGGCAGGAGGAGAGTTACCCGACTTAGTCTGCGCGCAGTCCGAACAAGCAGCCACGAAACGGCGCGTGTCACGCTCCTGAGTCGGCCACCAAAAGCGCTGGCGAATAGACGCAAGAGTGCCTCGAACACCGGGATGACCAGCTAACTTGGCAGAGTGAGCCCACTGAAGAACAGCCAGACGAGTGGAAACAGGAACGAAAAGGAGGTTACTAGGACAAGCGCGCGGCGACGCAGAGTGCGTGAGTGCTTGCTTAACCTGTCTTTCAATTCCCCAGACTGTTAACCCGACAACACGCCCATAAGGAAGAATCCCCTCGGGATCAGTAGAAGCCACAGAAGAACTAAACAGACGGGATAAGGCATCAGGCTTGGTGTTCTTGCTACCCGGACGGTAAGAAATCACAAACACGAAACGAGCGAAAAACAACGCCCAACGAGCTTGACGGGCATTAAGTCGTTTGGCAGAACGGATGTACTCAAGGTTCTTATGGTCTGTCCAAACGACAAAAGGAACAGTCGCCCCCTCCAACCACTGTCGCCATTCGCCTAGGGCTAAGCGGATGGCGAGCAGTTCACGGTTACCCACATCATAGTTGCGCTCAGATGGCGACAGGCGATGAGAAAAATAAGCGCAAGGATGAACCTTATCGTCAGACTGGAAGCGCTGGGATAGAATGGCTCCCACGCCTACCTCTGAAGCGTCAACCTCGACAATGAATTGTCTAGTGACGTCAGGAGTAACGAGGATAGGAGCGGACGTAAAACGTTCTTTTAGAAGATCAAAAGCTCCCTGGGCGGAACCGGACCACTTAAAACACGTCTTGACAGAAGTAAGAGCTGTGAGAGGGGCAGCAACTTGACCGAAATTACGAATGAAACGCCGATAGAAATTAGCGAAACCTAAAAAGCGCTGCAACTCGACACGTGACCTTGGAACGGGCCAATCACTGACAGCTTGGACCTTAGCGGAATCCATCTGAATGCCTTCAGCGGAAATAACGGAACCGAGAAAAGTAACGGAGGAGACATGAAAAGAGCACTTCTCAGCCTTTACGTAGAGACAATTCTCTAAAAGGCGCTGTAGAACACGTCGAACGTGCTGAACATGAATCTCGAGTGACGGAGAAAAAATCAGGATATCGTCAAGATAGACAAAAACAAAGATGTTCAGCATGTCTCTCAGAACATCATTAACTAATGCCTGAAAAACAGCTGGCGCATTGGCGAGACCGAACGGCAGAACCCGGTACTCAAAATGCCCTAACGGAGTGTTAAACGCCGTTTTCCACTCGTCCCCCTCTCTGATGCGCACGAGATGGTAAGCGTTACGAAGGTCCAACTTAGTAAAGCACCTGGCTCCCTGCAGAATCTCGAAGGCTGATGACATAAGGGGAAGCGGATAACGATTCTTAACCGTTATGTCATTCAGCCCTCGATAATCCACGTAGGGGCGCAGAGTACCGTCCTTCTTCTTAAAAAAAAAGAACCCCGCCCCGGCCGAAGAAGAAGAAGGCACTATGGTACCGGCGTCAAGAGACACAGACAAATAATCCTCGAGAGCCTTACGTTCGGGAGCCGACAGAGAGTATAGTCTACCTCGAGGAGGAGTGGTCCCCGGAAGGAGATCAATACTACAATCATACGACCGGTGAGGAGGAAGGGAGTTGGCTCGGGACCGACTGAAGACCGTGCGCAGATCATGATATTCCTCCGGCACTCCTGTCAAATCGCCAGGTTCCTCCTGAGAAGTAGGGACAGAAGAAACGGGAGGGATGGCAGACATTAAACACTTCACATGACAAGAAACGTTCCAGGATAGGATAGAATTACTAGACCAATTAATAGAAGGATTATGACATACTAGCCAGGGATGACCCAAAACAACAGGTGTAAACGGTGAACGGAAAATCAAAAAAGAAATAGTCTCACTGTGGTTACCAGATACTGTGAGAGTTAAAGGTAGTGTCTCAAATTTGATACTGGGAAGATGACTACCATCTAAGGCAAACATGGGCGTAGGCTTGTCTAACGGTCTGAAAGGAATGTTATGTTTCCGAACCCATGCTTCGTCCATGAAACAACCCTCAGCCCCAGAGTCAATCAAGGCACTGCATGTAGCACCCGAACCGGTCCAGCGTAGATGGACCGACATAGTAGTACAAGATCTAGATGAAGAGACCTGAGTAGTAGCGCTCACCAGTAGCCCTCCGCTTACTGATGGGCTCTGGCCTCTTACTGGACATGAATTAACAAAATGTCCAGCAACTCCGCAATAGAGGCACAGGCGGTTGGTGATCCTCCGTTCCCTCTCCTTAGTCGAGATGCGAATCCCTCCCAGCTGCATGGGCTCAGTCTCAAAGCCAGAGGAGGGAGATGGTTGTGATGCGGAGCAGGGAAACACCGTTGATGCGAGCTCTCTTCCACGAGCCCGGTGACGAAGATCTACCCGTCGTTCTATGCGGATGGCGAGAGCAATCAAAGAGTCCACATCTGAAGGAACCTCCCGGGAGAGAATCTCATCCTTAACCACTGCGTGGAGTCCCTCCAGAAAACGAGCGAGCAGCGCCGGCTCGTTCCACTCACTAGAGGCAGCAAGAGTGCGAAACTCAATAGAATAATCCGTTATGGACCGTTCACCTTGGCATAATGAAGCCAGGGCCCTAGAAGCCTCCCTACCAAAAACTGAACGGTCAAAAACCCGAATCATCTCCTCTTTAAAGTTCTGGAACTTGTTAGAGCAATCAGCCCTTGCCTCCCAGATAGCTGTGCCCCATTCTCGAGCCCGGCCAGTAAGGAGTGAAATGACGTAAGCAACCCGAGCTCTCTCTAGAGTATGTGTTGGGTTGGAGAGAGAACACAATCTCACACTGCGTGAGAAAGGAGCGGCACTCAGTGGGCTGCCCGGAGTAGCAAGGTGGATTATTAACCCTAGGTTCTGGAGACTCGGCAGGCCAGGAAGTAACAGGTGGCACGAGACGTAGACTCTGGAACTGTCCAGAGAGGTCGGAAACCTGAGCGGCCAGGTTCTCCACGGCATGGCGAGCAGCAGACAATTCCTGCTCGTGTCTGCCGAGCATAGCTCCTTGGATCTTGACGGCAGTGTAACGAGCGTCTGAAGTCGCTGGGTCCATTCCTTGGTCGGTTCCTTCTGTCATGCAGGTGATAGAGGACCCAAAAGCGACTTAACAGAAACAGAGTTTATTCAAGTCCAAACAGGGAATAACAGAAATCCTCTAGTCTGTAGAGGGGAAAAACAAGAGAAGCGGCCACAGACTGCAGGTCGCTTCGGGTAGGCGCAGGCCGTAGTAGACAGAGACACCTGCTCACACGCAGCATCTGATGAAGGCAAAAAACACGACAGGACAGGGCGAAACACAATCACAGCATGGTGAATACTAAACAAGGAACCGACGGGACAGGAACGGAACACAAAGGAATAAATAGGGACTCTAATCAGGGGAAAGGATCGGGAACAGGTGTGGGAAGACCAAATGATGATTAGGGGAATAGGAACAGCTGGGAGCAGGAACGGAACGATAGAGAGAAGAGAGAGCGAGAGAGTGAGAGAGGGAGGGGAAGAGAGAGGGATAGAAAGAGGGGAAGAACCAAATAAGACCAGCAGAGGGAAACGAATAGAATGGGGAGCACAGGGACAAGACATGATAATAAATGACAAACATGACATTATAATTAAATGTGGAGAAATATTAAATTAGATTTTTTTTCCCCCCTATCGTTCTACACAACCTACTCCACATTTCCAAAGTGAAAGACAAATTATAGACAAATTACCTTTGTACCTTTGACAGCCATTACAGCTGTGAATAATTTTGAATAAGATTCTACCAACTTTGCTCTTAGCGCAACATATATCCATTGCTTTTGTCAAAATTTCTCAAGCGCAGTAAATTTGGTTTTGGATCATTGATGGACAGCAATATTCAAACCTTGTCTCTGCATATTTAAGTCAGGACGAAGACTGGATCATTTAGGAATACTCAACACCTCTTGGAAAGCCATTCTGGTGTGTCTTTGGCATTTAACATTGTGTAATTGTCCTGCTGAGAAATACAATTCTATCCCAGGGTTAGCTATTCAGAAGACTGAGGCAAGGTTTCCTCTAACTTTTTACCTGGGTTTTGCTCCATTCTTGATTAGTTTGATCGTGACAAACTCCACAGTCCCTGACAAGCATACCCATATCATTATGCTGCCACAAAATGGACATGCTAGCCAGCTCACCAGATCAGCATGAGTCACTGACAGCCCCTATAAAAAAAGCATGTATCAGTGATCAAGTTGATTGAAGAGTGGTGGCAGCCAGAGTGGGTGTTCTGAGTGTGTGAGGACTGCAATCCCCTTCTGGGAGCCCTGAGTTGATATGGCAGCACCTCTGTTCTTTATGGCTCTTTGATGGTTCCCTGGCAACCCCTAAGCCACAGAGCAGCTCACAGAGCAGAGAGCGCACAGATCTAAGCTGTTTCCCTGGCTGTCAGTCCCAGTCCTGGAGCTCTATGCAACCAGCCTTATGGGCGTGAGTGATAAACTGTGATGGCAGAGTGTTCCAGGTGGTGTTTAAATGTTCATCATTGTTACAGTGGGGCTCAACATTAGAGGAGCAGAGAGGGGGACACCTTTTGGCCCAGGGGGAAGTCTGTTTTCCAGATGGCTGGTGTAATCATTCTGGGGTCATCCAGGACTTCACTCAACCCATCCCATGTAAATGGTAGCCAGGTACCGTACCAGTCAAAAGTTTGGACACCTAATCATTCAAGGGTTTTTCTTTATTTGACTATTTCCTACATTGTAGAATGATAGTGAAGACATCAAAACTATGAAATAACACATATGGAATCGTGTAGTAACCAAAAAGTGTTAAACAAATCAAAATATATTTTATATTTGAGATTCTTCAAAGTAGCCACCCTTTGCCTTGATGACAGATTTGAACACTCTTGGCATTCTCTCAAACAGCTTCCTGAGGTAGTCACCTGGAATGCATTTCAATTAACAGGTGTGACTTGTTAAAAGTTAATTTGTGGACGTAACAGCTTTCCTCTTCCTCTTCTGAGGAGGAGTAACAAGGATTGGACCAGTACGCAGCGTGGTAAGTGTCCATGATACTTTAATAATAACTGAACACGGCTCAATACAAAAATAACAAAGTGAATTGAAACGAAAACCGAAACAGTCCTGAATGGTGACACAAATAACAAAACAGGAAACAATCACCCACCCCACACAGGTGGGAAAAGGCTACCTAAGTATGATTCTCAATCAGAGACAACTAACAACACCTGCCTCTGATTGAGAACCATACCAGGCCAAACACAAAACACAACATAGAAAAATGAACATAGACAACCCACCCCAACTCACGCCCTGACCAACCTAAAACAAAGACATAACAAAAGAACTAAGGTCAGAACGTGACAGTGGAATTTCTTTCCTTCTTAATGCATTTGAGCCAATCATGCGTTTGAGCCATATTATGGCAAGAACAGCTCAAATAAGCAAAAATAAATGACAGTCCATCATTACTTTAAGAAATGAAGGTCAGTCAATCTGGAAAATTTCAAGAACTTGAAAGATTCTTCAAGTGCAGTCACAAAAACCATCAAGCGCTATGATGAAACTGGGTCTTGCCACAGGAAAGGAAGACCAAGAGTTACCTTTACCGCAGAGGATAAATAAGGTCAATCGAGTTAACTGCACCTCAGAAATTGCAGCCCACATAAATGCTTCACAGAGTTCAAGTAACAGACACATCTCAACATCAACTGTTCAGAGGAGACTGCTTGAATCAGGCCTTCATGGTCGAATTGCTGCAAAGAAACCACTACTAAAGGACAACAATAAGAAGAGACATGCTTGGGCCAAGACACGTGAGCAATGGACATTATACTGGTGGAAATCTGTCCTTTGGTCTGATGAGTCCAAATTTTAGATTTTTGGTTCCAACTGCTGTGTCCTTGTAAGACGCAGAGTAGGGGATCGGATGATCTCTGCATGTGTGGTTCCCACCGTGAAGCATGATGGAGGGGGTGCTTTGCTGGTGACACTGTCAGTGATTTATTTATAATTCAAGGCACACTTGACTGGCATGGCTACCACAGCATTCTGCAGCAATACACACTCCCATCTGGTTTGCGCTTCGAGGGACAATTATCTGTTTTTCAACAGGACACCAATGATCCAACACAGCTCCAGGCTGTGTAAGGGCTATTTGACCAAGAAGGAGAGTGATGGATTGCTGCATCAGATGACCTGGCCTCCACAATCACCACACCTCCCAATTGAGGTGGTTTGGGATGAGTTGGACCACAAAGTGAAGGAAAAGTGCTCAATATATTGATGTTGTGTCCTTCTTTCTTACTTCAAGCCCTGACTGAACTGCTACCTGGGGTTGAGGTAAGCTGAAAAATACAGTTGAAGTTGGAAGTTTACATACAACTTAGCCAAATATATTTAAACTCAGTTTTTCACAATTACTGACATTTAATCCTAGTAAAAATTCCCAGTCATAGGTCAGTTAGGATCACCACTTTATTTTAAGAATGTGACATGTCAGAATAATAGTAGAGATAATTATTTACTTCATATTTGATTTCTTTCGTCACAATTCCCAGTGGGTCAGAAGTTAACATACACTCAATTAGTATTTGGTAGCATTGCCTTTAAATTGTCTAACTTGGGTCAAACTTTTCAGGTAGCCTACCACAAGCTTCCCAGGACAAGGTGGGTGAATTTTGGCCCATTCCTCATGACAGAGCTGGTGTAACTGAGTCAGGTTTGTAGGCCTCCTTGCTCACACACGCTTTTTCAGTTCTGCCCACAAATTTTCTATAGGATTGAAGTAAGGGCTTTGTGATGGCCCCTCCAATATCTTGACTTTGTTGTCCTTAAGCCATTTTCCCCAACATTGGAAGTATGCTTGGGGTCATTGTTCATTTGGAAGACCCGTTTGCGACCAAGTTTGAACTTCCTGACTGATGTCTTGAGATGGTGCTTCAATATATCCATACATGATGCCATCTATTTGAAGTGGACTAGTCCCTCCTGCAGCAATGCACCCAAACTACACGATGCTGCCACCCCCGTTCTTCACAGTTGGGATGGTGTTCTTCGGCTAGCAAGCCTCCCCTTTCTCCTCCAAACATAACGATGGTCATTATGGCCAAACAGTTCTATTTTTGTTTCATCAGACCAGAGGACATTTCTCCAAAAAATACAATCTTTGTCCCCATGTGCAGTTGCAAACCGCAATTGGGCTTTTTTAATGGCGCTTTTGGAGCAGTGGCTTCTTCCTTGCTGAGCGGCCTTTCAGGTTATGTCGATATAGGACTCGTTTTACTGTGAATATAGATACTTTTGTACCTGTTTCCTCCAGCATCTTCACAAGGTCCTTTGCTGTTGTTCTGGGATTGATTTGAACTTTTTGCACCAAAGTACGTTCATCTCTAGGAGACAGCGCATCTCCTTGCTGAGCGGTATGACAGCTGCGTGGTCCCATGGTGTTTATACTTGCATACTATTGTTTGTACAGATGAACGTGGTACCTTCAGGTGTTTGGAAATTGCCCCCAAGGATGAACCAGACTTGTGGAGGTCTACAATTATTTTTCTGAGGTCTTAGCTGATTTCTTTTGATTTTCCCATGATGTCAAGCAAAGAGGCACCGAGTTTGAAGGTAGGCCTTGAAATACATCCACAGGTACACCTCCAATTGACTCAAATGATGTCAATTAGCCTATCAGAAGCTTCTAAAGCCATGACATAATTTTCTGGAATTTTCCAAGCTGTTTACAGGCACAGTCAACTTAGTGTATTTAAATTTCTGACCCACTGGAATTGTGATACAGTGAATTACAAGTGAAATAATCTGTCTGTAAACAATTGTTGGAAAAAGTCCTTCTGTCATGTACAAAGTTAATATCCTAGCCTCTATATAGCATCTATATTCTCAGGTTATGGGCTGTCTGTTCTCTGGCATAAAGTAAGACACAGGCACACAGTAAACAGGTTAGAGCTTTGTATGCCAATGAGTCAGTCTCATGCATCACCCAGCAAACTGAGACTTGAATAAGAGACAAGCAGCGATGCTGATGGGGACAGGCACCCATGTCCATCTCCATTCCACATCCTGCGACTGTCTTATTAGTAAACAAATAACATTATAATGGAAAGGCTTTTCATGGCAGTTTGCTGTACGGTGATGCTATTGATTGATGTCAAGTAGAAGTTGCTACTGTTATGTATCTGTTCAGTGACAAGTTGGTTCTCCTGTGTTCAGATGTTTGCCAGTTTTGAATGGTCAAGTGGCAATATATTAGTAATGAATTTATGCAGATTTTAATGTCAACCATGCATTTAAAATGGGCATTTACTGTTTGCTAAATATAAGTATCTGTCTGATGGTGTCATTTTGAGGTGTTTAAAAAACAGGAAATGTTGATGCAAGTGAGCGAGATACAGTAGGGTTGTAAACAGACAGGAAAATATGACGTCACACAGAGAGTGGGAGTAGTAAACAGATAGATGTAGAGGGACAGAGAGAGGGGGGTAGAATGATAGGGGTAAAGAGAGAGAAAGAGAGCGGGAAAGAGAGAGAGAGAAAGGGAGGGGGAAGAGAGAGAGGAGAGAGAGAGGGAAAGAGAAAGAGGGGGAAAGAGAGAGTGAAAGAGAGGGGAAAGAGAGAGAGGAGAGAGAGAGGGGGAGAGGGGGAAGAATAGGGGGAGGGGGAAGAAGAGAGAAAGGCGGACGGAGAGAGTAAGAAAAAGAGAGTGAGGGAGCCAGAGCAAGAACGAGAGGGAGAAAGGGGAAGGGAGAGCGAGCGAGTGAGAGTTGTTTGGAGAAGGGGGAGACAGAGAAAGGGGTAAGGGGACGGTGGTACTTTGTTTCATTCGTGACACTCAGAGCCTCCCAGTCAGTGTTATTCTGATGTCTCTCTCTCTGGTTCTCTGGTTGGATTGGCATCTCCCTGGGCTTTTCTTCCTGGCTACACTACGAGGACCCACTGCATCTCCAAGGAAATGTGTGCAGGCAGATGCACTGTCTGTCTGTGTATATATGTGTGAATGAGTGAGTGTGTGCCTGTCTCTGTTAATGCATTCCTGGCTGGATGTTTGCGTTGTGAGTGTTTATGTGTCAGAAGACGAAGAGGCAGCAGGGCTACCATTGGGGTTCTGCAGTGTGAGTGACCTAGCTAGGGTCCAGTGTCTCCCGTGTAGCCGGGTAGGAGCTCTGTCCTGCTCTTCTCTCCGCCTGGCCTCCATGAGTTTATCTGAGGACACACATCTCCTCCCTGGAAGGTAGGTTCCATAGAAAGGCACGGTGTGGGGCTGCATGGTGTGGGGCTTTAGGCAGGGTGTGGGGCTGGTTGCATGGCGGATCCTGTCGGTCTACTGTCAGTTCAGTGTTGGGGATTAGAGGATTACAACAGGGGATGCTGGTTCGTCTCTCCGCCTGGGATCACTGTCTGTCTGTCTGTCTGTCTGTCTGTCTGTCTGTCTGTCTGTCTGTCTCTGTCTGTCTGTCTCTCCGCCTGTCTGTCTGTCTGTCTGTCTGTCTGTCTGTCTGTCTGTCTGTCTGTCTGTCTGTCTGTCTGTCTGTCTGTCTGTCTGTCTGTCTGTCTGTCTGTCTGTCTGTCTGTCTACCTTCTTGTGCTCTCTCAAAGATGTTATAGTTTAAGCAATAAAGCCTGAGGGGGTGTGGTATATGGTCAATATACCACAGCTCAGGGCTGTTCTTAGGCACGATGCGAGGCAGAGTGTCTAGATACAGCCCTTAGCCTTGGTATATTGGCCATATACCATAAACCCTGTGGTGCCTTATTGCTGTTAAAAACAGGTTACCAACGTAATTAGAACAGTAAACATGTAGCTTTGCATCATACCCGTCTTATATACCACGGCTTTCAGCCAATCAGCCTCCAGGGCTCGAATGACCCAGTTTATAATGGTTAGTTTGGTACTGCTATAATTAAGTGTTTGTGACATATCACCTGATGTAATATTGTTGTCAGGGGAACGGCTGAAAAAGCAGGATTCAAAAGTGTGTCAGCAGTGCTGTATGTGTCCATATATGAGTTAATATAACTGGATGTTATCCAATAAGGTTGAAACACTATCTGGAGTAGATTTAGATGTTCTGTGTTGTGGGTCTCTACTGATTAGATCAAGGCAACAATGGACTGTGTCTAGCTGGACTTTTGTAGATTGCATATTTCATAAATGAAAAACGTAATGGCAGATGTTAGTACTAGCTTTTAGATTTCATGGACAGTTGCATGCTCCAATCTTACATAATGTCTGCTCACAAACATGAATAAAACCATTACACGCTTATTGACTGTGAATGGGGATAACTAACTGTGAATACTGCATAACACCTGCAGTCTCCCTGACTACAAAACAAAACATTACCTCTCCTCTCGGTAGAAAGAAAATCCACTCCTCACCTCTTCGGGACCTCAATATGGGTGATATTGCCAAAGATAAGTGGGGCACTGGTTCAGTGAACCCCCAACATCTGACCTCTCCACTGTCCACTGGCAAAGGATTCAAGCAGAATAATAACCTGAAATTGCAAGTGAAGATCCACATGGGAGAAACCATATAATTGCAATCTTTGTGACAACTTTTCTAGCACTAGCACCCAGTCATGACTGAGAGGCTTGAGAGACTCAGTGGTATGAGAGGAGGCTGTTTTTGAGATGAGGAGGAGGAGAGCATTTGTTAGATGAGAGGATGAAGAGGAGGCCGTTTTTTATGGCTGATAAGATAAGGTAGGCCCTACTACATCTTAAAGCCCATTCAGATCATGTGTTTATAATAATCTAACGTAAAAGAGACATCACACCACATGCATACTAGGCAACCAGAGGGTTGACCCACGCTCCGGGTCATATTTAGATTCATGACTATGACTCACACGACTACATACAATAACTGCATATATATTTTTCATATGCTGACAGACACCAATTTCCAGCTGAGTATAGGCTACATGCAGTCGCAGCATTTGCTGGCCTATAGCCAACACTCTAGTCAACAATAACCCCATCAATCATATTCAAAACCAACCATCATAACTGGCTTTGACCTCCAAAATTCAATGATCCATTCTAATGCAAGTGAAAACAAAATGAAAGGCATCCAGACGGACCGTATCATATGATTACCGTCTGAGCTGTAGCTCTTTTATAACTACAGCCAAGATGGAGACACTGTTTGAAGGTCTTGGCAAGGTTTTTTTATGGATGCTCTGCAAGCATAATCGTGTCACCGCTCACATGCTCATTCATGCGGCGAATGCCTCACAACCAAAATTGCACTGTACACGGCCACCACCATGCTTCAACAGGCACTGATTCCCCAGTTATCTCCGCTGAGTCAAAACAATCACACTGTTTGAGCGACATTTCTCATTAAAGTGGAGTCTTACGTCAGAATGAATCAATTTACCTGAAGGGGAAAAGGGAACGTTTGACAGACTTCCAGCCAACAGTAAGATGAGAGCATCAGACAGACATAATCAGACCCCAGTGTCTGGAGTCTGGACCTTCGTCTCCGGAAATCAAACTCAAGTGTTTTAGAGACAACAGTCACAGAGCAAAAGAGAAAGTCTGAGAGTCACTGAGAAATGCAGGCAGATGTGACCATTCAATCACAGGGTTCAGTGTCTCTGCAATTATCAGCATTACTGGCTGTGTTCAAACAGGTAGAGACTAGAGACACATATAGGGAGATACAGGAAGGCATAGATACATTATGAAAAACAACACAGTAGTGTGTCAATTGTAAATCATTGATTTTCAATGTGTGCAGGCCAATCTAAGTTTGGTTTGGATGTCTAAACTGGCTCTGTGGCAACGTCTAAAATGATAACCCATTTCCTATATAGTGCATTACTTTTGACTAGGGCCCAGTAGTGCACTAAATAGGAAGTAGGGTGCCAATTGGGATGCAACTGTGTCAGTCACTATCCAGGGCAGCCAGTTAACTACAGCTGACCATTAGCTGTTGCACAGTTCAGCTGGCCCACACAACATCAGATCAGCCACAGTTGACTAGCGCTGCAACTCAGCTGGTCTACCAGTGGTCATTCAGCTTTCTAATGTGGTGACAAGCATGCATGGATGCACACGCACACATACACACAATCACACTTGTGCTGTACTCATGTAACAAAGGTTGGTTATGATTCCACTTCCCACTGCAGAAATATATATGTGATGTTTATGTATTCGTAATGGTTGACTGAAATGACATATCAATAAGGTGTTTTGCCATTGGTCATGCTTGCAGATAGGGGGAGATCGCAAATGTTAATTCTTCCCAGTCTGATATTGACATGTACCAGATCACTATGTACATTTCCTGATATACAGTATATAGACATGTGCCTTCAGAAGTCTCCAGCGCCAGAGAAGATGGTTGACGTTTTACGTGCTCCAAACCGATTGTGATTTTATAATAATTTTTTTGCGTTGTTTCTTTTTTTACTTATTTTGTACGTAATGTTGCTGCTACCATCTCCTATAACTGAAAATAACTTCTGTACATCAGAACAGCGATTATTCACCACGAACTGGCAGAAGTTTTTTTTTCCTTTAACGAGTCCGAAGTGCCCGACGTGAACGACATACTGTTTTTCCCGGGAACAGGCCCAAATCTCTGTCATTTGCGTGAAGAGACGACGGAGAAAAGAGGAAGGAGGTTGTCGGGTTGCCTTCTGAGAATTTGTAGGTGATCGAATAACCCCCCCCTGCCTTCCATTCTACTAGCTAACGTGCAATCATTGGAAAATAAAATCGACAACCTACGAGGAAGATTAAACTACCAACGGGACATTAAAAACTGTAATATCTTATGCTTCACGGAGTCGTGGCTGAACGACGACATTATCAACATACAGCTGGCTGGTTATACGCTGTATCGGTAAGAGAGAACAGCGGCGTCTGGTAAGACAAGGGGTGGCTGATAATGCATATATGTAAACAACAGCTGGTGCATGATATCCAAGGATTTGCTCGCCTGAGGTAGAGTATCTCATGATAAGCTGTAGACCACACTATCTACCTAGAGAGTTTTCATTTTATGTCTACATACCACCACAGTCCAATGCTGGCACTAAGACCGCACTCAATGAGCTGTATTCCACCATAAGCAAACAGGAAAACACTCATCCAGAGGCAGACCTCCTAACAGCCAGGGACTTTATTAATGCAGGGAAACTTAAATGTTTTACCAAATTTTTATCAGCATGACCACCTTTACTCCACACACAGAGACGTGTTCAAAGCTCTCCCTCGCCCTCCATTTGGCAAATCTGACCATAATTCAAGCCTTCTGATTCCTTCTTACAAGCAAATATTAAAGCAGGAAGCACCAGTGACGCAGTCAATAAAAAAGTGGTCAGATGAAGCAGATGCTAAGCTACAGGACAGTTTTGCTAGCACAGACTGGGTATGTTCTGGGAATCTTCCTATGGCATTGAGGAGTACACCACATCAGTCATTGGCTTCATCAATAAGTGAATCGATGACGCCGTCCCCACAGTGACTGTCGCTTTCAAGGAGAGGGACTCTAAGCCGGAAGCTTATAAGAAATTCCGCTATGCCCTCCGACGAACCATGAAACAGGCAAAGTGTCAATACAGGACTAAGATCGAATCATACTACACCGGCTCCGACGCTCGTCGGATGTGGCAGAGCTTGCAAACTGTTACAGACTACAAAGGGAAGAACAGCCAAGAGCTGCCCAGTGATACGAGCTTACCAGACGAGCTGAACGACTTCAAATCAAATCAAATCAAATGTATTTATATAGCCCTACGTACATCAGCTGATATCTCAAAGTGCTGTACAGAAACCCAGCCTAAAACCCCAAACAGCAAGCAATGCAGGTGTAGAAGCACGGTGGCTAGGAAAAACTCCCTAGAAAGGCCAAAATCTAGGAAGAAACTGAGAGAGGAACCAGGCTATGTGGGGTTGCCAGTCCTCTTCTGGCTGTTATTATAACAGAACATTGCCAAGATGTTCAAATGTTCATAAATTACCAGCATGGTCAAATAATAATAATCACAGGCAGAACAGTTGAAACTGGAGCAGCAGCAGGGCCAGGTGGACTGGGGACAGCAAGGAGTCATCATGTCAGGTAGTCCTGAGGCATGTTCCGAGGGCTCAGGTCCTCTGAGAGAGAGAAAGAAAGAGAGAAAGAGAGAATTAAAGAGAGCATACTTGAATTCAGGCAGGACACCGGATAGGACAGGAGAAGTACTCCAGATATAACAAACTGACCCTAGCCCCCCGACACATAAACTACTGCAGCATAAATACTGGAGGCTGAGACAGGAGGGGTCAGGAGACACCGTGGCCCCATCCGAGGACACCCCCGGACAGGGCCAAACAGGAAGGATATAACCCCACCCACTTTGCCAAAGCACAGCCCCCACACCACTAGAGGGACATCTTCAACCACCAACTTACTATCCTGAGACAAGGCCGAGTATAGCCCACAAAGATCTCCTCCACGGCACAATCCAAGGGAGGGGCGTCAACCCAGACAGGAAGAACACATCAGTGAGTCAAGCCACTCAAGTGACGCACCCCTCCTAGTGACGGTATGAAAGAGCCATAGCAAGCCAGTGACTCAGCCCCTGTATTTGGGTTAGAGGCAGAGAATCCCAGTGGAAAGAGGGGAACCGGCCAGGCAGAGACAGCAAGGGCGGTCTCTACTTCTATGCTCGCTTCGAGGCAAATAACACTGAAACAGGCATGAGAGCACCAGCTGTTCCGACGACTGTGTGATCACACTCTCTGCAGCCGATGTGAGTAATACCTTTAAACAGGTCAACATTCACAAGGCTGCAGGGCCAGATGGATTACTAGGATGTGTACCGCGAGCATGCGCTGACCATCTGGTAAGTGTCTTCACTGACATTTTCAACCTCTCCCTGTCCGAGTCTGTAATATCAACATGTTTTAAGCAGACCACCATAGTCCCTGTGCCCAAGAACACTAAGGTAACCTGCCTAAATGATTACCAACCCGTAGCACTCACATCTGTAGCCATGAAGTGCTTTGAAAGGCTGGTCATGGCTCACATCAACACCATTATCCCAGAAACCTTAAACCCACTCCAATTTGCATACCGCCCTAACAGATCCACAGATGATGCAATCTCTATTGCACTCCACACTGCCCTTTCCCACCTGGACAAAAGGAAATCCTATGTGAGAATGCTATTCATTGACTATAGCTCAGCATTCAACCACATTGTGCCCTCAAAGCTCATCAATAAGCTAAGGACCCTGGGACTAAACACCTCCCTCTGCAACTGGATCCAGGACTTCCTGACGGGCCGCCCCCAAGTAGTAAGGGTAGGCAACAACATATCCGCCACGGTGATCCTCAACACAGGCGTCCCTCAGGGATGCGTGCTCTGTTCCCTCCTGTACTCCCTGTTCACTCATGACTGCACAGCCAGGCACGACTCCAACACCATCATTAAGTTTGCCGATGACACAACAGTGGTAGGCCTGATCACAGACAACGACGAGACAGCCTACAGGGAGGAGGTCAGAGACCTGGCTGTGTGGTGCCAGGACGTCAACCTCTCCCTCAACATGATCAAGACAAAGGAGATGATTGTGGACTACAGGAAAAGGAGGAAAAGGAGGACCAAGCACGCCCCCATTCTCATCAACGGGGCTGCAGTGGAGCAGGTTGAGAGCTTCAAGTTCCTTGGTGTCCACATTACCAACATACTAACACGGTCCAATCACACCAAGACAGTTGTGAAGAGGGCACAACAAAGCCTATTCCCCCTCAGGAGACTGAAAATATTATGGCATGGGTCCTCAGATCCTCAAAAGGTTCTACAGCTGCTCCATCGAGAGCCTCCTGACTGGTTTCATCCCTGCCTGGTATGGCAACTGCTTGGCCTCTGACCGCAAGGCACTACAGAGGGTGGAGCGTTTGGCCCAGTATATCACTGGGCCCGCGCTTCCAGCCATCCAGGACCTCTATAGAAGGCGGTGTAAGAGGAATGCCCTAAAAAAGACCCCACCCACCCTAGTCATAGACTGTCCTCTCTGCTACTGCACAGCAAGCGGTACCGGAGCGCAAAGTCTAGGTCCAAGAGGCTTCTAAACAGCTTCTACCCCCAAGTCATAAGACTCCTGAACATCTAATCAAATGGCTACCCAGACTGTATGCATTGCCCCCCCCCACACCCCCCTCTCTCTTTTACGCCGCTGCTACTCTCTGTTATTATCTATGCATAGCCATAACTCTACCTACGTGTATATATGACCTCAATTACCTCGACTGGCCAGTGCCCCCGCACATTGGCTCTGTACCTGTACCCCTGTATATAGTCTAGCTATTGTAATTTTACTGCTTCTCTTTAACAAAATGTTACTTTTATTTCTTGCTCTTATTCATATTTTTTCAACTGCATTGTTGGTTAGGGGCTTGTAAGTAAGCATTTCACTGTAGTCTACACCTGTTGTATTCGGGGCATGTGCCTAATAAAATTTTATTTGATTTGAGAAAGTATTCAGACCCCTTGACCTATTCCACATTTTGTTGTGTTACAGCCTGAATTCTAAATGGATTAAATATTTGTTTTAATAACCCATCTACACACAATGCACCATAATGACAAAGTGTTTTTCAAAATCTTTGCACATTTCTTGGTAATTAAATATAGAAAGTAGCAATAACTAACAACCAACTTGACAGAGCTTGAATAATATTTTAAAGAATAATGTGCAAATATTGTACAATTCAAGTGTGCAAGCTCTTAGAGACTTACCCAGAAAGACTCATAGCAGTAATCGCTGCCAAAGGTCTCTCTGTCTTTGGAAGAACACCCTCAGTCTCCGTTGTATGTAACATTTGAATGTTAAGTAGGCCAATGATCTGAACTCAATGATCTTGGTGCTTGCTGTGGTTTAAATAAAGAAAACCTGCTTGTGATGGTTAATAGTTATGGCACACATGGTTTAATTTACCCCTGGCTCAAGTACCCAAGTGAGTCACTAGATAAACACTAAACTGACTTGAGATGAAATTAAAGATATAGGTAGGTGTGACTTAACATGTTTCTTTAAATTCACATTTTCCACCCACAAATTGATGAAGGTGAAATATGACTGATACATTAAACATACACAGTTCCATGCGTTGTCATGACACGATCAGCAAATTCAGACAACCAACCCATTTGCTACATGTACCTGAACATATCTCATAGGGTTGTAATGCAATCCTGTGGAACATAATGTCTATTGGAAATTGATATTCAGGTCAAGGGGAAATGTACGGAGTAATGAGTTGTGAAGTGTTCCTCCTACCAGACTCAATTTCTGAGAATCACTATGTTATTATAGCCTTCCTTATATGGCACCGATGTCGTAATACATTAGAAGCATTTCCTAGAGTTGTGGTGACGTAATTATGTCTTGCAGTGTAAGATATTCAAATACTGATTGGAGCATGGCAACACGTTCAAGGACGCTCCCTATATGATTGAAAGGTGACCTAAAGGTTTATTTTTAACACAGTTCCCTATTGACTTTGCTGTCTGTCAGACTGGGCACGTAGCACTTCATATTAGGGTGTTCTTTATAAAGGGGTTATAAATAGCTTCTTTATAGATAGTTAATAATCTGATAGGCAATAAACTTATCCTATCCTTTATTCAAGTTCAGTTACTATATATGCCCTAGAAAAGTAAGCACACTTGGTAACTCACATAACCTCAAACCCATAAGGAGGGATGCTTGGTAACCTACATAACCTCAAGCCCATAAGGATGGATGCGTGGTTAACCTACATGACATCAAACCCATAAGGAGGGATGCTTGGTAACCTACATAACCTCAAGCCCATAAGGAGGGATATTTGGTAACCTACATAACCTCAAACCCATAGGGAGCGATGCTTGGTACCTACATAACCTCAAACCAATAAGGAGGTATGCTGGAGGGAGACAGCAGAGGGAGTACGCCCCCATCCACATTGATGGGGCCACAGTGAAGAAGGTGAAAAGCTTCAAGTTCCTCAACGTACACATCACTGACAATCTGAAATGGTCCACCCACACAGACAGTGTGTCGAAGAAGACGCAATAGTGCCTCTTCAACCTCAGAAGGCTGAAGAAATGTTGCTTGGCCCCTAAGACCCTCACAAACTTTTATAGATGCATCATTGAGAGCATCCTGTCAGGCTGTATCACTGCCTGGTACAGCAACTGCATCACCCGCAACCGCAGGGCTCTCCAGAGGGTGGTGCAGTCAGCCCAACACATCAGCGGGGACACACTGCCTGCCCCCCCAGGACACGTATAGCACCCGATGTCACAGGAAGGCCAAAAAGATCATCACGGACATCCCGAGTTTGACCTGTTCACCCTGCTATCATCCAGAAGGCAAGGTCTGTACAGATGCATCAAAGCTAGGACCAAGAGACAAAAAAACAGCTTCTATCTCAAGGCCATAAGACTGTCAAATAGCCATCACTAGCTGGCATCCACCCAGCACACTGCCCTGAACTTAGTCACTGTCACTAGCCGGCTAGCACCCGGTTACTCAACCCTGCACCTCAGAGGCTGCTGCCCTACGTACATAGACATAAAATCACTGGTCACTTTAATAATGGAACACTGGTCACCTTAATAATGTTTACATACTGTTTTACTAATTTCATATGTATAGTTGAAATCGGAAGTTTACATACACTTAGGTTGGAGTCATTAAAACTTGTTTTTCAACTATCCACAAATTTCTTGTTAACAAACTGTAGTTTTGGCAAGTTGGTTAGGACATCTACTTTGTGCATGATACAAGTCATTTTTCCAACAATTGTTTACAGATTATTTCACTTATAATTCACTGTATCACAATTCCAGTGGGTCAGAAGTATACATACACTTAGTTGACTATGTCTTTAAACAGCTTGGAAAATTCCAGAAAATGATGTCATGGCTTTAGAAGCTGATAGGCTAATTGACATCATTTGAGTCAATTGGAGGTCTATCTGTGGATGTATTTGAAGGCCTACCTTCAAACTCAGTGCCTCTTTGCATGACATCATGGGAAAATCAAAAGAAATCAGCCAAGACCTCCACAAGTCTGGTTCATCCTTGGGAGCAATTTCCAAACACCTGAAGGTACCACGTTTATCTGTACAAACAATCGTATGAAAGTATAAACACCATGGGACCTCGCAGCTGTCATACCGCTCAGGATGGAGATGCATTTTTGTCTCCTAGAGATGAAGTGCAATTATGTCCCAGAACAACATCAAAGGACCTTGTAAAGATGCTGGAGGAAACAGGTACAAAAGTATCTATATCCACAGTAAAACTAGTCCTATATCGTCATAACCTGAAAGGCCGCTCAGCAAGGAAGAAGCCACTGCTCCAAAACCGCCAAAAAAAGCCGGACTATGGTTTGCAACTGCACATGGGGACAAAGATTGTACTTTATGGAGAAATGTTCTCTGGTCTGATGTAACAAAAATAGAACTGTTTGGCCATAACGACCATCGTTATGTTTGGAGGAGAAAGGGGGACGCTTGCAAGCCGAAGAACACCATCCCAACCGTGAATCACTGGGGTGGCAGCATCATGTTGTGGGGGTGCTTTGCTGCAAGAGGGACTGGTGCATTTCACAAAATAGATGGCATCATGAGGTAGGAAAATGATGTGGATATAATGAGGCAACTTCTCAAGACATCAGTTATAGCTTGGTCGCCAATGGGTCTTCCAAGTGGACAATGACCCCAAGAATACTTCCAAAGTTGTGGCAAAATGGCTTAATGACAACAAAGTCAAGGTATTGGAGTGGCCATTACAAAGCCCTGACCTCAATCCTATAGAAAATGTGTTGGCAGAACTGAAAAAGCGTGTGCATGCAAGGAGGCCTACAAACCTGACTCAGTTACACCAGCTCTGTCAGGAGGAATGGGCCAAAATTAATCACATTTATTGTAGAAGCTTGTGGAAGGCTACCGAAACGTTTGACCCAAGTTAAACAATTTAAAGGCAATGCTACCAAATACTAATTGAGAGTATGTAAACTTCTGACCCACTGGGAATGTGATGAAAGAAATAAAAGCTTAAATAAATCATTCCCTCTACTATTATTCTGACATTTCACATTCTTAAAATAAAGTGGTGATTCTAACTGACTTAAGACAGGGAATTCTTACTAAGATTAAATGTCAGGAATTGGGAAAATCTGAGTATAATGTATTTGGCAAAGTTGTATGTAAACTTCCAACTTCAACTGTATATACTGTATTCTAGTCAATGCCATCCTATTCAACTATTGAGGTATATATACACCATTCCATCCTACGTATTCTTCAGACATACTAAATATTCTATCCACATACGGTCCATAATACCTATATTGTATATACAGTGGGGAGAACAAGTATTTGATACACTGCCGATTTCGCAGGTTTTCCTACTTACAAAGCATGTAGAGGTCTGTAAATGTTATCATAGGTACACTTCAACTGTGAGAGACGGACCTACCAACCAGTAAGAATTCCGGCTCTCACAGACCTGTTAGTTTTTCTTTAAGAAGCCCTCCTGTTCTCCACTCATTACCTGTATTAACTGCACCTGTTTGAACTCGTTACCTGTATAAAAGACACCTGTCCACACACTCAATCAAACAGACTCCAACATCTCCACAATGGCCAAGACCAGAGACCTGTGTAAGGACATCAGGGATAAAATTGTAGACCTGCACAAGGCTGGGATGGGCTACAGGACAATAGGCAAGCAGCCTGGTGAGAAGGCAACAACTGTTGGCGCAATTATTAGAAAATGAAAGAAGTTCAAGATGACGGTCAATCACCCTCGGTCTGGGGCTCCATGCAAGATCTCACTTCGTGGGGCATCAATGATCATGAGGAAGGTGAGGGATCAGCCCAGAACTACACGGAAGGACCTGGTCAATGACCTGAAGAGAGCTGGGACTGCAGTCTTAAAGAAAACCATTAGTAACACGCTACGCCGTCATGGATTAAAATCCTGCAACGCACGCAATGTCCCCCAGCTCCAGCCAGCGCATGTCCAGGCCCGTCTGAAGTTTGCCAATGACCATCTGGATGATCCAGAGGAGGAATGGGAGAGGGTCATCTGGTCTGATGAGACAAAAATAGAGCTCTTTGGTCTAAACTCCACTCGCCGTGTTTGGAGGAAGAAGGGTGAGTTCAACCCCAAGAACACCATCCCAACCGTGAAGCATAGAGGTGGAAACATCATTCATTGGGGAAGCTTTTCTGCAAAGGGGACAGGACGACTGCACCATATTGAGGGGAGGATGGATGGGGCCATGTATCGCGAGATCTTGGGCAACAACCTCCTTCCCTCAGTAAGAGCATTGAAGATGGGTCGTGGCTAGATCATCCAGCATGATGACAACGACCCGAAACACACAGCCAGGACAACTAAGGAGTGGCTCCGTAAGAAGCATCTCAAGCTCCTGGAGTGGTCTAGCCAGTCTCCAGACCTGAACCCAATAGAAAATCTTTGGAGGGAGCTGAAATTCCGTATTGCCCAGCGACAGCCCCGAAACCTGAAGGATCTGGAGAAGGTCTGTATGGAGGAGTGGACCAAAATCCCTGCTGCAGTGTGTGCAAATCTGGTCAAGAACTACAGGAAACATATGATCTCTGTAATTGCAAACAAAGGTTTCTGTACCAAATATTAAGTTATGCTTTTCTGATGTATCAAATACTTATGTCATGCAATAAAATGCAAATTAATTACTTAAAAATCATACAATGTGAATTTCTGGATGTTTTAAGTGTACCTATGAAGTGTACCTCAAGTGTACCTTTTTAAAGTGTTACAGAATTACAGACCTCTACATGCTTTGTAAGTAGGAAAACCTGCAAAATCGGCAGTGTATCAAATACTTGTTCTCCCCACTGTACATCCCATTCAAATACACAGTACCAGCCAAAAGTTTGGACACACCAACTCATTCAGGTTTTTCTTTATTTTTAACTATTTTCTACATTGTAGAATAATAGTGAAGACATCAAAACTATGAAATAACACATATGGAATCCTGTAGTAACCAAAAAAGTGTTAAACAAATCAAAATATATTTGAAACTTTAGATTCTTCAAAGTAGCCACCCTTTGCCTGTAACGACGTTCGTCTGTTGTAAGAAGAGAGTCAGACCGAAATGCAGCGTGTAGGTTACTCATGACTTTAATGAATGAAAACGGTACATGAAAATAACTGATATAAGAAAACAACCAACGAAACGTGAAACTAATCTGGTGACTACAACACAGAGACAGGAACAAACACCCACAAAATACAAAGTGAAACTCAGGCTACCTAAATACGGTTCCCAATCAGAGACAACGATAAGCACCTGACTCCAATTGAGAATCGCCTCAGGCAGCCAAGCCTATACAACACCCCTAATTAGCCGCGATCCCAAATACTACAAACCCCAATACGAAAAACAACATATAAACCCATGTCACACCCTGGCCTACCCAAACATATAACAAAAACACAAAATACAATGACCAAGGCGTGCCAGAACCCCCCCCCCCCCTAAGGTGCGGACTCCCGGATGCACCTCAAGAGCATAGGGAGGGTCCGGGTGGGCGTCTGTCCATGGTGGCGGTTCTGGCTCGGGACGTGGACCCCACTCCATTAATGTCCTATTTCCTCCCCTTCGCGTCCTGGGATAATCCACCTTCTCCGGCGACCATGGCCTAATAGTCCTCACCCAGATCCCCACATAACTGAGGAGCAGCTCGGGACAGAGGGGCATCTCAGGACAGAGGGGCATCTCAGGACAGAGGGGCATCTCAGGACAGAGGGGCATCTCAGGACAGAGGGGCAGCTCAGGACAGAGGGGCAGCTCGGGACAGAGGGGCAGCTCGGGACAGAGGGGCAGCTCGGGACAGAGGGGCAGCCCGGGACAGAGGGGCAGCCCGGGACAGAGGGGCAGCCCGGGACAGAGGGGCAGCTCGGGACAGAGGGGCAGCTCGGGACCGAAGCAGCCCGGGACTGAGGGGAAGCCCGGTACTGAGGGGAAGCCCGGTACTGAGGGGAAGCCCCAGTACTGAGGGGAAGCCCGGTACTGAGAGGAAGCCCAGTACTGAGAGGAAGCACAGTACTGAGATGAAGCTCAGGCAGGTAGTTGGCTGGCTGGCAGATCTGGAAGAGACTGGTTGTCGAGCAGATCTGGAAGAGACTGGTTGTCGAGCAGATCTGGAAGAGACTGGTTGGGTGGCTACTTTGAAGAATCTCAAATATAACATATATTTTAATTTGTTTAACACTGTTTTGGTTACTACATGATTCCATATGTGTTATATCATAGTTTTGATGTCTTCACTATTATTCTACAATGTAGAACTAGCTTATTTCCTGCAATTTTACACATTTTGGCATGTGGTGCAGAGAAAATGTTGCAGTTTTAAAGGTAATTCCAATGTGTATTCATGTGATATTTGAGTGACTCGAACATTACTACAAAATCGATGGGCTAACAAACCTAACTAAAAAACGTTAGCTGAAATAGACTAGTTGATCTGGACATTTCTGAAAAGTTAATAGCTCTCTAAGGTATACAATGACTGTCATGACACAAGGAAAACTGATGGTGCACTACTCAATTTAGAAATTGCATCTTGTGCATTCTACTATTACAACTATCAAGAGTAAGTTGAAAGCCAGACTCAGTTCCTTAAAAAAATGGCGCCCTCCCTGCCGACTCGTCGGGCCCCCACAGTTTGGGAACCACTGGTCTAGAGAGATTGTAGCCTCTGGAGGACTGGGAGGCCCACTCAGAACACAGTGGTGCTCCAGGAGCTTTGTGGTCTGAATGGAACATGTTTGTCTCTGTATGGAACATGTGTCTCTGATTACTCTGATATACAGTATGGTAATACTGTAGCTAATCAGGCTTACAGTATGGTAATACTGTAGCTAATCAGGCTGTATTAGCAGAGACACACGTTCCAGGCTGTATTTCCCTCTATTACAATGGAATAGTACAGTCGTGGCCAAAACTTTTGACAATGACACAAATATTCGCTGCTTCAGTGTCTTTAGATATTTTTGTCAGATGTTACTATGGAATACTAAAGTAAAAGTGTATAAGAACACACCAGACGTCCTGAGGTTCCTCTGGAGGCTTATGAGAACAGCTTGGCAGAAGAAGATAATACCCAAAGTGTGGCGTAGGGCAGGCGGGGTCCTGATCCCTAAGGACAAGGATGCAGTGAACATCAGCCAATTCCGCCCACTCTCCTTACTGAATGTCGAGGGAATAATCTTCTTTAGGGTCATTGCCCAGAGGATGGCCGAGTACCTACAAAGGAATGCGTACGTCGATACATCTGTACAGAAGGCAGGAATATCAGGGTTCTCTGGCTGCTTGGAACATTCCAGCATGATCTGGCATCACATCCAAATGGCCAAGGTGGAGAAAAGGGACCTCCATGTAGTCTTCCTCGACCTCGCCAATGCATTTGGCTCTGTGCCCCATGAACTCCTGTGGTCTGCCTTCAGATTTTTCCACATACCGGACACCATCACAAACCTGGTGAAGTCGTACTTCCAGGATCTGCAGTTCTGCTTCACCACCTCAGAGTTCACCACCTCATGGCAGTACCTGAATGTAGGTATAATGGCGGGATGTACCATTTCTCCGTTGGCATTCACAATGGCAATGGAGGTTATCATCAGATCCTCAAAATGGGTTGCTGGTGGACAGCGAGTCGACTCTGGTTTCCGCCTCCCTCCACTCAGAGCCTACATGGACGACATTACAACATTGACCACCACTCTCCCATGCACCAGGAGACTGCTCAGAAAACTTGAGGAGAACATCAGCTGGGCCCGTATGAAGATTAAACCATCCAAGTCACGCAGCATCTCGATTGTGAAGGGAGTACACTCTGACCTGAAATTCTTCATCGGAGATGACCAAATCCCAACAGTGTCTGAGCAGCCGGTAAAAAGCCTTGGAAGGTGGTATGATGCAAGCCTGAAGGACAAAGACCAGGTGCAACAGCTGCGCAAAGACATCAGTAGTAGCCTACAGTCCATCGACAACACCCAGCTACCTGGAAAGTTAAAGGCCTGGTGTCTGCAGTTTGGTCTCCTAACCCGGGTGTTGTGGCCCTTAGCACTGTATGAGGTTCCAATCTCAACAGTGGAGAAGATGGAAAGAGGAGTCACAGGCTACTTAAAGAAATGGCTTGGAGTTCCACGATGCCTTACCACCATAGGCCTCTATGGAGATGGTGTCCTCAAGCTGCCCCTCACCAGTCTAACAGAGGAATTCAAGTGTGCAAAAACCAGGCTCCAAATGACACTGAATGAATCTCGAGACCCAGTGGTGAGCAACAACGCGCCGACCTTGGCAACTGGGCGCAAATGGAGGCCAGGAAAAGCAGTCCAGGAGGCAACGGCAGCCCTCAGACATGCTGACATTGTGGGTCATGTTCAGCAAGGGAGAGGAGGCCTTGGGCTAACTAGCCGTGCTGCTTGGAGTAAGGCCACTGCACCAGAGCGGCGGAAGATGGTAGTGCAGGAAGTACGCCATCAGGAGGAGGCTGCAAGGTGGGCCAAGGCAGTCTCTCTTGCCAAACAGGGACAGTGGACTCGATGGGACAGTGTGGAGAAGAGAAAGATCAGCTGGAAGGATCTGTGGGCCATGGAAGCGAGGCGGTTGAGCTTTTCCATCAGAGCAACATATGACGTCCTTCCAACACCAGTTAATCTTCACCAATGGTATGATGAAGATCCGGACTGTGCCCTCTGTTCCATGCCAGCCAACCTCAGGCACATTCTCACAGGCTGTAAAACAAGCCTCGCCCAAGGACGCTACACTTGGCGTCACAACCAAGTCCTTAAAAACCTTGCGTCCTCCCTGGAGGACAAGCGAGCTGCCACCAACTCCCTACCACCCACAGCAGCATCACACTCCTTACGTACAAACTTTGTCCGCAAAGGGGCTAAACCACCGAAGAGCGGCTCTACACCATTAGAGCGAGACCAGCTGCGCTTGGCCCGCGACTGGAAAATGCTAGCTGACATTGGCCGGCAACTTGTGTTTCCTCCGGAGATCGCAACCACCACCCTAAGACCTGACATGGTGCTCTGGTCCCGTTCACTCAATAAGGTCTTCATCAATGAGCTCACAGTACCCTGGGAAAACTCAGTAGATGAGGCTTATGAGCGAAAACATCTGCGCTATGCTGATCTAGCTGCCGAAGCACGGCATCATGGCTGGAACACAGAAGTCCGACCAGTGGAGGTGGGCTGCAGAGGTTTTGTGGCAACATCTACAACCAGACTGCTTAGAGACCTGGGAATTAAGGGCCAGAGCCATCGTTCGGCAATCAAAGCTGTATCAGAGGCGGCAGAAGGCAGCAGTCAGTGGCTCTGGATGAAGAGGAAAGACCCCAGCTGGGCCCCGAAGTGAAAGGGCCAGGTGGTATGCGGTCAACAATGATTGACTCAGGGAGGAGGACGCCCCTGCCATGCATAGTCCCATGGGATGTTGGCTATCAACAACAAGGCAACTCCTATGACTAATTGGGAATGGGACGCAAGCGTAGGATTGATCACCCTGTCGCTGGCCGCCTTTGAGGAGGGTGTATAGTGTGAAAGGCCGAAACACCCTAGGAACCAAAGGTACACTACTGACGATGCGCTCCCCAAATTTCACCACGCTCACTGTTCATTAACTCTTGGAAGTGCTTGCACAAAGGATAGTAACATCTCATCCTGTGTTCTTGGAATCAACAAGCATTTCATAAGTGTCAAAGGCGTTTATTGACAATTACATGAAGTTGATGCAAAGAGTCAATATTTGCAGTGCTGACCCTTCTTTTTCAAGACCTCTGCAATCTGCCCTGGCATGCTGTTAATTAACTTCTGGGCCACATCCTGACTGTTGGCAGCCCATTTTTGCATAATCAATGCTTGGAGTTTGTCAGAATTTGTGGGTTTTTGTTTGTCCATCCGCCTCTTGAGGATTGACCACAAGTTCTCAATGGGATTAAGGTTTGGGGAGTTTCCTGGCCATGGACCCAAAATATCGATGTTTTGTTCCCGAGCCATTTAGTTATCACTTTTGCCTTATGGCAAGGTGCTCCATCATGCTGGAAAAGGCATTGTTCGTCACCAAACTGTTCCTGGATGGTTGGAAGAAGTTGCTCTCGGAGGATGTGTTGGTACCATTCTTTATTCATGGCTGTGTTCTTAGGCAAAATGTGAGCCCACTTCCTTGGCTGAGAAGCAACCCCACACATGAATGGTCTCAGGACGCTTTACTGTTGTCATGACACAGGACTGATGGTAGCGCTCACCTTGTCTTCTCACGACAAGCTTTTTTCCAGATGCCCCAAACCATCGGAAAGGGGATTCATCAGAGAAAATGACTTTACCCCAGTCCTCAGCAGTCCAGTCCCTGTACATTTTGCAGAATATCAGTCTGTCCCTCATGTTTTTCCTGGAGAGAAGTGGCTTCTTTGCTGCCCTTCTTGACACCAAGCCATCCTCCAAAAGTCTTCGCCTCACTGTGCGTGCAGATGCACTCACACCTGCCTGCTGCCATCCCTGTGCAAGCTCTGTACTGGTGGTGCCCCGATCCCGCAGCTTTAGGAGATGGTCCTGGCGCTTCCTGGACTTTCTTGGGTGCGCTGAAGCCTTCTTCACAACAATTGAACTGCTCTCCTTGAAGTTCTTGATGATCCGATAAATGGTTGATTTAGATACAATCTTACTGGCAGCAATATCCTTACCTGTGAAGCCCTTTCTGTGCAAACCAATGATGACGGCACTCATTTCCTTGCAGGTAATGTGGTTGACAGAAGAAGAACAATGATTCCAAGCACCACCCTCCTTTTGAAGCTTCCAGTCTGTTATTCGAACTCAATCAACATGATAGAGTGATCTCCAGCCTTGTCCTCATCAACACTCACACCTGTGTTAACGAGAGAATCACTGACATGATGTCAGCTGGTCCTTTTGTGGCAAGGCTGAAATGCATTGGAAATATTTGGGGGGGATTCAGTTCATTTGCATGGCAAAGAGGAACTTTGCAATTAATTTGAACACTCTTCATAACATTCTGGAGTATATGCAAATTGCCATCATACAAACTGAGGCAGCAGACTTTGTGAAAATTAATATTTGTGTCATTCTCACAACTTTTGGCCAAGACTGTACAGTCCCCTTAACACATCTACCCCAACATACTCCACATGGAAATCAACAGCTACTGGCTGAAGCGCACACATTCAAACTCTTAACAAAAGGCTTGGTTCAGTGCTCAACCTAGTTGTTGTTTCAATTAATTTCAAGGCCCAGTGCAGTCAAAATGTTTTTTTTCCCTGTGTTTTATATCACATTGTACAACAGCTGATGAAACTAACACTTTACAATTGTGAACAATTTTGATCAGTGTTATTTCCTGATAGTTGCTGGTTGAAAATACAATCTACAAAGGACCATCAAATCAGCAGGTTTGCATGGGCAGGAGTTTTGGCTTTCCTTGTTGACATCACCATGCGGTACATTTTTTATAGACCAATAACAAAGAGCATTCCAAACCTCCAATAACAGCTAGTTTTCCCCTCCCCACTAAAACCACTCCCAAACAGTCCTAGGAAAATTCTTGCTACAGAAATAGTGTTTAGCTAAAAAGCTACTTTTACCCATTTTAACAGAAATCTTTCACAGTAAGGCAATTAATTGCTACCCAGAAATGATTTGATATTGATATTAAAAAGGCTGCATTGGGCCTTTAAACCTTTCCAATTCTGATATTTATCCAAAGCAGATAAATGTAGACCAGATGGAACAACAAAAATAGTGTAGCGAATCCTTTGTTGTTGCTCATCTTCATGATCTTTTTGTCCACTCTCTGATGATTTCCCTCATCACACATTCAGTGATTATTAAATTAGTTGATTCAAAGAGAACTTGTGGCTGTAATTAACGCTAACAAACATTACATAATGACATAATTGTCAATTAACTGTGCTACTGTTCTCTGACTAACAGTTACACTCCCTTCTGTCCACCCTCCTCCACTCCTTCTCTCTCTTTCCTCAGATGGGAAATGCTTCAGACACAGCCCTGTTTGTCTCCACAATCTCAAAGGAGCTTGACTTCCTCATGGGCACACTCTACAGCATATTCTGTGAGTTCATATTCACTGACAAGAGGTCATATTTATTCACCGTTTATCCATTCACAACAAATTCTCACATTTTAGTCAATTCAATTCCAACTAGCTAGTCATCCAGTCACAGCCCCATGCAGCTCAAATGAACAGAAAAGGCATATACAATCAATCCATTCAGAGTACTGGATATGCTTTTATGCCTGGATGTATACCCTCCGATTTTCACATTCATAATTCTTCATCTATGTCTTCAGTTGTCCTTCTCTCTTTTTCATGTTATCATATTTCATTCTCTTTCTCTTCTAGGTGTTCTGTCTCTCCTGGGGAATGGCATCTTGATGCTTGTTGCGTATCGTAAGCGCTTGTCCTTGAAGCCGGCCGAGTTCTTCATCATTAACCTGTCCATCAGCGACCTTGGGATGACCCTTTCTTTATTCCCTCTGGCCATTCCCTCTGCATTCGCTCACAAGTTCGTCATATTCTTTCTCTCTTCTGGCTCATGGAACAAAAAAACACTTGTTTCTCTCTCTCAGTGTTATTCTGAGTTATGATAATGAAGGAATATAACATTTTATACTGCCTAACTCTCATCTCTCTCTCACTGTTATTCTGAGTTATGATAATGAAGGAATATAACATTTTATACTGCCTAACTCTCATCTCTCTCACTGTTATTCTGAGTTATGATAATGAAGGAATATAACATTTTATACTGCCTAACTCTCATCTCTCTCACTGTTATTCTGAGTTATGATAATGAAGGAATATAACATTTTATACTACCTAACTCTCATCTCTCTCACTGTTATTCTGAGTTATGATAATGGAGGAATATAACATTTTATACTACCTAACTCTCATCTCTCTCACTGTTATTCTGAGTTATGATAATGAAGGAATATAACATTTTATACTGCCTAACTCTCATCTCTCTCACTGTTATTCTGAGTTATGATAATGAAGGAATATAACATTTTATACTACCTAACTCTCATCTCTCTCACACTGTTATTCTGAGTTATGATAATGAAGGAATATAACATTTTATACTACCTAACTCTCTCTCTCCACTGTGTAGGTGGTTGTTTGATGAGATCACCTGTCAGTTATATGCTATGTGTGGAGTTCTGTTTGGTCTGTGCAGCCTGACCAACCTCACAGCTCTCTCCTCCATCTGTTGCCTCAAAGTCAGCTTCCCTAACTATGGTAAGTTAGATGTCAATGGGATATGATCAAACCTTTCTTTTTACCGTACGTTCATCTCTGAGATGGTGAAATAGTCTGTTAAAACGGATGCTAACTAATTTGCCCTTTAGAGATGAATAAAGCACAATCTTATCTTATGTCAAAATGCACATTTCTACGCCTTCCTTTTCCCCCTTTGTCCCATTTTCCATCCCCAGGTAACAAGTTCTCCTCGTCCCATGCCTGCGTCCTGGTGGTGGCTGTGTGGTGTTACGCCTCTGTGTTCGCCATCAGTCCCCTGACACAGTGGGGACACTACGGGCCCGAGCCTTATGGCACTGCCTGTTGCATTGACTGGCACGCGCCCAACCACCAGCTGTCAGCCCTGTCCTACATCGTCTGCCTGTTCCTTTTCTGCTACGCTCTGCCCTGCACCATCATTTTCCTCTCCTACACCTACATCCTGCTGACGGTGCGCGGCTCTCGCCGGGCCGTCCAGCAGCATGTGTCATCCCAAACCAAAACCACCAATGCACACAGCCTCATTGTCAAGGTTAGAGGGTATCCCTGTGTCATCAGTCCAGTTCACAACAACAACATCAACAGTTCAGGGATTATGCAATTCTATGTGTGGATAGACGAGTATAGTTTGCAGGTTCTGTGGCAAAGTTATAATGCATTATACCGGCAGAATTTAAGTAAAGTAATATTGAACATTCATTCAATGTTTATGCCTATTTATATATGCAGAAATGTTTTTAATTATGTGTGTTTCTGAACAGTTGTCGGTAGCAGTATGCATCGGTTTCCTTGGTGCATGGAGCCCTTACGCCATAGTGGCCATGTGGGCGGCATTTGGTGATGCCACCATCGTGCCTCCTGCTGCATTCGCCTTGGCGGCCATCTTTGCCAAATCGTCCACCATCTATAACCCTATGGTCTACCTGCTGTGCAAACCCAACTTCCGCAGGTGTCTTTGCCGAGACACGTCCACATTCCGCAATAGGATCTGCAGGGGCAGCCCCCGGCCTGAACAGAAAGACCCCTTTGGATCCATATCACAACCATCCCAGAGAAACAACAAGGAAATGAGCATCTCATACGGACAGCCAGAGAGCCCCGTGGCGTGTCTGCACTGTGCTGAGGATGGAGCTCCTTGCCAAACAGGAACCCCGTCCCAGAGGAGTGCCTGCATACTGACCGGCTCCACCTACGGCGAGGTGACTGTCAGTCAACTCTCTGCCAATCTGCAGGCTGATTTCCTCTAGTATTGCATCAGAACTGCATCCTACCCTAATCGTTCAGACAGGGATGGCGAGATTGCCAGGTGGAAAGAGATGGCCAGGAAGGGAGAGACTGACAGTAAAATGGCAAAAAGTATTGGTTGAATCATATGTTGCAATCTGGCACACAAGCCAACATGACAGTATCTGTGTCAGTGAGAGATGATGGGCCCATCTTAACTCATCATTATTTTCTGACATCTGTATGTACCTCAGCAGCTGTTGCACTCGTTCTTACCACAGCAAACAAGATAATATTGCTAGAGTCCAATGGCTTACAAGTTGGTCAACCCAAACAACCAATAATATTAAATTGTACAAGATGAAAAACACAAAAGTGTTAACTGAACTATTTAAATATATTTATAAAAGACAACATTTATTATTATTATTAAGTGCAGTGGATCTATCCAGGAAAATCATGTGGCAAGGAGACAGAACTAATAAAAATAGGTTCCCAATGATCCCACACATCATGCAATGTTCACATCTGTGTAGCGGGGGCGATATGAACATATTAAAGCTAATCATCATCAACTCATCTGGTTATACTGTGCCGGTGAAGAGAGAGAACTTGGCTGAATTTTTCCTGACATATTTCCAATACATTGCTGATAGAATTGGGCTGTAAAGTAGCCCTGGTTTCCCTTCAGACCATTGTGTTGCTGTGCTGTAGACCTTGATGTGTATTTGTAATAAGAGAGCATATCTATAGTATCATTATGACCTTATTGTAACTGTGAAACAAATGTTTGAGGAAGTTGCTGTAATTATCACATTTTATTACAAAATGTTGAAACAACCAGTCTGGTGCTTGGTTATAATTGTTTGAAATTTAACTCATGTTTCAAAATTGTAAATCAAAACTGGCATACCTTTTGTTCTAATGGGTCAGTAGGTTCAGACACTCTGGTAAAAGAACCTCGTGATTTGCAGTATATCAGAAGTCTGTAATGACATTAGGTAACCCATCATCTCTGCTTTTAAGGGCATATTAGTCTCTGTTTCATTCAGAACTACAAACCTGTTTCAACAACAGTGGACAATGGACAGTTGGACGCAACAAACTGTGACTGAATATTTCATTTTCCTGTTAGCATGGTTCCAGGTTGATGACCTTTAAGGTTGATGACCTTTGGTGACCTTAATTGCCTTTGGCATTATCTGTTGAGCAGATCCAAAGAGCGGAACCAACAGAATCTCTGAGTTCTTCTGTTTCAGATAATTCCAATATTATAAAGGCAGTTGTGATGCAACTCAAGTAATTCTGGCACAACATCAAGGATAGGTGGAAAAGTATTGCTATGGAACCTCAATTCACAACTTTCAAAATATGTTCCTTTTGATAGAATTTCCAACATATGCCTGCTAAATGCAGATAATATATATATTTTGGGGGAAGGGGAAAGTCTGTGAATCCTAAAATTAAATAAACATAAAACAAATTATTCTGGCAAGTGGTTTGATTGTGTGTTGGCATACAGAGTTTTGTGTGGAGTATTTTATGAGCAGAGTCAATCTAGCTAATCAGTCAGAAATCTCCATTCTCTCAAAAAGGGGTTGCGGTGATTGTGTGCAGGACATGACATCTCGGCTGCAGTCACCTCATTTTTCCACTTGTTTGATCTGAGATGAATCAGAGTGAACAGGAATTTGCATTTTGTATGAAAAGTGGTAATTCTATATGAGTTCCCTGCATAGTTGTGTTTCTTAAGGCCTACAACAACAACCCCACTGACTTTATCAAAGCTGACAGACTAAATAATAATGAGTGGTTCACAGTGAAAGCAGTTACATAACAAACAGATGTAACTCTAACATGCAGTGAAGCTCAACATCTGATTAGGTCATTTTTTGTCATGCGTACATACTGGACAAGCGTCCCCACTGTTACAATTCTTACATTAGTACAGTAAAAAGTATTAAATGTAGTGGAAATTAAAAACATGCAAAACAGACAGTCACACTGTCTTTCTAAGATACCTTGCTACTCATTAAATACACGCTGATTAATCTGGCTATTTGCCATTTGCTTCAAAATGAACTGCAGTGAACCATTCAAGACGTTCATCTCTTTCACTCCCTTCCCTCATCACTGTTCACTCCCTCTCACAACTGCTCTTTCTTTTTCCTCCCACCTCCCTTTATCATCCCCCTCTCTACACTCTCCCTCTGATGAAACCCTCAAGTGATTATAGTGGGTCATGGGGTTTGGATCCTCTTGCTACACCAGCTGTTCCAGAGTTTCCGACTGCTCATGGCACACAGTCAGCGCACAATGCAAATTTATTTTGGCGTGTTTATTTCTCAGCCTGCTGTCCACGCCTCAGAAGATACTGGGGGGCATTTCTGCTCTGGTGTGTGGTATGTGTGTGTGTACACTGGAGTTGGTGTGTGTGTGTTTGTGTGCGTGTAAATGAATAATTCCATTTCTCCTTGTATTTATACAAATGTCAGTTATGTAATTAGTATGTCAGTAGTAAGGTTTGTCCTGCTCACTTGACGGGTGGCTTGGACTTCTTCAGATAATATTTTTTTAGGGGCTTATTTGAGTACCTCAGTCAGTCATTAATGCTATTTCATGTGCTTTTAAGTTACTGAAATAGTAGTAGAGGGAGATGTATTTCAATGAAGTCAAATTAAGAAACAATACAGTTTCTACGGCCCAGACCAGAGCACAAAACACTACTAAAGAGGTATCATTATAAGCGACAGGAAACAGAAAGTCTAGGATTTACCGAGGCAAGAGAGTAACAGTGCCCCCAACTGGTTATAACAGGAAGCACACTGGAGTTAATACATTTAAATGAGCATCACATGCCAAAACAATTATGGTTCAATTTAGCTAGTTACTGTAGTTAATGAACTGCCACAAACTTTGGATGTCATAATAAAATAGTGTGTATTCGTTTTAGGGTTGAGCAACTTCCAACTTTTTAGTTGGCGCTGGCATGCTCTAGCGCTCACGCAATTTCGGGATGACGAAACATGATCTGTTCAAATTGAGAAGTTTTACTGTAGCTACTTCAGAGATTTAAAAAATATATGGTTACAATCAAAACTGTAGCATAAAAACGTTTAAACCTCACGCATGTCACCCGGTTAGACTAAAACCACACGATGTAACTAAATTGGTATCTATCACTTTGCTCGAGACAGGTTGCTCCACTCTCGTGCCATGTTGGTGCCAAATACGCGGTAATGTGAGTAAATATGGTTAATCTCGCGCCATTCCATTACTTATTTTGGACTGAAACGCATGAGTATCAAATTATTCTATTTTATTTGGAAAAGGGTGGTAAATGATTTAGACATTTTACATTTTCTCCATCTAGTTAGTATTAGGGACACATGTAAACGAAGGTAGCTAGCCAGGTCAGAGGTTAGCTCCAGTTTGTTGTCAACGACGCGTTCGATAAAGAGGCTTGTTTTCTTACCATGAGTTAAAGGAACGTTAGCTAGCTAATGCTTGTTAAACAAATATTTTGCAAGTGAATTGTGCCGTATCCCATATAAAATGAACCACATGTATTGTATTATCAAGGACCAGATAGACCACCAAGGCTTCTACACTCAGCTCCTCACTTCCAAGCGCGGGCCTCTGGCCAAAATCTGGCTAGCAGCGCATTGGGAGCGCAAAATCACCAAAACTCATGTGTTTGAATGCAATTTGGAGAGCACCATCAAACACATAATCTCCCCGCAGGTAACAGTACACTTCGTTTTGTCTTCCTAAATATATAAACAGTGAGAAAATGTATTTGCCTCTGACTGAATTAACTCACCATGTTATTTTTGTCTATAGTAACTTACTCCGTTATCCAATGAATAATACCTTGCCTTTCAGGTTTCGTTTTTGTGGCCATAGCTATATATATATATGTCTCAAAGTATATGAAATTGTTTCTGATACAGCTCTCCACATTAGAGGTCGACCGATTATGCTTTTTCAACGCTGATACGGATTATTGGAGGACCAAAAAAGCCAATACCGATTAAATCGGCCGATTTATATTTTTAAAATGTATTTGTAATAATGACAATTACAACAATACTGAATTAACACTTATTTCAACTTAATATAATACATCAATAAAATCAATTTAGCCTCAAGTAGATAATCAAATATGTTCAATTTGGTTTAAATAATGCAAAAACAATGTTTTGGAGAAGAATGTAAAAGTCCAATATGTGCTATGTAAGAAAGCTAATGTTTCAGTTCCTTGCTCAGAACATGAGAACATATGAAAGCTGGTGGTTCCTTTTAACATGAGTCTTCAATATTTCCAGGTAAGAAGTTTTAGGTTGTAGTTATTATAGGACTATTTCCCTCTATACCATTTGTATTTCATTAACCTTTGACTATTGGATGTTCTTATAGGCACTTTAGTATTGCTAGTGTAACAGTATAGCCTCTGTCCCTCTCCTCGCTCCTCCCTGGGCTCGACCCAGCAACACAACGACAACAGCCACCACATCGAAGCAGCGTTACCCATGCAGAGCAAGGGAAACAACCACCTCAAGGCTCAGAGTGAGTGAAGTTTGAAACGCTATTAGCGCGTGCTAACTAACCAAGCATTTCACTTCGGTCACACCAGCCTCATCTCGGGAGTTGATAGGTTTGAAGTCATAAACAGTGCAATGCTTGACGCACAACGAAGAGCTGCTGGCAAAACGCACTTATGCGCCTGCTTCTGCCTACCACCGCTCAGTCAGATACTTAGATACTTGTATGCTTGTATGCTCAGTCAGATTATATGCAACACAGGACACGCTAGATAATATCTAGTAATATCAACCATGTGATTATGATTGATTGTTTTGATAAGATAAGTTGAATGCTAGCTAGCAACTTACCTTGGCTTACTGCATTTGCGTATTAGGCAGTCTCCTTGTGGAGTGCAACGAGAGAGATGCAGGTCGTTATTGCGTTGGACTAGTTAACTGTAAAGTTGCAAGATTGGATTCCCCGAGCTGACAAGGTGAAAATCTGTCTTTCTGCCCCTGAACGAGGCAGTTAACCCACCGTTCCTAGGCCGTCATTGAAAATAAGAATGTGTTCTTAACTGACTTGCCTAGTTAAATAAAGATTAAATAAAGGTGTAAAAAAAAAGGCAAATCGGCACTCAAAAATACAGATTTCCGATTGTTATGAAAACTTGAAATCGGCCCTAATTAATCGGCCATTCCGATTAATCGGTCGACCTCTACTCCACATACAGTGGGGAGAACAAGTATTTGATACACTGCCAATTTTGCAGGTTTTCCTACCTACAAAGCATGTAGAGGTCTGTAATTTATATCATAGGTACACTTCAACTGTGAGAGACGGAATCTAAAACAAAAATCCACAAAATCGCATTGTATGATTTTTAAGTAATTAATTAGCATTTTATTGCATGACATAAGTATTTGATCACCTACCAACCAGTAAGAATTCTGGCTCTCACAGACCTGATAGTTTTTCTTTAAGAAGCCCTCCTGTTCTCCACTCATCACCTGTATTAACTGCACCTGTTTGAACTCGTTACCTGTATAAAAGACACCTGTCCACACACTCAATCAAACAGACTCCAACCTCTCCACAATGGCCAAAACCACAGAGCTGTGTAAGGACATCAGGGATAAAATTGTAGACCTGCTTAAGGCTGGGATGGGCTACAGGACAATAGGCAAGCATCTTGGTGAGAAGGCAACAACTGTTGGCGCAATTATTCGAAAATGGAAGAAGTTCAAGATGATGGTCAATCACCCTCGTTCTGGGGCTCCATGCAAGATCTCACTTTGTGGGGCATCAATGATCATGAGGAAGGTGAGGGATCAGCCCAGAACTACACGGCAGGACCTGGTCAATTACCAGACGAGAGCTGGGACCACTGTCTCAAAGAAAACCATTAGTAACATACTACGCCGTCATGGATTAAAATCCTGCAGCGCACGCAAGGTCCCCCTGCTCAAGCCAGCGCATGTCCAGGCCCGTCTGAAGTTTGCCAATGACCATCTGGATGATCCAGAGGAAGAATGGGAGAAGGTCATGTGGTCTGATGAGACAAAAATAGAGCTTTTTGGTCTAAACTCCACTAGCTGTGTTTGGAGGAAGAAGAAGAATGAGTACAACCCCAAGAACACCATCCCAACCGTGAAGCATGGAGGTGGAAACATCATTCTTTGGGGATGCTTTTCTGCAAAGGGGACAGGACGACTGCACCGTATTGAGGGGAGGATGGATGGGGCCATGTATCGCGAGATCTTGGCCAACAACCTCCTTCCCTCAGTAAGAGCATTGAAGATGGGTCGTGGCTGGATCATCCAGCATGACAACGACCCGAAACACACAGCCAGGGCAACTAAGGAGTGGCTCCGTAAGAAGCATCTCAAGGTCCTGGAGTGGCCTAGCCAGTCTCCAGACCTGAACCCAATAGAAAATCTTTGGAGGGAGCTGAAAGTCTGTATTGCCCAGCAACAGCCCTGAAACCTGAAGGATCTGGAGAAGGTCTGTATGGAGGAGGGCCAAAATCCCTGCTGCAGTGTGTGCAAACCTGGTCAAGAACTACAGGAAACGTATGATCTCTGTAATTGCAAACAAAGGTTTCTGTACCAAATATTAAGTTATGCTTTTCTGATGTATCAAATACTTATGTAATGCAATAAAATGCACATTCATTATGTAAAAATCCTACAATGTGATTTTCTGGATTTTTGTTTTAGATTCCGTCTCTCACAGTTTAAGTGTACCTATGATTCGATTCATCGATACGTATGCTATGATGCTGGTGAAGTTGTCTCGCACATCTACAATGCTGGTCATAAAAAAAGCTAGCTCAAACAATGTTCTTCGCCAAAAACATAGCAAAACTACATACTCTGTTTCAGTAGCTATAGTTAGCTAGCTAACTATATAGCTAGGTGTCATCTAAAATAACCCTAATTTATAAGACCGATCTTATTTGATTAATGGTGTTCTGACCCATCTATGTGAAGCTAGCCACAATAAGGATTATCCACAATAGTGGACTTTGCGGTTAGTCTTCAAAATAAAAGTATGGTATAATTCTATTTGTATTCATTTGCATCACTGTCAATGACATACTTTTATTTTGAAAGCAAACTGAAAAATTCCACTATTGTGCCTGATCCTTATTGTGGCTAGCTTCACAACACATAACCCAGTCAGCCTCACTAGCCAGATGAAGCTAGCTGGCTGCTTATAACGTTAGCTTTGGGCAACAAGGTTAAGTAGCTGGCTAGCTAAACTCAGCAAAAAAATAAATGTCCTCTCACTGTCAACTGTGTTTATTTTCAGCAAACTTAACATGTGTAAGTATTTGTATGAACATAAGATTCAACAACTGAGACATAAACTGAACAAGTTCCATAGACGTGACTACAGAAATTGAACAATGTGTTCCTGAACAAAGGTCAAAATCAAAAGTAACCGTCAGTATCTGATGTGGCCACCAGCTGCATTAATAAGTACTGCAGTGCATCTCCTCATGTACTGTACCAGATTTTCCGGTTCTTGCTGCGAGATGTTACCCCACTCTTCCACCAATGCACTTGCAAGTTCCCGGACATTTCTCGGGGGAAAGGCCCTAGCCCTCACCCTCCGATCCAACAGGTCCCAGACGTGCTCAATGGGATTGAGATCCGGGCTCTTCGCTGGCCATGGCAGAACACTGACATTCAAGTCTTGCAGGAAATCACTCACAGAACGAGCAGTATGGTGGGTGGCATTATCATGCTGGAGGGTCATGTCAGGATGAGCCTGCAGGAAGGGTACCACATGAGGGAGGAGGATGTCTTCCCTGTAAAGCACAGCATTGAGATTGCCTGCAATGACAACAAGCTCAGTCAGATGATGCTGTGACACACCGCCCCAGACCATGACGGACCCTCCACCTCCAAATCGATCCCACTCCAGAGTACAGGCCTCAGTGTAACACTCATTTCTTCAACGATAGACGTGAATCCAACCAAAATCCTGGTGAGACAAAACCGCAACTCGTCAGTGAAGAGCACTTTTTGCCAGTCCTGTCTGGTCCATCGATGGTGGGTTTTTGCCCGTAGGCAACGTTGTTGCTGGTGATGTCTGGTGAGGACCTGCCTTACAACAGGCCTACAAGCCCTCAGTCCAGCATCTCTTAGCCTATTGCGGACAGTCTGAGCACTGATGGAGGGATTGTGCATTCCTGGTGTAACTCGGGCAGTTATTGTTGCCATACTGTACCTGTCCAACAGGTGTGTTGTTTGGATGTACCGATCCTGTGCAAATCAAATCAAATGTATTTATATAGCCCTTCGTACATCAGCTGATGTCTCAAAGTGCTGTACAGAAACCCGGCCTAAAACCCCAAACAGCAAGCAATGCAGGTGTAGAAGCACGGTGGTTAGGAAAAACTCTCTAGAAAGGCCAAAACCTAGGAAGAAACCTAAAGAGGAACCAGGCTATGTGGGGTGGCCAGTCCTCTTCTGGCTGTGCCGGGTGGAGATTATAACAGAACATGGCCAAGATGTTCAAATGTTCATAAATTACCAGCATGGTCAATAATAATAATAATAAGGCCGAACAGTTGAAACTGGAGCAGCAGCACGGTCAGGTGGACTGGGGACAGCAAGGAGTCATCATGTCAGGTAGTCCTGGGGCATGGTCCTAGGGCTCAGGTCCTCCGAGAGAGAGAAAGAAAGAGAGAAGGAGAGAATTAGAGAACGCACACTTAGATTCACACAAGACACCGAATAGGACAGGAGAAGTACTCCAGATATAACAAACTGACCCTAGCCTCCCGACACATAAACTACTGCAGCATAAATACTGGAGGCTGAGACAGGAGGGGTCAGGAGACACTGTGGCCCCACCCGAGGACACCCCCGGACAGGGCCAAAAAGGAAGGATATAACCCCACCCACTTTGCTAAAGCACAGCCCCCACACCACTAGAGGGATATCTTCAACCACCAACTTACCGTTGCAGGTGTTGTTAAACGTGGTCTGACACTGTTGGGACGATCAACTGTCCGTCCTGTCTCCCTGTAGTGCTGTCTTAGGCGTCTCACAGTCAGGACATTGCAATTTATTGCCCTGGCCACATCTGCAGTCCTCATGCTTCCTTGCAGCATGCCTAAGGCACATTCACGCAGATGAGCAGGGACCCTGGGCATCTTTCTTTTGGTGTTTTTCAGAGTCAGTAGAAAGGCCCTTTAGTGTCCTAAGTTTTAATAACTGTGGCCTTAATTATCTACCTTCTGTAAGCTGTTAGTGTTATAATGACCGTGCCACAGGTGCATGTTCATTAATTGTTTATGGTTCATTGAACAAGCATGGGAAACCGTGTTTAAACCCTTTACAATGAAGATCTGTGAAGTTATTTGGATTTTTACGAATTATCTTTGAAAGACGGTCCAGGAAAAGGGACGTTTCTCTTTTTGTTGAGTTGATTTATTTGCATGAATTGAAGTTCAATTTCAATAGGCGAACAACAAGTGGCAACCTAGCTTAAACTTACTCACAAGGATTCCTAAATCATTGCTAAAGAATAATGAAAACGACTGCAGTTTCTACTGGTAATTGTTTTCTGCCTGGTTGTATTGGTGCTAGCTAGGTACCAAGCTAAAGCTAGCTACACCAGAAGTTACTGTCGAACAAATGATGCTTTATTACCAACGCGGTATTGTAAACACATCGTTCATGGCCGGTGTTTGCTTGTTTGCAGACTTTTTTGTACAGCTTTGACAGTGCTACTGTATTTTTTTTTTACACTTAAAAGACCCAAATGGCATTCTATAATATGACAGTTTGTTGTGAAGCTAACAGCAGTGATGCAATTACTGTGTAATTCCAGTACGGCAACGGGCAACATCTGAATAATAGCGCACTTGGTGGTGTGTACCGGTGCTCAACCAGATGGCAGAAGCCAACATCACCCATGACAGAGAACGGTTGATTGTCAAGGTCAATGAATTCCATTATCTTGGCTTTAATGGACTTCGCCTTTGAGTTGTCTTGTTGAAAATGTTCTACTCTTTCATAATGACTGCTCGATCCACACAGCAGACATTGTGGGCTAGGTTAGGAATGCTTTGCTGCACGTGTAGCGCAAAATTTTACGTGGTGTCATTAGTCATGTACTTACCTTATATAGGTATGCATGTCAGCTTTGACATTGGTTTTGCACATCGGCTTTAAACTAGACATTTGCAGATATATGTTCACCGATATATCGAGCATCCCTATATTCAATAGATCATGGTGGTGTGGAAGCTTCACGTAGCAGTATTTATGATGTTTATATTGAAAAGTAATTGATTTTCTCTCCCCTCTCTGACTCTAGTGCCATAGATGTTGTGGACCATTTTTTACTGAATCAGTGCCGAACAGAGGACATCACCCTCAAAGAGGATTTTGGAAATAGCTTTCTCACGTGATTTTTTTGTGTTTATTTTGGTAGTATTTTAGGAAACTTTATACACTGTTGATAGAGGAATTCTAAATTCCTTTGTTTTAATTGCCAAAACCAATTTCGCACTCGTTTCTAATTCATTAATGAGGTGTAAGTTCATTAATTATGCATGAAGTAGATTAGAGACCAGTCTTAAAAGCCAGGTAAGAGCGTTTAATTCCAGAGAGTACTAACTACATACACAGATTTCCACAGGTTATAAACTCAAAATGACATCATCAGTTTCCCACAATAGCCCCGTTGTTTTTTGTTTAGGTCCGGAGATGATAGATAGATACTCCCCTCATAAACCAGACATTCTAATCTGTCTAAAAGATATACTTTTCTCCCACCAATGGAACATAACCCAAACATTCTTATCTTGTCTGAAAAGCTATATATTTTCTACCCCTTAAACCTCCCAAGAGGCACAGACAATTAATTCGTCCTGCTTACATTTTCAGTAACAGCTCAACCAAGAACTCACTTTTCATACCATAACATAATAGTATTAGTATAAATGGTTCTAATCAATAATGTATACATAATTAATCATTTTAACTATAATTTCCTCTATCACCTGTCTAAATATTCAGTGTAATTGTAGATATGAAGGGGTCTACATCTGTATGAGACTACCAAAGACAGTAAGGTATGAAGATAAGCAGAAACTGCTTCTCCAATAGATATCCCGGTAGCGCTTGTAGGCGATGTCATGGCGTCGTTGGCTAGCTAAGCTCTTGCGCAGAAACACGTCACCGGGTCTAACAATCGGCTTGTGCTGAACTGCACGAGCAGTTCCTTTGATGTAAAGTTGTTTTTGACAGAAATTAAAACGTGTCAGTTTGCTACTTTAACGAGGTTGTAGTAATAACTTTTTTAACTAATTAAGACATTGGCTCAAATCTAGGTTGTGACTTTTGATTTAGAGGAAAATTTACAACTAAGGAATCATTTTTCACTTCTCTCATTGACTTCTCAAACCCCAGCCTGGTCTGCTTGGTCTGTTTCACCAGCGTTCCCAGAGGTGTTCCCAGAAGTCTCGCGATGTTGCGCCTCCGGATTTAGCATCTCTGTGGTTATACTTTGTGCAAGCATTGAAGCACCCTCTCTCACAGCAAGCGGCAACGCATACTGGAAAATTATAATTTCATTATTCATGTGCTTATATATCAATGATGTTGCTCTTGCTGCGGGCGATTCCCTGATCCACCTCTACGCAGACGACACCATTGTATACACTTTCGGCCCGTCATTGGACACTGTGCTATCTAACCTCCAATCGAGCTTCAATGCCATACAACACTCCTTCCGTGGCCTCCAACTGCTCTTAAACGCTAGTAAAACCAAATGCATGCTTTTCAACCGATCGCTGCCTGCACCCGCATGCCCGACTAGCATCACCACACTGGATGGTTCCGACCTTGAATATGTGGACACCTATAAGTACCTAGGTGTCTGGCTAGACTGCAAACTCTCCTTCCAGACCCATATCAAACATCTCCAATCGAAAATCAAATCAAGAATCGGCTTTCTATTCCGCAACAAAGCCTCCTTCACTCACGCTGCCAAGCTTACCCTAGTAAAACTGACTATCCTACCGATCCTCGACTTCGGCGACGTCATCTACAAAATTGCTTCCAACACCCTACTCAGCAAACTGGATGCAGTTTATCACTGTGCCATCCGTTTTGTCACTAAAGCACCTTATACTTATACCCACCACTGCGACTTGTATGCTCTAGTCAGCTGGCCCTCGATACATATTCGTCGCCAGACCTACTGGCTTCAGGTCATCTACAAGGCCATACTAGGCAAAGCTCCTCCTTATCTCAGCTCACTGGTCATGATGGCAACACCCATCCGTAGCACGCGCTCCAGCAGGTGTATCTCATTGACCATCTCTAAAGCCAACACCTCATTCGGCCGCTTTTCGTTCCAGTACTCTGCTGCCTGTGACTGGAACGAATTGCAAAAATCGCTGAAGTTGGAGACTTTTATCTCCCTCACCAACTTCAAACTTCAGCTAGCTGAGCAGCTAACCGATCGCTGCAGCTGTACATAATCTATTGGTAAATAGCACACCCATGTTCACCTACCTCATCCCCACAGTTTTTATTTATTTACTTTTCTGCTCTTTTGCACACCAATATCTCTACCTGTACATGATCATCTGATCATTTATCACTCCAGTGTTAATCTGCAATATTGTAATTATTCGCCTACCTCCTCATGCCTTTTGCACACATTGTATATAGACTCCCTTTTTTTCTCTGTGTTATTGACTTGTTAATTGTTTACTCCATGTGTAACTCTGTGTTGTCTGTTCACACTGCTATGCTTTATCTTGGCCAGGTCGCAGTTGCAAATGAGAACCTGTTCTCAACTAGCCTACCTGGTTAAATAAAGGTGAAATAAAAATAAATAAAAAATAAAAATTCCACTTTGCTGTAAACTTTGCAGGGAGTAAATTAGATTTTTCCGTTCTTGAACCTTTTCCCAAAATTGGGTGCTTTACCATTATTACATTATACAGTGAAATATTAATCAATTGTATGCTGTCCGTGTCTACTTTATGTTTTCACAATAGTAGACTGAGACAGCATGCCTTTCATTCCACAACCCTGCATTGCAGGTCGTCCAGACTCTCCTACATCTGTACCCATGGAGGAGGATCGCCCTGTCCTGAATGAGACAACACCTGTCCTGAATGAGACAACACCTGTCCTGAATGAGACGACTCTGTTGGTCAATGAGGAGGAGGGCTTCGCTCTGGAGCCTGTCGCTGTGACTCGTAAATATTTACCTGACTAACAAGCAACATCTTGACACCACAAGGCCATTCTCTGAAGCACACTTACTGTCCCTCAAACACAACTATCTAACTGGACACAACCTATATCATATATCAAAGCCATAAGTAACACATTACCTTCTTACTTATTATCTGTGGTAGAAACTCGAACATTGGAGTTAAAGTTTGTCCTTAGCGACCTTAGAGAGGAAGAAGGGGAAGAGGAGAAGGAGACTGGTGGTGGACCAGGCCAAGGAGCTGTCCAACCAGGCCATCAGGGAGCAGCTCACTGACTACTCAGATCTCACCGCCCCACTGGACATAGCTCCACCAACTCATGCAATGGAAAGAGAGTGGAGGGGTGGACATTCTCTTCAGTCACCTCTGTGCCCATGTCATTCATCCACACCTTCAACAGGTAAGCAGGGTGTGAAATCAACATATGTCCCATCATAGGTTGACATATTTACCTTTAATCAAGTCAAATTGTATTGGTTGCAAACACATATTTATCAGCTTGTGTTTATAGCTCCAACAGTGCAGTAATATCTAACAATACACACACATCTAAAAAGGAAAATAATGGAATTAAGAAATATATAAATATTAAGACGAGCAATGCCAGTGTCCGGAGTATAAATATATATACTGTATGTGATGGCATGTATATACAATATGAACAGTATATGAATAGAATATGTAGTATATTTGAAAAATAATATATGTACAACAATAGTTAAATAGGATAGGCCTTGATTAGAATACAGTATATACAGTTGAAGTCGGAAGTTTACGTACATTAACTCGTTTTTCAACCACTCTACAAATTTCTTGTTAACAAACTATAGTTTTGGAAAGTCGGTTAGGACATCTACTTTGTGCATGACACAAGTAATTTTTCCAACAATTGTTTACAGACAGATTATTTCACTTATAATTCACTGAGGTACCACGTTCATCTGTACAAACAACAACCAGCCGTCGTACCGCTCAGGAAGGAGACGTGTTCTGTCTCCTAGAGATTATTGTACTTTGGTGCGAAAAGTGCAAATCAATCCCAGAACAACAGCAAAGGACCTTGTGAAGATGCTGGAGGAAACAGGTAGAAAAGTATCTATCTATATCTACAGTAAAACGAGTCCTATATCGACTTAACCTGATAGTCCGCTCAGCAAGGAAGAAGCCACTGCTCCAAAACCGCCATAAAAAAGCCAGACTACGGTTTGCAACTGCACATGGGGACAAAGATCGTACTTTTTGGAGAAATGTCCTCTGGTCTGATGAAACAAAAATAGAACTGTTTGGCCATAATGACCACTGTTGTGTTGGGAGGAAAAAGGGGGAGGCTTACAAGTTGAAGAACACCATGCACGGGGGTGGCAGCATCATGTTGTGGGGGTGCTTTGCTGTAAGAGGGACTGGTGCACTTCACAAAATAGATGGCATCATGAGGTAGGAAAATTCTGTGGATATATTGAAGCAACATCTCAAGACATCAGTCAGGAAGTTGAAGCTTGGTCGCAAATGGGTCTTCCAAATGGACAATGACCCCAAGCATACTTCCAAAGTTGAGGCAAAATGGCTTAAGGACAACAAAGTCAAGATATTGGAGTGGCCATCACAAAGCCCTGACCTCAATCCTATAGAATGTTTTTGGGCAGGACTGAAAAAGCATGTGCGCGCAAGGAGACCTACAAACCTGACTCAGTTACACAATCTTGAGGAACCAATGTTCCATGACTATGTACATAGGGCAGCAGCCTATAAGGTGAAGGGTAGAGTAACCCGGTGGTAGCCGGCTAGTGACAGCGACTAAAGTTCAGGGCAGGGTACTGGGTGAACGCCGGCAAGTGGTGACTATTTAACAGTCTGATGACCTTGAGGTAGAAGCTGTTTTTCAGTCTCGGTCCCAGATTTGATGCACCTGTACTGACCTCACCTTCTGGATGGTTAGGGGTGAACAGGCTGTGGCTCGGGTGGCTGAGGTCCCTGTTGATCTTCTTAGCCTTCCTATCTTATCTGTTATACTAAAAAGTACACATTTAGCTTAAGAATGTTGTTCCACTTAAGTCAAGCCTTCAATATATAAATGTTGGATTCCATACTTAAGTGAGGAAATTGAGTTCACAGTGATGTATAGAAGCAGTGCATTTAGTTTCAACAACTCTATTCCAGCTCTAGTCCAGTGATGTGTTTCGGGGGAAAACCGATCGAGTGGGCAATGAAGATGACCGTGAAGAGATGAGACAGGAGAGACATGAGGGTAGGAGGTCATATTCACGAAGAGCAACACCATGTTATAGAAATGAGCGTCTGAGAATACAAGTCATTACATTTCATGAAATTGGGAGAATTGAATTTCATATTACCTTTGAACTGTTATGTTTCCTATTTGGGTTTATTAATTTTATGTGTGTATACAGTGGAAAGCGACGTGAGCGACCTGCCCAGTGAGTTCAGTGTCCTGCATGAGACTATGGATCCTGAGAGAATGGGACACAATGTGGAGCTCACTCCTCTGCACCACAATGGGACTGACAACCCACCTGAGGATGTCTGGGACACAGTACATGTAAAGAGTTCAACATGAGCACTGGATAAAAACATTTTTACCATTAAAAAGTGTTTATATATTTATTCAACCAGGTTTCCCCATTGTCTATAACTTTTTCTGACAACATTCCTTGTTCCCCCTTTCTCCTTTTCTCTCTTTTTCTTGTCTCAGGATGAGAGTAGATTTGAGGTTTCTCACCCTGAGCTTCCTTCGGAGGATTCCATGCATGTTCATCCTGCTGGAATGGACAGGGAAACTCCATCGAATGTGACATGGCACACACAGGTTCTTTCACATGCATTGAATACACACACATACTCGCATGCTTACACACAGAAAAGCACAAACGGGGCCTCCTGATTGGCGTAGTGTTATAAGGCGTTAATACAGACCCGGGTTTGATCCCTGACTGTGTCACAGCCAGCCGTGACCGGGAGACCCATGAGGCGGTGCACAATTGGCCCAGCGGCGTCCGGGTCATGGGAGTGTTTGGCCGGCCGGGATTTCCTTGTCCCATCACGCTCTAGCGACTCCTCCTTTTGGTGGGCCGGGCGCCTACAAGCTGATTTCGGTCGCCAGCTGGACAGTGTTTCCTCTGACACATTGGTGTGGCTGTCCTCCAGGTTAAGCAAACAGTGTGTCAAGAAACAGTGCGGCTTGGCAGGGTCGTGTTCCGGAGGACGCATGGCTCTCGACCTTTGCCTCTCTGGAGTCTGTAGGGGAGTTGCAGCGATGGGACAATACTGTAACTACCAATTGGATATCACAAAAAAATGGGTAAAATAAATAGTGTGATGTGATGTACTACAGTACACTCTGTAATGTGTTGTTATACCACACTACAGTCTGGTGGACAGCCAGGATGACTTTGAGGAGAGGAGGATGACCAGCCGAGCTCAGAAACTACTAAACGCTCTCAAAGTAAGAACGCATGTACCCCTATGCAGCAGAGCATCCATTCTTACCCTTTGTCAGCTTGCTAGCTTGATTACAATCAGATCCAGAAATCCACTGAATCACAGATGACGGATTTAAAAGATTAAAGGGCATGATTAGGTGACAGTTGGTGGAGATGAAATTGCTGCAATGTGCGATTGTGTGTTGTGTTATAACAAACTGGGATGGGATTTTCCCTGCTTTTCTGACATTTATCCTTTATATAATCAATCCATAACTGACCTATCCCCTATAAACAAAATTCTGATTTTTCTATGTTGTCCTGATGACATCCCTAAACAGATTCAGAGCAGCAGAAGCAACGCCATGTTCAGCCTGCAGATGCTGTGTGAGAGGAACAGTCGCTCCCAGGCCTCGGCTACCTTCTTTTGCCTCCTGGTGCTGAAGAAACAGCAGGCCCTGGACCTGCACCAGAGCGAGCCTTATGTTGACATTATAGCCACACCTGGACTCAGGTTCTAAGAGGTGAAGACACCTGCTAATTGTGCCTCATTCATAGACTCACTGCTATCTGTCAATAACTGCACAAAACTCCAGCGGTCTAGACACCCTCGTCATACGTCTCATAGCATGGACACTAATTAAGAACTGATTACACCAATAAATATTATTTGGATAATATTTATCAAACTGGGTTGTGATATCCAGCACTAATGAGATAGTTATGTCACCTCTATGAATCTCCCAGGACCCAGACCCAAGTCACTCCCTTTGTGAGAAAGCAGGGCCTGCTACAAGACATAATTTGCACAGGGTTAACATCTGATTTGTCTCATTGGGTCAGAGTAAATGTTTTGGAATGTTCTGTTGTTTTGTTCAGGAGCTTTAGGTTTACTTTACTTGTTTGAATAAGATGGTTTTGTTCATTATGCCGACAGACTAGGATTTGTTGGATTTACCAATTTCAGTCATTTAATAAGGGTAGTTTTAGTTCAGTGTTTTTAATTAAGGAATTGTTTTTATTCTTAACGAGAAGTTCACCATAGAAGGATGTTGAGTTAATACGTTGAAGACTAATGAGGATACAATGGAAATTATTTTAATGAATCTATTTCATTACACATTTACATACAACACTGTTGCCCTGGCCTGATACATTTTTGGTTCCAAACACCCATGCCCCTTGTAAATAAACATGTTGGCAAAGATACTACCATCAGACCATCCCCAGATGCCCTACCATCGGTAGGTGTTAGATAATTGCCGAATGGTGCGCCATGATTCATTGTGTCTTTACGAGAATCCGATGCATTGTACGTAATTACCTAAATATCTTCGTAGCAGGTTCTCAGACCTATGTGAAGCTAGCCACAATCGTGGAATTTGAGGTTTACCTTCAAAATAAAAGGCTGATACCCATTTCATGGACTGAAGAGCCATAGGTAAGGCTGTACATTGCAATATGAATGTTCATTACTCACAATAGGCTGAATATTGAGGTGATTTCCCACATTTGAAGTTCCTTAGTATGACCTATGACGCTATTTGTGTAAACGTCAGAATTGTTATCCTTGGATATCACTGAGTATTTTTAATTAATGTCTTGTTGAATTTATATAATAACATTCCGACCTTGTTTAGCATTAGTGCAATTATTGCGTGATTCCACTGTTATTTTTTAATCACAATGGGGAACTTTTATTTTGAAGGCGAACAGCAAATTTCGCTATTGTGGCTAGATTCACACAGGTGGCTCCCGGCATGGACTCTCATCAGCAGCACAGTAACCATCTACTTGCCACTGGTGACGGTTCTCAAGCGTCCATACACAAGTCCGGAGGGGACATATTCTACTCCACGATGTAGGACTAATTATCGGCCTGCAAAAATGGTAAATGTTGGGAATCGTATCATCTTGTTAGTGTACTGCTATGTCAGAGATCAGAGTCAGGTAATCGCTGCATCAGAGAGGAGGCTGGTGTATTGAATCCCAGTAGCCTATGTAGGGCACAGCCAGGGCTAAATTCGTTTGTCACCTATTTCTGCCTCGTCCGGAAGATTCCAAGCGTTGGATGGAATGTTTGTGTTCACCGGAAAGTGATGTTGGCTGGTAGGATTTTGCTTTTAGATATGCACTGGCATATAATCTATGGTATAGTAGTTGTTTTCTATAATGTCAATGTCTCGTAGTGACGCACGGAGATCCAACTGATATGTTTAGTGCTAATGGCTTTCTGCGTCTTGCCCATTCATCAACAGCGCACGCGTCTATAGGAAAAGAAGACATTGATTAAAATATTGCCAATTGTAGTGGTAATGTTCAGTTTGTTCATGAGCGAAAAGCCTGTACAGCGCTCCTTGCCCTTCTGCATTGTACAGATGACGTAAAGCACCATGCTCAACCTGATTCAGTAATTTCCCAGAAACCTAGGTAGGTGGCATTAAGGTGAATCAAATGATCAGCCAACATTAAACCTTATTCCTGTCAATTCACCCTCATTCTACAACCCAGTTATGCCGTCTGCTGCTGCTCACAATGACATAAGAAGTACATTGCTTGACCCACCACCTGTTGTGCAGAGGCTCTACATTATCCACTGTAGGGTAGGCGTAGTTGTGATCCCTGGCTCTCCCATGCTTTCCTGTATTGATCAATTGTACTGTGTCCTCAAATGTCCCATTGGCAGAGTGACAGTAGACAACCATATCACAGACATGCCATGTCTTTGTATCTCTGAGCTGCTTTGTGCTCAGCAGGAATTTTCTCTTTTGATCATACTTTTTTGCTCTATTATTGTTTGAGCTAGGCTGCTCAGCTCAGTCAGCCACAGATGTGCTGATGCTGCAATTCTGTTTGCACAACACTTGTTTCTGTACCAACTGGTCTGGTTTTGTTATGTTATTTGTTATTTTTGGCTCTTGGTTCATTGGATTTTGCCGGTGGATATTATGATTTCTGTTTATTCCCGGCTGTCTGTGGTTACCAGGGATGGGTTGTGCAGCAGTGAGATGGGCGATGGACTCACAGAATGCCCTGTCTCTGCCCTGGTCTGTCCTGTGAAAGGCTTCTTTATCTGTTGAAGGGCTCCTGATGGCCAGACTGGTTCACTCATCAATGGGCTCCTAACATGCAGGGCAGTCAGGGCCACAACAAACAGTAGGCCTACAACCCCTCCCCCCCAAGAAAAAACCCAACTTTATTATCTTATAATTAATGTGTTTTTTTAATACACAGTTTGAGACCATGACATAGGATTATGTCCTTGCCCAGGGATTAAAAGTGGTATCTGGTGGGTAGAGGAAATGTCACCAAAATGGATTGCTTTTCTATGTTCGTTTTTAACGGATTATCTCCTGTCTATGTCATTCTGTTTTCTCTATCTTTGTACATTATGTATTGTACAGTCCAACTGTAAGCCATCTTCCTAGACTTCATCTTGGAGCCAGCAGCAGAGAGATAGTGGTGGTCCACACCCATGTCACTCCCTCCCAGTCGGAAGCCCTCTGCAGGTCAGCGCAGGTACTGCTGCTGCCTTCTCTCGCTATTATTTTTTTGCTGTGTGATGATCCCAAGTGATGATGTATGAAAATGTTAGGGTAATATAGTACCACATGTATAGTGAGTGAATTTTTGGAAGCAATCCATTGATTTTGTTTGTTTTCTTAATGTTTTTGACTGAAGATAAGAGTCTCATCAATGTGTAACATTAACGTAGCCTCTCTGTTACAGGCGGTCAGTGGCTACGAGCAGTGGGCGCCATTCCCATAGCAATGCCTCCAATACCAACACTTACCCCACCAACACTTATCCTGGCAGGGCTAGTGAGGGCAGTCCTACAGCCCGGACATACCCTGGCACACCCAGGTAAGACACAGCATCTGTACATCATATGCAAGACACAAGCAAACAGTTTTGTTTTAGGAATGTTTTTTTTAAGGTTGAGCCCAAAATATCATGCAATAAAAATGATTCAGAAGAATACCAAGTAAATGTTTTCAGAAAAGGGTGTAGCATCTGCCTTGCAATAAAAGGGGGGGAAAGCATTTCATGTAGTTTTGAGATTCAGCATTTATTTTAAAAACCGAAAGACCTCACTGATATCTTCTAGCATCTTCCTCAGCTTCTGTTATGATGGCAGTTTTTATCTGATGATTGATCTCTGATGCATAACTGGTAATCACTATACACTCTCCTTCACACCCTTATGCAAACCCAGGTGTCAGACGAAGCACACCACCTGCAGTGATAACCATGGGATCCGTCCCCCCACACCAGAGCAGTACCTCACACCCCTGCAGCAGAAGGAGGTGTGTATCAGACACCTGCGAGCCAGGCTAAGGGAGAATGTTGAGATACTGCAGCACAGGTGAGTCCGGAGGGATGCGTTGTGACAAGCAGAATGTTCCTGATCAATGTGATACTTCAGATCTAATGGCCAATAGAAGTGTCTTATTCACAACCCAGCTCTTGGGTTGCATTTAACCACACTATGACTCCAAAAATAGCAACATCAATAACGGTCTTCCATTTCACTACAGAAACTGGGATTGTATATCAGACTTCTCATGCCTCTCAAGGCAAACCACACATTGATTACTTTTCCTTGGGAAGCCCTCATATTCTCAAACCCCTCCCCCTCTCTCCTTCTCTCTCTCTCAGGGACAGTGAGATAACTGAGATGAGGACCCAGCTGTGTCGGATGCAAGAGGACTGGATAGAGGAGGAGTGTCATCGTGTGGAGGCCCAGCTTGCTCTAAAGGAGGCGCGCAGGGAGATCCAGCACCTACATGAGGTTGTGGAGACAGTACGATCAAATCTCGGCACCCCAGAAAAATCCCCCCACAACCAAAAGCCATACCTTTCACCACAGGGACCCAGACCAGTCAAGTCCCGCTCATGTGGTTGCTCCCCAGCCAGCACCCTGAACCGCAGCACCACCTACACCCGGCTGAGCAGTGAGGGCCTGCATCTGGACTGCAACGGAAATGTCCCAGGGCCTGACCTGCGTGCAGCGGCACGGGCAGAAGGGGGACGGACCCACCTGCTCCTGGAAGCAGCCCTTCTGTCAGAACAAAACCCAGTCGGCTCCGCCCGTGGCCCCTTCTTCTCTACCATGCCACACTCCTCCACCTACGAGAGACTGTACAGCGGGGGGGCTGTCCTGCCCGTCTCCCACTCCTGCCATTCCCTAGGTAACAGCTGCAGGTGCAGCGGACACACCTGCCTCCCGCATCACCACCTCTTCCTGCACCTCCCTCAGGAGGAGCCCCCGGCTGCAATGGCAGCGGCTGCTGCTGCCCCCGTGACAGATGTGAAACCAGAGGTCCGATCCCAGGCCTGCAGCCCCACCATGACCTGGGTCTCAGAGGAAGGAGGGGGAGAAGAGCTAAGCATCATCTCCCTGGCAACAACCGACATCACCCCAGCCTACTCTGAACAACAACCGTTTCCTCCCTTCTTGTCTTCCTCCCCTCCTCCCCAGCTCTCCTACAACCTAGAACCGCTGCCTCCAGATGGCCCAGTGGAGATGACAGTAATGCCAACAGTGACCCAAACCTGCCAGCCCAAGCCTGTGTCATTGTATTCACTAGAGAGGCAAGGGAGCGTGACAGTGGTGGAGAAGGAGGAGGCTGTTAAAGTTGAAGGTGAAATTGTTGTGGAAGGGGAAGAGGGGGAGGAGGGGGCTCCCCAGCGGAACTTCTGGAGCCGATACTTCCTGGTGGACCTGTTGGCGGTGGCCATGCCGGTAGTGCCGACAGTGGCCTGGCTGTGCCATGGGGCCCCCCGGGAGGTCATGCCTGTCTACCACATTGGCTCTCTGCTACGGGGTTGCTGCGCTGTGGCCCTTCACTCTCTGCGACGCAGGGGATGTGGTCGGGGTCATGAACCCACAAGCATGAATGGGGCGACCGATATCTGACAACTTTACTCTTTAGCCCCCTGACTCCCCTCACAGTAACCATGCAACCCCAACCTCTTACGAGCCACAGCCACGAAGGCAATTATACCGACTTTGATTTGGACTTAAACTCCTATTGCTTTTTATTCTCCACCCACCACGTCTGATTTGAGGATGAACTTGAGATTTACATTATCCGATTGTATTGCAGTTGACCTTTGTGAATTTTGTTTATTGGTTACAGCAGACAGGAATTAGGCTAATTGTATAGTTCAAGCCTGTTTCTGTTAGATTTGTAATCATGCCTTGCTATCAAAGAAAATCTAATGCAATAGTGATTTGATGGGGAATGCATGAGCCTGCTTAAATTGACTTGACACCGGTCTACAGTGTCTCCCGTAACTGTACATTGCATGTAACCCTGAGAAATGTTCAGCCTTTTGCCATTACCTCACTTTAAATAGACTTGCTACATTTGAACCTTGAAGACTTTGATGTATGCTCCATTAATCTTCTAGTGTTGTCTTTGAAATTGGGGTGAATATGGTTCATCTTGTTAAACATCAGCAACATTTTATTTTAGTTTCTGGAGCTAAGTGAATGAGGGATCTGAGTAGGAGTTCTAGTTGAATGTCTTTGAATTATATTTTTTTCTCAAGAAAATAGAGGATAGAAAAATACACGTTTGCACAACTACTGAGAGATGGAGAATCTATTACATTTCAGGGATCCAAAGTTTTTCTGGTTTCATTACTTTTTATTTATAGTCCAAGGATAAGATAAACATTCTGAATAAGACTAGCACTGTCACTATCCATGCAAATGCTGAATGCCAGTCATAAAAAATGCTAGCTAGGTATTTGTTAAGGCACATATACCATTTACTAAATTTCGCAATTTACGATATTAAGAATATGATCAATAGTTAGCCTAGATATTTGTTTCAAACATTGCACTTTTTTCCCCACCTTTGGGACTATACTGTACTACTTTAAGTTTGTAGTGGCTTTGCATGTCAAACATTAACCATGCCAGTCTTCTTTTGAGCCACATTGTGCCGCTAAAGCTACATTACCGACAATTATTCAAATTCAGTAGTCAATATCAATGAGAAAAAGCAATGATGGGATGTCTTTACTTGGGTTGATAAATTGCACAAAAAGCTATAGAATGCAAAGTGTAAATAGCTCTGGATGTATTTCCTCTTCCCTTTGAAAATAAACTGAAAGTTGCCTTTGCATAGCTTGCTGAACAAGTTCCTTCCTTTAGCACTTCACTAATCCTCTGAAAACAATATCATGCAACTTCAAAAATCTTATAGTACAATTATGGAATAATACTGTGAATGATATTTGGCCCAAAACAAAGGGTCTCTATTTTGCATTCCCTTGTGATTACTAATGGTGCTCAAATAAGCCCTCAGCACTTCTCAGAACACTATAAATAATTGGTATACAGTTGTCAGATACTGTTCAGCATTAAATCAATGATACAAGAAAAAATTGAGAAATCAGACCAAACAAGGTCAAGCCTACTGGGGGATAAAGGGTGATAATTTTATTGAAACATACCATAGAAAATTCACCCATTTTGTTGCTCGAGAGGACTACACCTGCCGGCATGCGAGTTCTGCACTACAATAATGACCGTCTTTAATTACACATGTAATATTTGGCCTTACCAACAGTATGTGCCACGCTTATCTGTCTACAGTGTTCAATTCAGAAAGTTGACATGTCTGGGAAAAAATATATGAACCAAATCATTAAATTTAAAATGAAAATTCCACCCCAAAACTATTTAGATATTTGTTAGTCCATTGTTGCTAGTCCCAAAATATTTTGAATGTCAGCAATCACACCAGCAGTATTTATGTATTTTGAAAGTTCTCTCTCAAAAACTTGATTGCTGACTTTGAAAACATTTTGGGTGGTTCTCATTTCAGTAAACTTCTGCAATCCAATTACATTAATCCAATCCATTTGGGGAGTCATTTATTCATAGTTTTTTGTCCTCGATTATCATGTCCACAGTAACACATTTTCTGAAAAGCAAGGCCACTCTGAGCCACAAGAATGAGATCAAATTGAATATTTGTATAATGATACTTTATCCAAAATTGTGTCAGTACCTACCCCTGATGGCAGGTATGACTTACAAATTTCACAACAAAAAATACCATAAAAACATACATAACAATAAAATGACATGACATCTGAAAGGTATGGCCTATGACTTGTTAGGGTGATCTACTACAAGATATATCAAGAATAAGGTATTTTAAGCAAGTGACACATTTGAATATAAATGGAAAGGAGAGTGAAGTGGTGAAGCTGTAGATGTGAGTCTTTTACAGGAGTCAAGTGCATTTATCTTCCTTTTGCCTTTTCATCCATGTTCCCGAGATAGGAGTCAACCTGTAGAAGGGGACAGGGATGCATTATGTGGTTAACAGAACAGACACGACCGAGGGGATTATGGGAGATGAGCACCAAAGCTTGTTAAACACACCAATGAGCACATAAGCTCATACAACTATAATGTACTCCAACAATGTAGTAGTGCAATTTGAACAGGCTATTTGTCTGCAGAATTGTCTCACCCTGAAAATCTGAGTGGAATTAAACATGTAGTAAGTGCACACAAACATCACTCCAGGCCCATCAGCTCCACGTCAAAGATGAGGGTAGAGTTGGGTGGGATGATACCAGGGTGCCCTTTGCTGCCATAGGCAAAGTCCGGCGTGCAGGTCAGAGTTGCCCTCTGGCCCACACTCATCTGTGGGGGAGGTGAAACAAAAAGAGGTCATAGTATTATTGTCGAGACATCGCTAATATAACCCTATAATGGCTTGTGTCCTTACAAATCACCCACAAGCCAATTTTTAGATTTTCTAAATGATTGAAACAAGTGGTGCAATCGTACAAGAAAATAATGGGGATATCTAATGCAAACACACCCAGGAGACCCTTCTTACCTGGCCAACCCCCTCCTCCCAGCCACGGATCACCTCCTGCTTGCCAATCTTGAACTTGAAAGGCTTGCCTCTGTCCCGGGAAGAGTCAAACTTGGTTCCATCAGTCAGTGAGCCTGCGATAGGATTGAGAGAAGATAAACGTTAGTTACACTTGCCGAGTTAAATAAAATTAAATAAATACAGCCGTGTTCCTAAATTACATTCTGTCCCCACCCAAATTGCTAGCTAGCATCCATGGATTAAAATATTTAATTACAGTCCACTGGAAAAACATTATCGGCTACTGGCTAACGAGCCAATTTATTTGCTAAAGATACATTAATCTTAATTAAATCCATTCTCACTGATTTGAGAAAACTGTCAATTAGCTAGCTAGCCAGTAGTAGTATGGCAACTAGCTACAAACGTTAGCTTAGCTAGGGTGTAACGTTACAACTACTTTAACCGTAGAACATGCTTTATTTAATTAGCTAAGCAAATCGTCGAACTAATTGTTAGTTATGAGAGATAATATCCGTTTGGCAGATTACACACATTATATAAATAACATTTACTTTGTTGCCGAAGCAAGTGGATAACTGACAATAGCTAGCTAAGCTATCAAGCTAGTGGCTAGCTTGCTGACTCACCGACATAATGCACAACGCATGTCTGTCCTTTTTTGGGAAATGTCTGTCCTAAAAGATGGAAGAAATTGAAAGAATTAGCTATGTATTGTGTTAACGACTTAATATTTTGAATTTAGCAACATCCTCTTGACTAATTTAATAATATTTACAGTTTTTTCCTTACCATCACCCGGGGTTATGGTCTCGATTTCTACTCCCATTTTACTCTCCGACGCACTACAATGCAAACGGAAACTGGAAGTCAAGCTCATTGAATTCAAGAGGGGAGGGGGGTGCAATATAAAATGGCCAATACCAGTTATATGATGAGAATTTGTGTATGCCTACTTGGTCATATTTGAGTCGCATATACATTGATGTAGTGTCATTTTTCAAGGGAGATGATGATAACATAAAAATAACAACTGGTTGACAATCAAACATTTCTAGAAAGATAATAATTAAAGTTGATGTCATTAACCACGTGTGCAATCTAGTTATGCGAGTCGTCATACCATTAAAAAAAAGAATAAGACAACCGTGATGCAAACATGACGTTTGTTATAAGTGCCAACAGATAACTTATACGTTCGACATCCTTTTGTGTCGGTAAAATGTATTATGAAAGAAAAAGGCGGTGTAAACGCCTTTATGCGCAAATATTGATATAATAACCATCATTTTGAAGTAAACTTGGAGTCACGCGATGATATCATAGATAGAACAGATATCCCACCGGATGTATTAGTGTGAAGCATCCGGTTGGCGTTTCTACTCACTACCAAATATGGTGATGAGATGAAGCTCTGTAGCCGGCAGTAATTGGCTCCTCACATAGATGGAGAAATATGGGATTTCTGCCGACATTTTCTCAATAATTAAACATTTGATCTCAATACCGTTTTCTGTTCCCAAAACTATAATCTGTTATGAACAGAGTGGACTAAGTTTTGTAGATTTTACACTTTGCCCAAGTAACAAAAAAAAAAGTTTTTTAGGGGTGCAAGGCGAATTGAGTTATTGCACGTGCACTTCATGGAGTAGGTGTTACACAACGGAAATATGCAAACATCTTGCTAGCTAGTGCTTGGCTCTGCATCCCTCCTTGCTTGTCCTGCCCACTATGACTCATTTGTTCCCATTAGAAACGGATAGGCTGTGGTCTATCTTGGGGTATTGTGGGGTATTAATATCTTGACTCATCCTGCCACCAGGTGGAAGGATATGTCATTGAGTGACTAGCATCGTCTCTCAAGTGAAATAGAACAGAAGATGTGTGCTCCGAAGATCAATACAGGTTACTTCTGACTTCGGTAGATCCAGTCTTCTGTTCTATTTCACTTGAGAGACTATGCTAGTCACTCAATTAAATATCCTCCCTCCTGGTGGCAGGATGAGTCAAGGTATTAATATCAGAGTAATTCCGTGCCACGGGTGTGATGTGCCCCATCCCCTATAAATACCTGGGCGCATAGCATCACTTCCTATTTTCTTCCCTTGGCTACGCAGGTGAGCGAGAATTGGATATAGAAGACGGGTTTTGGGCGAAGTGTGCTCCTCCCAGCAGTTCTCTGCAGTGTTCTGTCTTCTAAGCTTTTTCTTACAGGTTGACACCATGTTACGAATTAGGGTGAACCGGTTGGTCCAACTTGTTCACAGCGCAAATCTTGTCTGTGTCTTGTCTGTCCGCCGGTTTGCCTCCCGGCTATAATTGTGTTACCTGTTGGTTATTCGTTTCAGCTGGATGCTAGCCTCTTCTCTCAGGATATTGAGTCTGGGTACTGCACCTACCCAGGCTAGGGAAGCCTGTGTGTTTTCTAGCTCTAGCTAGATCTCCGGGTCACACCTTAAAGTCCAGGCTTTGCATCCCAGCTAGCATACTCTCTTACTGGCTCGAGCTGCAGCTGTTGCCGGAGTGAAATTCAGAGCATCTGTTCATAGGACCTATTCTCACACAGTCTGTTACTGTCTCAGTGTAATTGGCTCCTCACATCCATACCTTTTGGGGATTGTGAGTGGAATTTCCCAAAATATATTCTGATATCCATAGAAGATAATATTACTTAATTCACATATTGCCCTGAGAAGAGAACTACTTTATACTTACACCTGGTATAGTATTAAAGGAGTGTAATGCAGATTATCTGTTCTATAAGACATATCTGTATTTCTGACTTTTGTCTAGGCAGGGAGAAGATTATACATGCCATACTACTGTGATAAATGCACTGCTGGCTTTGCTTCAGTTGATGCCCATTCCAACTGTATGATGCGCCTAGGCTTAAATCATCCCCCTTCAGCTGCATGTATTGTGCTATTCTTGGCCCACGGCTATATGAAGCACGATTAGCTACGATGAAGGAGACAAATGCTAGAGGCTCCTGGAGCGGACTCAAGCGTTAACAACCCTCCTCGGCAGCGGGACCGCCCACCTTCGCAGCTCCACTCTCTCAGCCTGGCAGGCTCTGTTGAAGACTTAAGACAGGATCCTGATGCTATCTCCATCTTTGCTGGTAATGACATAGACCAAGAGAGACCTATGAGGCTGGTTCTGGGTCAGCGAACCATGGCTCAGAGAGGGCTAAGAGTGAAGCGCTCTCTTCATCAGCTGATCTGCAGGAGCTCATCTCTAGGATTCTGAAAGCTCTGGATATTAACCCAGACCCTAACAGAAGCCCAGGCAGGGTGTACATTCCTCATTGCCCCAAGTACTCCAATGAGCTGCATCAAACTTGGGCTAAGGCTAACTCAAGCCAGTGCAAGCCTTGGACATTCATGGCTTTGCCCGAGGAATTGGTACTGGACCAGTACCCAGTCATGGACCCCATTGTTGCGATTATGGTCCTCCCAGACAAGGAGATCATTGGTAAGTCTCCCCGCTGTCCTCATCGGGCTGCTGATCACAACTTAAAGGACAACTTCTGGCCATGGTGGCTCGCCTCATGAATACAACCACTCTGCTGCAGGCATACCTGCATGGTCTGACAGCTCGCCTGTCCACCGACGGTGACCCTGAGCTGACAGCTGAAATGACTCCGGTGTCCACACTCCTCTCCCTCTTAAATGTTGAGATGTCACGTGCTAATGGCAAAGCCCGGTATACGGTCATCTCTTCATGCAGACCGCTTTGGCTCTCACAGACAGATGTCAGCCTCCGTGAAGAGGGGCACCAAGTGTTACTTTTCGGCCTTTCCCTGGTACCAAGAGCATTCACAAAATGCATGGATGTCGCTATAGCACCCCTAACATCAAAGGGGATGATGGTACTAAATGACCTAGACCAGTGGTTCCCAAACTGTTTATAGTCCCGTACCCCTTCAAACATTCAACCTCCAGCTGCGTACCCCCCTCTAGCACCAGGGTCAGCGCAATCTCAAATGTTGTTTTTTGCCATCATTCTAAGCCTGCCACAAACACACACTATACGATACATTTATTAAACATAAGAATGAGTGTGAGTTTTTGTCACAACCCGGCTTGTGGGAAGTAAAGTCCATTAATAACATTATAATAATCATCTATAATTTTGCTCTTTATTTAGCCATCTTACATATAACACTTTATTTGCCAATGGAAAATTGTGAATAACTCACCACAGGTTAATGAGAAGGGTGTGCTTGAAAGGATGCACTTAACTCTGCAATGTTGGGTTGTATTGGAGAAAGTCTCAGTCTTAAATAATTTTCCACACACAGTCTGTGCCTGTATTTAGTTTTCATGCTAGTGAGGGCCGAGAATCCACTCTCACATAGGTACATGGTTGCAAAGGGCATCCGTGTCTTAACAGCATGACTTGCCAAGGCAGGATACTTTGAGTGCAGCCCAATCCAGAAATCTGGCAGTGGCTTCTGATTAAATTAAATTTTCACAGAACCGCTTGTTGCAATTTCGATGAGGGTCTCTTGTTCAGATATTGGTAAGTCGACTGGAGGCAGGGCATGAAAGGGATAATGAATCCAGTTGTTTGTGTCATACATTTCGGGAAAGTACCTGCGTAATTGCGCACCCAACTCACTCAGGTGCTTCGTGATATCACATTTGACATTGTCCGTAAGCTTGAGTTAATTTGCAGACATAAACCATACAATGATGGAAAAGAGTGTTTCCCTTGTTAATGCAGACAGAGAAGAGCTCCAACTTCTTAATCATAGCCTCAATTTTGTCCTGCACATTGAATATATTTGTGAAGAGTCCCTGTAGTAATCCTAGATTCAGACCATTCAGGTGAGAAAAAACATCACCCAGATAGGCCAGTCATGTGAGAAACTCGTCATCATACAAGCGGTCAGACAAGTGGAAATTATGGTCAGTAAAGAAAACTTTAAGCTTGTCTCTCAATTTAAAAAAGACTGGTCAATACTTTGCCCCTTGATAACCAGCGAGCTTCTGTATGTTGTAAAAGCATTGCATGGTCGCTGCCCATATCACTGCATAGCGAAGAATACACGAGAGTTCAGGGGCCTTGCTTTAACAAAGTTAACCATTTTCACTGTAGTGTCCAAACGTCTTTCAAGCTGCCAGGCATTCCTTTGGCAACAAGAGGCTCTTGGTGGATGCTGCAGTGTACTGAAGTGGCGTTGGGAGCAACTGCTTGCATGCTTGTTACCACTCCACTATGTCTCCCTGTCATGGCTTTTGTGCCATCAGTGCAGATACCAACACATCTTGACTACCAAAGTCCATTTGATGTCACAAAGCTGTCCTGTTGTCCTGGTTTCCAGTGGTTTGCAGAAGAGGATGTCTTCCTTAATTAACCCCCTATAAACATAACGGATATACAGTTAAAGTCGGAAGTTTACATACACTCAGGTTGGAGTCATTAAAACTTGTTTTTCAACCACTCCACACATTTCTTGTTAACAAACTATAGTTTTGGCAAGTCGGTTAGGACAGCTACTTTGCGCATGACACAAGTCATTTGTCCAACAATCGTTGTCTACAGATTATTTCACTGTATCACAATTCCAGTGGGTCAGACGTTTACATACACTAAGTTGACTGTGCCTTTAAACTGCTTGGAAAATTCCAGAAAATTATGTAATGACTTTAGAAGCTTCTGTTTGGCTAATTGACACAATTTGAGTCAAGTGGAGGTGTACCTGTGGATGTATTTCAAGGCCTACCTTCAAACTCAGTGCCTCTGTGCTTGACATCATGGGGAAATCAAAATAAATCAGCCAAGACCTCAGAAAAAAAATTGTAGACCCCCACAAGTCTGGTTCATCATTGGGAGCAATTTCCGAATGCCTGAAGGTACCATGTTCATCTGTACAAACAATAGTACGCAAGTATAAACACCATGGGACCACGCAGCCATCATACCGCTCAGGAAGGAGACGCGTTCTGTCTCCTAGATATGAACGTACTTTGGTGCGAAACATGCAAATCAATCCCAGAACAACAGCAAAGGACCTTGTGAAGATGCTGGAGGAAACGGGTACAAAATAATCTATATCCACAGTAAAACGAGTCCTATATCGACTTAACATGAAAGGAAGCTCAGCAAGGAAGACGCCACTGCTCCAAAACCGCCATAAAAAAGCCAGATTACAGTTTGCAACTGCACATGGGGACAAAGATCGGACTTTTTGGAGAAATGTCCTCTGGTCTGATGAAACAAAGATAGAACTGTTTGGCCATAATGACCATTGTTATGTTTGGAGGGAAAAGGGGGAGGCTTGCAAGCTGAAGAACACCAATCCCAAACTCGGAAGCACGGTGCTGGCAGCATCATGTTGTGGGGGTGCTTTGCTGCAGGAGGTGCACTTCACAAAATAGATGGCATCATGAGGTAGGAAAAGTATGTGGATATATTGAAGGAACATCTCAAGACATCAGTCAGGAAGTTAAAACTTGGTCGCAAATGGGTCTTCCAAATGGACAATAACCCCAAGCATACTTCCAAAGAGGTGGCAAAATGACTTAAGGACAACAAAGTCAAGGTATTGGAGTGGCCATCACAAAGCCCTGACCTCAATCCGTAGAAAATGTGTGGGCAGAACTGAAAAAGTGTGTGCGAGCAAGGAGGCCTATAAATAAAAATAAATAAATATATGCCATTTAGCAGACGCTTTTATCCAAAGCGACTTACAGTCATGTGTGCATACATTCTACGTATGGGTGGTCCCGGGGATCGAACCCACTACCCTGGCGTTACAAGCGCCATGCTCTACCAACTGAGCTACATTCCCACCCTATAAACCTGACTCAGTTACACCAGCTCTGTCAGGAGGAATGGGCCAAAATTCATCCAACTTATTGTGGGAAGCTTGTGGAAGGCTGCCCGAAAAGTTTGAACCAAGTTAAACAATTTAAAGGCAATGCTACCAAATACTAATTGAGTGTATGTAAACTTCTGACCCACTGGGTATGTGATGAAAGAAATAAAACCTGAAATAAATCATTCTCTCTACTTTTATTCTGACATTTCACATTCTTAAAATAAAGTGGTGATCCTAACTGACCTAAGACAGGTCATTTTTACTAGGATTAAATGTCAGGAATTGTGAAAAACTGAGTTTAGATGTATTTGGCTTAGGTGTATGTACACTTCTGACTTCAACTGTATACCAGGAGCTGTGCCAGGCCCGCCACGTCCGATGACTCATCCAGCTGTAGCACATAGAATTCAATGGCTTGTATGTGAAGCAGTAATTGTTTCAAAACATCTCCTGCCTTGTCACTGATGCGTAGGGAAATAGTGTTGTTTGATGAAGACATTGTCTGTGTAGTTTTTTTGGCCTTTTCCCCCAGCATTGTCCCAGCCATATCTGCTGCAGCAGGAAGAATGAAGTCCTCCACAATTGTATGGGGCTTGCCTGTCCTAGCTACTCGGTAGCTCACCTTATAAGACGCTTCTAGCCCCTTCTTATTAATGGTATCTGTTGCTATTATACATGTCTTACTACTCGAAAGTAGTCTTAATTCTCACTCAAAAAACTCATGAGGCTTATTTTTCAAATTGGCATGTTTTGTTTCTAAATGTCTGCGCAACAGTGAAGGTTTCATTGAGTTGTGAGATAGTACTTCTGTACATATAACACACTGTGGCTGAAGAAAGGCACTACTCCCAATATAAGTGAACCCCAAATCAATGTAGTTCTCCTCATATTTGCATCTCTTCGATGGTTCAACATCCCTGTCTGTTGGGAATACCTGACCTGGACGTTTGGCTAACCTGTTCTCAGTCAGGAGAACAGGCAGCAGCAGACATGACATATCTCCTGAAGCATATCTCAGCGCTAGGCCTCAGGTTGAACATACAAAAAATACACCTGGTCCCCACACAAACTGTGACGTTCGTGGGCATATGGATCGACTTGTCTCTTATGAGGGCTCACCTCACCAAAAAGCGAGTTCAGAAAATTGTAGCTCACCTCAATCCTTTTGTCCAGAAGGTGAATGTTCTTCAGTGTCAGAGACTGCTGGGTCTCCTCTTCGCAGCCTCCCTTTTGACCCAATTTGGCCTTCTACACTTGAGACCCATGCAGAGGTGGTTCAATGCTCAAGGTTTAAATCCCAAGGATAACAGCTATGACTGTGTCTAAGGAATGCATGCGAGCCCTGGCAAGACGGCGATCCCTGAAATTCCTTTTCAGGTAGTATACGCCTGATTCCATCGGAGGAAACAGGTTCAAACAGACGCCTCATTGACAGGCTGGGGAGAAGTATTGAAGGGGAGGGCGGCCAGCGGGACATGGAGCTCCAGCTGGTCCAAACAACATGCTGGAGTTGAGAGCAGTCCAACGAGCTCTGCTCAACTTTTTCTCACAACTGCGAAACGTGATAGAAAAATTACATATTTACCTTATTTGTTTGATATTAATAGTTAGTAATTAATACTTAACAAATAGGAGGATAGTTCTGTCCTGTTAGTGTCTGTGTTTTTATGATCTCCACTCTATTTCCCTGCAACTAATCCGGGCGTATGATCACAGGAGATAGCTTGAGCTGACAAATGAGTTAAAGACTGCATTACATAGACAAGATGTGGTGGGTGTAACCGCGATAGAGATAGCCAGGAGGAGTTTAGAACAATCCCTCATTGTCTCAAAATCATTCTTGCATCTGGGAAACTAAGCCAGGGTGGGGTTAAGACAACAACACATGTGCAGATAATGACAGGATGAGCCCAGTGGCTTATTATGCTCCTTGGTTTGAATAAGGAGGGTTGAACCAACAATGACTGAGCATTGCCAGTGTCAGCTATATATAGGACTCTGTATTTGTGTAATGGTTAGGTTACTCAGTCCAAAACTCAAGGGGGGGGGGTCAACCAGCCTCATTATTGCAATAATAAATCGATATTAAATAAAGATGATTGTTTGAAGAAATGACCAAATCTCTCTCAGTATTGAATTTCCACGACAGACAAACATGTGCTGGTACAGACAGACAGCGCCACAGTGGTAAGTGTACATAAACCACCAAGGGGGTCTGGGTTCCATCCGCCTCCACCGCCTCCACCAGATGGCACATAACCTTCTACTGTGGTCACATAAGAATGTGGCCTAACTAAGAGCTGTACACCTCCCAAGGATTCTGAACACTGCAGCGGCAATGCTATCCAGGGAAGGGCCTCGGGAAAGTGAGTGAGACTACACCCTGGTCTGGTGGCCATCGCCTCTACCAAAAGGGTTGGCGAGCTCCATGCTTTTTCTGTTAGTGATGAATGTTATTGTGGTCATGTTGTGTTGCTACCATGCTGTGTTTTCATGTGTTGCTGCCATGCTATGTTGTTGTCTTAGGTCTGTCTTTACAAGTGTTGTGGTGTCTCTCTTGTCATGATGTGTGTTTTATCCTATATTTTAATTTTCAATTTTTAATCCCCTATCCTGGCAGGACGCCTTTTGCCTTTTGGTAGGCTATCATTGTAAATAAGAATGTGATCTTAACTGATTTTCCTAGTTAAATAAAGGTTAAATAAAAATATTGTCTTGGCCCGGGAAAAGCAAGCGTTACTCTGTGGCCTAATTCAGCCTTCCTACCAAAGGTCCTGCCCTCAGGTCACATGAACAGGGAAATGGGCTAACAGCCTTATCCATCTCCATGCCCACTGGGGCTCATCATGTTGATGTATGCGCTCCGTGTCCTGTGATATCCCTAAATGAGTACGTGGAGAGGCGATCTGTTGCTCTGATCAGCTGTTTGTTTGCTTTGGAGAAAACAACGGTTGTCACATTGTATTGTAGACACCAGTCTGCAAGCATATAGCCTAGCTGCCCACCCAGCCCCATCCTTTACAGTAGCGTACTCCAACGGTGGGAATTGCCACCTCCTGGGCACTGCTCAAGGGAGTCCCCCTCTCTGACAGATCTATGGCTGCCAGCTGGGCGTCCCCCAGTCCTTTGCAAGGTTTTACTGGGTGAATGTTGCTAACCCTTACAGTGTGAGCTCAGCTGTGCTTGGTGCTACCCTTACCTCCCAACAGAAACCTGTGGTTGGTCCGGGTACTGCCTCGAGCACCTATGGTGATGTGTTGCTCTAGGCTTTGCCCTACGGAAACCGACTTACTCTGGTATTGTCATCCCATTGAGTGACTAGCATAGTCCCTCAAGCAAAATAGAATGAAGGTTACTCACTCACTGTTAGAGGAAATTGTAGTTAAGATGATTAATTATGTATACATTATTGATTAGAACCATTTATTCTAATACTATTATGTTATGGTATGAATTAGAAATGAGTGCGAATTGGTTTTGGCAATAAAACATAAAGGAATTTAGAATTCCTCTATCAATTTGGTCCTTTGAGGAGCCGGATCTAAATATCTTTACCTGTTATCTGAAGGTAATACGCTGAAAATCGTGCACGGACGAGTTTTTGACTCGTTTTACTAAAGACCCGACCCCTGAATTGAGGTTAAAATTGAAACAGGCCTGCGTATTATCACAGAGGACAGAGAGGGTGACTAGATTCAAACGAACAATGCTTATCCCAGTCGGCAGCAGGTAAAGTAGCCTTTATTCTCGAATTTGGGAGGGATTATTTAGGATATTTATTGATTAAAATGTTATGAAGGAGTTGAATTTGATCAATAATAGGTGCTTGAATATTCCGAACAAATAAAATGGGTTTCTACCGGGGGTATTAACCAGGATATCGATAAAAAGGAAGCAGGTCCGAAATTGACCTGAGGTAAGGTGCACTACCATCAAATAAACTAGAGCTTAATAAAGCCTGGTTTTGCAAGCCAAGGATTATTAAGGAGTGATATAGTACGCATTGGAGAATTAGGACGCTTGTTCCGTACAAATAGGATGGCCAATAATTCAATAAACATACCTAAATAAAGTTTTTACCTAATAGTCTATCTGTATATGGGAAGCTGACTGCGGAAAGTAGCAGATAGATATGTTAAAACAGGTGAGGATAAATTAGGCTTGGTGAGAAGGCAGGGTAATTCTAGGCGAACAGAATAAATGAACCTGTACAATGCTGAAAGAAATTAATATCAATGATAAGTGATTAGTCTAGATTAGTGAGGTTCGAGACATTAACGATTGAAAGTCCCAAAAGGAATATCCTGTGGGTGAAATGTAATGTCCGATCAAAAGTCTTCTATAGACGTGGTTCACAGGAGAGGTCAACTTAGTCTAGAGTAGTGAGATTTGAGACATTTTACGTTGAAAGTCCCAAAAGGAATATCCTATGGGTGAAATGTTATGTCCGATCAAAAGTCTTCTATGGACGCGGTTCACAGGATGGAAAATACATACGGATTATTTTTAAAGGAACACACACATAGGTAGACAGAATAGTAACTAGAAGTAACTAAGTGATGGTAAATTACAAATTTATAGAACTGCACGCACATATAATTTAAAATGATATAGAAAGGCATAGATAAGTGTTTAAAGACATTGCTACTAGTAACGGTAAGGATTAAGAATGGGGAGAAATGCCTCGAAAGAAGCCCCAGAACTAACGGGAGACGAGTGTTACATGGCACAGAAAGACAAGAGAAACATCGATTTCTGTCTAAGATGGAAAAAAATAAAAATAAAAATACGATTTTGATGGCCGTCTAAATGTAGAAAAGCTAGAATCCCTTATAAAACAGATACATAAGGAATGTGGTAATAATGTGAAAAGCAGAATAAACAGGGGTTATACACAGCCGGAGTTTGGCTTTCGGAAGCAAAAAAGAGAAAGAGACGCGCAGAAAACGAGAATTCTAACTGAGGGAAAACGTTGGGTGTTAAATTGGGGCTATTTTCTGTTGTCTAGATGTCGGAGTAACAAATACAGATAACTGTAAAAATGGGTATATTTGCGGAGAGTCTCGGTCAAATTCAGAGCGCTGGTAATATAGTGGCGAGCGCAACAGTCTCACCAACGGTAATCCACGATTCGGTTCCCGGCCAAGGCGTTTAACTAAAATTGATTTTAGATCGTAACTGACCTATTTGCATGTTTTGCCTGAAAAATACGGTCGCCAGTGTTTGAACAAAAAGTAACGTATTCTAAAAACGATCTGCTTTCCGTCCTCATTGCGGGGAACAAATACAATGTCTTATCTTAAAGGGACAGTGCACGATAATCACAGTGGTTTGAGTGTATGATAGTGGAAAAAGTATTGTGGGACGACAATTCGAAGATAGAAAAATAAATTACATGATACCTCAAGAGATTTAAAACAAACGATGTGAAGGGATCATCGGAATTATTGGGTGTTGTTGTAGGAGTGAAAGTTTGGGTTAAGGGGATTTCCCTGTTCCCAGAGACAAGGCATTTTAAAGGCGTACACTCACTAATGCTGGTCTGAGTTTGTAATTAGACAAGTGAATAACGTATTGGGAATAGAGTTGTAATTAAGATACTAAGTCAAAGACGAGACAGGTATTTAGAGCAAAATGGATTCTAAATGATAACAAAGAGACAATTATGATTTATGCCCATCGAAAAGCTTTTATAAAATTGGCGAATTTAGAGATGTTGGTTGGGGTGGTAAATTATAATTCAGGATTTGAACAGATGTGATAAATTAGGTTTGGTTAATCGAACAAGAATTATTTACAATTCATTTGAAGTCGCTACGAATTGGCAGGTTGAGCGCTTGATGATGACGTCACTAGCGAGACACTTTTGTCACCAGGGACTGGGGATAACGGAGCAAATCGTATGGCTATTAGTGTGTGTATCTAGGTTTCGAGTATCTTTCCAGAAGTGATATAAAAGTGTTTTGTTTATTTGTTTACTGGTTATGGTCAATTTTAGGGGTTGATTAAACTGGAACAGTGTGTTCTGGCGGTTTTAGATAGAACTCTTTGTTCCGGGACGGAGGGGAGTTACCCAAAATAAGTAAATTAAAGGAGCCATGAGAGAATGCGAATGCATATTTATTAAATATCGGGGATTAAATTACGGATTCCTTACACTATGAAATGTACGACATTTGCGGCAGAGAGAAAAAGTAATGCATTGGATAATAATGTTATCGGGTTAATTGTATCTAAAGGTAGCATGGTAATTTAAGTAAACATATCCGTAGACGATTTTTAAAACTTATGATTAATGATTTGAGTCAAAGGGGAATTATCATTAGGTTTTAGTTATAGTTCATTTATTGAGTTTCTGATTCGAGGTAGCATTAGTGAATGGGAGTTAGGTGTGTGGTGTCTCACTTTTAGAGGCCTCCTGGGATTATAACTTTGGGGAGAGTGGGGAGAGAGCAGCTTTAAACGACCAAATTGAAAAAGGTCTGCAAATTATATATATATAAAACAACTGTTAGAACAATTTGTTTTAGTGCAAGGAGATTTTAAAGAGGCACGCTCACATATGGAACCTTATGAGATGTTTTTTTTATGGGTTTGAATTATACAGGTGACTATTTCTATTGTAAGGATAAAGGGATCTTTATGTCTAATATGGTATGGCCTTTTGACCTTGTCATGACTGGCTTCTGAGGTCTGATCAGCCTCAGGGGAGAGTCATTTGTATAATGAATGGGGTCATATTGAGTTACTAGTGTTAAGGTAAATTCATTAGAAATGAAGCAGTTTTGGTTGAGGGCTTAGAATTACTGTTTGAACTGCAAATGAGAAAGTGGTTCAGGATTCTGTCTTGTAATTAGCTGTGAAGTTTTTTTGAATGGGCTATTAGGGATTTGGTATTGTAACAGAGAGAAAGTCATATTTATCATTGAGAATAAATAGGGTAAGATTACATGATAACCAACTTGGGACAGTTCTGGGATTGGAGAAGAGGATATCCTTATAGCATTAGGGGATCCCACAAAGGTGGATAGGTTTTCCATGATATGGGGGAAACCTGGGAGCACTGTTGAATTTTGTAAAGGTGATGAAATCCTACTAACCATCAAAACTATTACGCTCTCTGATGCAGGCACTTACACCCCCGGACTACAAAGGACCGGGACAGACACGATGAGTGTGTTTTCTATTAAGGTGCTGCCAAAACCAGAGGTCCCAGACGAACCAGGGCCAGACACACTCCTCTACCACCCCTGGACCGAACCTGCCACCACTGTGTTAAAAATCCCATTCAGGTAATTAATGTTAGACTATTCATCTATTGATCAATTAGGCACGGAGACTGGTTTTGATGGTAGGGACAATTTGTGGCTGTATTATACAGAATAGACTTGCTTAGGATATGCTTCTTGCTAGTCAGGGGGGGCATCTGCAAGATGTTCGGTGAACAACGTTGCACGTTTATTCCTAATAACACCAGTCCTGATGGTAGTATATCTAAGGCCCTTAGTGGGCTTGATGCACTATCTGCTGAGATGAGGACCATGGCGGGGGTGGAGGAGTCTGTTCTCTGTTCTCTGTTCTCTGGATAACATTGGGGTTCCACGAGGTGTGCCGGATGAGTTCAAGGCAAGAAATCAGATATTAGCAGGATTGGAGTCAAACATTTTCTGATGGTCTACTCTCAAATAAGAATGTAGACTGGATTAATTATAGTTACCAGAAGTGTTATTAAAGGTTTTGTAGAACAGACTGAAGCAACCAGCTGGAAGACCTGACAGAATATAATTGCATTAGATAAAAGGGGGAAGTGGGCGTGGTAATCAGGACCATGTCTTACATCCCGGGTAGCACAGCTCCGGACGAATCAGTGCCCGAAGCCTCAGCTGGTTTGACCACCCTGGCTCACGGGTTGGCAGAAAACTCTGGGGTGGATACTTCTCTGAACTAAATTGGGTTGACAGTATTTATGGAAAAATGTGGTGTTATGGGCTGTAGCCACCTGCATGACTGTTTTAATTTTATGCGGCTGTTGTCTAATTCCCTGTGTGCGAGGCCTTGTTTCCAGGACTCTGGAGAGATCGATGACACTCCAGATGGTGCGTTATGGGCCGATTCCAGGTTCTGCTGAAGGCATGTCTACAGAAGAAGTGGACGAATCTGGATCTGTCATTTGTGGGGAATTTATGTTTGATGGGGCTAGTATAGAGATGAAGGGGAATTAGATTGTAATTTGTTTCCATGATTAAACTGTTTTTTAATGAAGGTCGTGACGAAAATCCAGAAGGAAGAGTTATGATTCTGATGTAGGTTTAAAAACAGTTGGAGTTAAGGTTAGATTTGATTAATGATATTTGGAGAGTTGGATAAACATTTATAATAATGTTAATTTGTTGATTATGTGTGTGTCTATTCATATGATAATCGGATAAACCTCTATAAAAAGGTTAGTTAAATTCGTTTATACTTATATTTTTTATGATTAAATAAAACTAGATGTAGATTTGAATGTATAATATTTGATCAAAGGGAGGATTGTTAGAGGAAATTGTAGTTAAGATGATTAATTATGTATACATTATTGATTAGAACCATTTATTCTAATACTATTATGTTATGGTATGAATAGTAAAAGTTATTGGTTAAGCTGTTACTGAAAATGTAAGCAGAATGAATTAATTGTCTGTGTCTCTTGGGAAGTCAAAAGGGGAGGGATGCTATGGCTTTTCAGACAGATAAGAAATGTCTGGGAAAGGTTCCATTCCTAAAACAATGGGTTCTTGTGAGAATCGGAGAGAGGGCGGGAAACTGATGATGTCATGTTCAGTTTATAACCTGTGGAAATGTGTGTAAGCATTTAGTACTCTCTGGAACTAAACGCTCTTACCTGGCTTTTAAGACTGGTCTCAATCTACTTCATGCATAATTAAGGAACTTACAATTCATTAATGAATTAGAAATGAGTGCGAATTGGTTTTGGCAATAAAACATAAAGGAATTTAGAATTCCTCTATCACTCACTTAACCACAGTTCTATGAGCTATGGACTATGCTAGTCTAGCTGTTGGATCTGTTGTAGCCTTGGGAAGAGTCTTGAGGAAGTGTAGCTACGCGCCCAGGTATTTATAGGGGATGGGGCGCATCACACCCGTGGCATGGAATTACTCTGATATTAATATCTTGACTCATCCAGCCGCAATGATAACTAGCATAGTCCCTAGCTCATAGCACTGTGGTTACGTGAGTAACCTTTGTTCTTCATCGACACAATTAACCAAAACAAGGCCGCTTCTAGTCACCTTGATTAAATCCACCTTTCCCACTGATCTTTTCACAGCCCTCAATATGACCAAAATCTCCAAAATGAAGCTCCCTGTCCTAGAAACGCAGTCCAACAAGAAATTCATTATTGGACCGATCCTTGTCTTCTACTACTTTTGCTTGTTTCGTTCCATTCCTTGATTTCACAATTTTCCATTAATTGTCCCTGTTTATTAACCTGTTTAGATTTAAGCCAAAAAAATTGCCAAAGGAGACCAACCATGCAGTTTATAAGGCTACAGTTTAAATAAGTTATGATTAACTTCACAGAGTGGTGAAAGTGTACTGTGATCTTGATGTGCCTTTCCAATAAATATTGAGGATCTCATACTGGTGACATGATGATTGATGCTGGACTGCCGTTAGACAAACAAATATTCTCGCTCTTATCCATAATAATCTCCTATAGACCAGCCTAGATGCAGAGCCTACCCCCCACTGTATCTGTCATCTTTTGGCGAGAGTGCAAGTTCCAAGTCCAGAGTAAACACATTTTTTATTTAACCCTACAGTTTTTGTGACAAAACTATCAGTAGAGTTAAATGCGATGGAAACATACTAAACTTTTGATTTTTATTCGGTACATGAAAACATTTTTTGTGTATTGCGTCATCATGCACTGATTTTAAAGTTAAAAGTGATTTTAATTTAGGAAATCTGTTCCCAAGTATTTCCACACAAATATAGGCATATGTGATTATATCCCAATGTAATCAAGGTTTGAAATGATTTAGTTTTTGTCTAATACTATATCTGTTAAGGATTCTTATGGTCAATTTGCAGTGTACAAATTATTTATGAATATGTTCCGACCCCCCGACCATCCGCACAAGTAAAAATAGTCTCATGGCTGAATGTAATTGGGGACTGCTGGTGTAGAAGATCCCCGCCCGTGACATAGGCACAATTGTTTATATATAATTTTTTTAGACAAATGTAATTTTACATTTTCCGTCAGACTAGTTAGACATCCTATGATCAGATTTGCATGAGCAGTGATTAGAATTCAGAAATAATTCCATAGAAGGTGATCTGATTTGGGCTTAGATACTTGTGAATGGGAATTAAAATCAGGCCTGAACTCCAGTGGATATTGTGATTGGTTATTTAACTTTTTGGAGCCTCTGAGGTTGTGACTTTTTAAAATACAACTGGACTTAGTTGGCTGTAACTCACCACATGACATCAGACTGGACTCATGTGTTTGGTGTCTTGACTGATGAATGTGTGATCCTATCTTCTCTTCTATATCAGTTGAATCTATGGCTTCAACACTGAATAGAGGGAAAACAAGAAAACAGTTAGTGGCCTAGGGCTACACATATTCATATTCATCATCATGCACATACAAACATCACTAAACTCAGGGATGTGTAAGGGAAGTTGTAATGCAGTATGTTGAATTTAGAGAGGAAGCTATTGTCATAGTAGGAGCACCAAGGCAGCCTATTAGAAGGAGTGTGAATGACTCACTCTATTCCTAGCTCTCTCTGGAGCTGGAGGAGTCGATCCTCGTTGATGGGGTACAGGTGGAAGAAGACCAGCCCTACCAGCAGTAGGGTGATGGGCACAGGGGCAAACAGCACAATAAGAGCAGTCACCACGTCCTCACTATGGCTACAAGCACCTGCACGATACCCCACAAAACTGCAGTGCAAACAAGCATACATACAAACACACATTATACACACGCATAACATAAATACATATATTGAAATAATAGGGTGAAAGAAACATATACAATGTATTCGGAAAGTATTCAGACCCCTTGACTTTTTCCACATTTTGCTACTTTACAGCCTTATTCTAAAATGGATTAAATTGCCCCCCCCCCATAAATCTACACACAATAACCCATGATGACAAAGCAAAAACTGTTTAAAAAAACAACGGAATATCACAAAAAAATGAAATATCACATTTACGTAAGTATACAGACTCTTTACTCAGTACTTTGTTGAAGCACCTTTGGGAGCGATTCCAGCCTTGAGTCTTCTTGGGTATGACACTACAAGCTTGGCACACCTGTATTTGGGGAGTTTCTCCCATTCTCTGCAGATCCTCTCAAGCTCTGTCAGGTTGGATGGAGAGTGTCACTGCACAGCTATTTTCAGATGTTAGATCGGGTTCAAGTCCGGGCCCTGGCTGGGCCATTCAAGGACATTCAGCGACTTGTCCAGAAGCCACTCCTGCGTTGTCTTGGCTGTGCTCTTAGGGTCGTTGTCCTATTGGAAGCTGAACCTTCGCCCCACTCTGAGGTCCTGAGCGCTCTGGAGCAGGTTTTCGTCAAAGATCTCTCTGCAGTTAGCGCCATTCATCTTTCTCTCGATCTTGACTAGTCTCCCAGTCCCTGTCACCGAAAAACATCCCCACAGCATGATGCTGCCACCACCATGTTTCCCCGTTGGGATGGTGCCAGGTTTCCTCCAGACGTGACACTTGGTATTCAGGCCAAAGTGTTCATTCTTGGTTTCATCAGTCCAGATAATCTTGTTTCTCATGTTCTGAGAGTCCTTTAGGAGCCTTTTGGCAAACTCCAAGCGGGCTGTCATGTACCTTTTATTGAGGAGTGGCTTCCGTCTGGCCACTCTACCATAAAGGTCTGATTGGTGGTGTGCTGCAGAGATGGTTGTCCTTCTGGAAGATTCTCCCATCTCCACAGAGGAACTCTGGAGGTCTGTAAAAGTGACCATCAGGTTCTTGGTCACCTCCCCGACAAAGGCCCTTCTTCCTCGATTGCTCAGTTTGGCCGGGCGGCCAGATCTAGGAAGAATCTTGGTGGTTCTAAACTTCTTCCCTTTAAGAATGATGGCAGCCACTGTGATCTTGGGGACCTTCAATGCTGCAGAAATGTTTTGGTACCCTTCCTCAGATCTGTGCCTCGACACAATCCTGTTTCGGAGCTCTACAGACAATTCCTTCGACCTCATGGCTTGGTTTTTGCTCTGACATGCACTGTCAACTGTGGGACCTTATATAGACAGGTGTCTGCCTTTCCAAATCATGTCCAATCAATTGAATTGACCAAATTTGGACTCCAAATCTAGTTGTAGAAACATCTCAAAGATGATCAGAGGAAACAGAATGCACCTGAGCTCAATTTCAAGTCTTATAGAGAAGGGTTGGAATACTTAGGTAAATAAGGTATTTCTGTTTTTAATTTTAATAAATGTGCTACAATTTCTAAAAACATGTTTTCACTTTGTCATTATGTGGTATTGTGTGTAAATGGATTAAATATAAAAATTAATTTTAGAATTAGGTTGTAACGTAACAAAATGTGGAAAAGGGAAGGTGTCTGAATACTTTCCGAGTGCACTGTAATAATGAAATGACATTTTACATAATGAGGGGGAGAAAAAGGGAGAGGCAGAGCAGGAGTAGGTGGATAAATGACTCACTGTAATGTCATGGTTGAGATTCTAACAGACAGACCTCCCCCCAGCTTACTGCAGAAGGCATAGCAGGAGAAAAACAGGGGCTCCAGGTCCTTGCAGCAGGGGTTTCTCAAGGCAAAGTAATCTACCACATCCGGGAGCATGGACCTACATGAATAATAAGAGACTGGCTCGCAAATCAGACCACACGCAGATATTGCACCAAACACTGTCTGGGTGAATCGATTGAAGTGTAAAACAGTTTATATTAGTCAACTGGCCAAGTGTCAAATCAGCATATCAGAATATTCAACTCTTGACAGGCTGTCATGGGGAGTTATGAATGAAGTATGCCCCTAGTCACACATGTCAGCATTGTGTGTGTGTTTAGAGTCATTCAAAGTGACAGAGGCAGAGACAGAACTGGAGCAGAGTGCAGTTCAAAATGGAGACATGGCCCTGAGCCAAAGTCTTGGCCTTCTAACTGCAGTGTGCTGACTCACCAAGGCAGCAGGAACATGGTTGCCAAGCTGAATCCTAACATCACACACATGGCCACAAAGACAGGCAGGTTATTGGGTACACAAGCTATGATTGTTACAGCTGGGATGAAGAGCTATAAATAAATACAAAAACATTGTAAGTCTCAAATAGTAAGTTTTTCTGCATAAACATTGTCATAAAGGGAGAAACAATGTTATGCTCACAGATAGGCCGATGAAGAGTGTGGTCTTTTTCCCAACTTGTACCAGGATTGCCTGCCACAGTGGAGCAGCTATAATGGTTGTTATCTGTTAGGACGAAGAAACAAACAATATCAAACAACAAGAGGATGTCTTGTGGCTGTAGTTTTCCCTTAAATAAGGAAATGACAGAGGTTAGCTTCCAGCTACACATAAATATATCACATCATAAAGAGTATGATATTCCAGATTAGATAACAATTGTGTTCTGTTACCTGTGTATTGGGCCAATTTGCAGTCAAGAGGGTGTGGGTGTGTGATATGACTATGTGTGAGGTCGACGGAACTGAACAGAACAGTCTTACCAGCAGAGCCAGGAGAAGGTGTTGGAACTGGGCCCCAAGCCCAGCTACTTGGGTACATAACAGTGCAAAATTCCCCAAAGACATCTAAAAGGGACAAATGTGCATTAGCTGATTCAAGATGTATTAGTGGTGATCAAGTGTATTAGATTTATTTAGATGCAGCCCAGGCTAGGATTTACCTGTAAGGCAAGTGCAGCAAAGAGGAGGCCAAGGACCAGTCGTTGGTAAGGAATGTGGCACACTAACATCTTTCGAGTGGTGAGATAGGACAGACGCACTCTGGCCAGACTATAGAGGGGAGCTGGAGACAAAATCAGAGAGAGGTATTGGTGTTGTAGAAAAAATACATTCAAAAGACTTACCAAAATTTTTGTTCCAAGCCCATCCTTTAGCCCACTTCCAGAACTAAACTCTTGAACACATTCTACTGAACCTTGACCTCTCCTGTGCTCTACTCTGGCAGTTCGAAACTGACCCCTCTCTAACCCTAATTCTAGTGTTCTGACCCTTGACTCACCCTGCTGCTCCTTCACCCCCAGGAAGAGGACCAGGCAGCAGAGGAAGAACAGCCCGCCTATGACCAGCGCGGAGGTCAGGAAAGCCTTACACTAGGGAAAGAAACCTCACAGGTAAGCAAAACTACACAAGCACAAATGATTCACATGTATGCCTTGTGCACAAAAAACACCTAGGCCTATGGGTAAACAAACAAGACAAATGCACATACTTGAAATGCAAAAACACACATGGATGCAAGTACATGCACGCACACACACACACATGCACACACATGCACACAAATGCACACACACACACTAAGAACAGTTAATTACTGTGTAATGTGATATCCCTGGGACTAGGTAAGTTCACTTCCACTGACAAAGAAATTCTGCTAAACCAACAGCGTAGAGGAGTGTTATGTCCTCCAGTGTGTGTGTGTCATTGCTGGGTTAGGTTAGTGTTTGTAACTGGAGAGTAGTTACTTGTACCATGCCCTGCTGTGCAACTCATAATGGTAGTACCATGGCCTGTGGTGTGACTCATAGTGGTAGTACCGTGGCCTGTTGTGTAACTGTCTGTGGCGCAGGGGTGTCAAGCTGTTGACAGGCTGCAGCCCTCTCTGTGTTGTATACAGCCACAACCTGACCCTGAATTGCTGAGGCCACCAGCATCGCCAGCATTTCCACACTCATCCCTATCACATAGACAGGGAGAGAAATAGACAGACCAAGGGACTGGTGAAGCTGAAAAAACAACAACTAAGAAATGTATGATTTTATCCATTTTCACTGTATTCCATTCATCATTATAAGATGGAACACGAGAGAGAGTGGATGTCAAGCTCTTACTGTAGGCTGTGGTAGAGTCTCTGTCTTTCTGGTCTCCACCCAAAAACATGCTCAGCGAAAGATAAGGCACATTAAAACACTGTCAGGAGATAGACACAGAAACCATGGTGATGGTGCAAAAAAAGGGACATGTGATACTGTACTGTGAGTGCCCGGGGTAGGCCATCATTGTAAATAAAAATGTGTTCTTAACTGACTTGCCTAGTTAAATAAAGGTTAAATCATTTTAATTTTTGTATATATATTATTTTACAGAAATGGAGCAAGGCAAGCGAGAGTTGAGGATGTAGACTAGAGGATTAAGACTTGGAGATGGAGCTGAGTGTGAAGAAAGAGAAGAACAGCCTTGTTAACAGGCTGAAATGTCTCATCCAGCCGATGAAATTGTAGATCTTACAGTCATGAGGGTCTCAAACAGGCAGCTTGCTGTGAGGTACCAGGGAACACTGAAGGCTTGAGACATGGCGCCTTGGGGCATGAACCACAGCAGGACATAGGAGAGGACCCCAAAAGGCATAGCGAGAACCACCCTGAAAAACATAAATATACAGAAAGGGATGCTCTGAGAAGGACAGCAAGATTGGATTGCACTGGCCAAAATCAATGTAAAAATGTAAGAGGTATTATTGAGATCCACTGACCATGGCATGAGTTTGCCAATGGGTGTCCAGCTACTGCGGCTCACCAAGTACCCCACCAGTGGGTCTGTTACAGCATCCCAGGCCCGACTCACAAACAGGATCAGAGAAACATAGAAGGCCTCGATCTGCAAAATAACAAGGTACAGACGGCACTCAGACACCCCTCAGAGCCTGGTTCTTCTCTAGGTTTATTCCTAGGTTCCTGCCTTTCTAAGGAGTTTTTCCTATCCACCGTGTTGCTACATCTGCATTGCTTGTCGTTTGGGCTTTTAGGCTGCAGATGTAAAAAGGGCTTTATAAATAAATGTGATTGATTTGATTGAGACAGAGATCAGCCTAGAGAGGTTACACAGACAGACATGAGACAGTGGACTGTACAGACAGACAGACAGACAGACATGAGACAGTGGACTAGACAGACAGACAGGCGGGCGGGCGGGCGGGCGGGCGGGCGGGCGGGCGGGCGGGCGGGGCGGACGGACGGACGGACGGACGGACGGACGGACGGACTGACAGACAGACGGACAGACAGACAGACGGACAGACAGACAGACAGACAGACGGACAGACAGACAGACAGACAGACAGACAGACAGACAGACAGACAGACAGACAGACAGACAGACAGACAGACAGACAGACAGACAGACAGACAGACAGACAGACAGACAGACAGACAGACAGACAGACAGACAGACAGACAGACAGACAGACAGACAGACAGACAGACAGACAATGAGTAACAATACTGACCTGTACAACATTTAGCAGGAAAATCTGTAAGGAGAAGCCAATGGCAGCAGTAGTAATCTGATATGGCACAACTCCCCCGGCATAGCACAGCTTCCTGGACAGAAGAATCCCTGCCAGACACTACAGTGATCGGATATACTACAAAGACACATACAAATTGGTCAGACATGCTTGAGAGAGAGCGAGAGAGAGCGCGAGAGAGATTATTAGGTTGTTAAGTGTTATATTTAATTAATTCAAACTTTCAAAGCTTACACGATCTCATGTTTCTCTGTCCTATTCCACAGTGGAAAACATACCCTGTTTCAAATTCAAACGTTTAAAGCTTACAGTGGTCTTGCATTGATGACTGTCCTTGCATGTGTTTCCATCTGCCGTTCAATGGTGTGTGTGTGTGTGTGTGTGTGTGTGTGTGTGTGTGTGTGTGTGTGTGTGTGTGTGTGTGTGTGTGTGTGTGTGTGTGTGTGTGTGTGTGTGTGTGTGTGTGTGTGTGTGTGTGTGTGTGTGTGTGTGTGTGTGTGTGTGTGGGGAGCAGCCCATCCTTTGGAATTAGGACTCTCCCGTGGTTACAGTCCACTCCAGATCACCATTTGCTCCTCGACGGGGTAAAACTTCAACATCTTTCTCTACTTCTGACTAGACAATAAACAAACTACGAGTATCTGGTAACAATGAACACATGCACACACATTCATGCTGTGCGTGCACATGTCTTAATCCCTTGTGACATTGGACTCCTACCGAACAACCCAGGCCCTTTGAAAGTGAGAAACTCCTGTCACGGTCTATTTCAGCCCTGTGAACCCACCCATTAAAGTACTACATTGTTTTAACACAAACAGGTGTTAAAACCCCTGTAAATTGAAGCCTTTAGATCGCAATATCTACTAAGTTACCAAATGGAATTGTTTTAAGATGGTCATAAAATGTATCATTTAGCCATTCGATTTAGAATGTTAGGCCCTCTGTAGGTACAAAAAATATGTATGTAGTACCGTTCAAGGGTTTGGGGTCACTTAGAAATGTCCTCGTTTTTGAAAGAAAAACACGTTTTTTGTGTAGACATTGTAAATGTTGTAAATGACTATTGTAGCTGGAAAAGGTTGATTTGTTTTTGAATATCTACATAGGCGTACAGAGGTCCATTATCAGCAACCATCACTCCTGTGTTCCAATGGCACGTTGTGTTAGCTAATCCAAGTTTATAATTTTAAAAGGCTAATTGATCATTAGAAAACCCTTTTGCAATTATGTTAGCGCAGCTGAAAACTCTTGTGGGTTTGATTACAGGCTCAAAATGGCCAGAAACAAATAACTTTCTTCTGAAACTCGTCAGTCTATTCTTGTTCGGAGAAATGAAGGCTATTTCATGTGAGAAATTGCCAAGAAACTGAAGATCTCGTACAATGCTGTGTACTACTCCCTTCACAGGGAATAGAAAGTGGGAGGCCCCGGTGAACAACTGAGCAAGAAGGCAAGTACATTAGAGTGTCTAGTTTGAGAAACAGACGCCACACAAGTCCTCAACTGGCGGCTTCATTAATTCGTACCCACAAAACATCAGTCTCAATGTCAACAGTGAAGAGGCGACTCCGGGATGCTGGCCTTCTAGACAGAGTTCCTCTGTCCAGTGTCTGTCTTCTTTTTCCCATCTTAATCTTTTCTTTTTATTGGCCAGTCTGAGATATGGCTTTTTCTTTGATACTCTGCCTAGTAGGCAAGCATCTCAGAGTTGCCTCTTCACTGTTGGCGTTGAGACCGGTGTTTTGCAGGTACATAAACTGAAATTAGGTGCCATTTCCTGGTAGCTAAAATTTGAACAGTTCGCCTAATTTCAGTTTGTTACAAAACAAGCAAGTAAAGTGTAAATAACGATTGTATTATCTAAACCGCTGTGAAATATATTTCCCATAACCATTTTTTTTCAACTGTTTGAAGCTGGTGTATAAAACCGAAAGTAAAAAAGGTAAAAAGTAAACATAAAAACAGGAAGCGTAAAAAATTGTGCATATAGAACAGATCTTAGACTTGCTTTCAATTAAAATGACAGATCTATAAAACTCACATTTCTTTTTGTACATGTTTTTAAATATTTTTTATGTTTAGCTCACAGTCCATTGCAAGAAGAAGATAGAGAAGGAATGAAATGCTTTTGAAAAATCTATTAATTGTTTCTCACTATAGATCATGCAATGCTCATGTTCAAATGGAGTAAAAACAGCATGGTGGGTGTAGCGGCTACTGTAGCCTACGGGTATGACACACTACCACAGGATGTCGCGCGGTGAAACACCATTTCCCATTTATTTCAATGGAAGGAAAGCTATGAAAAGTGGAGAGAGCGGGCGACCTATGGCGATGCAAAGGTGGTGTGGGAGGCGATGAGAAAGATAAGCTTTTCCCAAGTTTATGCAAATCACCAGCAGCGACCGCTGGGCAATGTCCAATCATATCGAGTTGTTCCCATGACAAATTTGACGCTATGCACCCCCAAGGCTGGAAACTTTCTTTAGCAAAGATGCCTGACAAAAATACTATAATGGAAGCAAATGTAAGTGATTATAACATCATAACGAATCATGCAACAAAAAAATGTATACTTGACAGGATAATGTTAGTTAATATAGAGACAAACTATTATGCATATTTTTTGATCATAAAGTTATTTTACAAAAATCGCGATTTAGCAAGCTCGCTGACTAGCTAACATTAGCAGACTATCTTTATGGGCATTGGGACATGAGTATGAAATTGTAATTCTGGTTGTTTAATGTTTTAGGGACTTAGCTAGCTAAAGCATTTACTGCAAATTGAATGTTCAATTTTGTAAGCTTGCCTTGCTGATACAGTGGGGAGAACAAGTATTTGATACACTTCCGATTTTGCAGGGTTTCCTACTTATAAAGCATGTAGAGGTCTGTATTTAAAAAAAAATCATAGGTACACTTCAACTGTGAGAGATGGAATCTAAAACAAAAATCCAGAAAATCACATTGTATGATTTTTAAGTAATTAATTAGCATGTTATTGCATGACATAAGTATTGATCACCTACCAACCAGTAAGAATTCTGCCTCTCACAGACCTGTTAGATTTTCTTTAAGAAGCCCTCCTGTTCTCCACTCATTACCTGTATTAACTGCACCTGTTTGAACCCGTTACCTGTATAAAAGACACCTGTCCACACACTCAGTCAAACAGACTCCAGCCTCTCCACAATGGCCAAGGCCAGAGATGTCATGCAGGTGAACGAGGACCCAAACGCGACTTAACAGAAACAGAGTTTATTAATGTTCAAAACGGAATAACAGAAATCCTCTAGATTGTAGAGGGGAAAACAACTGGAGAAGCGGCCACAGACTGCAGGTCGCTTCGGGTAGGCGCAGGCCGTAGTCGACTGAGACACCTGCTCACACGCAGCGTCTGATGAAGGCACAAAACACGACAGGACAGGGTGATACACAATCACGGCAAAAACACGACAGGACAGGGCAGCAATCACAGCATGGTGAATACAATGCAAGGAAAGGAACAGGAACGGATCACAAAGGAATAAATAGGGAGTCTAATCAGGGGAAAGGATCGGGAACAGGTGTGGGAAGACTAAATGATGATTAGGGGAATAGGAACAGCTGGGAGCAGGAACGGAACGACAGAGAGAAGAGGAAGAAGTGAGAGAGGGAGGGGGAGAGAGAAGGATAGAACCAAACAAGACCAGCAGAGGGAAACGAATAGCATGGGGAGCACAGGGACAAGACATGACAATAAATGACAAACATGACAAGAGAGCTGTGTAAGGACATCAGGGATAAAATTGTAGACCTGCACAAGGCTGGGATGGGCTACAGGACAATAGGCAAGCAGCTTGGTGAGAAGGCAACAACTGTTGGCGCAATTATTAGAAAATGGAAGAAGTTCAAGATGACGGTCAATCACCCTCGGTCTGGGGCTCCACGCAAGATCTCACCTCGTGGGGCATCAATGATCATGAGGAAGGTGAGGGATCAGCCCAGAACTATACGGCAGGACCTGGAGAGAGCTGGGACCACAGTCTCAAAGAAAACCATTAGTAACACATACGCCGTCATGGATTAAAATCTTGCAGCTCATGCAAGGTCCCCCTGCTCAAGCCAGCGCATGTCCAGGCCCGTCTGAAGTTTGCCAATAACCGTCTGGATGATCCAGAGGAAGAATGGGAGAAGGTCATGTGGTCTGATGAGACAAAAAATATAACTTTTTGGTCTAAACTCTACTCGTCGTGTTTGGAGGAAGAAGAAGGATGAGTACAACCCCAAGAACACACTACGCATGGAGCATGGAGGTGGAAACATCATTCTTTGGGGATGCTTCTCTGCAAAGGAGACAGGACGACTGCACCATATTGAGGGGAGGATGGATGGGGCCATGTATCGTAAGATCTTGGCCAACAACCTCCTTCTCTCAGTACGAGCATTGAAAATGGGTTGTGACTGGGTCTTCCAGCATGACAACGACCCGAAACACAGCCAGGGCAACTAAGGAGTGGCTCCGTAAGAAGCATCTCAAGGTCCTGTAGTGGCCTAGCCAGTCTCCAGACCTGAACCCAATAGAACATCTTTGGAGGGAGCTGAAATTCCGTATTGCCCAGCGACAGCCCCGAAACCTGAAGGATCTGGAGAAGGTCTGTATGGAGGAGTGGGTCAAAATCCCTGCTGCAGTGTGTGCAAACCTGGTCAAGAACTACAAGAAACATATGATCTCTGTAATTGCAAACAAAGGTTTCTGTTCCAAATATTAGGTTCTGCTTTTCTGATGTATCAAATACTTATGTCATACAATAAAATGCAAATGAATTACTTAAAAATCATACAATGTGATTTTCTGGATTTTTGTTTTAGATTCCGTCTCTCACCGTTGAAGTGTACCCATGATAAGAATGACAGACCTCTACATGCTTTGTAAGTAGGAAAACCTGCAAAATCGGCAGTGATTCAAATACTTGTTCTCCCCACTGTATATGCCATGCAATGCAGATAGATTAATAATGTAGCTAGCTATGTTCTTGCTTATTGTGCAGTGGAGGGTAAACATACTTGTAGGCCCATAGATGTGTGGCTATCGAGCCGATCTGTGTATGAACCCAAAAGTTTAGTTCAGAACCTGGCTATGAACCTGAGCTATCATAGCCAGTTGTATCGAGTTCAAAACAGTCTGAATGACATTAATGAAGCCTATGAATTGAGTAGAATATAATAGAACTTTGTGCCAAGGATGCAAGTCGTATATACATGTAGTTATTACCATGCATGAGATCCCCACATTGTTAATATATTCACTGATCATGTACTCTACCTTGGCAAATAAAGGTGCAGTTCAGGTATAAATGTCTTTGATTATTTTTCAATCATATCCAATACCAGGAGTATCAAATTCCAGTCTTAATGGTGCTTTGTCTGTATGTATTACAATTATACACTTCAACAGTGTTTACCAATCTTGGTCCAGGGACATCAATGGTTACACATTGTAACTAATAGACTAGAAACAGGATTTAAAAGGCTGATTTGTAATTCATATATACAGAAATATATATATTTTTAAACAGTACACTACACTTCCTATGCATCATGTAAATACTCTAAAACCAGTTCATCTCAATATCTAATGCTCTTCATCTGCATTGATCTGATAAACACAGGATAGGTGTAGTATTTCATCAAATGAGAGACTTAATTTCAACCAGTAGAGAATGTGAAACGCTTTATTGAAAGAAATTCATTATCCAAGTGTTATAAGTACATGCATTATAAATATTATAATTCTAATATTATAAATACAAGTTCAATCTTTACTTCAATGCACATTTGTTGTGCATTATAAAAACAGGAAGAAAGAGGTGGCGAGAGAGGTGTAAAAGACAGGGAAAGAGGTAAGAACTTAGGAGCAGGGAAGGCAGAACATGATTAATGAATCACAGTGCTACCCTAATATTCTTTCAGTTCATCACAATTACATAGTGTATCTAGTCGACCCAAAGGTTATCTTAAAACCGGGTGAGGTGGCGATGATGGGACTGGGGGTTGGCATCCTCTCACATCAAAACATATCTGCAGACGAGAGACAGATGTAAAGAGAGATAGAAAAAATTACAAACATGGCGTAAACATGCTAACATTGTTAGTCATCATAATAATCAGGAGGTGAAATGCAAAACAGACCTTGATTCATTAACTCTGGGACTACTGCATCTCTATCTGTATTTCAATGTAAAGACTCTCTTTAATAATACTTCCTGTTGACCTGACCAAGTGACCTCTCACCTCTGATCATGCTGTGCCCTCTATGTAGCCAGTTCAGATGCGGGAGGGGTTCACCGACACAGCTGATATAACCTAGAATATTTAGGGAGAAGAGGAGAGAAGGATGAAGTGAAGGAGAGAGACTGTTATTGAGAAAATAAGGTAGTTAAAGAGACGGCGTTCAACAGGAATCTGTGTGTGTGGCCACACTAAGTGGCTGCAGAATACTTTATGCTGAAAAACATGAACGGACACACAGGCACAAACAATATAGCGCAGTTATAGAAATAATGAAGAGTCTTACTATTCTCCATGGTTGGCCATCTTGCCTATTCTTCAAAGGGGAAAGGAGCCACAGTTCTGAACCTGCTTACTGCACAACAATCCATCAATCAGATTGATACATGAGTGTGTAGGTGTGGGTTAAAGGGCGTCTAATTGTTCTACATTTTTTAAAATATGGGTCATTTAAAATAGCCTGTTTTTGTACAGACATCACACCCTTACCTAAACAGCACCCTCACCTGAGAAGTAAAAATCAAAGGCAAAGAAACTGGAAATTGAATAACTGCAGTTGACATAGTTAAGTAAATGGAAGAATACTCTTATTTCAATGTGAATGGCTCTTAAAAGAGTCTTTTATTGTGCATAGTGTAGTCTACAGTGATGCCAGGGAACAGCACCCTCTTCGAAGAAGTGAGAGGTGAATATCTCCTGCACACGGATTGCCTCTCTTGCAGCGCAAGCTGAAGATCCACTCCTGGTCCTCGTGTCCATCCTCATGAAGTTATGTAGGTTAGAGGTAGCCTTAACACACCTGAATTCCTCCAGGAGATGATTGTGGACTACAGGAAAAGGAGCACTGAGCATGTCCCCATTCTCATCGACGGGGCTGTACTGGAGCAGGTTGAGAGCTTCAAATTCCTTGGTTTCCACATCAACTTGATTGGTCCAAACAGACCAAGACAGTCGTAAAGAGGGCACGACAAAGCCTATTCCCCCTCAGGAAACTAAAAAGATTTGGCATGTGTCCTGAGATCCTCAAAAGGTTTTACAGCTGCAACAGAGAGCATCCTGACCGGTTGCATCACTGCCTGGTACGGCAATTGCTCGGCCTTCGAACGCAAGGCACTTCAGAGGGTAGTGCGTACGGCCCAGTACATCACTGGGCCAAAGCTGCCTGCCATCCAGGACCTCTACACCAGGCGGTGTCAGAGGAAGGCCCTAAAAATTGTCAAAGACCCCAGCCACCCCAGTCATAGACTGTTCTCTCTACTACCGCATGGCAAGCGGTACCGGAGTGCCAAGTCTAGGACAAAAAGGCTTCTCAACAGTTTTCACCCCCACGCCATAAGACTCCTGAACAGGTAACCAATGGTTACCTGGACTATTTGCATTGTGTGCCCCCCAACCCTTCTTTTATGCTGCTGCTACTCTCTGTTTATCTTATATGCTTAGTCACTTTAACTATACATTCACGTACATACTACCTCAATAAGCCTGACTAACAGGAGTCTATATAGCCTTGCTACTCTTTTTTTCAAATGTCTTTCTACTGTTGTTTTATTTCTTTAGTTACCTACACACACACACACCTTTTTTTGGCACCATTGGTTAGAGCCTGTAAGTAAGAATTTTACTGTAATGTTTACACCTGTTGTGTATTTTTTACTGTAAGGTTTACACCTGTTGATTTGAGGAGGCATTCCCAGATGGCCCTGATCACTAAACCTTGCGGTGCCCTACATGTTAACTGCAGGCAATTGTTTTGAAGGAATCTCCAGTTACAAGATATCTGTAGGAATATGGAAGACAATGTAATTATCAGACTTTTACATCACCAGGTCATTGTGGATTACAAAAGTATAATATCACAATATCACTTAAAAAATAACTAGGCAAGTCAGTTATGAACAAATTATTATTTTCAATGAAGGCCTAGGAACAGTGGGTTAATTTAAAACTGCCTTGTTCAGGAGCAGAACGACAGATTGTTTACCTTGTCAGCTCTGTGATTTGATCTTGCAACCTTTCGATTACTAGTCCAATGCTCTAACCACTAGGCTACCTTCCACCCCAGGTAACAAATCATGATAACATTGGGTTGATAGATGCAAGGGCACACATATAGGCATGTGTAGCATGTGACAAAAACAGGATCATCAGGACAGCATCACACATGAATACATACATACCACTTGAAGTTGATGATGAGTTGATCATTTGAAATCAGCAGTGCAGTGCTGAGGCAAAAACAAAACTGTGCCTCTGAGTCCCCAGGACCAGGACTGAGAACCACTGCTCTTCATATGTAGACAGGCTTTCATAGCTCTCTTTATCTGAGGACAGTCTTCATTATAGTCAAATTACACCGAACTGAATATTATGTTACCATTATCTCCGTCCTCACTTCTAGGGACAGGAACTACACAAAAGCACCTGCCCTATCCAGAATAGCCTACTCTCTCACATTGACAGTTAGGGCTGCTATCCTTTCACCCCCCTCCATGGCTGTTATGTAGCTACATACAAATGCATTTGGAGTTTGTTTTTCACAGTGATAATTACATCAAGATAGCTAGCTAATTTGAAGTTAGGTAGCTGGTATTTAATCCACTTCGCCAGCAATCTATACAGTATGTGACGATGGCTAGATAGCTAGTGAATCAACTAGCTAGCTCATTTTGCAACTAATTTGAGTTAGCATGCACTGTAGCTATTATAGTTAGCTAATAATGCATCAGTTTTTTTTTACATTTTTGAAATTTATTTCTTTCTTGAATAGGTTCTCCCAGCCATGTGGACAATTGGAAACAGGGAAGCAAAGTTTGTTTGTCACCAGAGAGTTTTAGAGCATATTACTATTGAACTATTTACCCTTTAATAACCAAACCTTCATACAAATTTACTATGATGAATTCTTGATGCACAATCAAACCTGCTGCCAGCACACCCACAAGCGAGTCGGTGGCCTAAACGGCACGCGCAATTTACCGCTTGCTATTGAACATGCCCGTGAAACTTCAAAAATGGTACTGGGCTCCCATGACCTCATGTTGATCTTTACCGTAACTTCAACCATCAGTCCCAATCCTTTCCCAGCTACGCCAGTTTCCACAAGATAACACGGCCACAAAGTCAAAATTGCCTACAAAAATCTCCTTTTGGTATTAATTTAAAGTTAGGGTTAGGTTTAAGGTTAGGTATGAAAAATCTAATTATGAAGATAATTTTTTTTAAACATTTTTTTTTCCCATGACTATTTCCCCCTAACCCTAAACCTCCCCTAATTTGAGTAAACTAATGGGGACAACAAGACTTAGCCTTCTACTTCCAGATTATACATACTATATACACATTTTACGGACACAGTATATTTTACATGAGTTATCTTTTGTTTGTTTTTAGTCCCATCCTTCAGCTACCCCCAACCATCTCTGATGACCATCCAGTTGACTGTGCTGTGATGTTTCACAAAAGTTCTGAACCTACAGTGCAGACCCATTCCCTTTTCCACACTTTGTTACAACTTTATTCTAAAATTGATTAAATAATCTACACACAATACCCCATAATGACAAAGCAAAAACAGGTTCTTACAATATTTTGCAAATGTATAAAAAAATAACATGAATAGCTTATTTACATAAGTATACAGACCCTTTGCTAAGAGACTCGAAATGGAGCTTGGCATTCAGGCCAAAGAGGTGCATCCTGCTTGAGATGTTTCTACAACTTGATTAGAGTCCACCTGTGGTAAATTCAATTGATTGGACATGATTTGGAAAGGCACACACCTATATAAGGTCCCACAGTTGACAGTGCATGTCAGAGCAAAAACCAAGCGATGACGTCGAAGGAATTGTCCATAGAGATTTGAGATAGGATTGCGTCGAGGCACAGATCTGGGGAAGGGAAACAAAACATTTCTGCAGCATTGAAAATCCCCAAGAACAGTGGCCTTCATCATTCTTAAATGGAAGATGTTTGGAACCACAAAGACTCTTCCTAGAGCTGGCAGCCCAGACAAACTGAGCAATCAGGGAGGTGACCAAGAACCCGATGGTCACTTTGACAGAGCGCCAGAGTTCCTCTGTGGAAATGGGAGAACCTTCTAGAAGGACAACCATCTCTGCAGCATTCCACCAATCAGGTCTTTATGGCAGAGTGGCCAGACGGAAGCCACTCCTCAATAAAAGCACATGACAGCTGCTTGGAGTATGCCAAAAAGCCACCTAAAGGACTCTCAGACCATGGGAAACAAGATTCTCTGGTCTGATGAAACCAAGATTGAACTCTTTGGCCTGAATGCCAAGTCTGGAGGAAACCTGGCACCATTCCTATAGTGAAGCATGGTGGTGGCAGCATCATGCTGTGGGGATGTTTTTCAGTGGCAGGAACTGGGAGACTAGTCAAGATCGAGAGAAAGATAAACGGAGTAAAGTGCAGAGAGATTCTTGACGAAAACCTGCTCCAGAGCACTCAGGACCTCAGACTGGGGCGAAGGTTCACCTTCCAACAGGACAACGACCCTAAGAGCACAGCCAAGACAACGCAGGAGTGGCTTCGGGACATGTCTCTGAATGTCCTTGAGTGGTCAAGCAGAAGGCCAGACTTGAACATCTCTGGAGAGACCTGAAAATAGCTGTGCAGCTATGCTCCCCATACAACCTGACAGAACTTCAGGATTTTCAGAGGAGAATGGAAGAACTCCCCAAATACAGGTGGGCCAAGATTGTAGCGTCATACCCAAGATGACTCAAGGCTGTAATCGCTGCAAAAGGTGCTTCAACAAAGTACTGAGTAAAGAGTCTGAATACTTTTGTAAATGTAACATTAACCTGTTTTTTCTTTGTCACTATGGGTTATTGTGTGTAGATTGAGGAACGTTTGATTGAATTCATTTTAAAATAAGGCTGTAAAGGACTACCGGGTGGCGCAGTGGTCTAGGGCACTGCATCGCAGCGCTATCTGTGCCATCAGAGACTCTGGGTTCGCGCCCAGGCTCTGTTGCAGCCGGCCGCGACCGGGAGGTCTGTGGGGTGACACACAATTGGCCTAGCGGTTAGGGAATGTTTGTCAGGTGGGGATATCCTTGTCTCATCGTGCACTAGCGACTCCTGTGGCGCAGTGCACGCTGACCAGGTCGCTAGGGGCACGGTGTTTCCTCCGACACATTGGTGCGGCTGGCTTCCGGGTTGGATGCGTGCTGTGTTAAGAAGCAGTGCGGCTTGGTTGGGTTGTGTTTCGGAGGACACATGGCTTTTGATCTTCGTCTCTCCCGAGCCCATACGGGAGTTGTAGCGATGAGACAAGATAGTAATTACTAAAAAAACAATTGGATACCATGAAATTGGGGAGAAAAGGGGGTAAAAAAAGAAATAAGGCTGTAATATAACAAAATGCGGAAAAAGTGAAAGGTCTGACTACTCTCCAAATGAGATTATATACAGTCCCTGTCATAGGTCAGTTAGGATCACCACTTTATTTTAAGAATGTCTAATGTCAGATAGTAGAGTGATTTATTTCAGCTTATTTATTTCGGATTGAGGTCAGGGCTTTGTGATGTCCACTCCAATACCTTGACTTTGTTGTCCTTAAGCCATTTTACCACCTCTTTGGAAGTATGCTTGGGGTCATTGTCCATTTGGAAGACCCATTTATGACCAAGTTTTAACTTCCTGACTGATGTCTTGAGATGTTGCTTCAATATATCCACATACTTTTCCTACCTCATGATTCCATCTATTTTGGGAATTGCACCAGTCCCTCCTGCAGCAAAGCACCCCCACAACATGATGCTGCCACCCCGTGCTTCCCAGTTTGGGATGGTATTCTTCGGCTTGCAAGCCTCCCCCTTTTACCTGCAAACATAACAATGGTCATTATGGCCAAACAGTTCTTTTTTGGTTTTATCAGACCAGAGGACATTTCTCCAAAAAGTACAATCTTTGTCCACATGTGCAGTTGCAAACCGTAGTCTGGCTTTTTTATGGCGGTTTTGGAGCAGTGGCTTCTTCCTTGCTGTGTGGCCTTACAGGTTATGTTGATATAAGACTTGTTTTACTGTGGATATAGATACTTTTGTACCTGTTTCCTCCAGCATCTTCACAAGGTCCTTTGCTGTTGTTCTGGGATTGATTTGCACTTTTGTCACCAATGTATGTTAATCTCTAGGAGACAGAACGCGTCTCCTCCCTGAGCGGCATGAAGCCTGCGTGGTCCCATGGTGTTTATACTTGCGTACTATTGTTTGTATAGATGAACGTGGTACCTTCAGGCGTTTGGAAATTGCTCCCAAGGGTGAATCATACTTGTGGAGGTCTACAATTGTTTTCTGAGGTCTTGGCTGATTTCTTTTGATTTTCCCATGATGTCAAGCAAAGAGGCACTGAGTTTGAAGGTAGGCCTTGAAATACATCCACAGGTACACCTCCAATTGACTCAAATGATGTCAATTAGCCTATTTAAAGCCATGACATCATTTTCTGGAATTTTCCAAGCAGTTTAAAGGCACAGTCAACTTAGTGTATGTAAACTTCTGACCCGCTGGAATTGTGATACTATAGTTTGTTAACAAGACATTTGTGGAGTGATTGAAAAACAAGCTTTAATGACTCCAACCTAAGTGTATGTAATCTTCCGACTTCAACTGTAGATGTGTGAAGGTTTGTGTTTTTTCTGTAGGGAAGGTAATTATCCATAATTTTTGACATTCCTGGATGTGTGTAAACTTTTAAAAATGTTATGTTCTCTTTTTTTATACACAAACAGTCGTGGTAAGCACAAATAAAACATCACAAATCTATTTGGTAACTCCGGTGGCTATACTAAAACAGAAAAATGAGATAAGATGGAAGTTTATAAAGTAGGACCTTTCAGACAAAAAGGGAGTAATGTAGAGACCTACGGGTCTGTGAAGTCCAGCCAACCTTTTGATACAGGATACAGTGATGAGTATCAACTGTCGCATGTAACAAAACGAAGGGCACGATGAGATATGGCATCCAAAGGTTTAAGAGTAGTAGCAGCTGCACTTTGATAAATATCACCATAATCAAGAACAGATAATTAGGTTGACTGACAAATTTGCGTCCTACTGTTAAAATAAAAGCACAATCTGTTTCTGTAGAGAAAAAACACTTTAAAAGGTTTGCTTCTTAACCAGCTCATCAAAACTCAGCAAAGAAATAAATGTCCTCTCACTGTCAACTGCGTTTATTTTCAGCAAACTTAACATGTGTAAATGTTTGTATGAACATAACAAGATTCAACAACTGAGACATAAACTGAACAAGTTCCACAGACATTTGACAAACAGGGGATGTCCCTAGCCCTCACCCAACAGGTCCCAGACGTGCTCAATGAGATTGAGATCCGGGTTCTTCGCTGGCCATGGCAGAACACTGATCTTCCTGTCTTGCAGGAAATCACGCACAGAACGAGCAGTATGGCTGGTGGCATTGTCATGCTGGAGGGTCATGTCAGGATGAGCCTGCAAGAAGGGTGCCACATGAGGGAGGAGGATGTCTTCCCTGTAATGCACAGCATTGAGATTGCCTGCAATGACAACAAGCTCAGTCCGATGATGCTGTGACACACCGCCCCAGACCATGACGCACCTCCAAATCAAACCCGCTCCAGAGTACAGGCCTTGGTATAACACTCATTCCTTCATCGATAAACGTGAATCCAACCATCACCCCTGGAGAGACAAAACCGTGACACGTCAGTGAAGAGCACTTTTTACAAGTCCTTTCTAGTCCAGCTACGGTGGGTTTGTGCCCATAGGCAACGTTGTTGCCAGTGATGTCTGGTAAGGACCTGCCTTTACAACAGGCCTACAAGCCCTCAGTCCAGCCTCTCTCAGCCTATTGCAGACAGTGTAAGCACTGATGGAGGGATTGTGCATTCCTGGTGTAACTCAAGCAGTTATTGTTGCCATCCTGTACCTATCCAGCAGGTGTGATGTTCAGATGTACCGATCCTGTGCAGGTGTTGTTACACGTGGTCTGCCACTGTGAAGATGATCAGCTGTCCGTCCTTTAGGCGTCTCCCAGTATGGAAATTGCAATTTATTGCCCTGGCCACATCTGCAGTCCTCATGCCTTGCAGCATGCCTAAGGCACATTCACGCAGATGAGCAGGGACCCTGGGCATCTGGGTGAATGTGTTTTTCAGAGTCAGTAGAAAGGCCTCTTTAGTGTCCTAAGTTTTCATAACTGTGACCTTAATTGCCTACTGTCTGTAAGCATTTAGTGTCTGAATGACCGTTCCACAGGTGCATGTTCATTAATTGTTTATGGTTCATTGAACAAGCATGAGAAACAGTGTTTACACCCTTTACAATGAAGATCTGTGAAGTTATTTGGATTTTTACGAATTATCTTTGAAAGACAGGGTCGTGAAAAAGGGACGTTTCTTTTTTACCCGAGTTTAGTATCATCAACATAAACAGATTGACCAATGGTGTTAATATAAACAGTGAAGAGAACAGGTTCCAAAATCGAACCGTGGTACACATTTATGCACTTCAATAAATTTCTGACTTAGCCTGAGTTGAGTTCTTTCACTAAAATAATCATGAAACCATATGAAACCATAAACAGGCGTCACAACTTATTCAATAAAATAGCATGATCAACAGTATCAAAAGCTTTGGACAGGTCCACAAACAAGCAACACATTTCATTTTAGTGTCTGAAATATTGACAAGATCATTAACAACTGAAGTGATTGGAGTAATACTGTCATGCCCAGGTCTAAACTCTGACTGGTTTACATTCAAAATACATTTCTCAGATAAAAGAGCAAAGCTGTACATTTACCAAGGATTCAAGAATCTCAAAGAGACAAGGAAGCCTTGAAACGGGCTGATAATGATTAAGATCACTAATGTTACTATCCCCACCATTATGGAGTGGTAGCACAATAACAGATTTCTATCATTTTTGATTATTTCCCAATAACAATGTTAAATAAAAAATGTGGGGTATTGAGCGAGCTATGATAGGCGCTGCAGTTTTCCAGAATTTGGCAGGGTTCTTACAATCAGAGAGTGGTTACATAATAATGTATTTGTTTTTTCACAATGGTTCCTCAGTTGCTTAAAAGCTTGCCTACACCTGTGTTCCTGGCCTTGACCCAAGCATCATCTATTTTTATGAATGACTTAAAGATAGTATCTAAAACATTTTGGCAAGGGAAATGGATTTCACCTCTACCCTGTCTGTCAGCTCTGAACTCATGATAACTCTCAATATTAATATCAGAGTCGAGAATGTCAAGAAAGTTTCAGTCAATACCAGAATGTCCGAATTCATTTGCATAGCCCAGATCATAATGTAATTCAGTTCAGGAAGTAAGCGCCTAATGTTCAGATGCATCAACCCAAGTCCTTTACGATTTCTGAAGTCACATGGAAATTCCAACTCAAACAAGCTACTGTATGTTCAATAGGCGGTTGCGGACCCTGTCTGATGGTTGATATTGATTTAGTTGGTTTGGCTATAAGATTGCATAGAACTAGACCATTAGTCTATCCCTATTAGTAAAGAGGAAGGAGAAGAAATTGGAATTACTTTTCCAAGGTTAGCATCATAGGGCCTGAGGCTGCAGCCAATGTCAATATGAGGAACTCTCAGAGTAACCAATGATGGAATGTTATAAACTGACTTACATGGGCTTTGGTTGCTATCGTGCAACAGCCCAAGCCCGAGGGGGTTTCAAGTTTATGGAATTCACATTTGAACTTTAAGCACTGGGTGAGCAGACCACAGTGGGCTCCCCTTTTGAGCTAACAATAGCAGATCTAAGAGTGGAATTAAATCGAATGGGTACAAAATTACAACTGACAACTTCCCTGGCAGTATAGACAACAGTACGAAGATAACGCTTAGAGAGGATGGGCGGTATTACCTGAGTGGGGCTTGGTCTGTCTCTGAGTCAATATCTTAACACAGCTTTAAAATGTGATGAGATAGTCCGGGCTCCTACCGTAGATGGTTTGGGTGGAGTCCATCATCCCTGTATAGCATCTTTTGTTTCCAAAAAGTGTAAAAAATTGTCAATAAAAGTTATGCCAACAGAATGGCAGTAGACTTTAAGCCAGATACGAAGTGCTAAAAGCCTGCTGAACCTTTCGCAGTCACAACTCAGCGCTGGCACGGGGCCAGATATAATCGGCTGCCTTTCAGAGCCTTTTAGGGTGTTGATCAGCTCAATAAAATCCTGTTTCATTATCTCTGATTTACCATTTTTTGATATAATTTGATCCCACATGCACTACAACAGCAGCAGCTCTTGGCTGCTGATGTAGGATAGACAAAATAAATCCTGTGATATCCTTCACCGTAGCCCCCAGGTAGCACAGGGTTTTAGCTCCAGCAACTAAGATGTGCTTCACCATGGAACTACCAATGATAATGGCTGGAGGAAGGTGAGTAGCCTTGGACCACAGGCCTTTTCTGAGCCTCCTTGATGACCGATGGGAGATGAGGTACAGAGGACCCACATCATCAATAGAAGCATCATTCACCAAACACTGCTGCTTTGCCCTGGATGAAACGGGTGTTGGTACCAAGTACCATGCAATAAATAATTTGCACAAATGATGTCCAACACTATCAAACTGTATTGACAGACAGTGTCCTTCACTATTAGTCCAGATCAGTCCCTTCCTTTCATTTTCATTAGTTGGTTTATACCGGCAGTCACACTTCTCCTGCTTTTTTCTCTGTACAGGAATTGTGTTTAAAGTGCACCTCCATGTTTTTCTCCCCTGCCTCTATTTACATCAGTCTCTCATGGCCCTACATGTTGGTGCTCCTGGTACTATCTTTGGATGTGCGGATACCATAAAGCCACTTGATAACTCTGGCGTTCCTCTCAATTACTGAGATGCCATAGGGTGCCGGCTCTGCAGCCCCACCTTCCTCTTCACCCTCCTGGCCTGCACACTCTGACCCAGGAGCGCTGGCACTGCGGAACTGTGCAAGGGAGGCGATGTCTGAGCCTGGCCCCTTCAGCACCTGCATCTCCGATGTGTCCAAACCACACAGGTTGAAGAAGCGCTCCAGCTCAGTACTGGCCCGGGAGTAACGGTCACTCATGTCGGATTTGGAGCGGTTCAGAGAGGGACGTTTCCTGGAGCTGCCGGACGATAGGCAGGTGACCGACGGGGAGGGCGGGAGTACGGGGGGGTTGGCTGGGAGATGGACGGGGCTAGACGGGGAGGTGGGGGTTGGGGTGTGATTTTGTGGTGGAGGGGCTGGGACAGGTTTAGGAGACGCAGGGCCTGGTGCATAGGTAGTTCGGGGGTGGAAGAGACGCAGAGGTGACATAGTGTTGTGGATCTGGGTGTGTGGATGCAGAGCCATGGGCTGCAATGGGATACGCATCTGCTGCTGTGCTCTAAGGGGCATCCTCACTGGTGTGGTGTGGTGGGGTATGATGTCCACTCTACGTATGGTCACTGCAGTAGGACACCATGTAGGACTTAGTGGGCCCGAGGCATTTACCCTAACTTTGACTGGAGTTGACCACTCAGGACAGAGGGCCTGGATACTCTCAGCAGCCCCTGACCCAGCTCCAGCAGAGATTGGAGAGGGGCAGGGAGAGTTGGTAGTGGGGCAGTCAGGGGCCTGACTACTCTCCACTGGGTCCATGGTTGGGGAGGTAGGGGGAGTTTCAGCCTCACCCACCCCGTTGATCAGGTTACTCAGGTGCTCCAGGTCCAGTGGGGAACTCCTTTGCTGGCTGTAGTCAGGGCGAGGCAGTTGGGCCTTACGGGTGGGCCGCAGGGCGGGGGCAGGGGACATCAGAGGCTTGCGCATGATAGGTGGAGGCACTTTGATTGGCTGTTGCTTAAAGAGGGCCACCTGGTTCTTGACATATTTAGCCTTGTCTACTGCCAGTCTCTCCACTGCACTCTGCCTGGGCTCAGCTGTTTCCAATGTTCTTGGCTGGAGGAGGCGGCGGTTGGGCATGAGAAGGCGGTTGGGCGTTCCAGCAGCAGCAGCCCTCACTGCCACCGGCTGTCTCAGGCCAAGCTGTAGTGTCTCCACAGGCATGCTGGAGGTGGGGTTGGGAGGTAGCACAGGTTGGCTTTTTTGTCCTTGACTCCTGTCTTTATCCTTCTTTTTTTGGCCACCCAAAGTCAAAATTATTATGTCCCCAAAAGCTGACAGGATTTTGTTTGTGGCTGATATGATTCCGTCTTCTTCCAGTTCCCATAAGGATGTCACTTGAACCCTGGTGCCCTAAAGTCCTGGATGTCCAGCAGAAAAAGGAGAAACAGCATCACATCAGATAGCAGATAACTGTGTCATCAGAGGAGAGAGACAGCATACAGGCAAGCAATCAATATATACCCAGTTACCTCAAAGACAGAGGGAACCACTCTCTTCCAGATCACTTACCTTCTACAGAGATACTACCCCTATGGCATTGATACTTCAACTCACACAAATCACTTTAAAGTGCTGTGGTTGACTCAGGGATATTATAAGTCAACAGTAATGGCCCCAACCACTGTACTCACAAAACCCCAGGAAGCAGTCAATGACAACACAGCATGTTGAAAACTCGCAACAGCTGGTAGAGGGGAACAATGCATGTCACCTTTAAATAAAGATTCCCAGTTGCTAGGGCATTGTGCTGGGCTTCCTCTAGACCAGTGTTCCCCAACTCCAGTCCTTGAGTGTACCCTACAACACACATTTTTGTTTTAGCCCCGGACAAGCACACCTGATTCAACTTGTCAACTAACCATCAAGCCCTCAGTGAGTTGAATCAGGTGTTTGTCTGGGGCTACAACAAAAATGTGTGCTGTTGGGGGTACTGGAGGACTGGAGTTGGGAAACACCGCTCTAGAGCGCAGACCCCACAATAGATGGCATCAGTATCTCTGAAACCATAACACTTGATCCACCCCTCTAGAAGTTGACTGGAGTTATCATCAATTCATTTCTGAACATTTGTTTTGCTTAGAACACAAATCATGTATTATTTTTGTCTGCACCAGTAAATGTATTGAAGATCGGTGACCACAACATAAACATGAACTTGGGTCAGACAAATTATTCCATTAATGTATCACTTCTGGGGAGCAAGGCCTGCTATTAGCTTCTAAAGATGTTCCTATTGTGTGGTGTCATGCGCTGTTGGTAGATAAAGCACAAATATATGAATGTCAAACCAGCAATCTGTGCTTTATGAAAGTGTTTAAGACCCTGGTCTAATAGTCTGTATCTGACAGACATTCTGAACAACTCGTTTCTCATTCCACCTAGAGCCATGCCAATCTCCTACTGAGGTTTGAGCTGTCTCACTACACTCTCTTACCTGCATGTCCTTTATCTCTTCATCGATGTCGCTCCTCCTCTCTCTCACACACTCCTACTGTGTACACACAGTACAATTTATCAGCCAATGAGTACAGAGGACATTCTGTTTTATTAGGCTAAGTTCTCAGAATACAGTAATACTGAGCACAGAGGTATGTAACATGGTATGTAAAACAAAACGGATCCTTCTCCTTCAACCCAGTGTCAAGTGTCAGCTTCTTCTATTTATATATACACATATCACTGAAAGGATCTCTCACATATACACACCCAAGGCTTGTAGATGGATTGTCCTTAATTCCAAATAAGGTGTTGGTTACTTGGACACACACATACCTTTAGAATGGAAGTAAAATCTTACAGGTCCCCAACAGAACTCTAGGCCTCTCCACAGCTCAGCACGCCACAGAGGATACAAACTGCAGAATTCTACTGCAGAGACAGAATGGAAGGGAGCAACAGACCAGCCAAACCTGTCAGACAGCTCACATGCTCCTCCTTCTCCTTCTCCTTCCCCTACCTGACTACTACTTCTTCTTCTATGGTATTATGGCGGTCTGAAAAGATACATTAGAGGTGCATGCCACCACCTTCTGTGTGGGCTGTGTGTCTGCCTACTGTTCTGGAAGAAAACAATGTGCCCTGCCAGCTAATTAACCATACACCAATTAAAATCTCACCACTATTCCACTACTTTGGCTCTATCTGATCCTATACCAGGCTGGCAGGATGGGACACTAACACACCTTCTGCTGTACACCCAAGTACTTCTCTGCAGCTGCCACCACAACATGTATTTTCTGTGATTTACATTCCATTTCTGTGGTACAGTTGATAACCATGGCTAATAATGCTAAGAAGCTAACCTTACTGAAGAACATGTTATTCCTATCACTCTCTATTGGCCTCGGGCTACTCACAGGGATCATCTTAGGAACCCTCGCCCTGGACCCATCTTCCTCTACTACTCTCTTAACTGCCTCAGCTTACGACTCCTTCTGAACTACTCTGACCCTGACAACCTCGACCTGCCTTTCTCTCACCGGACACTTCTGATCACCAACAACATGGGTACCCCTACAGTTAATACACACAGCTTTACCCACCCATACCACACATTCCTTTGTCTCATGCCCTCCTGCACACTTTTCACATCTAGGAATCTCCACACTGCTGGAACATTACCATAATCTTGGCACCTAAAACACAGTAATGGGGTTGGAACAAAAGCTCACACGGACAAATCCTAACTTGACCTAGTCGGGTAAAGATTGCATCAAAACCCAGCAGGACAGACAGTGGGTGTGTTCGAGCGGTAAGCCTAACAAAGCTTTAGACGAAAGTCGATGAGTGAAGTCGGGGGAGGTTAATCTGCGACAGCCGAAAGTTGGACACTGTAGTGGTTTTCCAACATCAAGGCTCAGATCAACATGGCAGTGTTAACATAGCTGGTATTGTTTCTAAAAGTTTGTCTGTATAAATGTCGACATAAACCTTTCTGTACCTCCATATCACATACATTTACATTTACATTTAAGTCATTTAGCAGACGCTCTTATCCAGAGCGACTTACAAATTGGTGCATTCACCTTACAAACTGGACACATACTGTCATGTTTGTCATTTATTATCATGTCTTGTCCCTGTGCTCCCCATGCTATTCGTTTCCCTCTGCTGGTCTTATTTGGTTCTTTCCCTCCTTCTATCCCTCTCTCTCCCCCTCCCTCTCTCACTCTCTCGCTCTCTCTTCTCTCTATCGTTCCGTTCCTGCTCCCAGCTGTTCCTATTCCCCTAATCATCATTTAGTCTTCCCACACCTGTTCCCGATCCTTTCCCCTGATTAGAGTCCCTATTTATTCCTTTGTGATCCGTTCCTGTCCCGTCGGTTCCTTGTTTTGTATTCACCATGCTGTGATTGTGTTTCGCCCTGTCCTGTCGTGTTTTTTGCCTTCATCAGATGCTGCGTGTGAGCAGGTGGCTCTATCAACTACGGCCTGCGCCTACCCGAAGCGACCTGCAGTCTGTGGCCGCTTCTCTAGTTATTCCCTCTACAGACTAGAGGATTTTTGTTATTCCCTGTTTGGATTTAAATAAACTCTGTTTCTGTTAAGTCGCTTTTGGGTCCTCTTTCACCTGCATGACAGAAGGAACCGACCAAGGAATGGACCCAGCGACTTCAGACGCTCGTTACACTGCCGTCGAGATCCAAGGAGCCATGCTCGGCAGACACGAGCAGGAATTGTCTGCTGCTCGCCATGCCGTGGAGAACCTGGCCGCTCAGGTTTCCGACCTCTCTGGACAGTTCCAGAGTCTACGTCTCGTGCCACCTGTTACTTCCTGGCCTGCCGAGCCTCCAGAACCTAGGGTTAATAACCCACCTTGCTACTCCGGGCAGCCCACTGAGTGCCGCTCCTTTCTCACGCAGTGTGAGATTGTGTTCTCTCTCCAACCCAACACATACTCTAGAGAGAGAGCTCGGGTTGCTTACGTCATTTCACTCCTTACTGGCCGGGCTCGAGAATGGGGCACAGCTATCTGGGAGGCAAGGGCTGATTGCTCTAACAAATTCCAGAACTTTAAAGAGGAGATGATTCGGGTTTTTGACCGTTCAGTTTTTGGTGGGGAGGCTTCTAGGGCCCTGGCTTCCTTATGCCAAGGTGAACGGTCCATAACGGATTATTCCATTGAGTTTCGCACTCTTGCTGCCTCTAGTGAGTGGAACGAGCCGGCGCTGCTCGCTCGTTTTCTGGAGGGACTCCACGCAGTGGTTAAGGATGAGATTCTCTCCCGGGAGGTTCCTTCAGATGTGGACTCTTTGATTGCTCTCGCCATCCGCATAGAACGACGGGTAGATCTTCGTCACCGGGCTCGTGGAAGAGAGCTCGCATCAACGGTGTTTCCCTGCTCCGCATCGCAACCATCTCCCTCCTCTGGCTTTGAGACTGAGCCCATGCAGCTGGGAGGGATTCGCATCTCGAATAAGGAGAGGGAACGGAGGGTCACCAACCGCCTGTGCCTCTATTGCGGAGTTGCTGGACATTTTGTTAATTCATGTCCAGTAAAAGCCAGAGCTCATCTGTAAGCGGAGGGCTACAGGTGAGCGCAACTACTCAAGTCTCTCCATCAAGGTCCTGTACTACTTTGTCGGTCCACCTACGCTGGACCGGTTCGGGTGCTACATGTAGTGCCTTGATAGACTCTGGGGCTGAGGGTTGTTTCATGGACGAAGCATGGGTTCGGAAACATGACATTCCTTTCAGAGAGTTAGATAAGCCTACGCCCATGTTCGCCTTAGATGGTAGTCATCTTCCCAGTATCAGATTTGAGACACTACCTTTAACCCTCACAGTATCTGGTAACCACAGTGAGACTATTTCTTTTTTGATTTTCCGTTCACCGTTTACACCTGTTGTTTTGGGTCATCCCTGGCTAGTATGTCATAATCCTTCTATTAATTGGTCTAGTAATTCTATCCTATCCTGGAACGTTTCTTGTCATGTGAAGTGTTTAATGTCTGCCATCCCTCCCGTTTCTTCTGTCCCTACTTCTCAGGAGGAACCTGGCGATTTGACAGGAGTGCCGGAGGAATATCATGATCTGCGCACGGTCTTCAGTCGGTCCCGAGCCAACTCCCTTCCTCCTCACCGGTCGTATGATTGTAGTATTGATCTCCTTCCGGGGACCACTCCTCCTCGAGGTAGACTATACTCTCTGTCGGCTCCCGAACGTAAGGCTCTCGAGGATTATTTGTCTGTGTCTCTTGACGCCGGTACCATAGTGCCTTCTTCTTCTCCGGCCGGGGCGGGGTTCTTTTTGTTAAGAAGAAGGACGGTACTCTGCGCCCCTGCGTGGATTATCGAGGGCTGAATGACATAACGGTTAAGAATCGTTATCCGCTTCCCCTTATGTCATCAGCCTTCGAGATTCTGCAGGGAGCCAGGTGCTTTACTAAGTTGGACCTTCGTAACGCTTACCATCTCGTGCGCATCAGAGAGGGGGACGAGTGGAAAACGGCGTTTAACACTCCGTTAGGGCATTTTGAGTACCGGGTTCTGCCGTTCGGTCTCGCCAATGCGCCAGCTGTTTTTCAGGCATTAGTTAATGATGTTCTGAGAGACATGCTGAACATTTTTGTTTTTGTCTATCTTGACGATATCCTGATTTTTTCTCCGTCACTCGAGATTCATGTTCAGCACGTTCGACGTGTTCTACAGCGCCTTTTAGAGAATTGTCTCTACGTAAAGGCTGAGAAGTGCTCTTTTCATGTCTCCTCCGTTACTTTTCTCGGTTCCGTTATTTCCGCTGAAGGCATTCAGATGGATTCCGCTAAGGTCCAAGCTGTCAGTGATTGGCCCGTTCCAAGGTCACGTGTCGAGTTGCAGCGCTTTTTAGGTTTCGCTAATTTCTATCGGCGTTTCATTCGTAATTTCGGTCAAGTTGCTGCCCCTCTCACAGCTCTTACTTCTGTCAAGACGTGTTTTAAGTGGTCCGGTTCCGCCCAGGGAGCTTTTGATCTTCTAAAAGAACGTTTTACGTCCGCTCCTATCCTCGTTACTCCTGACGTCACTAGACAATTCATTGTCGAGGTTGACGCTTCAGAGGTAGGCGTGGGAGCCATCCTATCCCAGCGCTTCCAGTCTGACGATAAGGTTCATCCTTGCGCTTATTTTTCTCATCGCCTGTCGCCATCTGAGCGCAACTATGATGTGGGTAACCGTGAACTGCTCGCCATCCGCTTAGCCCTAGGCGAATGGCGACAGTGGTTGGAGGGGGCGACCGTTCCTTTGTCGTTTGGACAGACCATAAGAACCTTGAGTACATCCGTTCTGCCAAACGACTTAATGCCCGTCAAGCTCGTTGGGCGTTGTTTTTCGCTCGTTTCGAGTTTGTGATTTCTTACCGTCCGGGTAGCAAGAACACCAAGCCTGATGCCTTATCCCGTCTGTTTAGTTCTTCTGTGGCTTCTACTGATCCCGAGGGGATTCTTCCTTATGGGCGTGTTGTCGGGTTAACAGTCTGGGGAATTGAAAGACAGGTTAAGCAAGCACTCACGCACACTGCGTCGCCGCGCGCTTGTCCTAGTAACCTCCTTTTCGTTCCTGTTTCCACTCGTCTGGCTGTTCTTCAGTGGGCTCACTCTGCCAAGTTAGCTGGTCATCCCGGTGTTCGAGGCACTCTTGCGTCTATTCGCCAGCGCTTTTGGTGGCCGACTCAGGAGCGTGACACGCGCCGTTTCGTGGCTGCTTGTTCGGACTGCGCGCAGACTAAGTCGGGTAACTCTCCTCCTGCCGGTCGTCTCAGACCGCTCCCCATTCCTTCTCGACCATGGTCTCACATTGCCTTAGACTTCATTACCGGTCTGCCTTTGTCTGCGGGGAAGACTGTGATTCTGACGGTTGTCGATAGGTTCTCTAAGGCGGCACATTTCATTCCCTCGCTAAACTTCCTTCCGCTAAGGAGACGGCACAAATCATTATTGAGAATGTATTCAGAATTCATGGCCTCCCGTTAGACGCCGTTTCAGACAGAGGCCCGCAATTCACGTCACAGTTTTGGAGGGAGTTCTGTCGTTTGATTGGTGCGTCCGTCAGTCTCTCTTCCGGGTTTCATCCCCAGTCTAACGGTCAAGCAGAGAGGGCCAATCAGACGATTGGTCGCATACTACGCAGCCTTTCTTTCAGAAACCCTGCGTCTTGGGCAGAACAGCTCCCCTGGGCAGAATACGCTCACAATTCGCTTCCTTCGTCTGCTACCGGGTTATCTCCGTTTCAGAGTAGTCTGGGTTACCAGCCTCCTCTGTTCTCATCCCAGCTTGCCGAGTCCAGCGTTCCCTCCGCTCAAGCGTTTGTCCAACGTTGTGAGCGCACCTGGAGGAGGGTGAGGTCTGCACTTTGCCGTTACAGGGCACAGACGGTGAGAGCCGCCAATAAACGCAGGATTAAGAGTCCAAGGTATTGTTGCGGCCAGAGAGTGTGGCTTTCCACTCGCAACCTTCCTCTTACGACAGCTTCTCGTAAGTTGACTCCGCGGTTCATTGGTCCGTTCCGTGTCTCCCAGGTCGTCAATCCTGTCGCTGTGCGACTGCTTCTTCCGCGACATCTTCGTCGCGTCCATCCTGTCTTCCATGTCTCCTGTGTTAAGCCCTTTCTTCGCACCCCGTTCGTCTTCCCTCCCCCCTCCCGTCCTTGTCGAGAGCGCACCTATTTACAAGGTACATAAGATCATGGACATGCGTTCTCGGGGACGGGGTCACCAATACCTAGTGGATTGGGAGGGTTACGGTCCTGAGGAGAGGAGTTGGGTTCCGTCTCGGGACGTGCTGGACCGTTCACTCATCGATGATTTCCTCCGTTGCCGCCAGGATTCCTCCTCGAGTGCGCCAGGAGGCGCTCGGTGAGTGGGGGGTACTGTCATGTTTGTCATTTATTATCATGTCTTGTCCCTGTGCTCCCCATGCTATTCGTTTCCCTCTGCTGGTCTTATTTGGTTCTTTCCCTCCTTCTATCCCTCTCTCTCCCCTCCCTCTCTCACTCTCTCGCTCTCTCTTCTCTCTATCGTTCCGTTCCTGCTCCCAGCTGTTCCTATTCCCCTAATCATCATTTAGTCTTCCCACACCTGTTCCCGATCCTTTCCCCTGATTAGAGTCCCTATTTATTCCTTTGTGATCCGTTCCTGTCCCGTCGGTTCCTTGTTTTGTATTCACCATGCTGTGATTGTGTTTCGCCCTGTCCTGTCGTGTTTTTTGCCTTCATCAGATGCTGCGTGTGAGCAGGTGGCTCTATCAACTACGGCCTGCGCCTACCCGAAGCGACCTGCAGTCTGTGGCCGCTTCTCTAGTTATTCCCCTCTACAGACTAGAGGATTTTTGTTATTCCCTGTTTGGATTTAAATAAACTCTGTTTCTGTTAAGTCGCTTTTGGGTCCTCTTTCACCTGCATGACACATACTGTGTACAATTCATTGGTTAGAGAGAGGTCTCAAATATCACTTTTCATTTGTATCCCCTGAATCAAAGCAAAGTTGGTTCCTGTTTCAGTCATGTATTTGAAAAAAAGTTGACAAATAGTGCCTCCCACAATGCAAGTGATGGCTGCATGGTGCAGTTGGTGAGAAGCAACTGCAGTGACTTGGTGACCTCTTAAAAAAACTACATGAACTTTTGATGACATGATTTTTGTAAAGTTCATCCAGTCCTCAAGTCACAAGTCGAACAATTTTTATAACCACTTTGAAAGGCGATGACCAACGATAGTCAACGACTTGACAAATGTAATTTGCTCAAACATGCTCAATGGCCGTGTTTCGAAAGCATCAAAACGACTTATCATTTGTAGATCAGTCAGTCACAATTTACCCATAATACATTCGGGTTTTGATCCTCTCTAACACGGACAGTGTTTTTTGTTTCACCACGCTCTCCGTCGTCCCACCTGACGACTCCGACCAACTCACTCCTACATAAGGAAGTAGACTTGCTTCTTCTGTCATGTGATAATAGCAGTTTCCTATTCTCTAATGATTTCAGTAATCAGAAAGATTTTTTAAATATGAAATGAGAACAAAGTTGTTTTTAAAAAATAGATGTATTTCCCCTATTACAGAATTTACAGAAACTGTAATTTCCTCATAATTTCTGAAAAGTGACAGTTTGATTGAAGTATTTTATATATATTTAAAAAATATAAAAACAGGAACCAGCACCAAAAAGTATAAAAATAATAACTGGACAAAAACATATCTAGTAATGTACATAAAGTACCAGTCAAAAGTTTGGAAATGCCTACTCATTCCAGGGTTTTACTTCATTTGTAAAATGTTCTACATTGAAGAATAATAGGGAAGACATAAAAGCTATGAAATAATACACATGAAATCAAGTAGTAACCAAAAAAGTGTAAAATAAATCAAAATATATTTTATATTTGAGTTTCTTCAAAGTAGCTGCCCTTTACCTTAACGACAGCTTTGCACAATCTTGGAATTTTTCAACCAGCTTCACCTGGAATGCTTTTCCAACAGTCTTGAAAGTTCCAACATATGCTGAACACTTGTTGGCTGCTTTTCCTTCACGCTGCGGTCCAACTCATCACAAACCATCTGTTGGGTTGAGGTTGGGTGATTGTAGCCTAGTGGTTAGAGCATTGGACTAGAGCATTGCAAGTTCAAACCCCCGAGCTGACAAGGTACAAATCTGTTGTTCTGCACCTGAACAGGCAGTTATAACCCACTGTTCCTAGGCCGTCATTGAAAATAAGATTTTTTTCTTAACTGACTTGCCTAGTTAAATAAAGGTAAAAATAAATAAATTGTGGAGGCCAGATCATCTAATGCAGCACTCTCCTTGGTCAAATAGCACTTACACAGCCTGGTGGTGTGTTTTGGGTCATTGTCCTGTTGAAAAACAAATGATAGTCCCTCTAAGCACAAAACAGATGGGATGGCGTATCGCTGCAGAATGATGTGGTAGTCATGCTGTTTAAGTGTGCCTTGAATTCTAAATAAATCACTGACAGTGTCACCAGCAAAGCACCCCCACACCATCACACCTCCTCCTCCATGCTTCACGGTTGGAACCACACTTGCAGAGATCCGTTCACCTACTCTGCTTCTCACAAAGACACGACGGTTGGAACCAAAAACTCAAATTTGGACTCATCAGACCAAAGGACAGATTTCCACTGATCTAATGTCCATTACTCGTGCTTCTTGGCTCAAGCAAGTCTCTTCTTCTTATTGGTGTCCTTTAGTAGTGGTATCTTTGCAGCAATTCGACCATGAAGGCCTGATTCACGCAGTCTCCTCTGAACAGTTGAGGTTGAGATGTGTCTGTTACTTGAACTCTGTGAAGCATTTATTTGGGCTGCAATCTGAGGTGCCCGTTAACTCTAATGAATTTATCCTCTGCAGCAGAGGTAACTCTGGGTCTTCCTTTCCTGTGGTGGTCCTCATGAGAGACTGTTTCATCATAGCGCTGGATGGTTTTTGCAACTGCACATGAATAAACTTTCAAAGTTCTTGAAGTTTTTCGGATTGACTGACCTTCATGTCTTAAAGTAATGATACTGTCATTTCTCTTTGCTTATTTGAGCTGTTCTTGCCATAATATGGACTTGGTCTTTTACCAAATAGTGCCATCTTCTTTATACCACCCCACCTTGTCTCAACAACTGATTGGCTCAAATGCATTAAGAAGGAAAGAAATTCCACAAATGTACTTTTAACAAGGCACACCTGTTAATTGAAATGCATTCCAGGTGACTGCCTCATGAAGCTGGTTGGGATAATGCCAAAAGTGTGCAAAGCTTTCATCAAGGCAAAGGGTGGCTACTTTGAAGAATCTCCAATATAAAATATATTTGGATTTGTTTAACTCTTTTTTTGGTTACTACATGATTCCATATGTGTTATTTCATATTTTTGATGTCTTCACTATAATGTAGGAACTAGAACAATAAAGAAAAACCCTGGAATGAGTAGGTGTGTCCAAACTTTTGACTGGTACTGTACATGTTGCACTTGTTGCATGTTGCACATGTTGCATTTCCTTATTTGAACATATCATACACTTTACATAGGGGGCTTTGCGTCAAAATGGAAATAAAGTTTACTTCACACAGACACACATGAACATACACACCATTCACAGCCCAGGTTATTGTGTACAGATAGCCTTTGAATCTCACTGCTCTCCCAGAGTATTTAACCAACTATTTGGTGATCCATAACTGTGTAACAATGCATATAACACCAAAGACAAAACCAGTAGGCTACAAAAACATTTGAAAAAGTCAATCTTAGTTTATATCGGATTGGCTTGGTGGAAGAATGTGGTTGAGAACTGTCACCACATTCTTTGCTGAAGGACTCTCTGTGTGGAAGCTGTGAGAGGGCCAAATGCCCATGAAGACTTGGTTATTAGGCTCCCGAGTGGCGCAGTGGTCTAAGGCACTACATCTCAGTGCAGGAGGCATCACTACAGTCCCTGGTTCAAATCCAAGCTGTACCACATCCAGCCATGATTGGGAGTCCCATAGGGCGGCTCACAATTGGCCTGGTGTTGCCAGGGTAGGCCATCATTGTAAATAAGAATTTGTTCTTAACCGATTTGCCTGGTTACATTTAAAATGTTTAACTACAAAGAAAGGTAGACTGAGAAGGAATCCTCAAATCCTTACTGTAAGGTCAGTAAGAATAACTTCCCACAATAAATGATTACATGTTTATACTGGAATGAGTGTTTTCTCTCCACAAATTCACTTGAGTAATATCATGCAAAGTGAATTTCCTGCCTTTTCGGAGTAAATCCTTTGCTTGTTCTAATGCTGTAACATGCACTACAGGCCCACAGTGATGTTTCCTTACAGAAGCATACAGACTTCCCAAATGGATGCAAGTTTCATTTTACTGTGCAAAAACGTGCCTGAAACAAAATACAAATATAAAACGCATAAAAAATATTTTAAATCATATCCTGAACACTAATATGTGATAGTCATAGTACAGTAGTTTACTCCATCTTTGAATAAGTCTGCTGCATAGGAGTATTGTGTTCAAAGTATCCCAAAGGAATTGCAACATATTACAGATTAATTTTTGTGATATTGAACATTGGCTTGCTTGTTGAATAAGAATAACTTTCACTGGGTCTGTGAGGGTCAAAGTTAGGAGATTGCACAGTTCGTGTCTTTGTCCTTTGCGCCAAGGCTATTTGCCCTCTTCTTCCTTCTCAGGCTGTTCCTCAAACCCCTGTCCTTCACTCCTTTCCTCTCTCCATCCCCCTCTCCCTCCCTCTCTCCATCCACGGACGGGGGCCTTCGGGTTAGCTGGGGGGGCAAGGGGATGGGCTGCCCCAAGAAGTAACCCTCTTCCTCTGATTCTGAGGAGGAGGAGCAGGTTGAGCAGGAGTCCTCATGTTTATTGTACTGGGCTGGCTGGAGGGTGAGTGACATGGGCTCTGTGGTTCCAGGGGAAGAGAGGGAAGCACTCTCCCGCTGTCCTCTCCATTCTAGAGCGTCCAGACGGGGCCGATCAGGCAGAGAGTGACGGAAGCGTGTCTCTGTGCCTAGGTGGAGAACGGAGTCAGAGGCCACACGGCCTCGATTCCACCCCCGCCGTAAACTACGATGTTGGTATGAACCATCTGAGGGGACACAAAAAAAGACAGTTGGCAGTTGTGATGAAAAGAGAGAGAAAAAAAGAAAAGTGGTCTTACCCAGTAGGTCCATTTGAGGTGGAATGCCCTTCTCCATATGTAATCTGCGTCCAAAACCTCCATCCTCTTCCTCCCATTCCACCTGTTCTTCTTCCTTTTCTCCTCTCTCCTCATCTTCTTCCTCCTCCTCCTCATTCACAGAGTAGCTGCAGCTGATTGGCTCTCGGAAGCTGACTCTGGCTGTCCCACTGCGAAATGATTGGGGACTATGGTCAGGGGAGCTTGGTTCTGGTTTGTGCAGATTTGGCTTGGCCATCAAATCACGAGACTTGGTAGGTAGAGGGGCTGGGGGGGGCGGGGGGTCAGCAGGACTGGGGTGGTTTAGTGATGCAGATAAGGAGGAATTCCTCGGGGGAGGAAACACTGGAAAGAAGGAGAGAAAAAATAAAAGACCTCAATCTATAAAAAGGCAAAGGATTCAATTACTGTTCAATCAACTCACAATAACAGGAGATGAGCAAGATTTGGAAATGGATTTATAGAATACTATCCCAACTCTTGCTTATGGCCAATTGTATCTAACAGAGCTCTACAGTTAACTGTTTCATTCTGAACACAATACTTTAGCTCAAGACCCACATTTATTATGCATGTAATTGCCTTGAAGTAGCACTTTGTAGAACAATTCACCAATGTGTAATACCTTTCGTAACTTGACTACTCTTCTCCACCCAGTTCCCACAGTCCTTTGCAGTAGAAGTTCCTCTACTGAAACTGGTGAGGGGGTGACCAGCATAGCCGTTGGGCTCTCCTAAAAACTCCAGACTACTGCCTGGATGCTTGCCACAGTCTCCAGTGTGCAAACTGTTGAGAGATTGGTCGATAGGCCAAGATGGTGCCCAGCCATTGGCTAAGCGACAGTGGGGAAGAGGAGAGTAAGACCTTCTGAGGTTACGATGACCGTTGGGTGGTGGGGAGACTCCATTTGGAACATCAGTAGAGATGTGAACACCTGGGAAACAGAGATGAAATGAAGATAAAACACAACTTGCTTGAATAGAAAAGGCTATGTAATCTTTTGACCATTTCTAAATGGTATTGTTTTGATAATTTGATCAATGTTGCTATGGATAAAATAACCTGCTAAATTATTCAAATTATTACTTCATTTCAATTTCATTCCCTGCAGGCTATGAGTATTACAAGGCTCAGGCATGACCTACATAACATGTAAATGCGATCTGCAGTATGCAGCTACCTTCATTTTCCTGTGCAGCATGAACACAGTCTTTTCCTGGGACAACAGGGATATTGGCTCCCTCTGGTGGTTGCTGTGGGGAGCAGCGCTGCGACTGTTGGATCTTCTCTGCAGTCTCACAGTGCCTGTGCTGCGGAGGCCGGCTCTGGAGGGCTGAGTCACAGGAGTCTGAGTTATCTGGGTCCTCTCCCAGGGAGCAGGGCCTGGAGCAGAAGATAAGGCCCCCACGCGGGAGGAACGGCCGCCCCAGCAGGGGGAGCCGACAGCGGGCACAGCAGAAACACGACTCGGCTGCATGCCAGTGCTGGCCCTCATAGGTCATCTGACCCTGGTCTATACCTGGAAGACAAAGAGAGGCTGTAAGAAAGTTGTCTCTATGCGAGTGTGTATACTTCTCTGTGTGAGTGGGCATATGTTTCTGTCTGTGCACATGTGTATATTGTTTTTTTATGTGTACAGATGGCATATCTTAAATTTGATCATCCTGTTGTTGCATGAAGTTTCCTGCACAGCAGGAAATTAATACACTGCAAGTTAGCAGGGTTTAAAAAAGGCTTCTAAAGGTTGTCATTTCCTTTTTAAAATGTCAGACAAAAAATATGTATCAACTCCTACAAAATGTATAATCCACAACATGTTTTCCCCTGCTGTAGTAAACTGGCTCCTATTAAGATCCTACATCTGTATGTGTGTAAACACTGAGTGTACCAAACATTCTTAATATTGAGTTTCACCCCCCACACCACCTTTTGCCTTCCAAACAGCCTCAATTTTGTCTCGCCCATTCATCCTCAATGACACACATACACAATCCATGTCTCAATTGTCTCAAGGAATACCTAGGATAGGATAAGTAATCCTTCTCACCCCCCCCTTTAAGATTTAGATGCACTATTGTAAAGTGGCTGTTCTACTGGATGTCATAAGGTGAATGCACCAATTTGTAAGTTGCTCTGGATAAGAGCGTCTGCTAAATGACTTAAATGTAAATGTAAGGCTTAAAAATCCTTCTTTAAACCGAATCTTCCCCTTCATCTACACTGATTGAAGTGGATTTAACAAGTGACATCAATAAGGGATCATAACATTCACCTGGATTCATCTGGTCAGTCTGTCATGAAAAGAGCAGGTGTTCTTAATGTTTTGTATACTCAGTGTATGCTTCCCTTGGTGGAAACATGGACCTGTGTAACTGCAGTACCTATGTGTTCCCCACAGGTGTCACAGTACTCTGCATAGAAGGACTCATAGCAGGAGCAGCAGTACGGCCGGCTCTCTCTCATGATGTACCGCTGCCCTCCCAACGCTGCCTCACACTCAAAACAACAGAAGTGTTTCATGTGCCAGTGTCGGCCCTCTGCCTCCGTACACTCATCTGCTAGAATGATCTGGATTTCAGGGAGAGACGGAGTGAAGAAGAAAGAATGTGGGTCAACAAATCATATCTCAAGAAAACACTTAACTCTTGAATATTTCTGGTTGTTGAACGACATTGTCATTCCTCTGGCAAACAGGTTTTCCCAGGGTGTCCGTGTGACAGGGCCAATGTGTCCTCTAAGGACTTCCCACTGGGAACACACTGGTTGAATCTTCATTGTTTCTACGTCATTTGAAAGGAAATTACGTTGAAACCAACATGGAATAGATGTTGAATTGACGTCTGTGCCCAGTAGGTTGTGAAGGCCAGTCATGACTAGGGCTGTTGCGGTGACCGCATTACCACCACACCGGTGGTCATGAAGGCAGTCAAATTCCACATGACCATTTAGTCACTGTAATTATGCTTTTCCAAGCTCTGATGCTGCCGATGGTCATTAGTAGCCTACCAAATTTGCTAACTGCCTTGTTCTCAGCACTCTATAGTCCCTCTAATTATTCTGACATCAATGCAGATGTATTCAAAAATCAAATCAAACACTTCATGAGAGCCCGTGAGCTCTGTTTTGCGTGACAAAACAGAGTGATGGCCTCTATTAAAAATTGGAGGATCAGCATTCTATAGGCTAGGCCTAGTATATTTATTTCTCAACTTTTTAAAAATTAAGCACATTGATTATATTTATAACAGAAGTATAGTCTGCCTGGCTGGCATGAAATTAAACCACAGGGAAAAGTGTCCTCCACTCGCTATTTAAGTGCATAGATTACATGTTTTTTCTCTGCTGCCTGTTTCGATACAGGTGCATGATAATGGTCCATTCTAAATCAAAACGAATTTCACACATACTAAATAATATATGTAAAGACAAGATTAAATCAAGAATAGTTTGATGTGTGACAATATTAGCCTATCACTTGTGAATGATATATTATCACTCGTGGATGTTGCCCAGCATAAGAAACAATGCCTTTTTTTGCGACTTTTTCAAATCATAGTCGCCCACCTCATGTAGCCTAGCCCATAAGCCAATATGTTTGATAAGGTTTGTAATCACAACTAAAGTGGCCAAAAACTTCATAAAATTAAGCACATTAATCAGCTATACAAGGGGTCTATTGCCTAACTGGTTTCATAAGCAGCACGTGAGTTTCAAGTTTGGGGAAGTAAATTTTCACCATAATAATGCACCTTTATAATAAAACCATTACATGCATATTTGCATTTGCAGTCACTTTTAATAATGGTGTTTTCTGTGAATGGAACATGTGCGCTTATAGCATACTACCATGTGAGCATTGCTATGCCTATCATGTGAAGAAATAGCCTAATAGTTTATCAACATTTAAGCTAAACGTTCTGATCTGTTGCTTCAGCCACATTGCGTAAAAAAGGTTTTTTGAATCTAGTGGTTGTATTAACTTATTAACTACCGCATCCCACAACTGTCCCAGACTATGTTTAGAATAGGTTGACCTTTGTACTATGATGTAGGCTAGTGCTTTTGCTCTTCATTAGGCCTACGCATCTTGTTGACTAACAAAACGTAAATGTGAACAGTTCTTCCAACAGCTTCCATATGCACCTTGGAAGAACGCGCGCAGTTGCGTCCGCGATGCGTCTGTCTTCACTTGTAGCCTGTGACAAAGACCCGATCACATGATGGAGTGCGCGCCACTCAGAGAGGGCACAACACAAAAGGCATGGATTTTTTTAGGGTGCATTTACGGCCAGACAAAGGGGATGCCGCCGTGAAATTCTAGGCATTATCAAGTGCTTATCAAATTGCGAATGTTTGTTTCATGTTGTGTACAGCCTGCGCAAAAAAGTAAGCAGAGCTTATGCCTTTCAAGGTACTTTTTTCAAATCATCATTAGTCACATCATGCAGCCTTACATTGTATTGAAAATCAAAACATATAGCCCAATGTTTGTAGAACAACTAAAGTTACATTAACTCTAAATGAAGTATATAGTAATAACAATTTCTTTGTTAACCACTCAACACAGAATAGCCGCAATCCCTCAAATCGTTTGGAGAAAATATTTATATTTTATTCAGATTTGTTCAATTGTATTCTTCATACTATAAAATTATTTTTGACAATCCTGATCTACAGGCACGTAGTATGAGTATGAGTACACATCTCCTCATAGGAGTCAGTGTTAGAACTGGACAGGGCAGATAGAATGTATAAACAGACAGTGGATCCACAGTTTAGAGATCTTTGTGGAAAGGACAGGGCAGGTCAGAGTGTATAAACCAGTGCGGAGAGATTTTCGTTGTAGACACAGTCACCTCATCACAGGCCTGGCAGCGTGGTTTCATTCTCTCAGCGTGGTGCCGGCCGCAGTAGATCTGTCCCTCCTGGTAGAAGTAGATTAGATCTACCAGCAGCTCAGTGCACGAGGCACACTGGAAACACTGAGGGTGCCAACAGCTACCGTGCCCCGCTCGGCTGGCAAACACTGCTATGTCCCCACCATAGATCTGTCTGCCACACTGAAACACAGAGAGAGAAAGAGAGAGAAAGTGAGAGAGACAAAACAGGTAAACAAAATGCAAATGTGCTTGAGGTAGTACAGAGAATACATACACTATAAACCAAGAAATTTCCTAATTCCTTGTCTCATCTCCCTAATCCCTCACTCTCAATGTTTCCATCCCACCCTAGTCTCCCCCTGATCCCCCACCCTCAGCAGTGTCTACCTGTTGGCAGATGGCTCCGGTCATGGTGACAGGGAACAGTCTGACCATGCCTCTGCCCAGGTTCTCCCTCTTCCTCTGCTGGCTGAACAGACAAAGCTCCTTCTTCTCCTCCTCATCCAGTTGGTTACAGTACTGATGCTGGAAACACAAAAGACATAAAGTTATAATGCTGACTCAGACAAGCAGAAGTCTAGTGAGGAACAACACAAACCAACTAAATTACAGCCCAGAAGCTAGGAAAACCAACATTTCACGCCGAGTTCCAGTCTAGTATTAGAGAACAGTTACAATGCTGAGTCAGACAAGCAGAAAACCATTATATTACAGCCCAGGGGCGTTAGGACAACCAAAAGCTCACACAGAGTTACAGTATTAGTGACCGTTACCTCACTGTCGTGAGCTGGTAGCTGGTGAAGGAGCTGTTTGATGCGGTACCTCTCTCCTGAGCTGTTAGCATAGGGCACTCTGTCCTCCGGGATACAGCTGAAATACTGATACACCTGGATTAAAAACAAGAATGTTCAGACACACAATCCAAGGATGTTTTTGACCCTGTGTGTTGAAGTTTGAACATACACTGAGTACAACACATTAATGACTCCTGCTTTTTCCATGACAGATTGACCAGGTGAATCCAGGTGAAAACTATGATCCCTTAATGTCACTTGTTAAATCTACTTCAAATCAGGTTAAAGAAGCCTTGAGACAATTGAGACATGGGTTGTGTATGTGCCATTCAGTGGGTGAATGGGTAAGGCAAAATATTGAATTGCCTTTGAAAGGGGAATGGTAGTAGGTGCCAGGCGCACCAGTTTGTGTCAAGAACTACAACGCTGCTGGGTTTGTCAAGCTCAACAGTTTCCCATGTGTATCAAGAATGGTCCTCCACCCAAAGGATATCGAGCCAACTTGACACAACTGTGGGAAGCATTGGAGTCAACATGGGCCAGCATCCCTGTAGAATGCTTTCGACACATTGTAGAGTCCATGCCCCGACGAATTGAGGCTGTTCTGAAGGAAAAAGGGGGGTTGCAACTCCATATTAGGAAGTTGTTCTTAATGTTTTGTACACTCATTGTATATGCTGAGTGTTAATGTATGCATGTATGTGTGAGAGTGCGTGCCTGTCTTTGTGTGTGTGTGCATTAATGTATGTATGTGAAGCGTTCTCTGGTTCCGTTCTCTGGTTCTGACCTGTTCAGGCTTGAGTCCAGGTGGGACCCAGGCGTACTCCTCGGAGGCACAGCCCGAGTCGTCATCAGAGATGGAGTGTCTTTGGAAGTCTGAAACCAGCTTCATCATCATCCTCTCCAGCTGGCCCGGCACTGCCCGCACTGCATGCTCCTCACGCACACACTTACAGTGCACACAGATCTTTCTGTGGAGAGAAAAATAGGCCACTGGGTTCAATACATGGCAACTCAGAGTATTGCATAGATGCAACACCCACCAAACAGAAGGCTAGGACTGAACAGTTGGCAAGTGTGACTAAGTTTTTACACAGTTTTCACATCTAATAATCTAATCATAAAAACACACCATGAGATTGCCATCTCAAAACTCATACTGTCTGTAGTCAAGTATTGCATGGCAGGAACATCATTTGCGTTGGAGACATGAAGTAATTAGCCAGCCCACAAACATTCTTGAGCGTGACTCAATATGACTCCCTACATTACAGTTACTAACACAACAAACAGGTGTTCATCCAAGGAGAGGCATGTCACCAACTCCGATACAGTCAAATATACACTAAACAATCAGAGGCTAAAACAAGCATGGAGTAAAACTTCAAACTGACACACACATTCAGTCTAACAGTGACATGGTTGGATACACACACACACACATACACACACACACACACACACACACACACACACACACACACACACACACACACACACACACACACACACAACTGGATGGGGAAGCTGACCATTCTCTGAATACCTGCTGAAGAAGATGGTATGGTAGACATAGCGGTAAGCCTCATCTTTGCCCTGCACATTAAGATTCCCACCGTTGCTGAGAAGGCAGTATCTTCATCCCAATATGGCGATAGGACTATGGGCAAGTGTGTGTGTCGAAAGGAAAGTAGTGGGTGTGAGTGTAAAAAAACATTAAGAACACCTGCTGTTTCCAAGTCATAGACTGACCAGGTGAATCCAGGTGAAAGCTATGATCCCTTATTGATGTCACCTGTGTCATGATGTTGAGTCTTTGGGTGTGGCGAGCCCCATCCCCATCCCCCTGCCTCCCCATTTCCTCCTTCAACTAGGCTGCTGTGACCAGAGAGACGTCGTAAATTCCTGAGGAACTCCTCATGGACACACAGTATAGAGAGAGTAAATTTTCATAGAGAACAAAATAATTCCTTCCACCTCACAGAACTTGTGGTACGAACCATTTTCATGTTCCAGAGAAAGTATAAAAGATTGGTGAAGAATCCAGCTACGAACTGGTCCGTTTGTTACAACTTGGGGAAGCTCATGGGAGACAATAGGACCACATTACCATAACGGGGTTTATATAATAGCCTCAGATATGAGGTTTACATCTAATTGTTGTATAAGCTGAACGAGTGAGTATGATCCTGTTTACACAATTTTACAATGTGATTTTGGACTGTTTAATAATGAAGAAAAACTCAAAAAGGGAATTGGAGTGAACTAAATCAGAGGAGCGCCCCTGAGCCCAGTTAGGGTCAGACATCCTGGGACCCAGCCCCTTTTCTGCAATTCCGAATAAAACCCAACTTTGAGAAATTATCACCAGACCATGATTTTCTCCATCAGGAGGGGACAAAGTGGTTAAACTCTTAGATTATCGATACCGACAGAATAAGAACAAGTCTTTGATATTAATTACTAGTCTGCAGCTAGGAATTCGGTATCATTGAACGCGAAGAACGACAACCGCCGAAACATCCATTCTATAACAAATGAATGAATGTTACTCTGAACTATCCCCTCTAACCAGTGACAGAGAAAGAGGACGAAACTCTCCAACAGAAACAAACTTTTCACCAGCGATCAAGACGACACACTGAGCATAAATATATATTCATTGCAATTGTTACCGAATTAGTAAGCGTTCATGTGCAAAGGATTAACATTTCAATTGTTATAATTATCACTCTGTAGTGACTTCTTAGTCGACCCCCACTTCCCCTTTTGTCTAACAAGCCGCAATGCCGTTTAGCCCACTAGGGCACATTTTCCTTTCATTTCTTCTAACCACATTTACCTTGTTTGTTTGTTTGTTTGTTTATGCATTTCTTTGAATTACTTAGTTAGTAATAAATGATTTAAGACAATTGATGTATGACTAAATATTTTTTTGCCCCACTGTATAATTGTCATCAAGGGCTTATATAGGAAGGGAGAGGAGGGTGTGTTTGAAAAGTTTTATAGCCCATGTCCGTTCACAGGGGCGGGCCAGATTGAGCAGAGCCCTGTCTTATGAAAACCCAAATCTCACATTTTAGAAGCTAAAATCACATTCCATCCCATCACGAATAATTTCATATTCAAACATTTAAATTGAACAACAATTCCATGTGAATCCGATAAATCTGATGTGTAGACTTTCCACTGTAGAGTTTGTCATCTTATCATTGATGAGAATGTCTCAGATGACAACCGAACTGACATCATATTCATTAAGTACCACAGCGCATGTTCAATTGGTCGCATTACCAGAATATAGTTAATTTCCCCCCACCTTCGGATGTTCCCAGAATCTCTATGTTAACCAAGGGTTTTGCAAATGTAACCTCAGTAGGGTAGAGAGAGGAAAAAGGGGGGGAAGAGGTATTTATGACTGTCATAAACCTACCCCCCAGGCCAACGTCATGACACTGTCAACTGCGTTTAATTTCAGCAAACTTAACATGTGTAAATATTTATATGAACATAACAACATTCAACAACTGACACAAACTGAACAAGTTCCACAGACATGTGACTAACAGAAATGGAATAACGTGTCCCAGAACAAAGTGGGGGTCAAAATCAAAAGTAACAGTCAGTATCTGATGTGGCGACCAGCTGCATTAAGTACTGCAGTGCATCTCCTCCTCATGGACTGCACCAGATTTGCCGGTTCTTGCTGTGAGATGTTACCCCTCTCTTCCACCACGGCACCTGCAAGTTCCCAGACATTTCTGGGGGGAATGGCCCTAGCCCTCACTCTCCGATCCAACAGGTCCCAGACGTGCTCAATTTTGATTGAAATCTGGGCTCTTCGCTGGCCGTGGCAGAACACGGACATTCCTGTCTTGCAGGAAATCAAGCACAGAACGAGCAGTATGGCAGTATGTCATGCTGGAGGGTCATGTCAGGATGAGCCTGCAGGAAGGGTACCAAATGAGGGAGGAGGATGTCTTCTCTGTAACGCACAGCGTTAAGATTGCCTGCAATGACAACAAGCTCAGTCCGATGATGCTGTGACACACCGCCCCTGACCATGACGTACCCTCCACCTCCAAATCGATCCCGCTCCAGAGTACAGGCCTCGGTGTAACGCTCATTCCTTCGACAATGAACGCGAATCCAACAATCACCCCTGGAGAGATAAAACCACGAGTCGTCAGTGAAGAACACTTTTTTTGCCAGTTCTGTCTGGTCCAGTGGTGGTGGGTTTGTGCACCCTAGGCGACATTGTTGCCGGTGATGTCTGGTGAGGACCTGCCTTACAACAGGCCTACAAGCCCTCAGTCCAGCCTCTCAGCCTATTGCGGACAGTTTGAACACTGATGGAGGGATTGTGCTTTCCTGGTGTAACTCGGCCATTTGTTTGTTGCCATCCTGTACTTGTCCCGCAGCTGTGATGTTTGGATGTACCGATCTCGTGCAGGTATTGTTACACGTGGTCTGCCACTGCGAGAACGATCAGCTGTCCGTCCTGTCTCCCTATAGCGCTGTCTTAGGCGTCTCACATGTCTGGCAATTTATTACCCTGGCCACATCTGCAGTCCTCATGCCTCCTTGCAGCATGCCTAAGGCAAGTTCATGCAAATGAGTAGGGATCCTGGGTATCTTTCTTTTGGTGTTTTTCAGAGTCAGTTGAAAGGCCTCTTTAGTGTCCTAAGTTTTCATAACTGTGACCTTAATTGCCTACCGTCTGCAAGCTGTTAGTTTCTGAATGACCGTTCCACAGGTGCATGTTCATTAATTGTTTATGGTTCATTGAACAAGCATGGGAAACAATGTTTAAACCCTTTACAATGAAGATCTGTGAAGGTATTTGCATTTTTACGAATTATCTTTCAAAGACAGTGTCCTGAAAAAGGGACATTTCTTTTTTTGCTGAGTTTATGTGTGTTCTTACTGTGACTGTCACCCTGATATTGGCTACTAGGTAGCTACTTCCCATGCAGTTTCCGGACAGTCGTGCTTGGCAAGCGGGAGCAAAGGGCACTGTGTCCTAGTGTTGTTACCGTTCATTCCCACCCCATTGAGTAGTAGACTGTATGTATATATATCAAGGTGACATCTAGATGGTTATTATATTAGTAATTTCTTGTGTAGGCTGCTATCCTGATCTGGCTAAGTCATATGGCTGTGAGCTACACTAGTTCATTTAGCAGACAATATTGTTTTATTGTATAAAGAATACAATTGAATATAGCTGAATAAAACAGAAAATATATTTTCACCAAACAATTTGAGGGAGTGTGCACATGTGGCTATTCTTTTGATAATGCCTCGAATTTCCCGGTAGCATCCCCATTGTGTCGACGTAATGCCCCCGAAAAAATCCATGCTTTTTGCGGCCATTGGCCGCTGTGCCCTTGGGCTGAATATAATCATTATAATTCCGTTCTCCTGGCTGCGTGCTCCGAAGCATCTCTCACTCACACGACTCTCTCAGATAGCTCCATTTTTATTAGCCAATGCAAGGCCACTCTACCATGGAGTGCTGCAGAGATGATTGTCCTTCTGGAAGGTTCTTCCATCTCCACAGACGAACTCTGGAGCTCTGTCAGAGTGACCAGCGTTTTCTTGGTCACTTCCCTGAGGTTTGGCCGGCCAACTCTAGGAATCTTGGTGTTTCTTCCATTTAAGAATGATGGAGGCCACTGTGTTCTTGGGGACCTTCAATGCTGCAGACATTTTTCGGTACCCTTCCCCAGATTCGTGCCGACACAATCCTGCCTCAGAGCTCTATGGACAATTCCTTCGACCTCATGGCTTGGATTTTGCTTTGACATGCACTGTCAACCGTGGGACCTTATATAGACAGGTGTCTGCCTTTCCAAATCATGTCCAATCAAGTTGTAGAAACATCTCAAGGATGATCAATGGAAACAGGATGCACCTGAACTAAATGTTGAGTCTGATAGCAAAGGGTCTGAATACTTATGGAAGTAAAGTATTCATTTTTTAAATGTCATTTTTTCATTTTTGTTTTAGAAAAACCTGTTTTTGCTTTGTCATTATGGGGTAGTGTGTATAGATTGACGAGGAAAAAAATTAATTGATTGAATAAGGCTGTAATGTAACGGAATGTGGAAAAGGAGTCTGAATACTTTCTGAATGCACTGTATGTGTGAAATTTGTTCTGATTTAGAATTTACCTGTCTCGAAAAAGGGGCAGGGGGAAAAAATACATGTAATCTCTGCACTTAACTTCTTTGGGGTACCCCCTCCCTTCTTCTCAATTTCCGCCTAAAAACATACCCTAATCTAACTGACTGTAGCTCAGGCCCAGAAGCAAGGATATGCATTTTCTTGGTATCATTTGAAAAGAAACACTCTGTATTTTGTGGAAATGTGAATTGAATGTAGGGGAATATAACACAATAGATCTGGTAGAAGAAAATACAAGGAAATAAACATACGTTTTCTGTTTTTTATTGTTGCTGCATCATCTTTCAAATGAACAAGAACAGCCAAACATACAGTTAGGATGCTGGGGATGATTTGAATGAAGAACATAAGATGGCAACAAAGCTGAGCAAAGTTTTAGACAGATAACTTCAAAATTGAGCGAGCTACATGACATTGAGGATGAAGTCACCCAGGTGTCCCACACAAATGTACCCAAATGGCCGAATTGGTACAGTGGTATATTTTGAAGGAAAGAACTATATACAAAAAACATAAATGCTATTCTAACACCCCCCCCCCAAAAGAAAAATAATAATAATGAGAATTAAACATAAACAAATAACAAGGGTAACTATTTACACATTTTCTATTTACAATATTGTGAAAACCCTCAGTCCTCTACACAATATTGTGCTGCTGGTGCCATGGCCCATAGCAGTCTCTTTCTGGTGTAAAGCAGAGGCTTACTGAACAGGTGGTGCAGGTGATGGGGCATTTCCTGTGACAAAGGGCCCACGACATCTCCCTACTGTGCCCTTTTTGCCCTGAGGCACATTCATGCCTGCAGAGATGAATCTGAGCAGGTGAACACCATTGGTTGGAGCAGAAGGGACAGCGGTAGAGGGGACAGAAGGTGCTGAAGCAACTCGGTCTCGCTTTCTCTATCAATTTCCTCTATAATTTGGGTTAAATCTGTATACCTAGACTTTGTTTTAGCTTTTCCTGATTTATTCGCCATAATTTAAATATATAAACTTGCTGAAAATGCTATTGACTATGTACTGCTATGCGTAACTCTCATGGCTCCATCAAGTAGGATTTGCAAAGGCGAATGAGCCTCTTTTACGCCAGAGTTTACGACAAAGGCTTCGAATGTATAACCATTACATATTGCCATTTACCTCAGCTCATTGGCTATCTTCCAAGCTAGATTTCAAGATGATCAGTGGTCATTGGGCCAAAATACAGTCAATCAACGATAGACCGGTCCTACCATTGGTGCGCAATGAGGTCATTGATTGGTGTCTTCAAATCGGTTTGTTTCGGTCAATACGTCCTGGGAAAATAACCATCAAGTATGGTTGTGTTAGTAACAACCAGAGGACACCAACCATGACTGGATAAACGTTTGTTTAGTGTGTGTAATTACCACGAACGCTTCGTCCAAAGTTGAATGAGACGGAAATCACAACGCAAGCGGTTTACAAATGTTTCGTGTTAGGCTATAAAAGTTGATGTTATCAAACAAAACGAACATTCACTGGTAGTTAGGACACTTGGCATTGCCACCAGAGGAAGATCTTCAAAGGTAACAATTTATTTTATTGTTATTTCTGACTTTCGTGACGCTAATGCCTGGTTGGAAAATGCTAAAAAAAAAGTAAATTTTTTTTTTTTTGCATGGTTTGCTTTCGCAGTAGAGCCTTTTTGAAATCTGACACAGCGGCTGGATTAATAAAATGTTAATCTTTTAAATGATGTAAGATACATGTATTTACAGGAATGTTTACTATAACAAATTGTGTATTTATAATGTTAGCGCTCTGCAGTTTCAGCGGATGTTGGCCTGGTGGGACGTTAGCATCTCACCTACCCTAGAGAGGTTAAATAGCGAATGGAGTACCCTTTTCCCGTGGTTCATTTTCATGCCAGCCAGGTAGGCTATACTCCTCGTGTAAAAAGAAGCAATGTGCTTAATATTAGGAAAGTTGGGATATAAACATAATAGGCCTAACCTATAGAAAGCTGATGGGATACTCCACTTTTTAACAGAGGCCATCAATCTGTTTTCTCACGCAATTGCAGAGCCTATAGAAATGTTGCGCAACATGAGCTCATGGGCTCTCATGAAGTGTTAGACTAGATTTTTGATTACATTTGCATTGATGTTAGAATGATTAGAGGGACAATAGAGTGCTGAGTACCAGGCGGTCTAAGGGTTGCCCCCTCTCGTTGAATAACTCAAGTTGAAGGTTGATCCGTTGTCCTGCTGGTTGCCATTAGTAACTTAATTATTCTTATAACTTTTTCTGTGTGCAATTTAAAAAGAAAAGGGTTCAAGGACATACATCTGTTGTATTATAAGCAATTATTGGTACCATGATTGTCTTTGAATTTCTAAAATGTATTTAAAGACTGACCATGAATATTGCAATTTTTCCATTCAATATAATGGTGGAGCCTGTTTTCTGCTAACAATGCCTGCAGTACTGCGGCCGTCCTTAAACTTCCGTGGCTACAATGAGAGGGGGCAGTCGTTCTCCCCTGTTCCACAGTGGTTAATAACTGTTGGAGGAAGAGAAGATGGAGATGGAGGGGGTAATCCTCCCCCTTGTCACCCCCTCTGGGCTGTCATATCTTTCCTCTGAGTAATTGGGCCTGTCTGTATGTGGGACTGACTGTGACAGTGTGAGAAAGGGTTTGTACAGTATGTGTTCATGTCTGTGTAGGCAATACGTGTGTGGATGCATCAGTGTGTGGATGCATCAGTGTGTGGATGCATCAGTGTGTGGGCTCCTGTATAAACAGTATCTCTCTGGTTCTTGTGTGATTGTATAACAGGCCCTCAGCTGGTATTTGCAGCTCAAGGCCAGCTCCTCAGGCACAGATGGAGGACAAAGCCGCTTTGCGTAGACATCCCCCTTAAAACACACACATAAACACCAATCCTTTCATGTGGATAAACAGCATTCACTTTCAATCCCCTGTTCCAAAGTCTCCCATCCCATCCTTACTACTAGTCCCTTCACAATAGAATATTAAACTGAACAGCTCTCCTGCGGATCGTTTCCAACCCTGGCTGCCTTAGCTCCTTATAAGGCCAGGTTGTAGTGCAGTGGGTTCAGTATAAATCATGGTAAACATAGCAGGTCACCTCAGGGTAAGCCATGCTGGCAAAACTCACAAGCCACAATCCAGCCCCAGCTGTTTGTCCTCAGAGCTCGTGTACACTGTACGTGTGTGGATGTAAGAGCCACCGTACAACACAGAGTCACAACATTTATCATTGCCAATCAGCAAAGAGTTGTCCAGAGTAGTTTCCAAGTACAATATCAAACACTATTGCACCAGAGCAATTCATTAAAATGATGTGTAGGACTGTGCTTGCAAATGATCTTGATTGTTATTAACCCACTTGTATCTTTTTGCCAACCTGGAAAGACATCTAGCTCGCCATTAAGAGTATATTTAGCTTGAACGCCAGGATGGCACACTCAGCCGCCACAGCCACTGCCACGAGACCCTCAGAAATGACCAGCGGTTCTACTGTGGTCACAGAGCAGATGCTGATGTGATATGTTTGGCCTGTAATCCATGTTATGCCTCCAATTCTCAGGTTACGTCACAACGCTGTGGCTGTAACAGCATCTTTCTTTGTGTTGATATGTAAACAGGGACTCTGGTTGTGGATAATCCCGTACATGACTGACTGCTGGGCAGAAGGATACAGTAAAGTAGTAAGGCTGCTTCTCTGTGATGCTACTGAGGTCAGAAATCATTGCTCTGCCACATGGCCTAAATGTTTACTATGACCTCTCTGGTCTTTTCACACAGCGCTGATGATGGCTTTAGTGTAGTTCACTAGTACTATATATTAGAAACATATACAGTATATCCTTCTTTTATCCTCTAAAACATTTTTTTTAAATGAAGCACATGCCTAAAAATTATTATAATAAAATACCTATTAGCTTGTGGTACTCTAATCTGGTCTTAACCACTAAACAGAGTAAAACAGTGTGAACTGGGCCAGCATGGAGACTGTGTAACTTCCATTAGTGCACAGTACATACTGCACAGCAGGACCACATAATCCTGACACATAATCCTCAATAACTTCTATATTCCCTACTAGCCCTCTTGGAGGGGAGCAGAAATAACTCTGTCTCTGCTTATTTTCACTTTTGGAATGCCACAACACAAATTACATTCATTAGCGGTCCTGTTATCAAATCTGCTAGCAGTGTTAACAGGCTCAATCTAAATTCTAACCCCTCTCCCTCTGGCAAGAAGGGACCCCACTATCCACTTCCAACTATCCGCTGTGAGCTAACTTCAAGTACACACAAGGACTTTAACTTTCTGTTCAATGAGTGTTAAGCCTTCCAATTAGTGGCTACATACAACAAAACAAAAAAGTAAAGCAGGAATTAGCCAAGACCTTTACCTTTCGTCATCAACGTCACAAAGAAATCCATGCTGACTCTGTAACATCCTCTTATCCAGACCGGTGCTATAGTGAAGCTTCTCAGAATCTGATCTCAGATTTAGTCACATCGTGCTGCTGCTGTCTGCCTCGTCAGAACTGAGTTCAAGATGAGGCAGCTCCTTACCAGTGGAAATGTGTTTTCTCTCTCTACATGTCTCTTTTCAATGTATCCTTCCCCCACACCATCCCTCTACCCCCATCTGATAAGAGTTGACCAAACAATAAGTCTCTGGACACACACACACACACACACACACACACACACACACACACACACACACACACACACACACACACACACACACACACACACACACACACACACACACACACACACACACACACACACACACACACACACACACACACACACATTCTTTCCATTCACTGCATGGTTTCTCCACACTTCTAAAAAGCGTGCAATAGTTCAATTTGACCTCTCACATTTTCAGAACACACATACACACACCAATGCAGTCAGCTTTAATGTTTGAAATAATTGGAGCAGATTCTATAACTCAACTTCATTTTGGAATGAATAATTTCATGTTCTGACAAGTCTAATCAAAATGAGCAATACAGCACAGATAGAAAATGCTTATGTTTGGACATTAAGCCCTTTTGACCAATTAAAGGATGGCATTTCAGAGAACATCTTGGCCTGGCTACAGGCCTCTAAGAAGTCCAAAATCATAACAGCTCATCTGTCCTCGCTGTCAATCACTCCAGGATGACCTGTCAATCAACACATCCAACCAAAAAGGCCCTTTGTCCTTAGATCTATGTTGAATTGCCTCGCTTGTCAATCTCTCTTTTATCTTTCTCTGTTCAATCCCCTTTTCCGGTTTCTCTCACTCTTGCCTGGAATAACTATTTAACTGTTCAAACATCAACAAGTGTGCCATCAACCCTGACAAGATAAGTAATAAGATACTCACTCTTCCATACAATCACAACTTATAACAAATTCAAAAGTCACTTTTTAGATGTATCATTAGCCATTCAATCCATCCCCCTTTGTTTTGGCCATACATGTGTCAAATGGGTAATGTACCAACCAGTTTGTACAGTACAGTGATCAATAACTCTCTTGGGATGAATGTGTCTGCTCTGCTCTTGGTGTGACTAGCTGTGATTTAAACTGAGTAGCTACAGTATCTCTCTCTGTGGCCCGATAGTGCTCGGAGTCCAGGTTAGATAGATCCATCCATCCCTCTAAGAAACAGATGGACACTGTCCCAGAATGCTTGCTCTGTGGTCAGTAATTAATGCCCGAGTAATCGCCACGCCACCTGCCTGCTCTTACCAACTAATAGGGGAGGCTGGCTTTGAGCACTCTGTGTCTCAGTGTCACTGAGTGGGACCTATGGGGTCACAAGTAACTTAATTCCTCCTCTGGTGGATGGGGTGGTGCAGCCATCTGCACCCTGCCTAAGAGGCCCCGGCCCAGCCTGGGAGAGAGCAGGTTGATGATAGATCACTGCCCTGACAGTGTGGTTAAACAGCAGAGCTCTTTGGTCACTTGCATGTTTGTCTTCCATGGGGGTAATGGGGGTAGGTGTTACTGTGAATGGGTTAATAAAGGAGATGCCATTTGTCCTGAACTCTGGAGTCTTTAAGATGTTAAACAGTGACCCCCATACATCTCAATCATTTAATCATTCTGCTCTGTGGTAACTGGGAAGTAACTGTGGTTCTGACACCTCCTGCTTAAAAGGATTAAACACCTATCATTATTCTTGCCCTGATATCAGACTGGAACATTAAACAAAAACTCCCGGTCACCAGACCTCAAACCATGTACCCTCTCTATTCTGCCGAAATGTCTTTCAATAACTTCACCATACCAAATATGAATATAACCACACCAAAGATGTATGGTAAACACATCAATGAGTCAATCAGTCGCAGTTTTACATCTGGTTCTTTTATCTGGTTTGTCTGTGTTTTTAGCATGACAGTATAAAGTACAGTAGAGTCACCATGTGCTTTAGATTAAGGACTGTTTGTCTTCAAAGCCTGTTGACTTGACCTCAACACAGGGGCATAATAACCAAGGACGTAAGCACTCAATTAGAATAATTTGATAGAAATGAATACCCTCCTTGCAGCCTTTATTCCATATTTATAAACTGGGTGGTTTGAGCCCTGAATGCTGATTGGCAGACAGCTGTGGTATATCAGACCGTATACCATGGGTATGACAAAAATGTATTTTTACTGCTCAAATTACGTTGGTAACCAGTGTATAATAGCAATAAGGCACCTCAGGGGTTTGTGGTATATGGGTAATATACCACGGTTAAGGACTGTATTCACGTTGCGTCATGCTTATTAAGAACATATCTTAGACATGATATATGGGCCATATACCACACCACCTCGTGCCTTATTGCTTAAGTAGAACCCAGTCTGTTTCTTATATCTGACTCTTTATTAGTTCAATCTGCCAGCCAGGGTTGGCTTATCTTCTGAAGGACCAATGTGTGTTTGTGTATGCTGCATTGTTTAACCCAGAACTCTCTTTCTCTCTGTCAAAATTGTGGTCCTTCTGTAGCTCAGTTGGTAGAGCATGGCGCTTGTAACGCCAGGGTAGTGGGTTCGATCCCCGGGACCACCCATACGTAGAATGTATGCACACATGACTGTAAGTCGCTTTGGATAAAAGCGTCTGCTAAATGGCATATATTATTATTATATATATATTAAAATTACCATGAAATGTGGCTATTGTCTCCATTCACTAAAACAACTAATAAAGGGAGTACTTCAGAAGTGCAAGCTGTGTCAACTTCAGTGCGTCTACATAAATAGTTTTTAAATGTACCGGTCCAAACTCAAAACCTTCTAAACTGCCCTTCCTCAAAGTGCTTATTAACTGTATGAAGACAGTGAAAAGTCAGAGAGAGCCACCCCTCCTTCAACCCATCCCTATCACAGCAGTGGTGGCCCGATCACAGCAGGATCTGAAAGAAAGGGATGGGGAGAAGGAGGGAGGGAGAGATTCAGGGAGGGGTAGAGAAGTTTAGGGCTTCATCACAGCGGTGGCGGCAGTAGCCGGATCTGAAAGGGCTAATCTTATTAGGGTGACGGACAGGATTAGGACTAACAAAGAGACCCAATGGGCTGGACACACTGAGGATGGGAGGGAGGACAGGATTAGGACTAACTAAGAGACCCAATTGTCTGGACACACTGAGGAGGAGAGGGAGGACAGGATTAGGACTAACTAAGAGACCCAATGGTCTGGACACACAGAGGAGGGGAGGGAGGACAGGATTAGGACTAACTAAAAAGAGACCCAATGGGTTGGACACACTGAGGAGGAGAGGGAGGACAGGATTAGGACTAACTAAGAGACCCAATGGTCTGGACACACTGAGGAGGGGAGGGAGGACAGGATTAGGACTACCTACGAGACCCAATGGTCTGGACACACTGAGGAGGGGAGGGAGGACAGGATTAGGACTAACTAAAAAGAGACCCAATGGGTTGGACACACTGAGGAGGAGAGGGAGGACAGGATTAGGACTAACTAAGAGACCCAATGGTCTGGACACACTGAGGAGGGGAGGGAGGACAGGATTAGGACTACCTACGAGACCCAATGGTCTGGACACACTGAGGAGGAGAGGGGGATGGGCGGAGTGAAGAGGATTCATACAGGGAGAATGCAAACACAGAAGAAAGGGGAGAGGAATACTAGTTGTTCCTCAGAAAGACACGAGGACACTGACTGGACACCTAAATGACCATAGGTGGTTGAAAAACACTTCAACAGACAGGCACTAATTTTCAGGGGCACAGAGAGCTGTATACACTCTCTCCATATTTATTTGGTCAGTGAAGCTATAACTTTCATCTTGGCTCTTTGAGATCAAATGTTTTATTTGAGGCGAGAGTACAGAATGTCACTTTTTATTTGAGTGTTTTTATACATACACTACATGGCCAAAATTTGTGGATTTCTGCCAAACCCGTTGCTGACAGGTGTATAAAATCGAGCATACAGCCATGCAATCTCCATAGACCAAGATTTACAGTAGAATGGCCCGTACTGAAGAGCTCAGTAACTTTCAATGTGGCACCATCATAGGATGCCACCGTTCCAACAAGTCAGTTCGTCAAATTTCCGCCCCGCCAGAGCTGCCCCGGGGCAATTGTAAGTGCTGTTATTGTGAAGTGGAAACGCCTAGGAGCAACAACAGCTCAACCTCAAAGTGGTAGGCCACACAAGCTCACAGAATGGAACCGCCGAGTGCTAAAGTGCGTAAAAATAGTCTTTCCTCGGTCACAAGACTTCTTTTAAAATATGTGACACACCGAAAGACAGAGGCTCACTCCCATTTTACAACCTGGAATTTGTATAATTTGATTTACACAACATGCCTACCACCTTGATGAAAAATATTATTTATTGTGAAACAAACAAGAAACAATAACGAAAAACCCCAGAAAATTTGAGTATGCATAACTATTCACCCCCCCAAAGTCAATACTTTGTAGAGCCACCTTTTGCAACAATTACAGCTCCAAGTATGGGGCGGCAGGGTAGCCTAGTGGTTAGAGCATTGGACTAGTAAACGGAAGGTTGCAAGTTCAAACCCCCGAGCTGACAAGGTACACATCTGTCATTCTGCCCCTGAACAGGCAGTTAACCCACTGTTCCTAGGCAGTCATTGAAAATAAGAATTTGTTCTTAACTGACTTGCCTAGTAAAAAAAATAAATACAAAGTCTCTTGGGGTATGTCTCTATAAGCTTGGCACATCTAGTGATGTACTGTGATTTTGCCCATTCTTCAAGGCAAAACTGCTCCAGCTCCTTCAAGTTGGATGGATTCCGCTGGTGTACAGCAATCTTTAAGTCTTACCACAGATTCTCACTTGGAATCAAGTCTCGGCTTTGACTAGGCCATTCCAAGACATTTAAATGTTTCCCCTTAAACCACTTGAGTGTTGCTTTAGCAGTATGCTTGGGTTATTTTCCTGCTGGAAGGTGAACCTCCGTCCCAGTCTCAAATCTCTGGAAGACTGAAACAGGTTTCCCTGAAGAATGTACCTGTATTTAGCGCAATCCATCATTCCTTCAAGTCTGACCAGTTTCTCAGTCCCGGGCAATGAAAAACATCCCTACAGCATGATGCTGCCACCACCATGCTTCACTGTGGGGATGGTGTTCTCGGGGAATGAGAGGTATTGGGTTGAGAGGTGCTGGGTCAGACATAGCGTTTTCCTTGATGGCCTAAAAGCTCAATTTTAGTCTTATCTGACCAGAGTACTTTCTTCTATATGTTTGGGGAGTCTCCCACATACCTTTTGGCCCAGAAATGCTGTTGCTCCAAATACTCAACTAGTCTAAAGAAGGCCAGTTTTATTGCTTCTTTAATCAGCACAACAGTCTTCAGCTGTGCTAACATAATTGCAAAAGGCTTTTTTAATGATCAATTTGCCTTTTAAAATTATAAACTTGGATTAGCTAACACAACGTGCCATTGGAACAAAGGAGTGATGGTTACTGAATGCTTTATCTGTTCTGGATGTGGTAAATGTGTTGTGTTTGGATAATGTTTGTTTGAGTCTATATCTAGACCTACTCTCCACATGGACAGTTTGGTTAATCAGCTCTCCAAACCTCAATCCACTCTAACGTATAAAAACACAGAGAAACCATATTGTTGTCAGAAATCACCTCAAATCATCCAATACAGAATGGAAGTTGGCCATATGACTCTTCCTCAATAAGTAAGCTACAACCAAATAGCGACAGCCATGTGACACACAAGAGAGCACTGCCTGCACGAGACTGTGATCATACCTATCCTACTTATGAGTTATGACTCCAAAATGAGAAGGAAAGAAACCTATGGCATGAAATAGAATCACATGAAACATCTTGAAAACAGTGTCGATGTTCCTGTGAGGAGTATGTGACGGGAGTATGCGAGGCCTACCTCCAGCCATGCATACGAAAGCCAGGACACTGGTCTCCACATCTTATACATGGTTGTCCCCGGTCTGGGTCTTCCTCCTCCTGCTGAAATCACCACAACACGACATTAGACACCCAGTATGATATCATTCATGCATCACAAACAATTAGAATAAAATGATCAACAAATGCAGCATTTATTTATTTCACATGACAGTAAGTGATTGGGAGGAGAAATGGTCACGTGTCAATGGTCAATCCACTTTAATCAAAAGCAGTATGGATGGTGAGAGGGACATCCTTGAGGAGGAAAGCAATTCTCTGGAAAGCAAAATAAATTCACAGAGATCCAGTGAAAAACATGGAAATATCCCTTCCCTCACCCCCTCAATTTGCACATCTGTAGTTTGATTCCATGATTGACAGAGAAGTAGGATTGTATTGGTTCAATATGTATTATTGGTCTTGTCCATAATCCATGGGTGTGATGTCATCTGTGAGTACAAACAATGTGCATGACTGTAACAGGGTGTGTTAATAGGGTTGTGTATGTTTCAGCAAAAAAACTCAGCAAAAAAAGAAATGTCCTCTCACTGTCAACTGCGTTTATTTTCAGCAAACATAACATGTGTCAAAAGATTTCACAACTGAGATATAAACTGAACATGTTCCACAAACACGTGACTAACAGAAATTGAATAATGTATTCATGAACAAAAAGAGGGGGGGTCGTTCCTTTTCAGGACCCTGTCTTTCAAAGATAAATTTGTAAAAATTAAAATAACTACACAGATCTTCATTGTAAAGGGTTTAAACACGGTTTCTCATGCTTGTTCATTGAACAATAACCAATTAATGAACATGCACCTGTGTAACGGACGTAAAGACACTAACAGCTTACAGATGGTAGGTTATTAAGGTCACAGTTATGAAAACTTAGGACACTAAAGAGGCCTTTCTACTGACTCTGAAAAACACCAAAAGAAAGATGCCCAGGGTCCCTGCTCATCTGCATGAATGTGCCTTCGGCATGCTGCACGGAGGCATGAGGACTGCAGATGTGGCCAGGGCAATAAATTGCTATGTCCATACTGTGAGACGCCTAAGACAGCGTTACAGGGAGACAAGACGGACAGCTGATCGTCCTCGCAGTGGCAGACCACGTGTAATAACACTTGCACAGGATCGGTACATCCAAACATCACACCTGCGGGACAGGTACAGGATGGCAACAAAAACTGCCCGAGTTACACCAGAAGCGCACAATCGCTCCATCAGTGCTCAGACTGTCCGCTGAGAGAGGCTGGACTGAGGGTTTGTAGGCCTGTTGTAAGGCAGGTCCTCACCAGACATCTCCGGCAACAATGTCGCCTATGTGCACAAACCCATCGTCACTGGACCAGACAGGACTGGCAAAAAGTGCTTTTCACTGACAAGTCGGGGTTTTGTCTCACCAGGGGTGAATGTCGGATTTGTATTTATCGTCGAAGGAATGAGCGTTACACTGAGGCCTGTACTCTGGAGCGGGATAGATTTGGAGGTGGAGGGTCCGTCATGGTCTGGGACGGCGTGTCACAGCATTGAGCACGTCTGGGACCTGTTGGATCGGAGGATGAGGGCTAGGGCCATTCCCCCCCAGAAATGTCCGGGAACTTGCAAGTGCCTTGGTGGAAGAGTGGGTTAACATCTCACAGCAAGAACCGGCCAATCTGCTGCAGTCCATGAGGAGGAGATGCACTGAAGTACTTATTAATGCAGCTGGTTGCCATACCAGATACTGACTGTTACTTCTGACTTTCACCCCCCCCCCCCCTTTGATCAGGGACACATTATTCCATTTCTGTTAGTCACATGTCTGTGAAACTTGTTCAGTTTATGTCTCAGTTTTTGAATCGTATTATGTTCATACAAATATTTACACGTTAAGTTTGCTGAAAATAAACGCAGTTGACAGTGACAGGACGTTTCTTTTTTTTGCTGAGTTTATTAACACAGGTGAAGGATGCCCAGCGCGTGCGTTAAGGCAATAAACAGTGCACATTTTTTTTTTTTACTTTTTCAAATCATAGTCGCACACCTCCTGTAGCCTAGCCCATAGGCCTATATGCTTTGATAAGGTTTGTATCACAACTAGTGTCCAAATAACTTCTTCAAATTAAGCACATTAATTCGCTTTGCAACCGGTGTAGAGCATAACATGGTCCCAGATCATGACAACCCGTCCACCTCCAAATCGATCCTGCTCCAATACAGGCCTCGGTGTAACGCTTATTCCTTCAAGTATGTCAATTCTGGGACAGTTGTGGGATGCCATAGATCTCACTTTTTTAAATGTAGATGTTCCAAAGGCCTGTATCAGTGGCTTGTAGGCTATGTGTGGAAGCCAGGAGATGCTAAACGTGTTTCTGTAAACTAACAGTCAAATACAGTGTGACCGGCAGTTATTTGCTTGGCAACCACTGGCTGACAAAATGTCCTGACCGCCACAGCCCTAGTTAGAGGTAGGGGAACAGGTTCTCCTCCAGTCCAGAAGTAACAGCCCAGGCCCTGAGTCCAATCCCCATAGAGCAGAACTACAGCTCCTGCTGGGAGTAGGACTACAGCCACACGCGACCCAAACTATGTAATTTTGTAAATTCAGAATATCTCAAAGTACATTCAACAAACCATAAAAATAAAAAAAATCTTTGCATATTAGTATCGGTGTCTATTCATGCAAGTAGTCTTTGAGAGTGTGTGTGTCACACTACTGCTCTATTGTGGTGTCTCTTTTTAGAGATGAGAGGAAGGAAACAGATACAGGAAGTGTGCTGCACTCTTTCCTTTCCCTCTCCATGTAGTCACTGTCTCCACCTTCCTTTCCTCTGACACTGGCATCCTACCTCTCCTCTACCACATTCTGATGAATCATTTTCTCACAATAATGTGCTCTTTTCTTACATTTGTCTAAAGGTGTTGAGAGATACAGTAGATGATAAACAGTTGGTTCACACCATACACTAGGTTTCCCCAATAGAAGACCAGTGGGCCAAATTCGTCTCGTGGGTGATTTGATTTGCCCCCCAATTGTTCCAGCTCATAAAGTTATACAAGTACAGCGATTAGCCATTTTCAGTGAGTGTGGACATTTATAAGTGAAAGGGAACGAGAGAAATTGCGCAAATGAACAAAGTTGTGATGTCTGCTTGTCTGATGGAAGAGCAGCATGTGTACACGGAGCAGAGGGGGGGGGGGGTGCTAGTTGGAAGCACAGGGGAAAAAATGGCAGCTGTACAGATAACTCATCCAGAGGTCTTTGACTTCTCAAACATGGCAGAAAGCTAACAACCCATCTCCTTATTAATTCAGCCACATACTCAGCAAACTAAGAAGTAACTAAATACACAGCTGGAGAGTATAGCACATCCTAGACAGTTATAAAAGGTATGCAGGTATTTACTCAAAAAGTAGCTACAAATATTGAAATGTATTCAAAAACCCCAAAGAAATAGTTTCAACGGTATTGGTGGTATATGAAAACTATCCTGTGGGTATTTCCAAATAACCCGGAATACAGTATATACTAGGGATGCACAATATATCGGTGAACATATCGGAATCGGCTGATATTAGCTATAAATGCCAACATCGGTATCGGCCCGATGTCTAGTTTAAAGCCGATGTGCAAAACCAATGTCAAAGCTGATGTGCATATCTATATAACGTAGGTACATGATGTAATGACGCCACGCACTACACGTGCAACACAGCATTCCTAACCTAGCCCACAATGTCTGCTGTGTGGACCGTTCTCAGTTTTTTTTGTATCATTTTTCAGATGTTGCCCTACCGGAGTTACACAGTAATGGCGTCATTGCTATTAGCTTCATGACTGACATTTGGACCAGCGATATCAGCCCCATAAGCAGGCTGAGTCTGACAGCACAGTGGGTCGTTGAGAATTTTGTACTGAGGAAAGCCGTATTGCATGCTCATGAATATGCTGGTTGTCATACCACTGCTGCCATTTCAATGGCATTTGAGGACATGTTTGAAACTTGGAAACATGAACACACTAGTTAGCGCCATTTGAACAACTGACTCGAGGAATAAACTCATCAACTGTGCCTGCAGCAGACATGATACCCTCTGTCATGGCATTGAAACATCTGTTCAACAAAACTGACTGGAATGTAAACAAATGTGCACAAAATTTTAGATAAGCTTCATGTGCGTATGGAACATTTCTGGGATATACTTTTTTTAGCTCATGAAACATGGGACAAACACTTTACATGTTGCACTCATATTTTTGTTCAGTGTAGTATTCGTATTCTAATTCCTAATTTTAAGCCACCGATTCTGTCACATAACAGTGGAGTGTGCATGCCCATTTTGACTTTGTCAATGCTAAGCTAACCAGTTAGCTAGCAGCTAGTGTGTGACGTTAGTGCTGAATAGTTTCTATTGAGTGAAGATGGCCCCTTTTCCGACGAGGTGGATGTTTTTACTGGCCCACATCGGTGAATGAAACAGTTGCTCTTGACAACAGTTCGCCCCGGCAACACAACTGCCCACACAGGCTGTGAACAAGCGATTCGGTGGCATTCTCTCTTTACTGTGTTGCCACCATGCTCAATGCTATGTACAAGGACCACTACTTTGATTTAGACAAGAAACAGGGTTTATGTGAAATGTTACAAACACAGCTGGACAAGATGGAAACAGTGACAGTGACAGACACAGTGATAGTGCGTACCGAGGAAGAGGCGCCACGGACAGACAGAGCTGAAACTTCACTGCTTGACATGCATGATGCAATCCTGGTTGAGAATGAAACGACTGAACAAACGAAACAGCACAGCAAGTAAGTGAAAGAAATAGGTTTTGATTATGTTTTACTGGTAATGGGGACATACGTAAATACCAACAAAATAACTTTTTGGTCAGTGTGTGTTAGTGTGTGTGTGTGTCTGTCTGTGTAACCTTTATTTAACAAGTCAGTTAAGAATGAATTCTTATTTACAATGACGACTTACCCCGGCCAAACCTGGACGATGCTGGACTAATTTTGCGCTGCCCTATGGGACTCCTAATCACAACCGCATGTGATACAACCTGGACCCGAACCAGGGACTGTAGTGACGCCTCTTGCGCTGAGATGCAGTGCTTTAGACCGCTGTGTCCATGTGTGTGTGTTAACTATTTATCTGTATTAGAATGCTTAAAAGGCAGCTAAAATGTTAAATATCAGGTATTGGTGTCGTTTTTTTTAGCAAGGAAAATATTGGATATCGGATTCGGCCAAAAATTGAATAATCGGTGCATCACTAATAAATCGCTAACCGCTACATACAGCCTACATCATTGTCACCATATTAGCTCTCGCTCTGTCTTGATCTCCTTCATTTTAGAAGAAATGTATTCGTTCAAAACTGTTCAACTAACGTCTTTCTCTCTCTTTGAGACGACTACTCACCACATTTTATGTACTGCAGTTCTAGCTTGTGCTTTTAGTACTAGATTATCTGATTCTTTGATTGGGTGGACATGTCAGTTCATGCTGCAAGAGCTCTGATAGGTTGGAGGACGTCCTCTGGAAGTTGTCATAATTACTGTGTAAGTCTATGGAAGGTGGTGATAACCATGAGCCTCCTAGGTTTTGTATTGAAGTCAATGTACCCACAGCTAGCTGTCCTCCGGCTACACCATGGTGTTACCCTACAGAGTGCTGTTGAGGCTTCATTGCAAAACAGTGTGTTTAAATCAATTATTTGGTGATATGAATATATTTAGTATAGTTTTATCAAAAAAAGGAAAACTTTAATGGTTCACTATTTTTATTTGAATGAAATTCACTGAGGATGGTCCTCCTCTGAGGAGCCACCACTGGATACGGTATCCCGCCCAACCCTATTCCCAAGTATCCCAATTTAATCAAGGTTTGAAATTATTCAGTTTTTCTCAAATTCTACATATGTTTGGGCATCTTGCAGTGTACAATTATGTATTACTATGTTCCGGCCCCCAACCATCCTCTCAAGAAAAAAATAATAAAGAAAAAATAATATCAACCCACGGCTGAATGTAATTGGGAACCCCTGCCATACACCATAACCCGATACACCCGGTTTTGGTTTGTGTGGTGTACATGACAATTTGTCAGTCTACTCTTGTTTCATTTTGAAAAACATTAGCCAGCCCTTCAAACAATAGAAAGGGAAGGATGGGGTAGTTAACAAAACAATATTTCTTAGATAAATGAGAGAGACAGGGAGAGATAATCCCTGCCACGAAACAAGAACGGTGCCAAAAAACTGGAGACTCCCTCGAGCAATCTCACAAACTACACAGACATGCAGACATACCACTTATCCTTCTCTCTCACATACACACACCCAAATGAACCAAACCCATGTGATATGGGAATTGGAAGGCACCTGTGAATACCTGTTCAACTTTGTTCTCAAACCACATATCAGTACATAGGGTAAATGTCATGTTAGTATTCACGTCAAGCCAGTTATACCATTTGTGTTTTTATTGCTTGTGAAACTGGGTTATCATGATGGGGCTGCAGTGCTAACAATGCTACAATAGACCAATCGGTTGGATGTTGTTGTCTGTATTTCACTCTTTTCATCAATGAGCCTATTCCTTCACTGAGTCCAGATGTTGTGATGTTTGTGTGTCATTGAGAAACTACACCACTGAGACACTTCAACACCAACCTACCAATGGCAGCCCCCCCCCCCTGCTCTGAGCTCAGATGCCCAATCTTTGAACAGCATCAACAGGTTAGCCCACATGAAACAGTCACAAGCTAAGGAAAGAACATTGAATGGTTCACATAGCATTTTATTGCATCTGGTGTGTGATTTAATATCTACATAAGGACTTGTACATGCATGTTCACACACATACATACATACATACTCAAAGGTATCTAAATCAATCAGTACAAGGCAGAAACATACATTAAAAAGTTAAACATAGCCTGTCTGAACGTCTTGTGTATACACACAAATGTAAAATGGCAAGAAGGTGGGGATAAAGGGACTGTACAAACGACTTCTGGGTGACTGGACCTTTCTGTTCTCATTTGCTAACAGAACTTTCAGACATGGTGACTGATCTCAGGGGGACAGGGAGGGGGAAACCCCCAACTCTAATCACACAAGCCCAACTGTACGGAGTACTGAGAAAGTAAGTCCTCGTCAAACGTTCCCCTCAAAGTTGCTATTAATAAAAATACGAATTCAAACATGAAAATATCTGTTTTGTACTTCATACCTTGTACTGAACACACACGCTCACACATAACTACACATAGTCTCTCACAGTCAGAGAGCTGACTCTTTTGTCTCTGGGGAATGTGGCGACCCATGTTAACACGTGTGCTAAAACAAACAGCTAGTGAAGCCTCATTGCCCTCTGCCATACTCACTGATCCTTGACATGTACAACTCTCCACCAGAGCATGAGACTTCCTGGGAAAGTGTGTCATAAATACAGAGAGAAAAACAGGGGAGGAAAATACCAATCATGTTGTATTGACAAATGGAAGATTAGAATACTGGGGAGAGAAGAGAGGAATGGAGAGAGAGGGCATGCAAATCATGCATTGTGGTTAGAGCAAATAACAGAAGTACTATATACTGTACAAAGCCTGCAGAGAGGGAGCATAAGTAAATGCAATAAAGACGCATAAAATGTTAGCTAGCAACTGTTAGGCCAGTACAGTACTGTTCGGTTCAGTACAAGTGTGGTTAAATCAGTATACAGGGTATTCGGGAAGTATTGAGAACCCTTCCCTTTTTGCAAATGTTGTTACATTACAGCCTTATTCTAAAATTGATTTTTTAAATGAAGAAGGAAAGGCACACACCTGTCTATATAAGGTCCCACAGTTGGCAGTGCATGTAAGAGCAAAAACCAAGCCATGAGGTCGAAGGAATTGTCGGTAGAGCTGCGACACAGGATTGTGCCGAGGCACAGATCTGGGGGAAGGGTACCAAAAAATGTCTGCAGAATTGACGGTCCCCAAGAAGGCAGTGGCCTCCATCATTCTGACATGGAACAAGTGTGGAACCACCAAGACGCTTCCTAGAGCTGGCCGCCCGGCCAAACTGATCAATCAGGGGAGAAGGGCCTTTGTCAGGGAGGTGACCAAGAACAAGATGGTCACTTTGACAAAGCTTCAGAGTTCCTCTGTGGGGATGGGAAAATTCCAGAAGGACAACCATCTCTGCAGCACTCCACCAATCAGGCCTTTATGATAAAGTGGCCAGACAGAAGCCACTCCTCAGTAAAAGGCACATGAAGAATCTGCAGAGAAGAATGGGAGAAACTCCCCAAATACAGGTGTGCTAAGCTTTTAGCGCCATACCCAAGAAGAGTCTAGGCTGTAATCACTACCAAAGGTGCTTCAACAAAGTACTGAGTGAAGGGTCTGAATTAGAGGTTGACCGATTAATTAGGGCAGATTTCAAGTTTTCATAACAATCGTAAATCGGTATTTTTGGACGTCGATTAGATTTTTTTACACCTTTATTTAACTAGGCAAGTCAGTTAAGAACACATTCTTATTTTCAATGACGGCCTAGGAACAGTGGGTTAACTGCCTTGTTCAGGGGCAGAACGGCAGATTTTTACCTTGTCAGCTCGGGGATTCAATCTTGCAACCTTACAGTTAACTAGTTCAACGCTCTAACCATCTGCCTCACGAGGAGCCTGCCTGTTATGCAAATGCAGTAAGAAGCCAAGGTAAGTTGCTAGCTAACATTAAACTTATCTTATAAAAAACAATAAATCATAAATCACTAGTTAAGTACACATGGTTGACGATATTACTAGTTTATCTAGCGTGTTCTGCGTTGCATATAATCGATGCGCTGCGCATTCGCGAAAAAGGACTGTAGTTGCCCCAACGTGTACCTAACCATAAACATCAATGCCTTTCTTAAAATCAATACACAGAAGTATATATTTTTAAACCTGCATATTTAGCTAAAATAAATCCAGGTTAGCAGGCAATATTAACCAGGTGAAATTGTGTCACCTCTCTTGCGTTCATTGCATGCAGAGTCAGGGTATATGCAACAGTTTGGGCCGCCTGGCTCGTTGCGAACTAATTTGCCAGAATTTTATGTAATTATGACATAACATTGAAGGTTTTGGAATGTAACAGGAATATTTAGACTTAGGGATGCCACCCATTAGATAAAATACATTATGGTTACGTATTTCACTGAAATAATAAAAGTTTTGTTTTCGAGATGATAGTTTCCAGATTCAACCATATTAATGACCTAAGACTCGTAGTTCTGTGTGTTATTATGTTAAAATTAAGTCTATGATTTGAAAGAGCAGTCTGACTGAGCAATGGTAGGCACCAGCAGGCTCGTAAGCATTCATTCAAACAGCACTTTCGTGAATTTTGCTAGCAGCTTGTCGTTGTGCTTCAAGCATTGCGCTGTTTATGACTTCAAGCCTATTAACTCCCGAGATTAGGCTGGTGTAACCAATGTGAAATGGCTAGCTAGTTAGCGGGTTGCACGCTAATAGCATTTCAAACGTCACTCGCTCTGAGACTTGGAGTAGTTGTTCCCCTTGCCCTGCAAGGGCTGCGGGTTTTGTGGAGCGATGGGTAACGCTGCTTCGAGGATGGCTGTTGTCAATGTGTTCCTGGTTCGAGCCCAAGGAGGAGCGAGGAGAGGGACGGAAGTTATACTGTTACACTGGCAATACTAAAGTTCCTATAAGAACATCCAATAGTCAAAGGTATATGAAATACAAATCGTATAGAGAGAAGTAGTCCTATAATTCCTATAGTAACTACAACCTAAAACTTCTTACCTGGGAATATGGAAGACTCCTGTTAAAAGGAACCACCAGCTTTCATATGTTCTCATGTTCTGAGCAAGGAACTTAAACGTTAGCTTTCTTACATGGCAAATATTGCACTTTAACTTTTTTCTCCAACACTTTGTTTTTGCATTATTTAAACCAAATTGAACATGTTTCATTATTTATTTGAGGCTAAAATGTATTATATTAAGTTCAAATAAGTGTTCATTCAGTATTGTTCAGTACTGGTCATTTATGAACATTTGAACATCTTGGCCACGTTCTGTTATAATCTCCACCCGGCACAGCCAGAAGAGGACTGGCCACCCCACATATGCTCTCTCTAATTCTCTCTTTCTTTCTCTCTCTCGGAGGACCTGAGCCCTAGGACCGTGCCCCAGGACTACCTGACATGATGGCTCCTTGCTGTCCCCAGTCCACCTGACTGTGCTGCTGCTCCAGTTTCAACTGTTCTACCTTATTATTATTCGACCATGCTGGTCATTTATGAACATTTGAACATCTTGGTCATGTTCTGTTATAATCTCTACCCGGCACAGCCAGAAGATGACTGGCCACCCCACATAGCCCGGTTCCTCTCTAGGTTTCTTCCTAGGTTTTGGCCTTTCTAGGGAGTTTTTCCTAGCCACCGTGCTTTTACACCTGCATTGTTTGCTGTTTGGGGTTTTAGGCTGGGTTTCTGTACAGCACTTTGAGATATCAGCTGATGTACGAAGGGCTATATAAATACATTTGATTTGATTTGATTTATTGTTGTAATTGTCATTATTACAAATAAATACAATTTAAAAAATTGGCCGAGTAATCGGTATCGGCTTTTTTTGGTCCTCCAAAAATCGTATCGGTGTTGAAAAATCATAATCCGTCAACCTCTAGTCTGAATACTTACGTAAATGTGATATTTACGGTTTCCTGTTTTTGCTTTTTAATTATGGGCTATTGTGTGTAGATTGTTTTTTTCCCTCATCAATCTAATCAATTTTATAATTAGGCTGTAACGTAACAAAAAATGGGGAAAAAAGTGGAAAATTTCTAAGGGTCTGAATACTTTCCGAATGCACTGTACTCAGCAGTGAAATCCCAAACATATTGACGATAAAAGCACACTGCTCTCTGACCTTAAAATCAATGTAAACATTTATGTGATTTGATCAATGCCAGGAGTCATATGTTCAGATAATGGTTGTAGGCCTTGAGTTTATGTACTGCATATGAATTCCTTTATAATAGTGCATAAACAAGAAACACAAGGTCAAACGCCGTCCTCATAAAGCTGATCCATTCTGCTCATGGAGTAAAAGCCAGTATTAGAACAGTCCCATCTGTAAACTGATCCAGAAAGAAATGCATCCAAACCTGCCATGCTGGTTCTAATTAACTTCATGGTGCAAACAGAGAGAGAGAGGAGATGTTATCTGCATATCATTACCATGAATAAAGTTTGTAATGGAAACTTCAGATCCATCATACAACTTTGGCTCCTTTAGCTTGTTTTTCCATGAATGAAGACAAGAGCAGGGAGGAGAAATGCATCATGTGCTAGAGAACATGTGAAGGAGATGATGTCAAGAAAACTCTCACATACTAAGTCAAAGTAAAGTGGATTATTGTGGGTTTCATGTGTTTCCTTCACATCTCCTAGAAAGAGATAATATACCCTGCAGTGGGTTAGGCTATTTTGCTTTCTGAAGTAGGGGATGTGATGGGTGGGGACTGCTGACGAAGGAAGTGAGGTAATAAACTACTGCATGTGTGACATACAGTTGAAGTCAGAAGTTTACATACACGGTTGGAGTCGTTAAAACTAGTTTTTCAACCACTCCACAAATTTCTTGTAAACAAACTATAGTTTTGGCAAGTAGGTTATGACACGTAATTCTTCCAACAATTGTTGACAGAGATATTATTTCACTTATAATTCACTGTATCACAATTCCAGTAGGCCATACGTTTACATACACTAAGTTGACTGTGCCTTTAAACAGTTTGGAAAATTCCAGAAAATTATGTCATGGCTTTAGAAGCTTCTGATAGGATAATTTGCATAATTTGAGTCAACTGGAGGTGTACCTGTGGATGTATTTCAAGGCCTACCTTCAAACTCAGTGCCTCTTTGCTTGACATCATGGGAAAATCAAAAGAAATCAGCTAAGACCTCAGAAAAAAAATTGTAGACCTCACACACGTCTGGTTCATTCTTGTGAGCAATTTCCAAATGCCTGAAAGTACCACTGTCACGACTTCCGCCGAAGTTCGGTTCCTCTCCTTGTTCGGGCGGCTTACTGTGGTCGACGTCACCGGCTTTCTAGCCATCGCCGATCCACCTTTCATTTTTCCATTTGTATTGCCTTCCTACACACCTGGTTTCAATTTCCTCAGCATTAGATGTGAATATAATATATTTGTTGTTTTGTGTATGTGCACGTTAGACTGGTTTGTGCTGGCCATATTGTGTTTAGTGTTCTTAGTGCCGTGGGTTTTTGTTCGCCAAAATAAAAGGCTCCTTTGGCTACCCAGCTTCTGCTCCCAACTTCTGCTCTCCTGTGCCTGACTCCCTTACAGCCAGTTACACATACCTAACAACCACGTTCATCTGTACAAACAATAGTACGCAAGTATAAACACCATGGGACCACGCAGTCATCATACCGCTCAGGAAGGAGATGCGTTCTGTGTCCTAGAGATGAACGTACTTTGGTGTGAAAAGTGCAAATCAATCCCAGAACAACAGCAAAGGACCTTGTGAAGATTCTGGAGGAAACGGGTACGAAAGTATCTATATCCACAGTAAAACGAGTCCGATATCGACATAACCTGAAAGGCCGCTCAGCAAGGAAGAAGCCACTGTTCCAAAACCGCAACAAAAAAAGTCAGACTACGGTTACCAACTGCACATGGGGACAAAGATCGTACCTTTTGGAGAAGTGTCCTCTGGTCTGATGAAACAAAAATATAACTATTTGTCTATATTGACCATCATTATGTTTGGAGGTAAAAGAGGGAGGCTTGCAAGCCAAAGAGCACAGGGGTGGCAGCATCATGGTGTGGGGTTCTTTGCTGCAGGAGGGACTGGTGCACTTCACAAAATAGATAGCATCATGAGGTAGGAAAATGATGTGGCTATATTGAAGCAAAATCTCATGACATCAGTTCAAACTTGGTTGCAAATGGGTCTTCCAAATGGACAATGACCCCCATGCACACTTCCAAAGTTGTGGCAAAATAGCTTAACTTCTCTAGGGTAGGGGGCAGCATTTGGAATTTTGGATGAAAAGCGTGCACAAATTAAACAGCCTTCTACTCAGGCCCAGAAGATATGCATATCCTATAATTAGTAGATTTGGATAGAAAACGCTCTAAAGTTTCCAAAACTGTTTAAAAAAATGTCTGAGTATAACAGAACTTATTTGGCAGGCGAAAACCGGAGAAAAATCAATTCAGGAAGTAGGATTTTTTTGTGTGTAGTTTTCTATTCAATGCCATTACAGTATCCATTGACTTAGGACTCAAATTGCAGTTCCTATGCCTTCCACTAGATGTCAACAGTCTTTAGAAATGGTTTCAGGCGTGTATTCTGAAAAATGAGGGAGTAAGAGCAGTCTGGATGAGTGGACCCTGCCGTGTCAGAGCTTTTTCATGCGCGCGACCGAGAGAGTGCCTTTCTTGTTTACCTTTTATATTGACAACGTTATTGTCCGGTTGAAATATTATTGATTATTTAGGCTAAAAACAACCTGAGGCTTGAATATAAACATTGTTTGACATGTTTCTATGAACTTTACGGATACAATTTGGATTTTTTGTCTGCCTGTTATGACTGCGTTTGAGCCTGTGGATTACTGAAGAAAACGCGAGAACAAAACGGAGGTTTTCGGATATAAAGAGAGACTATTGAACAAAGGGAACATTTATTCAATAAATTAATGTCTTTTGAGTGCAACCATATGAAGATCATCAAAGGTAAGTGATTAATTGTATCTCTATTTCTGACTTGTGTAACTCTTCTACTTGGCTGGTTACTGTTTGTAATGATTTGTCTGCTGCGCTTTGTTCTCAAATAATTGTAAGGTATGCTTTCGCCGTAAAGCATTTGTGAAATCTGACACCGTGGTTGGATTCACAAGAGGTTCATCTTTAAACCGTATGTAAAATAGTTGTATCTTTTCTGAATTTTTATAATGAGTATTTCTGTATTTGAATTTCTGTATTTGAATTTCGCTAGCATCCCACATACCCTAGAGAGGTTAAGGACAACAAAGTCAAGGTATTGGAGTGGCCATCACAAAGCCCTGACATCAATCAGATAGAACATTTGTGGGCAGAACTGAAAAAGCGTGGGCGAGCAAGGAAGCCAACAAACCTGACTCAGTTACACCAGCTCTGTCAGGAGGAATGGGCCAAAATTTACCCAACTTATTGTGGGAAGCTTGTGGAAGGCTACCTGAAACATTTGACCCAAGTTAAACAATTTAAAAGACAATGCTACCAAATACTAATTGAGTGTATGTAAACTTGTGACCCACTAGGAATGTGATGATAGAAATAAAAGATAAAATAAATCACTCAACTTTTATTCTGACATTTCACATTCTTAAAATAAAGCGGTGAACCTAACTGACCTAAGACAGGGAATTTTTACTAGATTTATATGTCAGGAATTGTGAAAAACTGAGTTTAAATTTATTTGGCTAAGGTGTATGTAAACGTCTGACTTCAACTGTGTACACACATCCTACTTTAGTTACTGCCTATGACCTTGATATCAGCTTTAACTAAAAAGCATTTTTTTGTTATTACATGGTGGGGATCAGATATTGTGTGTTTGTTCTCAGGCTCATGCATGTCATGGCTATGTGAACACAGCAGTCAGATAGATTGTAAGGGCCACAAAGTTGGGTAAAGCGTTGAACCTAAAAGCTGACCAGTGCCATCATAGTCATGTACAGTCGTGGCAAAAAGTTTTGAAAATGACACAAATATTCATTTTCACAAAGTCTGCTGCCTCAGTTTGTATGATGGCAATTTGCATATACTCCAGAATGTTATGAAGAGTGATCAGATGAATTTCAATTAATTGCAAAGTCCTTCTTTGCCATGCAAATGAACTGAACCCCCAAAAAACATTTCCACTGCATTTCAGCCCTGCCACAAAAGGACCAGCTAACATCATGTCAGTGATTCTCTCATTAACACAGGTGTGAGTGTTGACGAGGACAAGGCTGGAGATCACTCTGTCATGCTGATTGAGTTTGAATAACAGACTGGAAGCTTCAAAAGGAGGGTGGTGCATGGAATCATTGTTCTTCCTCTGTCCACCATTGTTACCTGCAAGGAAACACGTACCGTCATCATTGCTTTGCACAAAAAGGGCTTCACAGGCTATCAGTATGCTGTCAGTATGATTGCACCTAAATCAACCATTTATCTTCAAGAACTTCAAGGAGAGCGGTTCAATTGTTGCGAAGAAGGATTCAGGGCGCACAAGAAAGTTCAGCAAGCGCCAGGACTGTCTCCTAAAGTTGATTCAGCTGCGGGATCGGGGCACCACCAGTACAGAGCTTGCTCAGGAATGGCAGCAGGTAGGTGTGAGCGCATCTGCTCACACAGTGAGGCGAAGACTTTTGGAGGATGGCCTGGTGTCAAGAAGGGCAGCAAAGAAGTCACTTCTCTCCATGAAAAACATCAGGGACAGACTGCTATTCTGCAAAATGTACAGGGATTGGACTGCTGAGAACTGGGGTAAAGTCATTTTCTCTGATGAATCCCCTTTCCAATGGTTTGGGGCATCCGGAAAAAAGCTTCTCCGGAGAAGACAAGGTGAGCGCTACCATCAGTCCTGTGTCATGCCAACAGTAAAGCATCCTGAGACCATTCATGTGTGGTGTTGCTTCTCAGCCAAGGGAGTGGGATCACTCACAATTTTGCCTAAGAACACAGCCATGAATAAAGAATGGTACAAACACATCCTCCGAGAGCAACTTACCCCAACCATCCAGGAACAGTTTGGTGACGAACAATGCCTTTCCCAGCATGATGGAGCACCTTGCCATATGGCAAAAGTGATAACTAAGTGGCTCGGGAACAAAACATTGATATTTTGGGTCCATGGCCAGGAAACTCCCCAGACCTTAATCCCATTGAGAACTTGTGGTCAATCCTCAAGAGGCGGATGGACAAACAAAAACCCACAAATTCTGACAAACTTCAAGCATTGATTATGCAAGAATGGGCTGCCATCAGTCAGGATGTTGCCCAGAAGTTAATTGACAGCATGCCAGGGCGGATTGCAGAGGTCTTGAAAAAGAAGGGTCAACACTGCAAATATTGATTCTTTGCATCAACTTCATGTAATTGTCAATAAAAGTCTTTGACACTTTTGAAATGCTTGTAATTATACTTCAGTATTCTATAGTAACATATGGCAAAAATATCTAAAGACACTGACGCAGCAAACTTTGTGGAAATATTTGTTTAATTCTCAAAACTTTTGGCCACGACTGTAATGGCAATTTTGGGTAACATTTTGGGGTACTATGTCCTGGCAAAATAAGTACTGGGGTATGCCGTACCGGTAAAATCATGAGCCTATGACAATGATTATAAATAAAATCAAGAAAGCCTAGAGTTATTATACAATTATTTATCATTACCTCATTAAAATTTGAAAATAGATGGTATAGCCTACACTCCATAATGTGATGTGGTTCAACGAGAACACTGACATTTTGACAAGGCAGAGTGGCCGAGATACGCGGACAGCAGTGGATGCATAAATTCTGGCCTACACACTTAGAAAAAGGGTTCCAAAATGGTTACTTTGCTGTCCCCATAACAGAAACGGTTTTGCTTTCAGTTAGAACCCTTTTGGGTTCCATGTAGAACCCTCTGTGGAATGGGTTCGTCACGGAACCAAAAAAAGGCTGGATCAAAAAACGGCTCTTCAAAATTGTTTTTCTATTTGGGAAAGCTGGAGAACCATTATAGGTTCTGGATAACACCTTTTCTTCTAGGAGCGTAATGACAATTGCCAAAATGTTGTGTAACGGACGTTTCTTTCCATTCACCACTGTTTGGAGGCTGAAAATACAATGAGTGTACAAAACATTAGAAACACCTTCGTAATATTGAGTTGCACACCCCTTTTGCCCTCAGAAAAGCCTCAATTCGTTATGAGCCCTACAGCAGGATTAATACACCCTCTTCTTGCTCAATGGCTCCGGACACGTGCTCCAACCACCAACTGTCTGTCATTATGCACGCAGGGAATAAATAGATCATGAGTGTAGAGAAGAAAAATGCATGTTTAGAACTCATAATTGATCGCATGCTGCAAGAATGAATGCAATGAATTGATTATTGAATGTTACGATGGACACAGCTTTGTAGAACCAAAACATACACAGCCTCTGCTCTACAAACTCAAACTCGAGAGGATTAATTTGGGGGAGGGGTTGCAGTTCACGAACAACATTGTGCTTATCACCCTCACGGCAGTCAAGCAATGCATTCCGCCAAGAGTCCTCCACAATCTAGTCCGGTTGCGCCCACTAATACGTGCTCTGGGCATTAGGCCTTACTGACTCAAATGAACTAAATGGGTTGAAAGGTATCTTAGTAAAGGAGCCCTGAAGTGATTATTTGACAAGCGCGTGCACGGGAAATAATGTATTCCACTTTCACCCCTCCTTATACTCATGTTATAACAATGTATATATATAGTAACAACATTGTTACAATGCATATAAGAACAGATGCTGGAATAGAGCCAGCAGGGTGTTTAGCTTAGTCATAAAACAATGTTTTACGTATAGTTTTCCCGCTGTGTTTGAGGAGTTCAACGTTAACAGTGGAGAAGTCATGGGTCACAGGCCTGTGCAGCCAAAATCACTAAAGGCATATTGGGTTGAGTTGTTACACTCCTCACTGGGCTGGAGACATCAAAAACACAGCCTGCAGGGAACGCTTCACCTAACCATCAACACCACACACATCTTTCTCTTCTCTCGGGAACGGTCAGGAACACATCCCCATCCCTTTTGAGCGTTGACAATACCATACTGCATGTGAACATCACACAGCCTTTTGTTTATCTTTGCAATTCACAGGTTCTGTACCTTTGATGCACGTTGATGTGTTCAGGTTTTTACCTCAAATGCATCTACTGTACACCTGGGATAATATTTGTTGTCGTCAATAGGGATTTAATACAAGTACTTCAGTGTGGGATATATTTTCTGCAAAGAATGCTTTTATTGCTTCCTGAAAATGTATCCCCTCTTTGACTAAGAGAGGCTGACACCAACTAAACTCACCAGCTGGCTTACTGTGTTGTGTCTTGACCTCAAAACCACCCTTTCAAGTGATTCATAACAAAACTGAGTAGGCATAATTGTGCAGCTTTTGCATGTCTTAACTACCTGTGTTTTTAGTTTCCATTGGGAGGATTGCTTCAGGCTACTAAAATGACGCTGACTAAAAGCTTTATTCCCATTTTGGAAGCTCCTGCAGAGGAAAGGAGACACGTAACTCCCTGGATATGCCGTTTTATGTGCCTTCTTGAAATTGCAATAATAACTCTTTAAACTGTGTATGTATCAATGTCTTATATAATGTCCACATACCATTTCACCTTCTACTGAAGTTCTTATAGAATCGATACTGTAGATACAGAGCAGTCATGAATACAGCAGACCCTAAATGGGACCATAGTGTGGATCTGTTGTGTGTGGCGAGTTCCACATGCCAACAGCCCAGTATAATTATAGTGGGATTCACTTTTAAGGGCATTGGAAATGCTCCAAGTATGCTAGAAGCCAGATGTTTAGTATAACAACAGCTATACTAGTCCACCATGACTGAATGATTCAAGTCCCTTACTGAAAAAAAATGTCCTCCCTGGCACTAGTCATAGGTGTAAACTCAAATGCATTGGTGAGTCAATGTTCTTAAATAAAAACATTTTAAGACTACCTTGCGTTTGAGCAACTAGTGTGTGTATATTAAAAAAATATGAGTGTGTGTCACACAGAGCTCCCTAAGAGTGTGCGGGCTGGGGTCGGTGAGTGCAAGGCTATACTTTGGGCTATAAGTTGCCTGCCTAACCTGTGCAGGTAAATGCCAATGACGTAGGTGACCGTACGCCCCTCCCACGCAATCATGATTCATCTCAACTCAGAAAACAAAGAACGGAATTCTGTAAACTAAATCAAGAGAAGTAAAGCAACTTGTCCAATTATATCATAACGCATAGGCAGGTCTATAACCAATCCGAATAACACAACGTTAGCAAAGAACAACAACCACATAGCCTATTTAGTTCTTCCAACTTAGAATAGCTTTTCGAAGTGTATGTCAATAATGTCTTAAGTACGTTCCAGAAAACAGTAGGCCTATACCACGGACTGAAAAACAAAAAAAAACTAAGTACAATGTTTTAACCTGTAGTTCTGGCCATTCTACTTACCGAGCGATTCGACCGTCGTTTTTTAGATCCGCGCTTAAACATGTCGATGGTTAAAGAACAAGCGGCTTCGTTGTTTCCAAATAGTCTGGGAGAGTATTTAAATAGGTAGCTACATGAATCATCTAAATTCACATAACGTAAAATATGTTCCGATACGCTGTGTCCCAAATACAGTACCAAATTGCACAAACCCCCTCTTCTTGGAGTTTTACGCAGTCAATTTGCTGGAGTCGTCTGAAAATTACTGACGCATACGTAAGCACGCTACACTGAGATGACTGCACTTATTGAGCACGGATGAACACTGTACTGGCGTTGAGGTTCTTCAATATTGCCCATCTGTTGCATTAATAAGAAAACACTCGGGCCACGAGGAGTCAACTTTTTAAAGGTAGAGTGCACCAGGGGCATCATGCACCCCAAAACATCTGAAGGGAAACAAAGTACACGAGGATGGCTGCAGGGTGGTCCTGAGGGGGGCTAGGCCCCCGCCTATAATTGAGAATTTCGCATTTTTTTCAAATACCTATAATCATTATGCTTAAGTCTATGTAAAATATGTATATTTTCCTGCATATCTAAGCATAACTCCAAACAGGGCTACTGGTGGCATTTTTTTAAGAAGCTAAATATGTGTTATGAATACTCCATACGCTCCTCTTGCTGGGTTAGGCGCCACTGTAGCTCCGCTGAATCCATTGCGTTTTTAGGCGTTTTTAAGTATTCTGTAATGAATACTCAGCGAGAAAGGGTGTAGATTCATGCGCAGAGCGCGGCAGATGTTTATTACGCCTTCGCAGAAGGCAGGAATCATGGTCGCAGGCAATGGGCAAACACAGGTTGGTAGTCAAATACAATCTATACCGCACAACCATACAAACAGAAAGAACTAAACTAAATAGGGAGCTGATGAGACCAGGTGAGAAATGAACACAGGTGAAATCAATGAACAAAAATGAAAGACAGGGCTACGTTCCAGAACACAAAGAAACAGGGCTACGTTCAAGAACACAATGAAAAATAACACAAGGTTGACTAAGAAAAGAAAAGCAGAACCTTACAATATGCTTCTCTGCTAAAATCTGGGTAAAAGATTGAAATATATGTGAGTCATATTCAGTAGATTTAGTTATTGCTTACTTTAGAAGGTCGTCAACCTTTTCTTGCCCAGGAAACCCTGCCCAGGGAAACCAGTGACCCCCATATTATGTTTCCAAAACATTTTTCTTTCCACATGTCTTGTCTTACCATCCGATGAAGGATAATGGCAAGGACAAGTAATCAACATTTGAAAATGAATAGATCTGGTAGGTAAACAGTTTTTTCATTATTAGTCAAACAATATCTCACAACCATACAAACATAAATAACTAAATAGATAGACACAGGGGGAGTGTCTCAGGGAGAGCTGGATGAGACCAGGTGAGAAACAGACACAGGTGAAATCGATGAACAAAAAGGAAAGGGGAGCAGAGATGGACGCCTATCTCAGGGGCTAGGTCCGGCAGGTTGGTTCAACAAGGTCGGGGACTGACCTTGAGGCTGATGCCCAGACGGTTATGGTGAAATGCCTGAATCATCTCTGGGTCGAGGATGTCTTGATCGGGGACCCAGGACCGGTCTTCAGGCTCATAACCTTCCCAGTCCACTACGTAGTGGATGCGACCTCTCAGGCGTTTGGAATCAAGGATGGCCCGTATGGCGTAGGCAGGTTCCCCTCCGATGTCCAGCGGTGGGGGCGCACTGCGGGTAGAGACTGGAGGGTGAAGAGGACCGGAGGTGACCGGTTTTAACAGAGACCCATGGAAGGACGAGGAGATTTTTATACTGATGGGTTAACTGGAGGCGGTACGTGACAGGGTTGATGCGATGTGTTATCTTGAAGGTACCAATGAAGCGAGGACAGAACTTTTTGCAGGGGAGGTGGATGTCTCTGGTAGAGAGCCACACGCTGTCCGGGGTGAAGGAGTAGCATAGGTCGGCGGCGTGGCAGAGTGGAGGCCTGGACGTTGCTGAAGACATTTCTGTACTGGACGTATTCAGATGGTATGGTGGGTGGCACTGCTAAGGCAGAGTCCTCAATGGTGGTGGCTCTACAGGGTAGGCTGAGACAACTGGAGAAGCAGGTAAAGAGCAGGACAGTAGTTCACCTTGTTGCCATGGAATGGCAGGTTCACAACGACAACGCCAGGGGTGTCCAAGGATGAGTGGCTGTTTGGGGGATGAGATTTCAATGAGTTGAATGGTTTCAGTGTGGAAGACGCCAATCTGGAGGGTCTGACGCTCTGTGTCAGGTGCGTGATGAAGCCCGTGCCCAATGGCTGCCCATCCAGGGTGTTAATCCTTAAGGGAGAAAGAGGGGTGACACGTGTTAGATCAATGTCAAGCTCTTGTACTAGCTGGTGATCGATAAAATGACATGCTGCTGCCGAATCTATCAAGCCTTCTACGTACTTGGTAACCCCTTCACCCCTTCACGGTTATCAATACTGGGATGGAGAATTGCTTCTGGGAGATATTTAGAAATAAGAACACGGCTACCTGCATGGCAGCGGAGGGACCCTTTCTCATCCCTCCGTGGGGGGCGAACAGGGCAATGGCTGAGTAGATGATCTTTCCCTCCACATTATAGGCAGAGCCCTTCTTGGATCCGCTTTTGACTTTGATACACGAGAGAGGAGCATGGCCCAACTGCATGGGCTCTGTAAGACTCGGACGGGATGACGGAATCATGGAAAGAGAAGGTTTCGGATTCCTGTGTGGCAGAGTTCTTCGGCGGTCGGCGGACATCATTCCATCCACTTCCTGCAGCCATGGTGCGGAACTCGAAGGCATACTTGGCAGCTGAATTGCATCCTTGTTGAAGTTCTATGAGGAGGTCTTCTATAGGACGACCGGAGGGAGAATGATCAAATACCTTTTTTTTCACCTTTATTTAACCAGGTAGGCCAGTTGAGAATAAGTTCTCATTTACAACTGCCACCTAGCCAAGATAAAGCAAAGCAGTGCGACAAAAACAACACAGTTACACATGGAATAAACAAACGTACAGTCAATAACACAATAGAAAAAACTGGATACAGTTTGTGCAAATGAAGTAAGGAGGAAAGGCAATAAATAGGCCATAGTGGCAAAGTAATTAAATTTACACTGGAGTGATAGATGTGCAGATGAGGATGTGCAAGTAGAAATACAGGCGTGCAAAAGAGCAGAAAAACAAATATGTGGATGAGGTAGGTAGTTGGTTGGATGGGCTATTTACAGATGGGCTGTGTACAGCTGCAGTGATCGGTAAGCTGCTCTGATAGCTGAGGTTTAAAATTTGTGAGGGAGATATAAGTCTCCCACTTCAGTGATTTTTGCAATTCGTTCCAGTCATTTCCAGCAGAGAACTGGAAGGAAAGGCGACCAAAGGGGGTGTTGGCTTTGGGGATGACCAGTGAAATATACATGCTGGAGCGCGTGCTACGGTGACCAGTGAGCTGAGATAAGGCAGAGCTTTACCTAGCAAAGACTTATAGATTACCTGGAGCCAGTGGGTTTGGCGACAAATATGTAGTGAGGACCAGCCAATGAGAGCATACAAGTCGCAGTGGTGGGTAGTATATGGGGCTTTGGTGACAAAACAGATGGCACTGTGATAGACTGCATCCAATTTACTGAGTAGAAAGTTGGAGGCTATTTTGTAAATGACATCACCGAAGTCAAGGATCGGTAGGATAGTCAGTTTTACAAGGGTATGTTTGGCAGCATGACTGAAGGATGCATTGTTGCGAAGTAGGAAGCCAATTCTAGATTAAACTTTGGATTGGAGATGCTTAATGTGAGTATGGAAGGAGAGTTTGCAGTCTAGCCAGACACCTAGGTATTTATAGTTGTCCACATATTCTAAGACAGAACCGTCCAGAGTAGTGATGCTAGTCGGGCGGGTGCGGGCAGCTATCGGTTGAAGAGCATGCATTTAGTTTTACTAGCATTTAAGAGCAGTTGAAGGCCACAGAAGGAGTTTTGTATAGCGTTGAAGCACGTTTGGAGGTTTGTTAGCACAGTGTACCTCTTTGAAGAGGCGGTGGCCCAATCCAGCGCTTTGCCTGTGAGTAGAGACAACAAAATCCACCCTGCTCTTGTCGGTGGCGAAGTTAGTGGGGCTGTGCTCAATGTATTTGCTGCATTGAGTAAGAAATCCCTAACATTTCCCAGGTATACCGTCATATTTTACAGGCATGGGTATGAACGAAGGAGGGCTATGGGTTACGATACCGGGCATCGGAGGAGTAGGGATAGGCTGGCGGAGAAGATGTACAATTTCCTCCATAAGCTCCCCTTGCTGGGTTAGGCTCCGCTGTAGCTCCGCTGTATCGATTCCGTTTTTAGGTGAGGTAATTCTGTAATAAATACTCAGGGAGAAAAAGGTGTAGATTCACACGCAGAGCGCGGCAAATGTTTATTATGGCTTCGCAGAAGGCAGGAATCATGGTCGCAGGCAATGGTCAAACACAGGTAGGTAGTCAAAAACAAACAATACCTCACAACCATACCAACAGAAAGAACTGAACTATAGTGGAAGTCGGAGTTTACATACACTAAGGTTGGAGTCCCTTTTCAACCACTCCACAAATCTATTGTTAACAAACTATAGTTTTGACAAGTCGGTTAGGACATCTACTTTGTGCGTGACACAAGTCATTTTTTCCAACAATTGTTTATAGACAGATTATTTCACTTATAATTCAATGTATCACAATTCCAGCAGGTCAGAAGTTTACATACACTAAGTTGACTGTGCCTTTAAACAGTTTGGAAAATGTCATGGCTTTAGAAGCTACTTATGGGATAATTGACATCATTTGAGTCAACTGGAGGTGTACCTGTGAAAGTATTTCAAGGCCTACCTTCAAACTCAGTGCCTTTTTGCTTAACATCATGGGAAAATCAAAAGAAATCAGCCAAGACCTCAGAAAAAAATTGTAGACCTCCACGAGTCTGGTTCATCCTTGGGAGCAATTTCCAAACACCTGAAGGTACCACATGCATTTGTACAAACAATAGTACGCAAATATAAACACCATGGGACCACGCAGCCATCATACCGCTCAGGAAGGAGAAGTGTTCTGTCTCGTAGATATGAACGTACTTTGGTACGAAAAGTGCAAGGAAGAAGCCACTGCTCAAAAACTGCCATAAAAAAGTCAGACTACGGTTTGTAACTGCAAATAGGGACAAAGATCATACTTTTTGATGAAATGTCCTCTGGTCTGATGAAACAAAAATAGAACTGTTTGGCCATAATGACCATCGTTATGTTTGGAGGTAAAGGGGGAGAATTGCAAGCCGAAGAACACCATCCCAACCGTGAAGCACAGGGGTAGCAGCATCATGTTGTGGGGGTGATTTGCTGCAGAAGGGACTGGTGCACTTCACAAAATAAATGGCATCATGAGGATGGAAAATTCTGTGGCTATATTAAAGCAACATCTCAAGACATCAGTCAGGAAGTTCAAGCTTGGTCGCTTGATGGGTCTTCTAAATGGACAATGACCCCAAGCATACTTCCAAAGTTGTGGCAACTTAAGGACAACAAAGTCAAGGTATTGGAGTGGCCATCACAAAGCCGGGACCTCAATCCTATAGAAAATGTGTGGGAAGAACTGAAAAAGTGTGTGCGAGCAAGGAGGACTACAAACCTGACTCAATTACACCAGCTCTGTCAGGAGGAACATGGGACAAAATTCACCCAACTTATTGTGGGAAGCTTATGGAAGGCTAACCGAAACATTTGACCTAAGTTAAACAATTTAAAGGCAATGCCACCAAATACTAATTGAGTGTATGTAAACTTGTGACCCGCTGGGAATGTGATGAAAGAAATCGAAGCTGAAATCAATCATTCTCGCTACTATTATTCTGACATTTCACATTCTTAAAATAAAGTGGAGATCCTTACTGACCTGAGACAGGGAATTTTAAAAGTTAATGTCCAAGTCAAGAAAGCTTACCAGCAGCCAGCATCACTTGCCGCAACTGGTAATGTTACTCGTTGGTACTCTATCAGCGCCCTGTCAGATACTCCAGCGAGTGAAATTAGCTACATATTAGGAGTTGAGAACTAAAGTTCATATCGTTAGAAAATCGATATTTCCCTCTTTATAATAAAACATTTGTTTAGTCTGTTGTTGCTAGCGATATTCATAAAAACATTCAAGTAAAACATTTATAGTACATTTTCGAAGGCTGGGTTCCCCGGTTGAATACCCATGTTCTAAAGGCATTCCAGCTAAGATAGCTGGTCTTAGCTGGTATGCCTTCTGGCAAGGTTGGAAAACTTTAGAACATGGGTATTCAAGCGGGGAACCCGGCCTTCGAAAATATATATTCTAAATGTTTGATTTTAATATTTTTATGAAGCTAGCTACTCTAACTTGATTGATAGCCTGAAATGGCTTCTTGGTAGCTAGTTATGAGTTTGGTACCCTATCTTCATAAAACTGCTGAGGGGCTAGTAAAAAAAGAAAAGAGGTGTCCCCTAAGGGGCATGATGCCTCTTGAGTGAACCACAGAGGAAGATAACCTGATTGCAATACTGTGAAATTAATGAATCTTCTAAAAATATGGGTTTTCTTCTAGCTGGGTACTCATACTAGGCCCTAGACATACCATACGCATCCCCTGACCAATCCAATCTCTGTTCCAACTTAGACCTAGTGTACAGCATCTTTACATGGAAAAGTGACTATTCACAGGAGTTAATGTTAGGCCTATATACAGTATATATTTACTTGAGCCAACTATGCACATATGGAGTTCCTGTAGGGTCCCCATTCCAACATTAATTTTCCCAGATTAAGACTTTGCCAGCTTGTGACACATATTTCTAGCATATTTTCTCACTATGATAAGACTAGGTATTAATGGTGGGCTTTATTCTAATGTAATTTAAAATCTCTGTTGAAGTGTTTTTTCCAGATAATGGTCCAACATGAATGACATTTTTTGACGCCAATGAGCAAACATTTTTGTATTAAGGAAGGAATAGCTGATAAGTTGCACAAAAAAAAACAATTATATTGGCCAGCATGCAAATGGTCAAAGAGGTTTAAGCCAGTATAACTCCCAGCACGGTGTGGGTACTTGTTGGATAAGCTGAAGGGTTGTTGGAGAATTTCAGAAAAGTAAAAGGAGAACCAGATATATATTTGTTTATGGTCTAACAAAAGGCCTACAAAGGCTCATGGGGTTTACTGAGGAGGATCAACCAAAGACAGTGAACAAGGGCATGTGTTTATCTAGTTTCCTGAAAATCATACTAAATATGTTATTTAGGTCAAGTCAAAATCTAAATGATTAGTAATTGTTGATAGTATTTTGCAGCATTCCATTTTATTGCAATCATTGGGCCCATTTGTGAAGAAAATAAAGTACAGAATGAACCCTGGTCATGTTGAAAGGGCAGCTGCTTCCATCTTGTGGTAGCTTGAGAGACAGCCCGCAGGTCCTTGTACTTGTGCATGCCACAAACCAGTGTACACAGTTGTTAGCCTGGCTAACCAGAATCATTGCTCTGGCCAAACGCTACTCCACACCAACGGATGTATGTAGCAAACGACAGAGAAGCAGAATAATTTAGTGCGAGTCGTCAGGCTAGTAAGTACTATGTATATAACAACAATGTGATTATATCATTTGTAATAGCAGTTATTAGAAAGGTTCATAATTATTTAGAGAAACAAATGGGTTTTATTGTGCAAAGCATTGTGAATGCCTCAGTGTTTCAAACACACAAAAAGGATGAAACAAGAAATAAAAAATCCTGTTAGAAATAAAACATTGAGGCCAAATTATACCTTGAAACATTAATTTTATATTTCGGAGGCAAGGTAGCATTTACTAAAGCATATTAAAATAACATAATATGGATCCTGAAATGTCAACCACACAATTGCTAAATTAATTAGCAGAGAAGATTATTTTAACTGCTAATTCTAAATAAACTATTTTCTAAGAGTTTACTATAACCGCATACACTGTCTATATCCCTTAACAACGGTGCACTTACTGAGGTAACATTTCTCTTGTACAACACAAAATGGCATTCAAATATATATTTTACCATTGGTTAAAAAAAACACAAATACAGGTAAGAAACACACAACCTGAGTTAGATTTGTGAAAACCAGGATGATGAAAACATGTGTGTTTCCTATGGCAAGAGTAACCTACTAACGAGAAGTTCTTTGGTGGCAAAGGAACATCTAACCTTACTATGGGAGCAGAATGAATGGTCAGTAACAGTGCTCGTTGAGGAGGCAAAATAACAACCCATAAAATGAAGGCACTACAAATGTTTCCAGGTAGGCTACAACAAATGGTGTGTTAAAGGCACTGTGAGAGATTTAGAGCTCTATTGATAGTATGCATTACTGTACAAATAGCACTATGCACTGAGTGTACAAAACATTACGAACTCCTCCTCTTTCCATGACAGACTGACCAGGTGAAAGCTATGATCCCTTATTGATGTCACTTATTAAATCCACTTCAATCAGTGTAGATGAAGGAGAGGAGACAGTTTAAATAAGGATTTTTAAGCCGAGACAATTGAGACATGGATTGTGTGTGAGCCATTAAGAGGGTGAATGGGCAAGACAGTATATTTAAGTGCCTTTGAACAGAGTATGGTAGTAGATGCCAGGCCCACCAGTTTGAGTGTGTCAAGAACTGCAACGCTGCTGAGTTTTTCATGTTCAACAGTTTCCCGTGTGTATCAAGAACGGTCCACCACCCAAGGACATCCAGCCAACTTGACACAACTGTGGGAAGCATTGGAGTCAACATGGGGCCAGCATCCCGGTGGAATGCTTTCGACATCTTGTAGAGTCCATGCTCCGAAAAATTGAGGCTGTTCTGAGGGCAAATGGGGGTGCAACTCAATAGTATGAAGGTGTTGCTAATGTTTAGTACACTCAGTGTAGGTAGCGATATCACTGGTCACAAGGAGAACATTGACTAAGTGGCGGCTAAATTTGACCAGCACAATTATAATATATTACAGCGCGAATATTGAGAGGGCTTTGCCGAGATAGAATGTTGTTTGAAGTAATTTGTACTAAAACTGCAAAGGTAAACAGCTGATGTTACATTTTAAAGTTTTATTAATCTGAGCACCTCTATGGATGTAATGCTACAATTTCATTACTAATAAACCAAACCTTTAGTAGTGGATGTAATACAAACAGACATCTTTTGACACATTAATGAATTAAATCAGAAAACAAAAAGGTATGAAAACTGACCAAAGCTTTTCACCTCCTTATGCTGCATAATATTTAAATCTTTCCCTTTTCGGTAGATGGTAGAATTGTACACAGAGACTGGAATAACCCTTTGTCAAGGGAATCCCTCATGGAATTGACATAATTATTTTGAACATGCAGATCTCAATGGGTCAGCTACATTCTCCTCTGGGTCAGCTATAGATGTACTGCAGATGTTTCTCTCTTCTGACCCTAACATTGGTTAATTGCTGCTATTAATCTCTTCATTTGAGCATCAAATGCCTTCCAATCTGCTGCACTTCTTTCTCTCTTCATTTTCGATTCCTCCTGCACAAACGTCATTTTTCTTTTTTTGGGGGGGTATAGCTTTGAGTGCTTAAACTCTGTCGTCTGTAAACAAAGCAGAGAATAGAACAAATCAAATTAGGTGAGAAAATGTCTGTCAAAACTGTAGTTGGGTCATTCCACGAAATGAGTGACTTGAGTCCCTTTGATATTTGAAGTAAAAATTGTGCACCAATATTGCATTTTAAATGCCTGTTAGATTCAATTAAGTGCCCTTTAATATAGACCACATGGAGAATTCAATAAATCAGATTTTTGATATGAATAAAGACGTGCTAAAGTGCCAAAATTCAGCAATGTGGTTCAGATTGGCGCCCTCTGTGCGCCCTCTGTGACTTCTAGGAAGATTTTAATCCACTTAACCCCAACATTTCTCCAAGTTTCCAGCATCATTGTAAAGCCCTAGTTATTTTGTTGCTTTGACAAAGTCATTTCTGAAGACGATTATTTATTTAATGTGATTAGTGATTCACTTACATCTGTCCCTCATATTAAGGTCAACCCTGTTATGTGAACTTAACTCTAATCTTTTTGTCCATTTTCTGGTGTTTTGTGGTGGAAAACCGAGCAGGTCAAGCACAAAACAGGGTGGCCTAGTGGTTAGAGCGTTGGGCTAGTAACTGAAAAGTTGCAAGTTCAAATCCCTGAGCTGACAAGGTACAAATCTGTCGTTCTGCCCCTGAACAAGGCAGTTAACCCACTGTTCCTAGGCCGTCATTGAAAATAAGAATTTGTTCATAACGGACTTGCCTTGTTAAATAAAAGTTCAAATAAATAAAAACACTTCCACCCTGTTACCCATATAGACAGGACAATTATTTTTGTGAAGCCTGCATTGCTCATCTCTGTTTCACACAACAAGCTTCCATTTCCCCTGTCAAAAGGGGATTTATGACTGATTTGAGATGAAATCGTGAACCTTGTTACTATATTTGGCACTTACTATAGTCATTTTTATTTATCTAACCGTTTTTATGATGTTTTTATGAAGTTCAACATGTGCTCTTTATGACAGAATGTTAAAATTACCAAGGCACCGAATTGGTGGAATGACCCAGTTCATAGCAAAGCCGCAACCTTATCTAAATCACCCACCAGTGGGCGCTGCTGTGTGCTGCCTGGTGCTCTTGATGACCAGAAAGATGGTGTAGGCATCATAGGCAAACAGGATCCCAGCCAGCAGGCCAAACACCTAAGGGAATGGAATAACTGTTAATATAAACATATTCTAAGCACCAAGTTCTACTTTTCAGTGATTACTTGGTCTGAAGTATTGGAGAGCTGAGATGCTCTAGTTTGTTTCTATTAAAAAATCTCAGGGTGGTTAGACATTTGACTCACCCCTCCTGCAATACGGGCGCCGTCCCCGGCTCCACCAATCACACAGATCAGAGAGGTGATAAGGTACAAGGCTGCACCAATAGCAGCACGGATAAAATCCTGAGCGGAAGAGACCAACATTAGTGAATGATTGTACTTCCAGTGGCACTTGGAAAGTCCTTGTGTTACTGTCTGTTTTTATGAATGTATCTATAATTTGTGTATGTGCTTCTGTGTGCTTCTCTTTCTCTGTGTGTGTGTGTGTCTCTCTAGGTATGTGTGTCTAGGTGTGTGTGTGTGTCTCTAGGTATGTGTGTGTGTGTGTGTGTGTGTGTGTGTCTCTAGGTATGTGTGTGTGTGTGTGTGTGTGTGTGTGTGTGTCTCTAGGTATGTGTGTGTGTGTGTGTGTGTGTGTGTGTGTGTCTCTAGGTATGTGTGTGTGTGTGTGTGTGTGTGTGTGTGTGTGTGTGTGTGTGTGTGTGTGTGTGTGTGTGTGTGTGTGTGTGTGTGTGTGTGTCTGTGTAAACATATATACTGTACTCACACTCCAGACCCAGTTGACCACCTGGATGGACTTGTCCATTTCCATCATGAAGACGACAAAGAAGATGATGGCGAACACCATCTCACAGATGGCCACTGCAGAATAACCTCCATACAATGATGCAGCATAGCAGATTAGGATAATAAAACTGATGAGCTGAAAGAAAATGACAGACAATTAATTTGTTGGAAAGGTAGAGTGAGAGAAAGAGGAGAGAGAGAAAAAGCCTGCATGAAAATATTCAGTGTGATATGTTTATAAAGGTACTTAGAAAATGCCAAATCTGTAGGGCAAAAATAGCTTTTATGCTCAATTAATCTGTAGCCGAATTGCTTGAATTTGGGATGTTATTCATAACATTTCCTTTTTAGGAAATTACTGCTACGTATCCTAGAATCCTTGGGGAACGTCTTGCTGTAGATTACAACAAACTAACAATTTGGCTCCAGATTCCTCCCTTTCCTTTGAATTAGCAGTTCAGGTTGAATGACGTGATTAAAACTCATCCCAGACAGCAGATCACCGGTGATAGGAACAGTCATCTCAGAGTCATTTCCACCACATGAAGATGGTATGACAGTTGACTTAAGACCATATTTTATCCATGATAGTCTTCTACTCCAAGACCCGGGCTGAGTGAGACCAGGGGGCAGCAATGTCAAATGGACAGACACCATCACTGCCATGTCACACACAAACACTAGCATCTCCCACATCACACAGGACACAATAAACACAGTCTATATGGGGTTAAAGACCCTGTGGTGATGCAATGAAGTACACAAACAACAGAGGCTGTCACAAAACACATGCAACAAAAATCATAGTAGCTAACATAGCCAATCAGTTTAGAAGCCGATATCACACTGAGTAAGTTTCCCAGTGCTGGGATTGATCTTTTTTATCCTAAACATTTACATGTCTTTCTTTAACATGTTGCTTTATTTGTATTTACAGAGGGGTCTGTACCAAGTCAAGAATGCATTTTTCCATCAGAAAAAAAAAATCAGCTGGCATTCCCTTCAGTCCATTCCAGTGAAATAGGGTCAGTGTGGAGAGTACATAAACTTGGACAGCCCACAGTGTAGCAGCAACACCAGCCCTTACTGAATCTCTCTATTGTTGCTGCTGTTGAGCTATGATTCTGGGTGGGTAGATATATTTAAATACAACCACAGGCAGGTTTTGAAAGAATGGTCACATTTCATGGTGCAACTTGACATCACAAAGCCTTTGTGAGGATGACAAAGATGTTACTGACTTAAATGGTCAGGGAAGATATTTGAGATTGTCAACTTTGCTTGCAGTTGCAAAGCTACCCTTTTTTCTTTGATTTGAGGGAAAAAATAATTATATTGGCTATATATGAACTGGCCTACTGCCACAGAGCAGTAAGCCAAGTTAGGGCAAACCCAGTCAAAAGTGTGTTAGTAGCCTACAGATGATGCAATAAGCTGCCCCCCCCGGCACACATCAGTGCTTCGTGTGTTCCAGAGACTGGCACGAGCTGCCTCTGTGCACTTGTGGGGTGGCCGGGACGAGGGGCCTACACAATGAGGCTCTATTCTATTCTGGCCTCAGCCAGCTGCTCTAAGGGTAACCGGCTAATGAAGAGGCCGTCACATGGAGAAACACCCACTATCCAAAACCCTTCACAAAAAAAAAGGGCCTGCGATGTTGACATCTCACTGTTACACCACAGGACAAACTGCTCCATTTCTGACCAGACTGAGGACCCAGATGGAATCTGTTCAGTCCTCCATACGCTGACTATGGAAAATGACCAATATTTTGTCAATGATTACAGTCAATATATTAACAATCTAAAAACAGGAACAGAGTGGCAACCAAAAACACAGAGAGATGTAACTATACACACAATCTCACACACAAAGAAATGCCAGGAAAAGCTCAACTGATGTTTCAATGGAACTAGCTTCTCTGAATAGTATCGGGATGAGAGGCAAAATACAATTTCTAAGCACAGTAATAGGAACAGAACAAGCTACTGCAATGCCTACATCACTCAGCTTTACATGAAACGATTGCTCATCATCCAGGGAGAGTCACACTGACTATGTTTCACTTTGACATTAGCTAGCTTTCACAGAAGCATGTTCAAAACCAATGAACCACTGAATTGTTTGCGCTATAAAAGGTAAAAAGCATATCAAACATTCTTCGTTCCAATTAAGTTTCTATGTGAGAATTGGCAGAACAATCTGAGATACCAAAAATATTTTTGGGGGCCATGCTGTCATGGAATCACCCTTTTGGAGCTTCCATAGGCCCATTGAAGTTCAGAAGCCATGTACCATAGTGTCAATGTCAATCCTTTACAGTACATGGGGTTACTATGAAACATTGGGTGACGAAATTAGTATTTCCTGACTGATTAATGATGGCAAGAGTTGTCTTCCTGTGTATCTCACATCACATGATCCTCCTCTTCCTGCTGGAGTATTCTTTGCTCTGTATGAACTACAGTATGTAAACTGTCTGAGACACCTACCATCTCTCGTCCTGTGACTTTCATACTTTCTCCCGGGCTGTTGTGATGCTCCACAAGGGGGGGGGGGGGGGGTCATCCACCTGACCTGTGTCTCTAGGAAGGTGTGAAACTGTCCTTGAATGCCAAGCCAGGTCATATTGAGTTGCAATATAAGCGATTATATTCTGTTCCATTTTATGAGAAAGCTCAGTCTGTGAGTTACCACCCCCCTTTAGAACAGAACACCTATCATACCCAATAGTGCATATCTATACAAAAGGATAGATTCACCACTGTTTACTTCTTAGGGCAATGACAACACTGAGCAACAAGATAGGCAATCAGTATGCATGCAACAACTCCACCAGAGTAGTGGGATGGCCCTCTTCAATGCACTTAGGCATGGGTAACAAAGCCCCCAAAGGACACTTACTACCCTACAATACATCTCATGGATGTAGAGCACATTAAAAGGGGTCTACTGTGTACAAAAACACTTGGCCTGCTTGAAGTTATTCATGTCTATTCCTGGAGTGTCTTTACATACATCCTGGTTAACTCAATCCAGATGGGTTTAGCATAATGTTGAAAAAAAAAACATAGTTTGATTGGCCTGTGCATAATTTTGGGTGTCATCTGCAGTGCATTCCTCTTTCCATCAAACCATGTACCCACTTTGTCTCTCCCTGGTTGTGCTCAACAGTTGTGTTTGTTCTACATTTGATGGGCTCTTGTGTGGGCTGGATTTTAAATGGTCATATATGACTGGACAAAGGCTACAGTTTGCTGAAAGATGATTAAATAAACCTTTACTTGAATTTGGACACAGTTACATGCTAAAACAGACCGGACAGGTTGCGTGTGCGAGCACTGCAAAATAAATGTACACATACATGTTATTCAATTATTGCACCCACACTGCACGCGCGTGTCAGCGAGCTTATGCATGGCCAGGTCGTGGAATTGGTTCTATTTGTGACGCTCAACGTGCTGCAAGTCCGTCCTCTTCCATCGGGGTTTTAGAAGCATATACCCACGTGGGGGATTGAAAGATGAACTTAGGTCCATTCCGGTCAGTTGTATTAATGCTGTAAAGTTGGTTGCCAACTGCCATTAAAGTACAAAGAAGAAAAGCCATATAAAAGTCCAAAGAAGAAAAAGAAACGTGAAGGAAGGAGGAAAGATGACAAGCAACACATTTGGTTTACAGTTTTATCTGTGGATTAATTGTCAAAGTAGAGGACCTTGTGCATTTCAGGTAAAATAACAACCCAATGTTTATATACCAGGACAAATAAACAAGCAACAGCAAGCTAACTAGCTAAATTGGCATAAATTTTTAATGCTTTTTGACCTGTCCCCAAATTAATAGAATTGGTTCAGTGTTTGTTTTGATATTTCAGCCTGTGTGTCCTGATCGCTTCTGATGTGGGTGAACAAAATCAATGTGCGCGCAATGGTGCACGTGCGTGTCCAGTTTGGTCAGCTTGTTAGTCTACATAACAAGGTTTTCATATTTTTAAAATTCTTATTAGTTTTTCTATTTTTATTTGAAATTCAGTTTAAGTTCTTTTTAGACCTGATTTGCTAGTTTAAAAAAAGTTTCAGTATTAGGGACAGAAAGCATGCATGGGTAACAGGATCACAATTTTACTTAAGATTCTGATGATTATCCACATTTATTCAAAGTCAAATATCGAAGTTGGTCCAAACGTCAAATTTCATATGTTTTTTCAAAAGCCTGGTTTGCTGCTGCAGCTGCCACTCCTTTATTTGGCTCCTCCTACAATAATTCCGAATAGTTAAATTAAGGATTCAGGTCTGAAATATCCCCATGAAATTGATTTAATTTAAATGGTTGGTATGCAGATGCTGCATGGACATTTCACCAGTAAAAATTGAAGAATTATTATTTTTATTAATTGACAGTGAGAAATGTGAAGGGAGGGTGACCACAAAAAATGTATTGGTAAAGTAGAGGTAAAGAAAAACATGCGCAGAATGTGATTCGGATCTCCAACTCCGGGTAAAATTGATCCAGGGGGGCGGGGCAGTTACCTCGGAGCCGCAGCCTCAGCCTTCATTTATAAAGTTAACCTCAATGTGACTTGGATTTAAAATGAACATTGTTGAGACAGGTGCAAAACAATATGGTGGAAGGAAAAGCTCTCTAGCCCATATACTAATCCAATGCTTTTTACATTTAGTAGTACATGTAAGAATCAAGTTAGCTACATTTTTCCCCTGTTAGCTTGTGATAGTGATGCATAAATTAGGCCTATTTGAAACAATGTCATCTCCTGACCACATTTTTAACAGCCACATTCAGTAGCATGTAACCCCCCCTAAAGCTTGAAACTCTCATTGAAAAATCCCATTACAGTTTAGATCTTTTATCTGAACATAATTTATGATGGTTATTTTATTTGTGTTTGTTTTGGGGTCAAAGATAATAATTTCAGTATGGTTTTAGTTTTTTAGATGGGTGTGTTAATTATTTTATTTCAGTTAAAAAAAAGATTAGTTTGCATTTTAATTTCAGTTTACTATAATAACCTTGCTACATAACGGAGCATTAATGAGCACAACATCAAAGAGAAGGAGCTTTACACATTTACAAGCTAGGTAGTAAATGTGTAAAATTTATTAGGCACACCTTATCAATCTTAGGGAGAGGTCTGTCATCCTTCCATGACTAATTGTCACACATAATCATAACTCTCATGGATATCCTGTAGTATGTGACCCTATGCACACTCTGATTTTCAATCTAAACTGTCAGCATTTGAATGTTGCGTGCCAAATGAGGGGAGATTCACGCACAACACCACATGAGAAGTGACAGGTGGAAGCTCTTAACCCTTGGCCTACAAACCCAGCCCTTGGCCTGGCCCCTACCTCCAAGAGCACATGGTTCTCATTCTAGGTCCAGTTCCTTTCAGTCCAGATAACTGTGTCCACGATTTTAAAATGGCCCCATTCATTATCATGCCATGATCAAATCATTGGAATACCATCATGGAAATACTCACAGATCTGTATTGCAAAAACAGCTGTAGGTAAATTAACTACACCCACATAGCCTATTCAGTTATGATCTAAGATACATTTTTGTAAAGTAGTAGGTTTACTTATTGCTTAATAGAGGCCTATGCTAAGGTTATGAATGCAAACCTAAAGTAGTATGTCATCATAACAAGGATATATTCTAGGGAATTATATAATATTTCTACAACAGAGCTTTCATTCATAGTTTGGAAACTCCTAAATAGCAGTACGTTTAGGTTGCAGCAGTAGTCTATTCCTTGTGTATAAGGCTTTAAGAGTAAATCGAAACAAACGTACTATTTCTGCAGCAAGAATAGTTCCTTTTCGGGTCTTCACGTAGCCCTTCAGATTCTCCAGGCAGCCCGCAGCGACACTGGCCTCTGTATCAGCCATAACGAAATTAAATGTAGAATTTACCAGTTAAGTATAACGGCTGAATATTGCAATGTTGCAGAACTCAACGAAGACACAAGTTACATTCAGTAAGGAAAAAGCGGACTGCTGTTGCCTCCTAACTTCGGGTTTTTTCTTCTCTCCAACTTGTGACTCCTTCGAATGGGTGAGTAATGGCAACTTCCTGGACTAGAGAACAAAATTGGAAGGAGGGAGTAAAGACGGGCAAACGGGGCGTTGGCTTGAACTTTTCTCTAGAGATTTAGGTGGTGGTGGTGGTGGTGGTGGTGGAAGACAGTTTGCTCCAACTGTTGCTGTGATTAATTTATGGAAGTTATTTATCGTTCATTAACATTATAGCCATCATCAATATGTTTTCTCAAATTCAGTGGGCAGAAACGAATGGAAAGCATTAGACATGTCCTATGCAGTTGCTGTGTGACAAGCCTCTCTTTGCTTTGGCAACACCGTCGACTATGTTCTTGACAACGTAACTAGAACTGCCTACTGGTAGGTTGGTGCTGTTAGACACATACGGGAACCACTTCGTAGCTTTCTCACCCAGGGGGTGTGAACAGTTGTTTTTAGAGCAAACAGATTCGGAACAGTTCACGGCTATGCATGACACGTTACCATTTTGTAAAATGTGCTGTTTCATTTACTTTGCTCTATGCAGAATATAATTGTGTTGTTCGCGTATTGTTCATTAAAGGGGCAATCTCAGTGGTGTAGTGGAGGGTATACACACTTATTTTTCAATAGGCATTGCCCATACTCACTTAATCCATACTGATACTGATCAAAGTAGTGTCGTGCAGTTATACGCCCTATCAATTAATAGTGCTGATGGAACAGAATGTTTTTCTTAAAATGTTGAAAAACTATTTATTCACGTTTTAGGCACAGCAATGTGCACACGGGCAGTAGGCGAATTAATCCTTTAAAGATGCAACAACTATCTTGGGTTGCTAATATGATTACGATAATGCTTTTGGCTGCTAGCCAAGTAAAGAACATTTAAAGAAAATCTAGTTAACAGAACGCATATGAGTAAGTCTTTATAAAAACAATTGCCTGCACGTTTCTATATTTTTGGGCTAGCTATGCTAATGATAGGCCTAACCGTCTTCTCTATTAAATATTAAATTGCTACAAAGTTGCCCATGCCTTCCGGTCAGAATTATATAATTATTATTATTTGCATTAATCAAGTGGCCATTTATTTTGCAAACTACACCTCATGCTACAGAAACAATGCTAATCAAATATAATGGGTAACTACCTTCAAAAGTCTAAACTGTGACCAACCAATATGGGATTGATCATTCAGAGTGTATGTCACTGTTTCTCATAGAATTTTTCACACAGGGCACATTTCCTTCTCCAGGCTTGCGGTTTGGATTTTCAGGTGTTCAAAATTAGTGTACCCACTTCTCCAGGCACAATTACACCACTGGGTAATCTGGAGTTCAAACAATAACAAAGCAACTTCCCGCCACCTTTTTGGGCAAACAGTTTAAGGATGGTGCTGGAGAGGACCTCCCAAGTGGCACAGCGGTCTAAGGTACTGCATCTCAGTGCTAGAGGTGTCACTACAAACCCGGGTTCGATCCTGGGCTGTGTTGCAGCCGGCCGCGACCAGGAGACCCATGAGGCTGTGCAAAATTGGTCCAGCGTTGTCCGGGTTAAGGGAGGGTTTAGCCGGCCGGGATGTCCTTGTCGCTCTAGCGACCCCTTGTGGTGGGCTGGGCTCATGCACGCTGACTTTGGATGACAGCTGTGCGGTGTTTCCTCCGACACATTGGTGCGGCTGGCTTCCGGCTTAAGTGAGGAGTGGGTCAAGAAGCAGTGCGGCTTGGTGGGGTCGTGTTTCAGAAGACGCATGGCTCTCGACCTTTGCCTCTCCCGAGTCCGTGATGGGACAAGACTGTAACTACCAATTGGGGAGTAAAAGGGTTTAAAAAAAAATTGTGCTGGAGAAATGTAACCACTCAAATTCAAAGATGGGGTAAAGGCTGACCATCCATGAGAGCAAAATTAGTGTTTTAACCAATTAAAAGTAAAAAAATATAAATGTATCAATCACAGCCACTTTAAAGGATTTGAAGATGTTCTGAATCATATTAAAATGCTTTGAATATTTTACAAACCCTGATAATGAAAATGCATTACAATAGTAGCATTCTGGAAAACAGAGGTATCATACCATCATGTGGCACAGCAGCAGGACTACATGTGCCAATAATATAAGTTGATGTGTCACTCCATGGCTGCGTTTAGACACGCAGCCCAATTCTGATCTTTATTTCACTAATTGATCTTTTGACCAATCAGATTAGCTCTGAAAAAGTTCTGATGTGAAACGAACTGCTGTGATTGGTCAAAAGACCAATTAAAAAAGATCACAATTAGGCTGCCTGTCTAAACGCAGCCCATGTAGCTGTCGTGTCTTTGTCTATGCCGGATTAAGTGATATGACATGCTATTCTATAAAATAATTTCTCTGTAATTAATATTACATGATTAAGCTAATCAGGTAGATGTAATTAACTAGAAAGTCGGGGCACCACAAAATAATGTTAATAGAGCTGTTATCTTTCGAATAAACTCTTAAAGTCATGGTCATCTACCTCAATAGCAGTCAATATTTAATTGTCACTTTATTTAGTCACATCTGAAAGTTGTAAATTCTTGGTTATCTTCACGAACCCTGGCTAACAAGTTGAATCAGCAATACAACATTTGGTTTAATTATTTATTTACTAAATACCTAAATAATCACACAGAATTAAATCTACACATAATGGATCATACATTGATTACAAATGATGTCATAAAGGTAAACGTCCCTAGCAGATGGAGCAGATATGACGGCTGGTTACATAAAGAAAGGGGGTTGGGTTTTGAATGAAAGAGCGGGAAGACTGAGGATCAAAAATATTTTGTGTCTCTATCGGGCCGTAGGCAGCTACTCTATCGTAAATACATCATCTTATGCATTCTAAATAACAGCCCATTTGGAAAAGGAAAATGCAATAAATATTTACTCTGATCTGCGCTTCGATCGGTTGGTCGTAGATGGAAGGCCAGGTTGTTCTTTGAAGAATATCTGGTGGTAGAAGGGGTACTTGGTAGTACCCTCGTCGTGTGGTAGAACAGTTACTCTGTCCGTCCTCTCATAGCCCACGTCTACAGTTGCTGCACTAACGCAACGGCTAGGAGGTATCACTTCTTTAGTGAATAAGAGTTCAAAGTTCATACCAAGTTGCCATGCTATATGCTCATGCTATTTCTGGCTGTTTAGTGGAAATTCATCCTTTTGACGTGTAGGTCGATGATTCGATGCTAATTTCATTAGTTTCCTGTCGTTCAACCAGAGCTCACGCTGAGGTTGGCTTAGTTCTGTAGGTGGTCTTTGTCCTTTCAACGTGGGGACCGCAAGTCCTTGGAACAGGAAGTTACATTTTCGTCAATGGGTTTATATAGTGGTGACAGAAGGGTGTGTTTCATAGTTTACAACCAAAGTCTGTTCACTTGGGCGGGGCCTCTGATCGAGCAGAGTTTCTCTATGACAAACCGTTCTCTCATTTAAGAAGCTAAAATTACATTTAAACATTTAAATTGCACAACAATTCCATGCGAATCTGAACTAGAATGAACTAGACTTTCCAAGATGCAGTTTGTCATCCTGTCATTAGTAATAATGTCTCAGATGCCAACTGATCTGACATCATATTCATTAAGTACCAACGCATATATTCAACTGGTTGGATAACCGAAATATTGTTCAGTTTCCCACCTATTGATGTTACCAGACTCTCCATGTTAACAAAGGGATGTTCAATAGTCACATTGGTGGAGTAGAGAGAGGAAAAAGGGGAAATGTATTTATAGGGGTCATAAACCTCCCCCATCAGGCCAACGTCATGACATAGCCTAGTAGTAGGCATACCTTATACCCTCAGACATTGAACCCCCCAGGGTACAGCATGAACAATGCATATGATCTACAAGATTAGAGAATTAGACAAAACATTTAACCTTCAACATAATGTCAAGTTTATTTGATTTTGTTTCACAGGGATTCCATAAAATAAGAATAGAATAGAATTCTGGAGAATCTTGGATATTTTTTTCTCTGAATTGTAATAGTCATTATCATAAATAGTAATAAGAATACATCATAAACAATAAACACAACTGTCCAAAGGCGTAGAGAGTATCACAAGACATCATTCACCACTAACGACAGACTATACATATTGCATTGAGCATATTTATGAGAGAGAAAGAGATGGAAAGAGAGAGAACACAGGAGAAGGGAGAGAAAGAGATAGAGAACACAGGAGAAGGGAGAGAAAGAGATAGAAAGAGAGAACACAGGAGAAGGGAGAGAAAGAGATGGGAAGAGCGAGAACACAGGAGAAGGGAGAGAAAGAGATGGGAAGGGAGAGAAAGAGAAAGAGAGAGAACACAGGAGAAGGGAGAGAAAGAGATGGGAAGGGAGAGAAAAAGATAGAAAGAGAGAGAACACAGGAGAAGGGAGAGAAAGAGATAGAGAGAGAACACAGGAGAAGGGAGAGAAAGAGATAGAAAGAGAGAACACAGGAGAAGGGAGAGAGTGCTAGAAAGAGAGAGAACACAGGAGAAGGGAGAGAAAGAGATGGGAAGGGAGAGAAAGACATAGAAAGAGAGAGAACACAGGAGAAGGGAGAGAAAGAGAGAAAGAGATGGGAAGGGAGAGAAAGATAGGAAGCGAGAGAACACAGGAGAAGGGAGAGAAAGAGAGAAAGAGATGGGAAGGGAGAGAAAGATAGGAAGCGAGAGAACACAGGAGAAGGGAGAGAAAGAGATGGGAAGGGAGAGAAAGAGATGGGAAGGGAGAGAAAGAGATAGAAAGAGAGAGAACACAGGAGAAGGGAGAGAAAGAGATGGGAAGGGAGAGAAAGAGATAGAAAGAGAGAGAACACAGGAGAAGGGAGAGAAAGAGATGGGAAGGGAGAGAAAGAGATAGAAAGAGAGAGAACACAGGAGAAGGGAGAGAGTGCTAGAAAGAGAGAGAACACAGGAGAAGGGAGAGAGTGCTAGAAAGAGAGAGAACACAGGAGAAGGGAGAGAAAGAGATGGGAAGGGAGAGAAAGAGATAGAAAGAGAGAGAACACAGGAGAAGGGAGAGAAAGAGATGGGAAGGGAGAGAAAGAGATAGAAAGAGAGAGAACAGGAGAAGGGAGAGAAAGAGATAGAAAGAGAGAACACAGGAGAAGGGAGAGAGTGCTAGAAAGAGAGAGAACACAGGAGAAGGGAGAGAAAGAGATGGGAAGGGAGAGAAAGACATAGAAAGAGAGAGAACACAGGAGAAGGGAGAGAAAGAGAGAAAGAGATGGGAAGGGAGAGAAAGATAGGAAGCGAGAGAACACAGGAGAAGGGAGAGAAAGAGATATGGGAAGAGAGAGAACACAGGAGAAGGGAGAGAAAGTTCTAGAAAGAGAGAGAACACAGAAGGGAGAGAAAGTTCTAGAAAGAGAGAGAACACAGGAGAAGGGAGAGAAAGTTCTAGAAAGAGAGAGAACACAGAAGGGAGAGAAAGAGAGAACACAGGAGAAGGGAGAGAAAGTGAGAGAGAGAACACAGGAGAAGGGAGAGAAAGTGATAGGAAGAGATGGGAAGGGAGAGAAAGAGTGAGAACACATGAGAAGAGAGAGAAAGAGATAGAAAGAGATGGGAAGGGAGAGAAAGAGTGAGAACACAGGAGAAGGGAGAGAAAGTGATAGGAAGAGATGGGAAGGGAGAGAAAGAGTGAGAACACATGAGAAGAGAGAGAAAGAGATAGAAAGAGATGGGAAGGGAGAGAAAGAGTGAGAACACAGGAGAAGGGAGAGAAAGAGAGAACACATGAGAAGAGAGAGAAAGAGATGGGAAGGGAGAGAAAGAGATGGAAAGAGAGAGAACACAGGAGAAGGGAGAGAAAGTGAGGTGCCTCTACACCGACTGGTAAAAAAATAAACGTATGGATCCAAAACTGCATAATGGAATAACATGGATGAAAAACAATTTAATTGTGATAACTGTGGAAGCAAAATCTATCAATCAAGACACCCCTGTCCTGTTTCCATTTGGCAATACAGTTTTTCTTCTATCCAAAGAGGGGATTGGCAGTATGGCAGGTCAGCCTTTCTACATGACCTTGAAAAGAATGACCATTGCAACATGTGTAGTCCCTGTACTTTGTGTAAAATATAGCAGAGCTGCACTGTGCTGTGACCTTATGATGATCCAAACATACTATTACTATAACACTTGTATGCCACTTGCACCCCCCCCCTCTCAATTTGGTTCCAGGGTACTTTAACTCCAGGAGTCAGACACATGCAAAACCTGCTTTTGAGAGTGAATGTGTGGGTGTCAGGGATGCAGGATATTTTATGTATATGGAAACAAGATACAGTTCAGGACAACTTAGTTAGCTATATTAATATGTAAAAAATACTTATTTTCTATGGCTTGTATATGGTCTTGAAAATGACACATTGTGCCACACTGATTTAGTTCTATGAAAATATATGAATGCGTTTTGATCAGATGACCAAAATAAATTGTGAATAAACATGATTACTTATTCTGTCTTATGACTCATCTCTAGACTAGATAAATAGTCAATGGAAACATGACAAGGTTCTGGGCCCAAACTATCTGACGCCAAGTTCTGAACTACATCAAAAAATAATGATCCCCTTAACATCAGTTGACTTTACAACCTCAAATCATCTTTAACTAAAAGTGTTGATAGCATAGTATATACAGCAGTTTTTAGGAACAGCATAGTATTAGCAGAATACCAATTCTTACCATGCTAACTACTTTTTCATTATCCTAGATGCATTTTCTCCATTTTGCATTTCAGCTTTTCTCAACAAACAGCTAAATCCTTGAGTAATATTTCAATGGAAAAATATAAAAGACAATGAATACAAGTTGTAATGAATACATGAATAACACGGCTCTCATTCTTCTCTACTCTCTCTCTGAATTCGTCATTCTTTTTGCTTTCTTTTTTGTCTTCACCCATCACATCTCTCCATCACATCTTCTCTACTCTATCCCGTTAAACTCATTCAGTGATGTTGAACAAATAAAAAAGCACAATGAGAAAATAACTATTCTGAAAATGTAGAGAAACACACATGGAGAAATAAAATAAACACAAAACATAAATATTAAAAAACAACGAGGGTTGAACTATGTGAGCTCCTAAACAGAACTGAAGTAAATACAACTGAATAACTCTGTTCTCTACATTTGTTGTATAACAACTCATATGGAGTGCACAATTATTCAACTGTGTACATGTATTTCTATATGAATATGTTGATATTTACATAGCACAGACAAATACATTCTCCCACGTTAAATATTACTACCATTATTGTCCTTCATTTAAGTGTTATTCCTTTAAAAGATTGATGTTCATGTTTTGGTTTTGTATTCCAGTTTGTCCTTGTGCGATCAAACTGTCAATGAATCCCCTGTTGTCTTCCACAGTTAAATACATCACGAGAATAAACAGCATGTTACAGTAAGGACCCATTTCCCCCTCAACAAAATAACCCTCTCCAAAGGGACACGGTGTTGATTACTTCCCCTTCCAAGTGCCCACCTTCCTCCATCCCTCCTCTTGTCAACTCACAAATGCACAAACAGACAAACAGAGGAGTGTGGAATTGTGGGTGGTGGTCAGGCACCACACTCCTAAATCACATGGTGGCCCCTGGGGGTGGGGGGGAGAGAGAGAGAGAGAGAAATATTACAACTAATGCATACCTTAAGATTATGAAGATGTCATAAAGCCACAGTCTGTATTTCCCTTTGGAAGAGTAATGCAGTATTTCTCACAGTCATTTATCAGTATTCTCAGGTTTGCTCCACCATATGCACTGACACTCACCAGCTTCCAGCTGCCATAGGTGGACCAGCTCACATCTGATTGGTGTAGGGGGTGGTCTGCTGTTCGTATCCCCCCTGCTGATAGTCTCCACCTCCCTCAGTGTAGCCGCCCTGGCCATAGTCGGGCTGGTAGCCTCCCTGGGTGCCAGTATAGGCATCCCCGTGCTGTGCATAGCCCTCCTGCCCATAGCCGTCCTGGCCGAAGGACTCTGGGGCAGGCGCTTTCTCCTGGGAAGGTGCATATGTACCTCCAAAAGCTGCCAGCCAGCCAGTCTCCTTGAACACGAACCACAGGTTCCCTCCCCACAGGATCAGGTTCAGGAAGCCAAATGCCTAGGGGGTGAATGGAAGAAAAGGACGAAGAAGAAAAAGAAGGGGGTCCATATCTTGTAGTACAGGATTTTCCTCAGTAGTCCATGACCTTTTACAAATCACAACGTTACAATTGAATTCCGTACCACAGATGTGTTGAGACCAGAGACGACAGGGTCATGGACTTCACGGCAGCGGTTCTCCGGTTCGTCGCAGGCCTCGATCAGTAAGAGAACCTTGTCTGGGTCGGTGGATGCCTTCACATCCGACAGACCCTTAGCCCAGGCAGAAGAAGCCACCAGCCAGAAGAAGGTGAACACACAGGTCACAACAAAGTCCTGAGGATAATCACATTATAAAGCATTAGCAAATTACAGTACCTTCGTAAAGTATTAAAACCCCTTGACTTTTAACCACATTTTCCACACAATCTATCTACACACAATACCCCATAATGACAAAGCAAAAATGGGTTTTTAGACATTTTTGCTAATTTATAAACAAATAAAAAATATCACATTTACAGAAGTATTCAGTACTTTGTTGAATCACCTTTGGCAGCGATTGCAGCCCCAAGTCTTCTTGGGTATGACGCTACAAGCTTGGCACACCTGTATTTGAGGAGTTTCTTCCATTCTTCTCTGCAGATCCTCTCAAGCTCTGTCAGGTTGGATGGGGAGCGTTGCAGCACACCTATTTTCAGTTCTCTCCAGAGATCGTCGATCGGGTTCAAGTCCGGGCTCTGGCTGGGCCACTCAAAGTCCTTCAGAGACTTGTCCTGAAGCCACTCCTGTGTTGTCTTGGCCGTGTGCGTAGGGTCATTGTCCTGTTGGAAGGTGAACCTTCTCCCCAGTCTGAGGTCCTGAGCGCTCTGGAGCAGGTTTTCATCAAGGATCTTTCTGTACTTTACTTCATTCATCTTTGCCTCAATCCTGACTAGTATCCCTGCCGCTGAAAAATATCCCCACAGCATGATGCTGCCAGCACCATGCTTCACCATAGGAATTATGCCAGGTTTTCTCCTGACTTGGCATTCAGGCCAAAGAGTTCAATCTTGGTTTCATCAGACCACAGAATATTGTTTCTCATGGTCTGAGAGTATTTAGGTGCCTTTTGGCTCCAAGTGGGATGTCATGTGCCTTTTACTGAGGAGTGGCTTCCGTCTGGCCACTCTACCATAAAGGTCTCATTGGTGGAGTGCTGCAGAGATGAATGTCCTCTTGGAAGGTTCTCCCATCTTCACAGAGGAACTCTGGAGCTATGTCAGAGTGACCATCGGGTTCTTGGTCACCTCCCTGACCAAGGCCCTTCACGCCCGATTTCTCAGTTTGGCCGGGCGGCCAGCTCTAGGAAGAGTCTTGGTGGTTCCAAACTTCTTCCATTTAAGAATGATGGAGGCCACTGTGTTCTTGGGGAAATTCAATGCTGCAGAAATGTTTTGGTACCCTTCCCCAGATCTGTGCCTTGACACAATCCTTTCGGACAATTCCTTAAACCTCATGGCTTGCTTTTTCTCTGACATGCATTTTGTCAACTGTGGGACCTTTATATAGACAGGTGTGTGCCTTTCCAAATAATGTCCAATCAATTGAATTTACCACATGTGGACTCCAATCAAGTTGTAGAAACATCTCAAGGATGATCAATGGAAACGGGTTGACTTGAGCTCAATTTCTAGTCTCATAGCAAAGGGTCTGAATACTTACATTATGTAAATCAGGTATTTTGTTTTTTTATTTGTAATAGGTCAAAAATGTCTAAACCTGTTTTTGCTTTGTCATTATGGGGTATTATGTGTAGATTCCTGAGTTTTTTTTACATTTTTATATCAATTTTAGAACAAGGCTGTAACATAAAAAAATGTAGAAAAAGTCAAGGGGTCTTAATACTTTCCGAAGGCACTGGACATGCTCATCATCATAATCAATTTCAAAGTTATTATCAGAAGCATCATCATGATCAAGCTAGAAAGTCCTCATCCGAAACATAATCAATCTCACGTTCATCATCATCATCTTTACTATGATATTAGTAATAGTAGCAGAGGTAGTGGAATATGGTATGGAATAGTGTAGGCCTACTAGAAACAAGAATTGAGAAAGACAAACTCACAATCTGGGCTCCCTTGCAGCCTTCACGGTATTTCTCCAGAATGAAAACATACACAGAAAGGGCTGCCATGGAGTAGAGGAAGGAGAAGACACCGACGGTGACAAAGAACCCAGCTGAGGAGGAGTAGTCTCCGATCAGGAACAGACGCTCGGGGTTTCCCCCTTTACAGGTTGGGGCATCGAAGTACACCTGATGTAGCCTGGGAAGGACAAGCGACAGAGAAAGACAGAAGATGGGAGACAGTGAGAAAGGGGGAGAAGGAGAGAGAGAAAGACAGAGAGAGGAGGGGGGAGAGAGAGAGAGAAATAGAAAGAGCGAAACGTCAAACGGGGTTAATATAGTTTACAGATTAATGTTCCACCACTGACATTTGCAGCCCAGTGGTACTGTAGAAATTACAGACGGACCATATTTGTGCGGGTTCAGGGGGCTACGTGTGACTGAATAGGCATACTGACCTGAATGGATACTCAAACTCCACCTCAATACTCAGGTCACTCTCTGACCGGTTTTTACACTCCACACTCATCTTGAACATGCCAGAGTAGCTGCCGCATGTCGAGAAAGCAAAGATGGCAAAGATCTGAAAGACACAGAGGGAGGATGAGAAGAGGAGTAGAATTATAGACAGCAAGTGGAAGTAAAAGGGAAGTGAAAGGGAAGGGGAGGGAAAATAGAGTAGTGAGATCAAAGGAATGGGGAAAGAATATGACCCAGACAGAGAGACATGTAGGGAGAAGCATAATACATCTATTAAATGGCCCTTATTTTGGGAGGATTTCTTCACAAAGATGGTGCTCTGTCGAGGAATTGGCATAACTCTAGTTTGGTCTGAAATAGGTGTTGATGTGAACCAAAGGAAAGCCCATGCAGTATAATGGAAAACCCCAATAAAGGTATACTGTTGCTGAAAGACCTGACACTGGTTTCACCATCTGCTGTGTCTCCTGCACTCCAATGTTCCTCCAACCACTGCAGGCTGCTGACAAAGCCACACAAACTGCAAATCAATGCAGCTATATTGCCAGGTTACAGCGCTACACCCGTTGCCATGGTTACTCCGACACCTAAAGTTGTGCGCTTTTGTATAAAGAAAATACAAGAAATGTAAAATAACATGTTTGGTTGATATATCTGTTTTACTAAATAAGTTATTCTCTATGGCCCAGGCTACAGTACTACAGTTCTACAGGGGGGTGTACAGTAATGTAAACCAGCGCTTGTGTACCTGAACGCTAACCTACTGTCGTACACACAAGCATGCAGATACATACACTCGCACACACTGACATAGGAGGTTATACAGTCAACCTATTTTTACCACACCCTCCCTTCCCTGCAGGCCAGATCCCATTGGATGGAAAATCTGTCTATTAATCTGACTGAGGTCCTCCACCATCTGTCACTAAAGGACGCTGCACAGGGCTACTGTACACACACCCTCACGCACGGACACATGCACACACACACACACACACACACACATGCACGCTCACACTTGTGCAACGGTACACACACACACACACACACACACACACACACACACACACACACACACACACACACACACACACACACACACACACACACACACACACACACACACACACACACACACACACACACACACACACACACACACACACACACACACACACACACACACAGAAACACACATACACAAACACGTAACTTATTCCCTTGTCTCATTACTCTTTAGCGTGCCAACACAGCCCACCTCCACCCCATCTCCTTATTAACAGGTTTTAATAATGATTGGGGAGGAATGTGAAGGGGGAGGGTGATAATGAAAAGCTCAACAGATTGGATATAAGCATGCATGAAAGATGGAAGGAGGAGGACAACAAAACAGAACATGGAATCATCTCTGACATGGAAGAATCATATCTGTTTGTGCTTTAGCTAAATACTCTTTGCCGTGTTCGGTCGTTATCATAGTCAGATGAGTTGAAGAACATACAGATCTGGCACCAGGCTAGTTAACTCTCCCACACCCTCCAACGTGGATAGTCCACAACGTATGCCAAATTATCCTCTTGTAAGATTTTAGCTCTCACTTAGGTAGTCTGGCATGCACAGTAACATAAAATATAATCCTTTTCCTGGTTCATAAAAATGCTGTGTCTGTTTTCACTGATTTGCAACATTCATTAACACGCTCTTAGTGCAAGAGTTTGAGGTATATGACTATGGTCTCCCTAACAAGAGTTTGAGGTATATGACTATGGTCTCCCTAACAAGAGGTTGAGGTATATGACTATGGTCTCCCTAACAAGAGGTTGAGGTATATGACTATGGTGTCCCTAACAAGAGGTTGAGGTATATGACTATGGTCTCCCTAACAAGAGGTTGAGGTATATGACTATGGTCTCTCTAACAAGAGGTTGAGGTATATGACTATGGTCTCCCTAACAAGAGGTTGAGGTATATGACTATGGTCTCTCTAACAAGTGGTTGAGGTATATGACCATGGTCTCCCTAACAAGAGGTTGAGGTATATGACTATGGTCTCCCTAACAAGAGGTTGAGGTATATGACCATGGTCTCCTTAACAAGAGGTTGAGGTATATGACTATGGTCTCTCTAGCAAGTGGTTGAGGTATATGACTATGGTCTCCCTAACAAGAGGTTGAGGTATATGACCATGGTCTCCCTAACAAGAGGTTGAGGTATATGACTATGGTCTCTCTAACAAGAGGTTGAGGTATATGACTATGGTCTCCCTAACAAGAGGTTGAGGTATATGACCATGGCCTCCCTAACAAGTGGTTGAGGTATATGACTATGGTCTCCCTAACAAGTGGTTGAGGTATATGACCATGGTCTCCCTAACAAGAGGTTGAGGTATATGACTATGGTCTCCCTAACAAGAGGTTGAGGTATATGACCATGGTCTCCCTAACAAGTGGTTGAGGTATATGACTATGGTCTCCCTAACAAGTTGTTGAGGTATATGACCATGGTCTGCCTAACAAGAGGTTGAGGTATATGACTATGGTCTCCCTAACAAGAGGTTGAGGTATATGACCATGGTCTCCCTAACAAGAGGTTGCGGTAAAAAAAGGAAGGTTGGAGTAAGCGCAAAGGAATGAATGGGAATATGTTGAAGAAAGACAAATGGAGACATGCTGGCTAGTTAAGAAAATACATAACTTCACACACATTGTCAGATACTATGGTAATGCTATGGGCAACATACAATGAGCATAGAGGGGGGTGGGTGGGGGTTCCCACTCATAGAAATAGAATGAATAAAACAGGCTTGGAACTTCTAACCCTGCCAATTTGACTTATAAACTCATGGGTATACTCGCAATGGCTGCCTGGTATTGTGATGCAAATGTCATGTGAGTTGAGTTCAATCAACAAATCACAGCACATATTGATGGGTACACTTACTTCCTGCTTTGATCCTATGGGTACACTCGCAAAGGTCGCCAGTCCACCCATTATGCCATCATTGACTTGAATGGGGACGCCCGTTCTGTTCATTCTATTTCTACTAACATGGTAAGTGTTGCAGTCTCTCACATAAATCCACTGTCACACTACCCCTGTTCAAGCAGGCACAAATACACACTCACACGCACTCTCTGAGTTAGAAGCAGCTGCATTTATAAATACCTGCTTATCACCGATTCTATAGCCAAGTCTGGCAAGACTGAAAACCACAGGTATTCCAAAATTAACTCAAGTAAATTAATAATTGAACTTAATACATTGATTGATACACAAGCATAAATGGATGTTGTCGGACCACAAGTCTAGCCATCACAATGTAAATACTGTATGTATGCTCACCAGCATCTATCTGTCTCTAAGTTTGAGTTTGGCAGGAATCCAAAGTGTGGCAGCTTCAACCAATCACATCTCCTCTAAACCAGGGGCAGACGAGTGGGCAGAGAGCCCTGGCAATGAGTTTGCAAAGGTTTAACATGTAAACTCCTTACTATATCCTACAATCAGCAGCTTTGATGATCAACAACACCAGGAACCACTTATAGAACACTGGGCCAGATTATCACAGATTTCTACTGTATTGACCACACAGTATGAAAACTTCTTACAGCACAACAGTGCACTGAGTGAATAAGTAAAGCAAATATGTAAACTGTAACAGAACATTTAACTGTAAATCCCAAGGTAAGACAAAAATAACCTAGTTCCCAAGCGTAACCCGGGGCAGGATGTTGTTATGGTAGACACAGTGGTTAACCAAAACATAGAAGGCTTGCATTCTGAAACATCGCAACAAACATAGTTAGCCAAAATGTCTGTGTCGGCGTCCCTCCTGTGTGTACACTACATACACACGTTGACAGAAAAACATATGTGTATATTGGAGAGCAGGAATGCTGAATGAGAGGTCAGTAGGGATGTGTAAATGGAGTAAAAGATGAGTATTGATATGTGAATGTATAAATGCTAAATGCAGATTTAGAGTTACATATGGATCTGTTTAGGCCAGGGGATTAACTCCTTTAGGCTCACCTCGACCCAGATGTAAAAACATGCAGATGCAGGCCTTTAGAACTTATGATTCCTGAGCTCTGGCCTCCTCCCTGTGTGCTGCTTCAGGCATGGAGGTTTGTTAACCATGTGACCCAGAGAAGTAACAATATGATGTTCAAGCACTAGCAGTGTTCCGGGGAAGGACTACAGACAAGGTCATGCTGTCAGAACTGTCCTCTCAGTCTCTGCTACCCTGTGTTACTCTTACCTGCTGTGATTAAGAGTAGAACATGTGTTTGGGGATCTTTTATTTAAATCCTGATGTTGATTTTTGTATGTAGGTCTATGTGTCTTCTCATAAATGAATCCTATTCTTCCAATCAGCCAATCATCATGGCATTCTAGCAAAGTGAGTCCAAATGGAACATGGGAGGAAGAGATTTCATTACTTTAACTTCCTCAATGAGCACATACTGTACATTGATTTGTTCTGTTGAGTGAGAGTGGTGAGTCAGTGGTGAGTCAGTGGTGAGTCAGTGGTGAGTCAGTGGTGTGTGTGTGTGTGTGTGTGTGTGTGTGTGTGTGTGTGTGTGTGTGTGTGTGTGTGTGTGTGTGTGTGTGTGTGTGTGTGTGTGTGTGTGTGTGTGTGTGTGTGTGTGTGTGTGTGTGTGTGTGTGTGTGTGTGCTAGTTCTGAAGCTATCACAAATATGTGTTGACAAATAGATGAGAAAGAAGTGGTAATGATGTGGCTGAGAGGTGTTCCTAATTACAATTTACATACGTAGTACACAGTACATTCATATTTTGTCCAAATTATTACAGCTCATAATTTCTGCTTAACATGATCATGCTGGACTCAGTGAGTCAGAGGCTACATTTACACAGGTAGCTGAATCCTGATATTTTTGCCACTAATTGGTATTTCACATCAGATCTTTTTCAGAGCTGATCTGATTGGTCAAATACTATTTAGTGAAACACAAATCAGAATTGGACTGACTGTGTAAATGCAGCCAGACTCCTCTTTGTACAATTGAGAGAGCCTATCTACATAGAATAATACCTCTAGCCCCTGGCACAAAACAAGTTGGAAGAGGGGTCACACTGTGCCTCGAGTGTTACTGAATAAAGAGAACATAAAGCATGCAGAAACCATGATGTGGATGTATGAAGTACATTTTGTGACATGAATGTGTGGAATGCTTTATCACAGATTGTCATGCTACAGCACAATACAACAAATAGAGCATTGAGGCGACATGAAGAATTGTAAAGGTAAATAAACAAGCAAATAGCGGTGATTCCGATTCAGCACCACGGACAGCGATCAATTGGAACCCCGCGATTTTAACGTTTCAGAACCCCTGAAAGTGGACAGCGCCTTTTTCAGGTGACGTTGCAGCAACGTCATTGGCCATTACTACTACTACCAAGGTTTAAATTCAGTGTAGGCCTATTAAATCATTATGTGCCACTTCTAAAACATTAAATTATAGCGAAAATGTTTAGCCCTAGGAGGGAGCAACTACACAACACATAAATAAGTGCGAAAATGATTAGCCCTATAAGGGCGCAACTACACAACACATAAAGAAGTAACTACACCCAAATGCTTGAGGTAGTCACAAAATACTCCAGATTAGATTACAGAGCGAAAGGCTAAAGTGACGTGAGTTAATTATCTGGTGGATCAGGTAGGCCTAAAACAAACTTCACAGGAGAGGACACATAAATACCTGGATAGTTTGAACTTGATTTAGATGCACTATTGTAAAGTGGCTGTTCCACTGGATGTCATAAGGTGAATGCACCAATTTCTGGATAAGAGCGTCTGCTAAATGACTTAAATGTAAATGTAATGTAAATGTAATGAACAGAGATTTATCACAATTACCATGATCGATTTACAATAACATTGTATCACTGAAACAACGTCGAGTTTTCATGAGCCCTGCCTGCCAGTGGTAACCGAGAGGAAGCAGCGAGTGGGAGAATGGGTAGTGTCAGCCACCTCACGCTGCCTGTTTGTCGTCACGAGCACAAAGCTTCACCTAGCTTTGTGACCTCTGTGTGACAGAAGGACATGTTCTGACACAGTACAAGGGTCCAACATCACTTTAAATTCATAATCTATTCTCAAAACAGGGCCAACCATAGCATGATATATGGGCCATATCATTTATAGCTTTTAAGTGTATTGGTTAATATCATCACACTCATCTGTAATCTAGATTTTACGCATGCAATATACAATACCAGTACATTCTATAGTCTTCCACACCCACTCATGCGCGCAGAAAGGATACGGGCGCGCACTCACCATGGCCTCTCATACACTCAGTCACAAGCCAAATAATGAAACATTGTATGAAAACAGTAACTTACCCATTGTAGGATTTTCATAAATCCCAAAGGCTGTTTGATTATGGTGAACTGCCCGGTGGCCACCAACTGTCAACACAGAAATCAGCAATTAACATTGCTTTATGAAATTGTCGCGAATTATCTTTTGAACGTTTGTTTGGGTGTTCTGTGTAGGCCTATATGCATTGTCAGCATAGCCTGTCGTTACTCCACAGTTTGCACCTGTCAGTTAATTTAAAAGTATCTTTCAGGAGCGGGGGAGAAGGCGGTGATACGATCAAGTTTTTCATGCTGCCATTTGTTCTCTAGTACGGTAATTGGACTATTTGACTTGGGGCGCGACAGGCCGTGTGACAAAGCACTGACATCGTTTATTGGAGACGAGAGCGAGAGTGGGAGAGAGAGAGAGAGGGAGAGAACTGAGAGAGAGACTTGCCATCATATAATTAGACAAAGCTGCTTATCCCACTGTTTTTGCTGTCGCCAAAGCTCGACAGACAGCAAGCACTCTAGAAATGTATACAGAAAGAAAATCTCGAGTCACCTCGATAGTAGTTGGCCCTATAGTAGATATAGCTAGCCCTATAGTTTAGGCTATAATTTGTAAAGCCTTGTTATGTGCGGTTGAAAGCAACACATCAGTCGCATCTGTCTGTGATCATCCCCAAATAAACTGTGTCCTGTAGCCTATCGATTCTGTCTTTAGCCTATCGATTCACCTCGCAATATCTTACTCCCAGTCGGTCTGTCGCCCCTCGTAAATTGATAGGCCTATAATACAACTCGCTACAGGACTAAGAGACGGACGTCGTCTGATATTGCGATATAGATTAAATAGGATCTGTCGCTTTTCCTCTTGATTTGTACTCTCTGCTTCTTCTTTTTGATGCAAGATCAGCCTGTCTTTCTTTTTTCTTTCACGAATTAGACATTTGTTTATCATCATCTCTTGTTTTGTTGCTTTTTTGTAAAAACAACAACAATATCCTCATTCCACATTTAATAGGCTATACTTCACCCTCTAGTCGGGTATATACTATGCACACACCACATAGGCTACATAGGCTAAGCGAGAAAAAATAATCCCCTCTAAATAGACGATTCTATTAGTTCAATAGCAGTTATTCAAAAATATAAATAGTCTTTCCAACTAAACAATCAATTTCTGTGTCGACAATTCAAACGGAATATATCTTCATATAGCTTTCACCTCAACTAATACCCTGGATGTGTTAAGCCTATTTGTCTGAGTTATTTGAAATTCTGTGGAAATTATGTTGCGTAGGGTGTCTTGATCAATTATTTGGACTTTTGGACCATGGTCTATTTATTAGCCAAACGTTCCACTGCGCCAGTCAATTACTGATGTAAAATTGGTTAAATCACATGCAATCTATCATGCCTGTATTGCGGTGTTTTGAGCTCAGTGCTCGCTTTTCGTTCACATGAGTCGACCACTGAAAGCACTGTATTTCAAACTAACGGTCCGCGGATTTACAATTACAGAGGCCCCTACGATAATGATGTCCTATTATTTTTTTCCCTAAAACTCTACGGCGTCAAAGTGCGCATTCTGCAGGCATTCCAAATTATGGCTTTTCAGATAACTAAATCAAATGAAAACATTGGTATTGGTGATTTTCATCCCAGAGCCCTACCTGGTTCACAACATCCATCTTGGCCGCCTGCTTGTCGATAAGAGGATTAGCCGGTAGGCTTGAGGGAGGCGTTACATCCGGAACAGCCCACGGGGGGACGAGGATAAAGATATGGGAATAGCTGTATTACGTCACGAGCTCCTCTAAGTCATCTGGAGCGTAGAGACGTTAGATAAATCATTGGACATACAGTAATGACGATTTCGACAGCTTGGCCAATCAAATGGCTGCTTTATTCTAGTAGACTACAGCGATTGCCACAAGGGATAACTGAGAGATGACACCAATGTATGTTTTTTTGGGAGGTGGGCACTAGGCAGGTTTTGCATTTCTACATGATATTGGAAAGGCAATCGAGTTGCACTACCAAGACTATTCTGAGCTTCAGGGCTTCAGGTTGAAGGTTCCTGGAGGATCCTGTAGGGGTTATTCAAATTGAAATGGTGGGGGAACCACCAGTTCTTCTTCAAAGAACCCCCATTAATGGCTCCACAAATAACCTTTTGGGGTTAATTATTATTAATCAGCATAAAATAACAACAATAACACAATATTTTAGTTGGCAGTGTTAGTCATAATTTTAGTGGCAAAGCAGACATAAAACCCAACATGAGGTACACTCCCAGCCCCAAGTACAATTGGCACAGTATATCCTCTGGCTGTCACGCCCCTGATCTGTTTCATCTGTCCTTGTGATTGTCTCCACCCCCTCCAGGTGTCGCCCATCTTCCCAATTATCCCCTGTGTATTTATACCTGTGTTCTCTGTTTGTTTGTTGCCAGTTTGTCTTGTTTGTCAAGTCAACCAGCGTTTTCTCAGCTTGGGCTTTTCCCCAGTCTCTTTTTTCCCGCCGTCCTGTACTGTTGTCCCTACTCTGAATTACTGACCTCTGCCTGACATGAGCCTGCCTCACTTCCTGTACCTTTGCCCCACCACTCTGGATTGTCGACCCCTGCCTGCCTTGACCTGTTGTTTGCCTGCCTCTGTTGCTGTAATAAACATTGTTACTTCAACACAGTCTGCACTTGGATCTTACCTGAAACGCTATAGTACGAACTGACCATGATTGACCTAGCAGACTTTTACCAGCTCCGCAATGCCATCTCCTCCCAAGGAGCCACCATTAGAAGGCACGAGGAGTTTCTTCGCCATCTGATGGAAGGGTTCTAGGCCGTGGCCGAAAGTCACAACCTAGCTTTGGACGCATTGCAGGAGCATATCCGTGGGTGACCTACTAGGCAGTCTATCACAACGGTAACCTCCCAGACCCTCAGTAACCCGGCTGGTAGCAGCGCCATCACCCGGTTTCCCGGGAACCCCACTTACCTCCCATGGAGCGCTATGATGGAGATTCCAGAACCTGCCGGGCCATTCTCTCTCAGTGCTCCCTCAATTTCGAGCTGCAACCTTCTTCATTCCCCTCCGACCTCTCAGGGATAGCGTATATCATTACGCTGATGTCCGGGAGGGCACTCGCATGGGCCATGGCATTGTGGGAGCAACAATCAGTCTGGAGATATTTATGGCAGAGATGAGAAGTTTTCGTGGCTGAGATGTCTGGGAGAGAGGCTGCCCGGAGGTTACTCCAGCTTCGGCAGGACTCCCTCGGTGTGGCAGACTATGTGGTGGAATTCCACATGCTAGCAGTGGTGCCTGGAACCCGGAAGAGCTGTTCGACACGTTCCTGCACAGAGTATTCGGAGGAAGTAAAGGACGAGCTTGCAGCCCTGGAACAACCGACGGATCTCGACTCACTCATCGCTTTGACCATAAAGATCGTTGGGCGGCTACGGGATCGTAGGAAGGAGAAGAGGTCTGATTGCGGTCCCAATTGCTCACTCAAGGATCCCACCTTGCATCTGATGGACTCTGGAAGTCCCCAGGGTATATGTTCCCGAGAGGATCCGAGCTTACCCGTGTTTCTCCAAAATCCTCTGAAGACTGCCGATTTACCTCTTCCCGAGCAGATGCAGCTCGGCAGGGCTAGGCTATCTCCAGCTGAACATGTACGCAGACATAACACCTAGATTTGTCTGTATTGCAGTAGTCACGGTCATTATGTGTCTACCTGTCCCCTAAAGAGACCTAACTCATTGGTAGGAATGAGTACACTGGTGGGTCCTAAGGACAATTTAGCTTCTCCCCCTACTCACCCCCCTCTCCATGCCACCCTACTGTGGGGTGACCAGTCCAAGTCCCTCCAGATACTCATCGACTCGGGGGCCGATATGAGTCTTATGGACGTTACCCTGGCATTCGAGGTGCGCATCCCCACTCAACCCCTCTCCTTTCCCATGAATGTTAGAGCGCTGGACGGGCGTTCTATAGGCTGGGTCACCCACCATACCACCCCCATCAACCTATGAGTGTCGGGGAACCACAGTGAGATGATCCAATTCCTCCTATTTGAGTCATTGTAGGCTGGAACCCGTTCTGCCACACTCATTGCCTGAAATCAGCTCTGCCAGCCCCGGAACGTCTTCCTGGGGACTTGGAAATTGCCCCGGATCTCTCCGCCATTCCCGTGGAATACCAGGACATCCGGGAGGGGTTCAGTAAGGTCCGGGCCACTTCGTTTCCACAACACCGACCGGTACCCAAGGATGTTAAGCCAGAAGCGCTGGCACGCTGCTATAGCCCCGCGGCGACACCCCCGGAATCTGAGCCCTTTCCCCCCTGCTCCAAGATCATTAGTGTCTAGATGTAAACACATGTCTCACATTTCAAAATGATTTCGGAGTGCATGGTGATTGAACAGGTGTAGGGAGGGTGAAGTCTGTGAATAAAACAAATGTATAAATACACATATAATTAACAAAACGTGCACACAACAGTATTCATATCTTGTTTTTTTGTGGTAAAAATTATGTGAATGAAAACACTGTTCACTTGACAGCGGTTTTCATATACATACCTTGTCCATAATGAAGAGGCCATCTGGGATCTTCATTGAACAGGTAAGGGAGGAGGAAAATGGCTACTGTGACTGAGTCAAAAGGTTTTAAAGACACCATTCATTCAAATGAATTGTAGGTGATACATGTGATCTGCATAATATTATGAGACAAACCAATACAAATTGCACATACTTTTGTGGGCCTCCTCATCAGTATACATGCATACAGACACAAAAAAAGAAGTGAGCAGTTCAGTCATCTGCGCCCAATACGACTATAGCCTTTAACATCTTACATATTCTTACCTCGTTGTTGATTCATATCCATTGAATTGTGTAAATTAAAATAAAACAAATTAAAGGGAGAGTGTCCAAACAAAGCCATTTGGACAAATATGAAAAGATAGATGGTAGGCCTATCATCATAAAACAATATCAATTTTGATCATAAAGGGAGAAACCTTGCCTTAAATTGAGGACATCTTTACATTTTTCAGTAAGGTGTCTGCACCTGCTGTCCCCTCAAATTCAAATAAAAATATTTCAGTTGGGCAGTTAGGTTCCTGCAAGAATCCCAAAGAACTAAAGAGGTTCCTCAATGAATCCCATCTCCTATGGGGTTCTTGGAATAATGTTTTGGGGGCATTTTTCAGTGCCAAAAACCCTTCAAGGAACTTTGAGGATCTTATAAGAACCCTTGTTGAAGCCCTCATTTTTAGAGTGTAGCAAGTTAGGATTATTAGGTTAAGGTTAGGAAAAGGGTTAGGGTTAGTTAAAATGCCCCAAAAACTTATGATAAAAAGATCTGACAAAGCAGGGGTTCCAAATGTAGAACCCAGTTCCTACATTTTAATATAAAAATGAATTTTATTAAACAAATCTATGCTACATTTGATCTCTGGGAACCTCAGGATGACAAATAAGAGCAATGAATGTAAATACATTATTAACCTTCAGAGGTGAATCTATCAAACCAAGTGCCGTGATAAGTTTTTTGTTGTGCACTTTCCTCAAACAATAGCATGGTATTTTTTTTACTGTAATAGCTACTGTACATTGGACAGTGCAGTTAGATTAAATTATTGTTAATCTTTATGCCCATATAAGACATGTCTATGTCCTGGGAAATGTTCGTCATGCTAATCACATTAGCGCACGTTAGCTCAACCGTCCCCTTGGAGGTTAATTTGACAAAAGATTTATGCTTTTTAACCATTACCATGTTTCTCAGTCAAATATGGCCAGTCATATACATCTTTATTTATCTTCTTTGCTGAAAACAAAAACACCTGAAAATCAGCCACTAAGCCAAGTGTTGTCATGGTAATTAAAGAGGAGTTTCTAAATGTGGAACTGAGTGGGCCAAGGAAACACAGATGTTCTCCATCTGTTAAGGCACTAATGAGTGATTATGCAATTCATGTGTTTATTTTATGATGTTCCTTAAAATCATGAAATTTTAAACCCTCTATAATTATGTAGAGTTATGCCAGTTCTTTATGAAAAGCCCATGTCTCCAGTATTTGCATTATTAAATTCCGGCCTTATTGTTACTGCTACTAAATGAACTAGCTACATGACAACTTTGAGAAAAAGTACATTACACTTTATTACTGTACACACAAATACCTGACAGTTCAAAGTGTTAGCAGTCACAATAAAATAAATCTAACAATTGTTATTATTACATTTACAAGTTGCGTTCCTGTTAACGTACATAAATACTATTTCAAAGTTTCTCACTGAGGGAGATAAATCAATCAATCAAATGTATTTTATAAAGCCCCTTTAACATCAGCAGTTGTCACCAAGTGCTGTACAGAAACCCAGCCTAAAACCCCAAACAGCGCAGATGTAGAAGCACATTGGCTAGGAAAAACTCCCTAGAAAGGCAGGAACCTAGGAAGAAACCTAGAGAGGAACCATTAACATGACTGTCATGAGAATCTTCTTGGGGTTTCTGTTGATTTAAACTTTTTGGGATAGGGGGCAGCATTTTCACTTTTGGATGAATAGCGTGCCCAGAGTGAACTGCCTCTTTTATTTATTTGTATTTTCTTTACCTTTATTTAACCAGGCAAGTCAGTTAAGAACAAATTCTTATTTTCAATGACGGCCTAGGAACAGTGGGTTAACTGCCTGTTCAGGGGCAGAACGACAGATTTGTACCTTGTCAGCTCGGGGGTTTGAACTTGCAACCTTCCGGTTACTACGCTCTAACCACTAGGTTACCCTGCCGCTCCTACTCTGTCCCAGATGCTAATATATGCATATTATTATGAGTATTGGATAGAAAACACTGAAGTTTCTAAAACTGTTTGAATGATGTCTGTGAGTATAGCAGAACTCATATGGCAGGCAAAAATCTGAGAAAAATCCTTCTGATGAAAATCATCAAAGGTAAGTGAATATTTATGGTGTTGTTTCTATCTTTGTTGATTCCAAAATGGCGGATATTCCCCTGGCTGTTTTGGGTCCTGAGCGCTGTTCTCAGATTATGCTTTTTCCGTAAAGTTTTTTGAAATCTGAAAAAGCGGTTGCATTAAGAAGTCTATCTTTAATTCTGTGAATAACACTTGTATCTTTTATCAATGTTTATTATGAGTATTTCTGCAAAATCACCGGATGTTTTGGAATCAAAACATTACTGCACGTTACATATTTCAAAAAAAAAAATTGAATTTCGTGAGCTGCCACTTCAGCGGAATGTTGTTGAGGTGTTCCGCTAGCGGAACCCCTACACTAGAAAGGTTCATTTGACATGACATGGTTCAAAAGTCTACTGTTAATGCTATGCTAATACTTCACTGGGCAACTGACATGACACACATAAACCCATTTTCATTATCTATGGTTACAAGTGGAGCTCACTTGAACTATAGACAGGTACTGTATTTATTTTTAAAATTTTGCCAGCTTTTAATATGTTTTTATGACCCTAGCAGGGTTATTGTATGATTTGGGTGTATAAGTGACAGTAATTCTAGAACAGTACCAAAAATGGAAATACAATCCAAAATTGCCGCTTTTGAAAATAGCGATAAACTACTTCGTAGTAGAATACGAATTGCAATCATGTTCGGCAGGCTTTAGTACAGTACACTCTTACATTAGAATAATGTGTAAAGAGTATTGAGGCCAAACCTAAATAGTTGGGCTCTGTACTGTATATGCTGTCTAATTCACAATGGTTCTTTCAGACTCTTGTTCAAGACACACTGATGCTTTCAACAAAGCCAAATTATCTGAGAAGATCTGGAAAAGAAAAATAGCATGATCAAAGAGATATAGACCATTTCCTAAGATCAATAGCTTGCGACAGCATTCTTACCCCCCCATGTTGATGGAGAGGTAAGGCTCTATCTCATGGCCCTCCTACTCTCTCTACCTCCCTCCCTCCCTCTCTCTCTGTTTCCTCACTCTCAGTAGGAAATCACACAGTTCATCTCATCTGCCAGCTCCTCCTCGAAGCGTCCTATTGGCTGTCCAGTAGAACGGGTCAGCAGATCTGTGGCTGCGTTTTCCATCTCATCAATGGTCATGTTACATGCGTCAGCGATCTCCCGCTTGGCGAAGTTCACAAACTTTGGGTCTCTTGCATAGAGGCCCAAGCCTTCTGATATCAGGATCTGTGGGAGAGTAAGAAGAGTAGTGAAACACTGAACACAAATCTCTCTCTCTCTGTCTCTCTCTCCATATATATTTCCATATCCCAACAACCTACAGCATACAAGTGTTTATTGAATATTCATAGTCACTGACTTAGGCAAATATACTTTTTTGGAAAGCAAAGCAAATTTTCAGGTAAATGACTGACGCTTGGAGTGCACTTGACTCCTCCACTCACCATTAGGCAGATAAGGTATAGCCTACCGGTAAACAATATGTAGCCTTGGGATTTTTAGCTAACTTTTAGCTGGACGTTTTGTTTTATTCATCACTTACCGACTCCACCAGGCTGTTTGCACTGCCTTTCTCTATGAGTCTTTGGCTGATCTGGGAGGGCACTCTGCCGTTGGTGTAGCTCCTGTTCTGTGGCGTGTGCATGGGGAGTGTTGGGGCTCCAGGGTACCAGCCACTGGGCCTAGTTGCAATAGCAGGGAGGCTGGAGGTGGCCTGGGTCCTGTCTCCCCACAGCTGCTGGGTGCCCCCGGCCTCATCCACCAGCATCAGAGGGGCGTAGAGCAGACGCCCTCTCTTTGCGGCTGCTGCTGATGTTGCTGACACCCCTGCTCCTGGCATTGACCCTGTAGGTCCTCCTCCATTGTTGGCCCAGGAGGCCGAGGATATGGATGAGACACTGCTGCGGCGGGAGTCAAGGGTCTGGAGGACGACGGATGACAACGCCAAGAGGAAAATGACTAAAATCTTGATTTCTATTATTAAATTAAAATGTCTCTTTGATTCTGTGAGTATTTGCTGACTATTCTTTTGCATGTGTGTGTTTCTCACCAGTCTGGATCTGCATGGGGGTGAGTTACTCTCATATGTGCCAGGGATGGGGATGTCACCCGCGCTGTGCTGTGCCCGCAGACACTGGATGTTAAAGGAGGGCGGCTTACGACCTGGAAGGGAAAATACCATTTCTAGTTCTACTGATTCTACTGGTGTTGAGGAGAAAGACTGAGACCATGTGATGATTACCTGCAGGAGTGGGAGGAAGAACACGTCTCCGGACATACGGCTCCAATCCGTTTCCATTGTAGCCGTTGCCATTGTAGCCGTTTCCATTGTAGCCATTTGCTATGTAACCATTACCAGTGTAGCCACTCATGCTACCTCCATTCATACCATTCATAGCGCCATTATAGCCATTCCCATTCATGCCATTTCCATTTCCGTAGGGTACTCCTGCAACACTCCCATTGGTGAAGTTAGGAGCATGACTCTGCATGTACTCTGGTGGGATATGGGATGCTGCAGGTTGCTCTTGATATGCATACCTGTGAAGGGAAAGGGAACACTTATGCACGCACGCACACATGCAGGCTCTTCAACTAAGCTTCATTAACGTAGATCTGCCTCTCTCCCCTTCCCACTTACCCGTTGTTTGTTAGCATGCCCACTGGGTACTGTTGGTAGTACACCTGCTGTGCAGCATAAGTTTCACCTCCTCTTCCCTCTATCACTAGCTCTGGTTGAGGTGGGGCAGCGGCTGCCTCTAACACTATTTGAGCTGCCTCTGGTTCTGGTGGGGCTATCACTATTTGAGGTTGGGATTGGGCAAACATTTGTGGCGGAGAAGCAATCTGTGGTGGGGGTGGGGCTGGTGCTGGTTGGGGTGGGGCTGGTGCTGGTTGGGGAGGGGATGGGGCCTGTGGTGGGGGTGGGGCTGGTGCTGGTTGAGGAGGGGATGGGGCCTGTGTTGGGGGTGGGGCTGGTGCTGGTTGGGGAGGGGATGGGGCCTGTGGTGGGGATGGGTTCGGTGCTGGTTGGGGAGGGGATGGATCTTTTGGTGGTGATGCGGCTGGGTGGGGCGGGGATGGGGCTGGTGCTTCTTCTGGAGGAAGGAGGGCCTCAGATCTCATTGGCTGTTCAACCACCACATCAAAGGATGACAGAGCTGATTCTGATCTCTCACTGGCTGTTAATGGCTGTGCTGTGACCACGTCGCTGAATATAGTGGGCTCGATGAAGGGCTCCATGAAAACGATGGTGGTGGACTCCTCCATGTCACCTGGTATGGGAGTGGTCGATGAAGTATTGGTGGCAGAGGTGCCTGGGTCTTCAAAAACATTTTCATTCTGAAGGAAGGGGAAAAGAGAGAGATCAGCTTTAATATACAGTCAACTGCTGCTTATTGTAAATACTATAGAAACATTAATGTTTACCTACTGTAAGTGATATTTGCAAAATAGAAAAGACAGATCATTTTGGCTGCCTTTCCTTCCAGTTCTCTGCTGCCAATGACTGGAACGAATTGCAAAAAATCACTGAATTGGGAGACTTATATCTCCCTCACTAACTTTAAACATCAGCTATCTGAGCAGCTAACCGATCACTGCAGCTGTACACAGCCCATCTGTAAATAACCCATCCAATCTACCTACCTCATCCCCATATTGTTTTTTATTTACTTTTTTGCTCTTCTTGCAACACCAGTATTTCTACTTGCACATCTATCAGTGCAATCAGTGTCCGGTGTTAATTTGCTAAATTGTAATTACTTCGCTACTATGGCCTAGTTATTGCCTTACCTCCTCATGCCATTTGCACACACTGTATATAGACTTTTTTCTATTGTGTTATTGACTGTAAGTTTGTTTATTCCATGTATAACTCTGTGATGTTGTTTGTGTTGCACTGATTTGCTTTATCTTGGCCAGGCCGCAGTTGTAAATGAGAACTTGTTCTCAACTGGCCTACCTGGTTAAATAAAGGTGAAATAAAAAAAATGTCAATACATACTGTTTTGATACACTAATGACAGTCAATAGGAGATACTTACTTTGAAAAACTCTTCGTCCAACTCTCCCTCCATACCCTCCTCCTCCTCTCCCTCCATTGCCAAGGCCAGATGCAACTCTGGGGCAAGTGCCTGCAGTGACCGTAGCCCTGCCTGCCACACACACACAAAAAGTGTGATACACAAACACACACACAGTCACCAAACAGCAACACGTGTAAACAGGTAACTGGTATACCTGGAGAGAGTCTTTCTTGTCCTTTCCCTTCTTTTTCCTCTCCCGCTCCTTCCTCTTGCGGAACTTCTTAAAGTAGTCCTGGATCAAGAAGCTGGCATAGAACTTCCCACAAGTGACCTCTTCCCCTAAGTCAGGAAGAATCGTCACAGAGGAGAATGGGAAAAAAATCATTTTAAACAAAGGGAGGAGGCAAATGGGAAAGTGATAGAGAAGGACTAAGATAAAAAACACAGACAAATATCCTAGTGAGATACAGAAAGAAACCTGTATTTCTGTAACTTTAAAACTACCATTAGAGTGGTCTGTGTGGTTATACGGTAGTATACAGTAATAAGTCTCTGTCTCGTTAAAAAAGGCACCTCCTGGGTTTTACCTCTAGGGGGTGGAATGACCTCTTCAAGGAGCTTGGGTTTAGTGCGCTTCCATATCTTCTTAATGATGGCCCTGAGCTCCTCGTTGTCCTGGTCAACAGGCCCTTGTGGAGTGACACAAGACCTTTAAGAACACAGGAGTAAAGGCCCCAAGCACCACTGCACTAAATAATGATGTGTGAATGATACACTGTGTGTGTGTGTGTGCTGGCTGACCGTCAGTCTTGATCTTGAGTGAGGTTCTGACCAGTGCAAACAGGGTAGCGTTGAAGGTGACTGTCCCATCGCTGTGTAGCGGCACGTTCATAGCAACCAGCCTCTGACAGGACAAGCAAGCAGATGAGAGGAAGAGTGGTAGAAAGGGAGGAGGGGAGAGGAAGTGGAGAATGAAGAGAGAGGGAGGGTTTAATTGGATTGGCAGGGGGAAGAGGAGGAAAGGCAGCCAAGACTGAGGGAGTAAATTCCACTGATCCGCTAGATTAGACAGGCTTGTATGGGTACAGAGAGACTGTAGGACATGTAGCCTGTCTTGATATACTGTATTAAGTGGGAGTCGGACTGATGAATAAAACATAATTTTAAGGATATCATTATCACTGCACACTATCTGACATATATCAGACATTCAATTATACAAATAATTCAAGCTAATACGTTTATTATACTTTTTCATTTATGCAACTTTTAACATTAAAATATGATCTGCCCTACCTTGCAGGCCACACGATGGGGGCACAGTTTGCCAAAACCAAGGGGTGGCTGGATCCTGCGCAGCATAGTGACCACATCGATATGTTTGATTCGACCCCTGCAACAGAGAAAGAAATCAGCACAATGTACACAGCTCCACTACGAGCCATTGGAAATGAGGACCAAATAAAGGACCAAATGGGGAAAAGGGGTTGATGAGAAGAGAAATGTAAGAAATTATTAATGCCTTTCCTTTAAATTTTAAGAGAATGTGTATCTTTTTTCTTTTAATTGGGTTGTTAAGACATTGACATTAAAATACATTATTTGAAATAGAATAAAAAAGAGATACAGAGTCGTCTCTTACGTGGCCTCTGGGTCATAATCCGACCAGACTCGTTTGAACTCGTCCAGGTGATGAGTACCCAGTACGGTCCAATCCCTGGTCAGGTACTCAAAGTTGTCCATGATGACAGCAATGAACAAGTTAATGATCTGAGAAGAGGAACACGGAGTGTACTGATCACAGCCGGTCTGCTTCAACATTTCTTTATTTTCCCCCTATTTATACAGGTTGGTGTCATTGAGATAAACTTCTCTTTCGCAACAGAGACCTCTCACATACAGATTTCCCCTCCTTCCTCTGACACCACCTCCTCCCTCCCTTCCCCCCTCCCTCACCAGGAAAGCGCAGAGCATGAAGAAGCTGATGAAGTAGATGTAGGCCAGGTTGCTGCCGCACATGCTCTCCTCCCCCGGCTCAAAGTCTGACTCGGGGTCACAGCGTCTCCCTGGCAGCGCTGCCAACATGATCTCCTGCCACTGCTCTCCGGTTGCACACCTGCAGGAACAGCACACACATTAGGACTGAGGGACGTAAAGAAGACATAGGAGGGAGAGGAGAGGAGAGAATAGGAAGAGGAGAGGCTGCAGAGAAGAGAAAAGAAGAGAACAGAGGGGAAACGAAGAGTGGATAGCTACGGGAGAAAAGGAGAAGGTGGTTGAGTTTCTACCTATTTACTATTTCTCTCTCTCTCCTGCAGAGCTCACCTGAAGAGCAGTAGGACAGACATGAAGAAGGTCTGAAAGTTGTTGTTCCTGTTGATATGCGAGTTGTCATCTATAGCAATCTTTCCAAATGTCTGCAAAAGGTGTGAGCATAGGCCATATTGTCACCAGCTGCATTTTAAATACTTTTGAAGGGGATACAATACATGGGAGACCCACCTGCATGCCGATCACAGCGTAGATGAAGAAGATCATAGCAATAAGGAGACCAACATATGGCAAGGCCTGTGAGAGGTAGAAACATACATTTTATTTACAAAATATAAATCAACACTGTGCATGTCTGTCGGTCTCGTCTTGACATCTGCCTGAGCATAGCACTGACCTGGAGGGACTTGACAAAAGTCCAGAGGAGGGTTCGAATGCCCTCCCCTTTGCTGAGCAGCTTGACCAATCGCAAGACTCGGAACAAACGGAAGAATGTGATGGATACTTTTCCGCTTTCCTTCTTGGCCCCGGGCGGAGCTCCAGGTACAGCTACAGCTGCGGCTTTGGCTGCGGCCTCAATGGCCTGGACAGAAACACAGAGGTTTGGGGAACAGAAGCTTGTTTTCACACAATTTATTGAGAGAGATTAAAGGAAATATTTTTTTTGAAAGAGAGAGTGACAGAGAAAAAGAGAGGCAGAAAGAGAGAGAAGAAGGTGAGAGAGACAGACAGAGAGGAGAGAGTTGTGTCCCTGTTGTGGTCTTACTTCTCCATCCTCATCTCCACCCTTGGAAATAGAAAAAAAAACAGAAAAATATACATTAGATATATATCATATATCTGAGCTCTCCATCCCTGTTCCTGCAGAGCTCCCATTCTGTAGGCTTACATTACAACTCTAATCTAGCGCAGCTGATTCTAATAATTAGCTGGTTGATATGATGGTTACTTATAACGAAGGTTGGAGCGAAAACCTACAGGAGGGTGGCTTTCCAGGAACAGGGCGGGAGAGCCCTGACATATATGAACATCCAACAGTTATTCTGACTGTAGCAAACCCTACACAAGAGTATTATAAAGCAATGTGTTTGTTAAACTGACCTTGAGATGTTACAATGAATAACTGTACACAAATAGTGTTGCAGGTCTATCTTCCAAGCGTTTTCTAAGCATCACATGTTTCCCTAACGTAAAGAAATGGCTGAAGATGCAAGAGATGATGTTACATGAAGTAGCTAAAGGAGATACAGAGATAGTACTCACACTAAGCTCTGAGACCATGATGTCTAGCACACTGCCCACAACTATCAGAGCATCAAAGGTGTTCCAAGCATCAATGAAATATTGCTGGATATACAGACAAACACAGTCAACAGCATGGAACATTAGAACATGGTATCGGAACATTAGAACATGGAACATTAGAACACTGTATTGATATCAACATGTGTCCAGTGAAAGCCTGTTGAACTCACATGTGTTCTGAGAGCCAGTAGCTTGATGACCATCTCTATGGTAAATAGGGCTGTGAAGATCAAGTTGAGGATGTCCATCACAGAGTTGAATGTTTTAGACTGCTCATAATGCTGCAGGGCAATACATGTAAACAGTTAACAATCTTATTCCTGTTGTAATATATACTGAACAAAAATGTAAACGCAACATGCAACAATTTCAAAGATTTTACTGAGTTACGGTTCATATAAGGAAATCAGTCAATTGAAATAAATTCATTAGGCCCTAATCTATGGATTTCACATGACTGGGAATACAGATATGCATCTGTTGGTCACAGATACCTTAAAAAAAAGGTAAGGGCGTTGATCAGAAAACCAGTCAGTATCTGGTGTGACCACCATTTCCCTCATGCAGTGCGACATCTCCTTCACATAGAATTAGACAGGCTGTTGATTGTGCCCTCTGGAATGTTGTCCCACTACTCTTCAATGGCTGTGCGAAGTTGCTGGATATTGGCGGGAACTGCAGCATGCTTTCGTACAAGTCGATCCAGAGCATCCCAAACATGCTCAATGGGTGACATGTCTGGTGTTTATGCAGGCATTGGAAGAACTGGGACATTTTCAACTTCCAGGAATTGTGTACAGATCCTTGCAGCATGGGGCCATGCATTGTCATGCTGAAACAAGAGGGGATGGCGTCAGATGAATGGCACGACAATGGGCCTCAGGATCTCGTCACATTATCCCTGTGCATTCATATTGTCATTGATAAAATGCAATTGTGTTAGTTGTCCGTAGTTTGTGCTTGCCCATATCGTAACCCCACCGCCACCATGGGCCACTTTGTTCACGACGTTGACATCAGCAAAGCGCTTGCCCACACAATGCGATACACGTGGTCTGCGGTTGTGAGGTCAGTTGGACCTACTGCCAAATTCTCTAAAACGATGTTGGAGGCGGCTTATGGTAGAAAAATTAACATTAAATTCTCTGGTAACAGCTCTGGTGGACGTTTCTGCAGTCAGCATACAAATTGCATGCTCCCTCAAAACTGTGGCATTGTGTTGTGTGACAAAACTGCACATTTTAGAGTGGCCTTTTATTGTCCCCGGGACAATGTGCACCTGTTTAATGATGTTTAATCAGCTTTGTGATATGCCACACCTATCAGGTTTATCTTGGCAAAGGAGAAATGCTTACTAACAGGGATGTAAATACATTTGTGCACTAAATTTGAGAGAAATAAGCTTTTTGTGCATATGGAAAATGCCTGAAATATTTTATCTCAGCTCATGAAAAATGGGACCAACACTTTACATGTTGCGTTTATATTTTGGTTCAATGTACATTATGCATACATTATGACTAGGTGTAGTTGAAACTGCAGTATTGTACCTGCACAGCCAAGGTGAGGGTGTTGAGAAGAATTAAGACAAACATGATGTATTCAAACTGGCTGGAGGCGATGATTTTCCAGAACTTTAGCTGGGATGGGTTTCTGGGAATGTAGATCTTGATGGGCTTGGCTTTCAGAGCGTACTGTACACATTGTCTCTGTGGAGGGCAGGACAGGAGACACAGGGAAGGTGGGAGGTGAAGTGATCACTCGTTTTCTCAGTAGACTGAATGCCTTTGACATGATAAGGTACAGTAGCTTTGATTGTGATGAACGTCAAATTAAGTTCATCAAGGAAAAGGACTAACTTGATTTTTGTTCAGTTCACAGTTTTTGAACTCAGATTCTCCCTGTTCACGGAACGTGATGATGACGAAGCCCACGAAGATGTTCATCATGAAGAAGGCGATGATGATGATGTAGATGATGAAGAATATGGAGATTTCCACACGGTAGTTGTAGATAGGGCCATGGTTCGCTGCATTGGCGTCGATGGCCTTGTACAGTAGCCTATGAGTTTATAATGGGAGAGATGAAAACAACAACTTCAATATATAAACAGATAGTCATCATATGTACTAATGTGTGGTCTTGGTACTCACTGCGGCCAGCCTTCAAATGTAGACACAGTGAACAGGGCCAGCATGCCCTGCAGCACATTGTCAAAGTTGAATTCACTGTTTTGCCATTTCCTCTCTCTCACCATAGGGTGATTCATATCACCGTCCTTATACACCACAAACGTCCCCCTAAAACACAAAACACGAGGACACACACACACACACACACACACACACACACACACACACACACACACACACACACACACACACACACACACACACACACACACACACACACACACACACACACACACACACACACACACACACACACACACACACAAAGCTATGCTTATTAGTAAATCACATATACTGTAGTATGTCATGACAGGAATTTGAGTGAAGCATTGGCTAAAAGACAAATAAATGACAAAATGTGAAGTCTTACATGCACTCATATGGAGTGTGTTTAGCTTCATCAGTGCAACTGTAGAATCTTCCCTGTAATACACAGAGCAGAACAACACATGGCTTTATAATGAGAAGACAACATACAGAGTATTTTCAGAGTACTGCTAAAAGCAATGACCAAGTACCTTGAAGAGCTGCACTCCAATACAGGCAAACATGAACTGGAGGAGCGTTGTGACGATCAAGATGTTTCCGATTGTTTTGATTGCCACAAACACGCACTGCACTACATTCTGCCAACAAAAGCAGAGACAAGACCACGTTTGCAGTTACAGTTGAAGTCGGAAGTTTACATACACCTTGGCCAAATACATTTAAAATCAGTTTTTCACAATTCCTGACATTTAATCCTAGTAAGAATTCCCTGTCTTAGGTCAGTTAGGATCACCACTTTATTTTAAGAATGTGACATGTCAGAATAATAGCAGAGATAATTCATTATTTCAGCTTTTATTTCTTTCATCACATTCCCAGTGGGTCCGAAGTTTATATACACTCAATTAGTATTTGGTAGCATTGTCTTTAAATTGTTTAACTTGGGTCAAATGTTTTGGGTAGCCTTCCACAAGCTTCCCACAATAAATACATTTTTTTGCCCATGCCTCCTGACAGAGCTGGTGTAACTGAGTCAGGTTTGTAGGCCTCCTTGCTCGCACACGCTTTTTCAGTTCTGCACACAATTTTCTATAGGATTGAGGTCAGGGATTTGTGATGGCCACCCTATACCTTGACTTTGTTGTCCTTTAAGCCATTTTGCCACAACTTTGGAAGTATGCTTGATGTCATTGTTCATTTGGAAGACCCATTTGCGACCAAGCTTTAACTTCCTGACTGATGTCTTGAGATGTTGCTTCAATATATCCACAACATTTTCCATCCTCCTGATACCATCTATTTTGTGAAGTGCACCTGTCCCTCCTGCAGCAAAGAACCCCCACAACATGATGCTGCCACCCCCATGCTTTGGAATTGCAAGCCTCCCCCTTTTCCTCCAAACATAATGATGGTCATTATGGCCAAACAGTTCTATTTTTGTTTCATCAGACCAGAGGACATTTCTCCAAAAAGTACAATCTTTGTCCCCATGTGCAGATGCAAACTGTAGTCTGGCTTTTTTAATGGCAGTTTTGGAGCAGTGGCTTCTTCCTTGCTGAGCGGCCTATCAAGTTATGTTGATATTGGACTCGTTTTACTGTGGATATAGATACTTTTGTATCCGTTACCTCCAGCATCTTCACAAGGTTCTTTGCTGTTGTTCTGGGATTTATTTGCAAAAAAGTATGTTCATATCTAGGAGACAGAACACTTCTCCTTCCTGAGCGGTATGACGGCTGCGTGGTCCCATGGTGTTTATACTTGCGTACTATTGTTTGTACAGATGAAAGTGGTACCTTCAGGCGTTTGGAAATTGCTCCCAAGGATGAACCATACTTGTAGAGGTCTACCATTTTTTTCTGAGGTTTTGGCTGATTACTTTTGATTTTCCCATGATGTCAAGCAAAGAGGCACTGAGTTTGAAGGTAGGCCTTGTTATACATCCACAGGTACACCTCCAATTGACTCAAATTATGTAAATTAGCCTATCAGAAGCTTCTAAAGCCATGACATCATTTTCTGGAATTTTCCAAGCTGTTTAAAAGGCACAATCAACTTAATGTATGTACATTTCTGACCCACTGGATTTGTGAAACTGTGAATTATAAGTGAAATAATCTGTCTATAAACAATTGTTGGAACAATTACTTGTGTCATGCACAAAGTAGATGTCCTAACCGGCTTGCCAAAACTATAGTTTGTTAACAAGAAATTTGTGGAGTGGTTGAAAAACGAGTTTTAATGACTCCAACCTAAGTGTATGTAAACTTCCGACTTCAACTGTATTTGCGAGAGCAAGAGAGAGGTGGTCAAAGTGTTCAAATGATTACCTTGAGTCCTTTGGCTCTGTTGATTGCTCGAAGAGGCCTGAGCACTTTGAGTACCCTGAAAATCTTGACCACAGAGATAGCGCTGGAACTGAGAATATAAGAGGAGACAGATAAGAGTGTGAGAATGAATCACAAAGACTTGTTCTTGTCTGACCAGCAGATAGTGCTGTTACAGTATTATGTCAATATAACACATCGATACACGACACACACACCGACAGCTGATCGAATCTTACATCCATCTGCATAGCTAGCTAACTACCTTGTGATGGCCTTTGATCCAATGGTCCATTGAAAAGCATGGTACAGCTTCAGTATTTTCGACCAACCTTTACTTGCCGATACTTTTCATAATTCCTGTTTCGGAAGGCACCAGTGTCTTCTGTTTCCAGTTGCAGGTGAAACTTCAAAAACCAGAGAATTTTCAGAGAAATATTAAATCCACTTTTTGCACCTCGAGAGGAGGTTCCTCACCATCTTAGTTGCCGGACATCTGGCATTTTACAACATCTTTGTCATTTCTAAGCAATGTGGCAGTAGCCACATGTAGAAGATGATGACAGCACATCACGCAGAGCGACTCAAACAACACACACAAATATTTACACACATGTGAAAGGCCATTTCTCACTCGATACCAGGGTTGAGGAGTAACTGATTACATGTACATGCAATCAGTTACATTTAATGATTACAAAAACTGTAACCAGTTACATTACCAGCAAAGATATTGTAAAGATTACAGATACGAGATTTTGGGTAATCCAAATGTTAATCCAAATGTTCCATTACTGATTACAATTTTAGACAGGTAACTAGTAACTGCAACAGATTACATTTAGAAAGTAACCTACCCAACCCTGCTCAATAGAAAAAGTGGATTTAATATTTTTCTGAATATTCTCTGGTTTTTGGAGTTCCACCGGCAACTGGAAACAGAAGGTTTATAAGAAAACCGGGAGCCTTTCAAATAATAAAGGCAATATTGGCAAGTAAAGGTTGGTTGAAAGTTATTGTACTATATTGTAAATGGACCCCCTGCTTCACCTCAGGCACAAGCTTTAAAGCTGGAGGTTCAAGCCTGCTGAGCTAACATTCTGACAGATACTCACTGGAGGAAGAAGGACGCGAGCGACACACTGACTACCAGTAGGTCCAGAAGATTAAAGGCATTCCTACAGAACGATCCAGGATGAAGGAACGCACCGAAAACTGTCACCTCGAGAGGGAGATTAAATCACAAGAGTTACGGGGGATTCGAAATGGCACTTACAATGCCATGTGTACAACTATATATGTTTACAGATAGACATGAAGCTCAGTGTAGGCTGGTGGGAGGAGCGATAGGAGGATGGGCTCATTGTAATGGCTGGAATGGAATAAATGAAATGGGGTCAACTATGTGGTTTCCATATGTTTGAAGTGTTTGATACTGTTCCATTGATTCCATTCCAGCCACTACAATGAGCCTGTTCTGCTATAGCTCCTCCCACCATCCTCCACTGATACAGCCACTGCCAGCAGGAAAGATAGCCTATGCAGAACATTGTCAATTCACAATGAAGGAACATTCCAAAAGGAAGTAAATATAACAAAACATATTTGGTCCTATTTTACCTTCAATATAATTTCCACAGTGAATATGGAGGTGAATGCATAGTCAGCATAGCCAAGCATCTGAGGATAGACAAGATATCCTATGTCAGGATTATGACAGCCATATTGAAACACTATTTGCTGGTGGCCGGTGTAAGGTGAGTGAGTATGAGAACAGTAGTTTTGGTTGAAACTGTTGATCAGTGGCGGTAGATGTGTGGCAGAGTTGAGTGAGAACAGTCGAATCAATGACAGTTATATACTGATTGGGCAGTAGTTTGTGTTTGGTTGTGAGGTCGGGACTGACTGTTGGCTGAGGAGATATCTAGAGGCTCTTTAGTTTCTTTGCCTTACGTTGTTCCTAAAGGAGTGAGCTCTGATTGGATCCTCAGCAGCCAGAGAAATGCTACTGGCGATGATGAAGACAAGGATGAGGTTGGTGAAGTAGGAGTGGTGGATGAGGTTGTGACAGGCCACTCGGAGGCTGAGGGGAGAGGAGAGAACATGCAAATTATATGGGTGCTCTGAAATGGCACACAATTCCCTATATAGTGTACTACTTTTGACCAGGACCCATAGGGCTCTATGGCTGTGACTTACCAGTTTCTCTTTCCAAGAATGAAGAAGGAGCTACCATCTGGAATGGGTTCAATCTTCTCTTTTGGAGCTGAAAATTCAGGCTTCACAGGCATAATTCCTAGAGAGAGAGGGGAGTTGATCAGATTAGCAGTTTTAGATAACAATTCATGTGTCACAGTCTGATGAGGAACCATCTGAGGTATATGGAACAAAACTTACCCTCCAGACCCTCAATGGCTCTCAACTCCTCATTCTCCTCCCAGTCATCCATCTCATTCTGCACAAGGAAAGAGTGAGCAAAAGAAATGCAAACATGAGATAATTGTTTATCTTTAAAAGACTGAGGATCGCAGGCCGTGACTGGGAGTCGCATATGGCCGTGCACAATTGGCCCAGCGTCGTCCGGTTCAGAGGAGGGTTTGGCCAGGAGGGCTCTAGCAACTCGACGCCTGCAGGATGACTTCGGTCGTTAGTTGAACAGAGTTTTCCCCGACACATTGGTGCAGCTGGCTTCCGGTTTAAGCGAGCGAGTGTTAAGAAGTGCGGCTTGGCGGGTCATGTTTCGGAGGACGCATGACTTTAAATTCACCTCTCCCGAGCCCGTTGGGGAATTGCAGCGATGAGACAAGATCGTAATCACGAAAAAGGGGATAAATAATACAATTAAAATAATTGTGTATTGGTCCCCTGAAACAACATCTAGGTACATACCGCTGCATCTTCCTCTTTGTCTTCGTCATCGTCCCAGTCCTCTTCCTCCTCCTTTTTCTCTCTGAAAAGCCATTCATTCAGCACTTGGTCTTTGTTCACCATCTACATATTATCCTTATTACTGATGCTACTTAGAGATGTCCAGTACTAAGCCCAGACCATCAAATTATACCTTTTCTTTGTCTGCCTTTTGTGATACTTACTCTACTTTCTTTTTTCCACCATCTCCTGCCAAATTGTCCACAGCAATAGCCAAGAAGACATTGAGCAGGATATCTGATCAAGAGATATTAAGGAACTGACCAAGAGCTTGAGAACATCAGTGAATACAGATCAGTACATTCTGTATCTTCTTAACTTTTTCATTATATTTCATTATATCACAACGGTTTGATTTGTCTTATCTTAGCAATTTCTTCTCAGCTAGCTACATAGCCGTCTTTGTATCAAAGATAATTGCGTAATTATCGTATTTCGCCGTCCTAACGTAGTCTTCACTAGCCAGCTAGCTAACGTCCACTGATTAGCTGCACTGGAGAAACTATTACACTCAACTGAACGACTTGATTAGTTTAGTGTTAGCTAGCTACATAGCTGTCTTTGCTGTCTTCGTATCATCGTATCCAAGATAATTGTGTTGTTTAGGTTTAGAGTGTGTAGTCTTAGAGTGATTATCTTAATTTACCAAGGTTAGCTAGCCAGCTATTTGTCGTCCTTAACGTAGGTGACTCTGCTAGCTAGCCAACAGCTAGCCAACGCTAGCCAACGTCTTCTGTATAGAACTCAACTACCCGGTCGCACTCACAGGTAGTATCACATTTTCACTTCATTTCATTACAGTACAACGGTTTGATTTGTTTGATCGTAGCTAGCTACTTAGCTAGCTACATAGCCGTCTTTGTATCAAAGATAATTGTGTAGTCTAGAGCGATTTTCTAGGTTCGCTAGCCATCTATTGTCGTTCTTTTAACGCAACGTAACGTAAACAACACTGCTAGCTAGCCTGCTAGCCCCCGAATAGCAACACTGCAGAAACTATTACACTCAACGGAACGACTTGATTAGTGTAGTGTCAACAACGCACCCACTGCCAGCTGGCCTACTTCAGCAGTACTGTATCATTTTAATCATTTTAGTCAATAAGATTCTTGCTACGTAGCTTAACTTTCTGAACATTCGAGACGTGTAGTCCACTTGTCATTCCAATCTCCTTTGCATTAGCGTAGCCTCTTCTGTAGCCTGTCAACTATGTGTCTGTTTATCCCTGTTCTCTCCTCTCTGCACAGACCATACAAACGCTCCTCACCGCGTGGCCGCGGCCACCCTACTCTGGTGGTCCCAGCGCGCACGACCCACGTGGAGTTCCAGGTCTCCGGTAGCCTCTGGAACTGCCAATCTGCGGTCAACAAGGCAGAGTTCATCTCAGCCTATGCCTCCCTCCAGTCCCTCGACTTCTTGGCACTGACGGAAACATGGATCACCACAGACAACACTGCTACTCCTACTGCTCTCTCTTCGTCCGCCCACGTGTTCTCGCACACCCCGAGAGCGTCTGGTCAGCGGGGTGGTGGCACCGGGATCCTCATCTCTCCCAAGTGGTCATTCTCTCTTTCTCCCCTTACCCATCTGTCTATCGCCTCCTTTGAATTCCATGCTGTCACAGTTACTAGCCCTTTCAAGCTTAACATCCTTATCATTTATCGCCCTCCAGGTTCCCTCGGAGAGTTCATCAATGAGCTTGATGCCTTGATAAGCTCCTTTCCTGAGGACGGCTCACCTCTCACAGTTCTGGGCGACTTTAACCTCCCCACGTCTACCTTTGACTCTTTCCTCTCTGCCTCCTTCTTTCCACTCCTCTCCTCTTTTGACCTCACCCTCTCACCTTCCCCCCTACTCACAAGGCAGGCAATACGCTCGACCTCATCTTTACTAGATGCTGTTCTTCCACTAACCTCATTGCAACTCCCCTCCAAGTCTCCGACCACTGCCTTGTATCCTTTTCCCTCTCGCTCTCATCCAACACCTCCCACACTGCCCCTACTCGGATGGTATCGCGCCGTCCCAACCTTCGCTCTCTCTCCCCGCTACTCTCTCCTCTTCCATCCTATCATCTCTTCCCTCCGCTCAAACCTTCTCCCACCTATCTCCTGATTCTGCCTCCTCAACCCTCCTCTCCTCCCTCTCTGCATCCCTTGACTCTCTATGTCCCCTATCCTCCAGGCCGGCTCGGTCCTCCCCTCCCGCTCCGTGGCTCGATGACTCATTGCGAGCTCACAGAACAGGGCTCCGGGCAGCCGAGCGGAAATGGAGGAAAACTCGCCTCCCTGCGGACCTGGCATCCTTTCACTCCCTCCTCTCTACATTTTCCTCCTCTGTCTCTGCTGCTAAAGCCACTTTCTACCACGCTAAATTCCAAGCATCTGCCTCTAACCCTAGGAAGCTCTTTGCCACCTTCTCCTCCCTCCTGAATCCTCCGCCCCCTCCCCCCCCCTCCTCCCTCTCTGCAGATGACTTCGTCAACCATTTTGAAAAGAAGGTCGACGACATCCGATCCTCGTTTGCTAAGTCAAACGACACCGCTGGTTCTGCTCACACTGCCCTACCCTGTGCTCTGACCTCTTTCTCCCCTCTCTCTCCAGATGAAATCTCGCGTCTTGTGACGGCCGGCCGCCCAACAACCTGCCCGCTTGACCCTATCCCCTCCTCTCTTCTCCAGACCATTTCCGGAGACCTTCTCCCTTACCTCACCTCGCTCATCAACTCATCCCTGACCGTTGGCTACGTCCCTTCCGTCTTCAAGAGAGCGAGAGTTGCACCCCTTCTGAAAAAACCTACACTCGATCCCTCCGATGTCAACAATTACAGACCAGTATCCCTTCTTTCTTTTCTCTCCAAAACTCTTGAACGTGCCGTCCTTGGCCAGCTCTCCCGCTATCTCTCTCTGAATGACCTTCTTGATCCAAATCAGTCAGGTTTCAAGACTAGTCATTCAACTGAGACTGCTCTCCTCTGTATCACGGAGGCGCTCCGCACTGCTAAAGCTAACTCTCTCTCCTCTGCTCTCATCCTTCTAGATCTATCGGCTGCCTTCGATACTGTGAACCATCAGATCCTCCTCTCCACCCTCTCCGAGTTGGGCATCTCCGGCGCGGCCCACGCTTGGATTGCGTCCTACCTGACAGGTCGCTCCTACCAGGTGGCGTGGCGAGAATCTGTCTCCTCACCACGCGCTCTCACCACTGGTGTCCCCCAGGGCTCTGTTCTTGGCCCTCTCCTATTCTCGCTATACACCAAGTCACTTGGCTCTGTCATAACCTCACATGGTCTCTCTTATCATTGCTATGCAGACGACACACAATTAATCTTCTCCTTTCCCCCTTCTGATGACCAGGTGGCGACCGCATCTCTGCATGTCTGGCAGACATATCAGTGTGGATGACGGATCACCACCTCAAGCTGAACCTCGGCAAGACGGAGCTGCTCTTCCTCCCGGGGAAGGACTGCCCGTTCCATGATCTCGCCATCACGGTTGACAACTCCATTGTGTCCTCCTCCCAGAGCGCCAAGAACCTTGGCGTGATCCTGGACAACACCCTGTCGTTCTCAACTAACATCAAGGCGGTGGCCCGTTCCTGTAGGTTCATGCTCTACAACATCCGCAGAGTACGACCCTGCCTCACACAGGAAGCGGCGCAGGTCCTAATCCAGGCACTTGTCATCTCCCGTCTGGATTACTGCAACTCGCTGTTGGCTGGGCTCCCTGCCTGTGCCATTAAACCCTTCAACTCATCCAGAACGCCGCAGCCCGTCTGGTGTTCAACCTTCCCAAGTTCTCTCACGTCACCCCGCTCCTCCGTTCTCTCCACTGGCTTCCAGTTGAAGCTCGCATCCGCTACAAGAACATGGTGCTTGCCTACGGAGCTGTGAGGGGAACGGCACCTCAGTACCTCCAGGCTCTGATCAGGCCCTACACCCAAACAAGGGCACTGCGTTCATCCACCTCTGGCCTGCTCGCCTCCCTACCACTGAGGAAGTACAGCTCCCGCTCAGCCCAGTCAAAACTGTTCGCTGCCCAGGCCCCCCAATGGTGGAACAAACTCCCTCACGACGCCAGGACAGCGGAGTCAATCACCACCTTCCGGAGACACCTGAAACCCCACCTCTTTAAGGAATACCTAGGATAGGTTAAGTAATCCCTCTCACCCCACCCCCCCCTAAGTTTTAGATGCACTATTGTTAAGTGACTGTCCCACTGGATTTGTAAGTCGCTCTGGATAAGAGCGTCTGCTAAATGACTTAAATGTAAATGTAAATGTTCTAGAGTACCTCTTAATAGAGGCTTGTGTACATTACATGGCTTTGTACAAATGTGGATTATGGAATAACCAACACTCTGTCTTGGTAAACAGAAAGGATACAGTTACCGACAACAAAGAGGGAGACAAAGTAGATGCACACGATCATCTGTGGGAAGACTGGCCCGCCATAAGCCATGATCCCATCATACATCACTGCATTCCAGTCCTCTCCTGTAAGGATCTACAGAGGAAAAAGGTAGAGAGAGAGAGAGAGGGAGAGACAGACAGAAAGAGGGGGTCTGTAAGGAAAAGCACATGCAATGTGATTGTAGTGTGAAGAGTATTAGAAGTATAAGTCACCTGGAAGCAGGTGAGCAGGGCCTGGGGGAAAGTGTCAAACGTGCTCCTCTTCATCTGAGTCTCATCAAAGTTGAATTTGCCCCCAAACAGCTGCATACCCAGCAGGGAGAAGATGATTAGAAAGAGGAAGAGCAGGAGCAGTAGAGAGCAGATAGCCTTCATGGAGTTGAGCAGTGAATTGACCAGGTTTGACAGGGCTGCCCAGTGCCTAAACAGGAGACAGATGGTTTCAGTGTATGAGGGTAAAGAATCAAGGTATGCAGTACCCTTCCATATGGAATTCATGCATGCAAAGCATTTAATCAATTGCAGAGAGTGACATTTCAGAGAGTTCCTTCAGAAGTACATTTGATTTGCATAGCAGCGTATTCTGGAAAGATCTGGGACCAGTCTAGCAAGACAACACACACATATCTGGGACCAAGCTAGCAAGACAACATACACAGATCTGGGACCAAGCTAGCAAGACGACACAAACAGATCTGGGACCAAGTTAGCAAGATGACACAAACAGATATGAGACCAAACTAGCAAGATGGCACAAACAGATCTGGAATCAAGCTAGCAAGACAGTACAAACAGATCTGGAACCAGGCCAGCAGTTACCTACCGTGTCACTTTGAACACCCTGAGCAGGCGGACACAGCGCAGCACAGAGATGCCGATGGGAGGGATGATCTGCAACTCAACCAGAACCGTCTCCAGGATGCCACCACACACCACAAAGCAGTCGAAGCGGTTAAACAGAGCCAAGAAGTGGATCTGGAAACCGAAACTGTACATCTTCAACAGCATCTCCAGCGTGAACAACATCAAGAGGATCTTATTGGCCCGTTCTGAAGGAAAGACAGAGAAAATGAAGGTTATTTATTTATGTATTTATTTACTGTTCCTGATGTCACCATTTCAACCTGCTGAATTAGAGAAAATGACCCAGAGAAAAAGAGAGAGGGGAGGACGTAGAAATAAATACAAAATAACAGATACAAGTAGGTGAAGACAGAAAGTAGAACAGACAGATGTAGAGAAGAGAGTGGATCCTGACCCTGCATCTCGGTGAGCCACTTGGGCTGGCCGTAGTGTTCAGAGGCGCTGGCTGCTGTGTTGAGAAACACCAGAAGAAGCACCAGCCAATAGAAGTTCTGGGATTTGACTGCTACACGACAGTTTTTCCGAAAGGCATGGTTCAGTTGGCATAGCTGGTCACTGAGTGAAGAGAGAATCAGTAGACACGTTATATGAGGAGCGGAAGGGTCAGAAACAGGCTTTGTCAAACGTCTGTAGTGTAGTGTACACTTTTTCTTAAACTGAAAATAAAACATTGTGTATATTCTTAGAGGTATCCTGCTCCACTTACCAGAAACTGTTGGCCATCATTTTAGCCCTACAAAAAAGGAGGAAGAACCATTAAAATATCACCATTGATAACAATGACAAATGAACAAAAAATTAACATTTGTTTATTTCCTTACATTAGAGATGCACAGCAGCCATTGTCGTCATCTAAATATGCTCCAAATTCAGAGTCTGAATCCGATTCTGTTGAACACAGAGCCATAGATTAGATTTTCTGTTGTTGTTTTTATTAGAACCTTCATTAGTCTTACTGGGGTCCGACACATAATGAAAAAGAACAGGCAAAACACTTGAACATGAACATGTGTGTATGCATCGATCAGTTAAACATACAGTGCATTGGGAAAGTATTTTGACACCTTCACATTTTCCACATTTTGTTACCTTACAGCCTTACAGCCTCAAAATTATTATATCTTTTAAATCTCATCAATCTACACACAAAACCCTATAATGGGAAAGAGTAAAGTTTTTTTCTGCAAGTTAATACAAAAAAAAGAAATAACTATTTATTTATTTATTTTATTTCACCTTTATTTAACCAGGTAGGCAAGTTGAGAACAAGTTCTCATTTACAATTGCGACCTGGCCAAGATAAAGCAAAGCAGTTTGACACATACAACAACACAGAATACTTATGTAAATGTTATATTTCAGTTTTTATAAATTAAAAACTAAAGTGGTCTGAATGCTTTCCAAATGCGCTGTACATGTCAATACATACCCACAAAAAGTAGGTCACACAAGGGAAAGGCATTGTGCCTTTCAGGTGTTGGTTTATTCTTTATGCTTTATACTTTTTAAAAAATGTGCGGTTCTCTTGCGCTATATGAGATGGAAGGGAGTTCCATCCAATCATGGCTCTATATAATACTGTACATTTCCTTGAATTTGTTCTGGACCTAAATGTGCAGCTTTGTTCAGGGGCAGCTGCAAGTCAACTGGGTCCTTCTTTGCAGCAATTGACCATATGACTGGACAATAATCAAAATAAGATCTAACTAGAGCCTGCATGAGTTGCTTTGTGGAGTGTGGTGTCAAAAAGTAGAGTATCTCTTTATCACAGACAGTTCTCTCCCCATCTTTACAACCATTGAATCAATATGTTTTGACCATGACAGTTTACAATCTAAGGTAACACCAAGTAATTTAGTCTCCTCAACTTGCTTAACAGCCACACCATTCATCACCACTGATTCAGCTTAGGGAATGATTTGAACCAAATACAAAGCTCTTAGTTTCAGAGATGTTCAGGACCAGTTTATTACTGGCCACCCATTCTAAAACTGACTGCAACTCTTTGTTTATGGTTGTAGTGAATTCACTAGCAGTGGTTGCAGACGCATATAGAGTTGAATTATCAGCATGCATGGACACACAGGCTTTATTTAATGCCAGTGTCAGATCATTGGTAAAAATAGAAAATAGTAGAGGGCCAAGAGAGCTGCCCTGTAGTACACCCCACTTTACATGTTTAACATTCGAGAAGCTTCCATTACAGGAACCCCTCTGTGTTCTATTATATAGATAGCTCTGAATCCACAAAATGGCAGGTTGAAAAGCCATAACACATTAAAAAAATTCAACATGAGGTTATGGTCAATAATATCAAAGCACACTGAAATTTAACAGTAAAGCTCCCACAACCTTCCGTTTATCAATTTCTTTCAACCTATCATCTGTAATTTGTGTCAGTGCAGTACATGTTGAGTGCTCTTCTCTACAAGCATGCTGGAAGTCTGTAGTTAATTTGTTTACAGAGAAATAGCATTGCATTTGGTCAAACACAATTTTGGTCCAATAGTTTGCTAAGAGCTTGCAGCAAGCTGATAGCGGAATGACTTTGGCTTCCCTCCAGGCCTGAGGACAAACACTTTCCTCTAGGCACAGATTAATGATATGACAGATAGGAGTGGCTATAGAGTCAGCTACCATCCTCATTAGCTTTCCATCTAAGATTACAGAGAGTCAATTAGTACAAATACACAGACAGTAACAGTGAGAAGAGGGTGACAGGTTATCATACCTCCGTCCTCGCTGTGTTTATACCAGCCAAACTTCTTCATCATTTTCTTCTTGGCAACAGCAGCACCTTATTGGGAGACACAAAGGTTGAATATATAGGTGTGAGGCTATGTTTGTGTGTGGGTACAGTTATATGTATGTGTGTGTCTCTCTCTTATGCAGTCAGTTAACCATACGTTTGTTTCCTTCCTCATCCACATCCTCGGCCTCGATGAGCCAGTCCATGTAACCACACATATCCTCCTCCATCTGCTTCTTATTCTGGGCGTCCTGTAGCTCTCCACGAGCCACAGCCTTCTCTCTTTCCTTGGAGAACTCTCTGCACACACAGACAAGCACACACACATTATACAACCTACACTCGGACAAGGCCTTCACACACAAATCTAAAACAAGACAAACATATACACACACTTCAACTCACTCACCCACTCAACACTCCCAATACAAGGTTGAGTACGAAAAACGAGCCAAAGATGACCAGAGAGACAAAGTAGACCCAGGGCATCTCAAAGCCAATTGCATCATTCATCTGCAGGAATATATATATGAGAGAGAGAGAGAGAGAGAGAGAGAGAGAGAGAGAGTGAGAGAGAGAGAGAGAGAGAGAGAGAGAGAGAGAGAGAGAGAGAGAGAGAGAGAGAGAGAGAGAGAGAGAGAGAGAGAGAGAGAGAGAGAGAGAGAGAGAGAGAGAGAGAGAGAGAGAGAGAGAGAGAGAGAGAGAGAGAGAGAGAGAGAGAGAGAGAGAGAGAGAGAGAGAGAGAGAGAATCATTAATCAGACACTGCCCACTGGGCACAGATGTCAATTCAAGCAGTGTGCCATGTGGGTGTGTTCCATATGAAGATGGAGAATTTGATCAGAGGAGTACAGGTGTCGGATCTTAATTTGAGCCAGTTTGCTGCAGCGGGAAAATAATCCTGCAGCAACAGGAAAAGTGAATTATTATGTGGTTTAGAATATGTTTTTGTTGGGATTGATACATTTTTCATAAGGGAAGACTGACATGTCAAAGTGGAAATTACAAACTTCAGAAGCCTCAAATACACTACAAGTTAACATCCTAAAAGGAAGAAAAAAAAAAAAGACTATTTTTCCTATGTAGTGTACTAATTTGGACTAGAGTCCACAATGCCTACAGCTTTCTGGTCAAAAGTAACGCACTATAGGGAATAGGGTACCATTTATGATGAAGCCAAGAACATTTAGAAAAAGAGTCTGATGTTACCCAGTAGAGCACATCGGTCCAGCCCTCCATGGTGATACACTGGAACACAGTCAACATGGCAAAAAATATGTTGTCGAAGTTGGTGATCCCACCGTTAGGCCCCTCCCACGGTCCTCTGCACTCTGTCCCGTTGCCCACACATTCCCTCCCATTTCCAGCAAATGCACACGGTGTGGGGTCATCATCCACATTCAGTTCTGGGAGAGAGGACAACATGGGGAGGTCAATCTTCATGACAAATGTATTTGTCTTCGTAAAAAGACTAAATCCAGGCTTCCAAAGCATTAATTGATAACTAACTTCTACAGTATGTAAATAACTTGTTTCCCCCCTGTCTGTGTACAATGACTGCATGTACAATGACAGTAACATTGTTATATAGTGTTTGGATGTGTATGTACAGTATTGAGCAGTGTATATGTATATAAGTATAATTGTATCATTATTATGTTGTAAAAGTGGAGTCTGTACCTGTGCCCACGTAGAAACAGGTTTTGTGCATCCTGCCGAGGAAGAGCTCCAGGCCGATGATGGCATAGATGATGATGACAAACATGACCAGCAGACCAATGTGCAACAGAGGAACCATGGCTTTCATGATGGAGTTCAAGACAATCTGGAGACCTGGACACACACACACACACACACACACACACACACACACACACACACACACACACACACACACACACACACACACACACACACACACACACACACACACACACACACACACACACACACACACACACACACACACACACACACACACACACACACACACACACCAGAGAGGGGTTTTACTGAAACAACACACACACACAAATACAGCAGAGAGGGTTTTACTGAAACACACACAAACACACATACAAACTTACTGGGCACTCCAGACACCAGCCTAAGGGGTCGCAGCACCCTAAAGGCTCTAAGAGCTTTGACATCCAGTCCTCCTGGTTTGCCTGCTGCATGGTGGGAATCTCCAGGCTTGTGGTCAGCCGTCCCCTCAGCAACCACACTGAACAGCCTACAACAACAGCCACACAACAACCAGTCAGCACACAACAATACAGCAAAAACACCAAAAATAGAAAGTAGTGGAATAGAGACATGAGCTAGCATACCCGACGACGACGATGACAAAATCAAGCAAATTCCAGCCACTGCGGATGTAGGCGCTGGGGTGCATAACCAAGCCATAGGCCAGGATCTTAGTGAAGGTCTCAATGGTAAAGATAACTAGGAAGATGTACTCAACTTGTTCCTGCACTCACAGAGAGGAAGAAGATGGCATGGTCAAATACACATACTTCTTAATTTGTCTGTATACTGTAATCAGTCAAAAGCAAAGACAGATGTTGGGAAAATTAGGTAAAGACATTTTACAAGATGTCTGTGGAAGTTCATTATGCAGGGTTAATATGCAACTAATATCTAATGAATATATTATATGTAGGGATGTATTGTTTTAATGTTGATATACACTACCGGTCAAAGGTTTTAAAACACCTTCTCATTCAAGGGATTTTCTTTATTTTTAATATTTTCTACATTGTAGAATAAAAGTGAAGACATCAAAACTATTAAATAACACAAATAGCATATCAGAATCATGTAGTAACCCAAAAAGTCTTAAACATATTCTTCAAATAGCCACCCTTTGCTTTGATGACAGCTTTTTACACTCTTGGCATTCTCTCAACTAGCTTCACCTAGAATGCTTCTCCAACAGTTTTGAAGGAGTTCCCACATATGCTGAGCACTCATTGGCTGCTTTTTCTTCACTCTGCGGTCAGACTCATGCCAAACCATCTCAATTTGGTTGAGGTCGGGTGATTGTGGAGACCAGGTGATGCAGCAATCCATCACTCTCCTTCTTTGTAAAATAGCCCTTACACGGCCTGGAGGTGTGTAGCGGCATTGTCCTGTTGAAAAACAAAATGATAGTCCCACTAAGCCCAAAGCAGATGGGATGGCCTATCGCTGCATAATGCTGTGTTAGCCATGCTGGTTAAGTGTGCCTGAATTGTAAATACATCACAGACAGTGTCACTAGCAAAGCACCCCCAAACCATAACACCTCCTCCATGCTTTATAGTGGGAAATACACATGCAGAGGTCATGCAGAGGTCATCCATTCATCCACTCCTTGTCTCACGAAGACATGGCTGTTGAAACCAAAAATCTCTAATTTGGACTCCAGACCAAAGGACAAATTTCCACTGGTCTAATGTCCATTGCTTGTGTTTCTTGGCCCAAGCAAGTCTCTTCTTATTGTTATAGCTTGATGGTTTTTGTGACTGCACTTGAAGAAACTTTCAAAGTTCTTAAACATTTCCGGATTGACTGACCTTCATGTCTTTAAGTAATGATGGATTGTCATTTCTCTTTGCTTTTTTGAGCTGTTCTTGCCATAATATGGACTTTGTCTTTTGCCAAATAGGGCTATCTTCTGTATACCCCCCTTACCTTGTCACAACACAACTGATTGGCTCAAAATTCCACAAATGAAGACACACCTGTTAATTGAAATGCATTCCAGGTGACTATCTCATGACGCTGGTTCAGAGAATGCCAAAAATGTGCAAAGCTGTCATCAAGGTAAAGGGTGGCTACTTTGAAGACTCAAAATATATTTTGATTTGTTTAACACTTTTGTGGTTACTACATTATTCCATATGTGTTATTTCATAGTTTTGATTCTACAATGTAGAAAATAGTCTAAATTTAAAATAAAATAAACTTGAATGAGAAGGTGTTCTAAAACTATAGACCGGCAGTGTATCTACTACATGTGGGGCGGAAGGCAGGCACTGTCACGTTGATGGCATATATAGGTCAAAATTTGTGCACAGGAGTTAGAAGCCATAATAAGCCTGTCACTAGAGTGCTAGTCAGTAACCCTGGGCCAAATGCATCCTTATGCTGCTCATCTCTGGCACCACAGTCACTGGGCTTCTATGTCAGGCTGGAATAGAAAGGCAGCCAAAACCTGGCCATATCATCCTAGTCAAACAAGGTGATGTGACAGATTAGAAGGATAAGCTATAGTAGTATAATGAATACATGAAGACATAGTGTATCACTGTAGCAGAGAGGGGTGGGGGAGGATTATGGGGAAGCGTCAGACTTCAGCCTCTGTTTCCTCCCCACAAATTCTAATCCAATAAAGGGATCTACTCCAAGATCTATAAAGGGATTTAATGAGAGTACTATCCAACCACTGTCCTGCCCCACAGCCAAGCAGATGGACTACACTGACCCAGAATGATGATCTGCAAGGTTGTGTTCAGCGCCATGGCATAGATTTGACATATGCAGTGATGAAGACAGCTTGTCTGTCGAAACGATGGACATAAATATTTTTGCATCTGAGCTCCTAGAGTGTGTGGCTCTCCTTTATTTTGTTAAGTGTTCCACTCAGCTAGCCAGCACCTCGCCTAAATAGGTGTGCGTTTCTTTCACCTCTAGATAGATTTTACAAGTGTCTGGAACTCTATTGGTGAGATGAGAAGCCATTCTTTCTCGAGAAATTCCATAATTTGGTGTTTTGTTTTTGTTTTGCTGTCTCAGGCGCCGCTCCAGAATCTCCCTAAGTGTTCAATTGGGTTGAGATCTGGTGACTGAGACGGCCATGGCATATGGTTTACATCCTTTTCATGCTAATCTAAACACTCAGTGACCACTCATGCCCTGTGGTGGGGCATAACCATGGTAGCCAAAATAATGGCAAAAATAATGGCCTGCCCAGCATATTTATACATGACCCTAAGCATGATGGTTTGTGTGGAAGCACCTGCTTTCAAAAAATATGCCATTTCAATATACAGTTGAAGTCGGAAGTTTACATACACTTAGGTTGGAGTCATTAAAACTCGTTTTTCAACCACTCCACAAATTTATTGTTAACAAACTATAGTTTTGGCAAGTCAGTTAGGACATCTGCTTTGTGCATGACACAAGAAATTGTTCCAACAATTGTTTACAGACAGATTATTTCACTTATAATTCACTGTATCACAATTCCAGTGGGTCAGAAGTATACATACACTATGTTGACTGTGCCTTTAAACAGCTTGGAAAATTCCAGAAAATGATGTCATGGCGTTTGAAGCATCTGATAGGCTAATTGACATCATTTGAGTCAATTGGAGGTGTACCTGTGGATTTATAACAATGCCTACCTTCAAACTCAGTGCCTCTTTGCTTGACATCAAGGGAAAGTCAAAAGAAATCAGCCAAGACCTCAGAAAAAAATGGTAGACCTCCACAAGTATGGTTCATCCTTGGGAGCAATTTCCAAACACCTGAAGGTACCACGTTCATCTGTACAAACAATAGTACGCAAGTATAAACACCATGGGACCACGCAGCCGTCAAACCGCTCAGGAAGGAGACGCGTTCTGTCTCCTAGATATGAACGTACTTTGGTGCGTAAAGTGCAAATCAATCCCAGAACAACAGCAAAGGACCTTGTGAAGATGCTGGAGGAAACAGGTACAAAAGTATCTATATCCACAGTAAAATGAGTCCCTATATCAATATAACTCGATAGGCCGCTTAGCAAGGAAGAAGCCACTGCCCCAAAACAGCCATTAAAAAAGCCAGACTACGGTTTGCAACTGCACATGGGGACAAAGATCGTACTTTTTGGAGAAACAAAAATAGAACTGTTAGGTCATAATGACCTTCGTTATGTTTGAAGGAAAAAGGGGGAGAATTGCAAGCCGAAGAACACCATCTCATGCGTGAAGCATGGGGGTGGCAGCATCTTGTTGTGGGGGTTATTTCCTACAGAAGGGACTGGGGCACTTCACAAAATAGATGGCATCATGAGGGAGGAAAAATATGTGGATATATTGAAGCAACATCTCTCAAGACATCAGTCAGGAAGTTAAAGCTTGGTCATAAATGGGTCTTCCAAATGAACAATGACCCCAAGCACACTTCCAAAGAGGTGGCAAAATGGCTTAAGGACAACAAAGTCAAGGTATTGGAGTGGCCATCACAAAGCCCGGACCTCAACCCTATTGGAAATGTGTGGGCAGAACTGAAAAGGCGTGTGCGAGCAAGGAGGCCTTACTACCCTGACTCAGTTACACCAGCTCTGTCAGGAGGAACGGGCCAAAATTCACCCAACTTATTTTGTGAAGCTTGTGGAAGGCTACCCGCAACCTTTGACCCAAGTTAAACATTTTAAAGGCAATGCTACCAAATATTAATTGAGTGTTTGTAAACTTCTGACCCACTGGGAATGTGATGAAAGAAATAAAAGCTGAAATAAATCATTCTCTCTACTATTATTCTGACATTTCATATTCTTAAAATAAAGTGGTGATGCTAACTGACCCAACACAAGGAATTCTTACTAGGATTAAATGTCTGGAATTGTGAAATTGTCTTCCCCGCCCGTGAATTGTCTTCCCCGCCCGTTTCGATAAAAAGCTGAGAGATGGGGCTGGGGAAATGTAACCGCTCTCAAATTCAGAGACAGAGCTATGGATGCATGTGTAACTGGTGTGAAATGGCTATCCAGTTAGCAGTGCACATTTGTAGTGTTTCAGTCGGTGACGTCACTCGCTCTGAGACCTTGAAGTAGTTGCTCTGCAAGTGCTGCGGTTATTATGCTTCTTGGGTGACCTTTGACAATGTGTCCCTGGTTCGAGCAAGGAAAGGGACGGAAGCAATACAGTTACATTAGTGCTGTGACCCGGATCACTCAGTTGGGCTCTGCCCAGCTGCTGAGGTTTTGTGGAGAAGGAGGAGGTCAAAGGGGGTTGAGTGTAACTGGTGTGAAATGGCTTGCTAGTTAGCGGTGCGTGCTAGTAGCGTTTCAATCGGTGACATCACTCGCTCTGAGACCTTGCAGTAGCTGTGGCTTTTGTGGAGTGATAGGTAATTATGCTTATTGGGTGACTGTTGTCGATGTCTTCAGAGGGTCCCTGGTTCAAGCCCAGGTTGGGGCAAGGAGAGGGACGGAAGCAATACTGTTACACAAGGACTGACCATCCATGATATCAGTATTATAGTTTTAACCATGTTTTGAGGCTATAAAGTATTTTGCTTGTATTTTGTTTACAAACAATGGATTAAAACAAGCTGATAGTTTGGGTTCTGATGGGGTATGACAGTTGAACTAAGTTCATGAGGCATTTATAAGTTATATTGTTCAGGAATCAATGGGTACATAGCATACATTTATAAGACAATACATGGATGTAGTAACTGCAGATTGTTGGATTTTCCCTAGACTTTTATACCACATCCCACTTCATAAAAGACCTCCAGGCTTTCCTGAAGTTGTTCAAATACTTTGAGCATTTGCTTGTGCCTGCCTAGAGTCCCAGATGGGTTTTGCACTTTTAGGAGTATTCCACTGATTCAATTGTGCCAAGTAAATTAGCTATTTCAAATACAGTATATCTGTTTGAATCAAGGTTTGGCCATTATATAGCACTCCCAATGAGCCAGCCTCTATGATCTCCCTGACTGAAACCTCAGCCTCTATATCAGCCGCCTTGCACCAACTCACCAGGTTGTGGTTGGTGGAATTGGAGTCCTCCTCTGGGAAGGGTTTAGATACACCGAGGGCCACACAGTTGGCAAAGATAGCAAGTAGAATGAAAATATCAAAAGGTCTGCAGGACCACAGTTAAGGGTAAATACTACACACCACAGTGAATGCATGATTGACTTACAGTTTTTCTCAATTGCGTACAAGGAATTTTTGGATCTGCGTTTAAACTTAACTATTGCAGAACAGCAATGATCAAATGCTCAAAATACATTTACAAAACGTCTGATAATTTCCTTCCCTTTGTACCTGACGTGAATATCTTAGACTACCTTTTGAAAAACGCTAAATACAAATGTCAACAGTAAATACAAAATTCACTGTTAGGTGTTTTGTTCACAGACATTGTCTTCATTAGAAGAGAAATGTATGCAATTGTTATCACCATTTCCAGCTATCAGTAAATACTACTGCACAAAATTCCAAATCACCTCATCAAGGTCATTCCATGAACTGTACAATGTAGGGGAAGATCTAGGCAATGGGGACTGTCTAATTTGTATGATTGTGTACAATATTGCTGACATGCAGAGAATGAATGAGATTACTTTCTAAGTATCTCTGGGTCATCAACTCTAACATTGTGACCTTCTATTATAGAGGTTTGCTTTGGTGAGGCCTCCACATTCATATCAGTTGTGTTACTCCATTGTATTCACCTTTCCTTATTTATGTTGTGGATTGTGTTTCTGTGTGCTGATGTAAAGTCTACAAAACTGTGAGCAAACCAGCCTATGTATTGAACACATGGAATTGAATTGTGATAATATCAATGAATGAATTCTGCACACAATGTGCTTATTTTTATTGATTTGATGTGTATAAAATTGTTTGGTGAAATATGCATAATAGGAGATGAATTGCCCATAATTCTGCACCTTTGGATAGTTGTACTTCCAATTTTGATCACCGTGATTTGGTGACTGCAAAGAAGATGTATTGTTCCCCTTCAGCCAGTCGCTCAGTATAACATACTATGGGGAGTTAATGACCAATCATATCCACCTCAAGAAAACTGAAATCACACCACACGGGCAATGGACGCTGAGTTCACCCTCGTAAGCTTCGCCTTTCTGGCTATAATACCGGGACTTGCATTCCTTTTCTCAATTTCTCAACGTGTCACGCAATTTACAAACACAAATACTACGATATTTGGCCCCGACTAAGGTGTCTGTTACTGTGGAGAGAGTACTTGTCCCCCTAGATGTTGTAAGTTTTGGGTATTGGTATCGATTTTTGTGTTTGCTAAAAACCCACTACTTTCTGCTCTGCTTGTGTAGCCAGTGCTTCCTTGCTTGAGTAAGATGGCCAGTGATAAGTGTAAGTTTAAAAAGTTAAAGTTTGAACCTAAAAAGTACTCTAGGGCATGTGGTTTCACAACTTACCTTCACTAGGGTAGGGGGCAGCATTCTGAGTTTTGGATGAAAAGTGTGCCCAAATTAAATTGCCTGCTACTCAGGCCCAGAAGCTAGGATATATGCATATAATTAGTAGATCTGGATAGAAAACACTAACGTTTCCAAAACAATTAAAATAAAGTCTGTGAGTATAACAGAACTGATAATGGCAGGCGGAAACCTAAGGAAAATCCAACCAGGAATTACTCTTATTTTTAAAGGCTGTTTTTCCACTGAAAGCCTATCCACCATACAAAGACGTAGGACCCAGTTCACAATATCTATGGCTTCCTCTACATGTGTCCAGTCTTTAGGCATTGTTTCAGGCTTGTACTCTGAAAAATGAGGGAGATACAGCACTTTCAATGAGAGGCCAGTGGAAATTTCCAGCCATGAGTCCTGCACGTGATCGGGAACGTGCCTTTCTAGTTTCTCCTTTTCTATTGACAAAGCTTTTGTCAGGTTGAAATATTATTTATGACAAAAACATCGTTATTTATGATTTTAAAAATTGTTTGACATGTTTCTACTAACTTTTATTGTACTTTATTGACTTTTCGTCTTGATGTTGAGAGCGCACATTGTGCCTTTGGATTTCTGAACTAAACGCACCAACAAAACGGAGGTTTTTGGACATAAAGAGGGACATTATCGAACAAAACAAACATTTATTGTCTAACATGGAGACCTGGGAGTGCCACCAGATGAAGATCATCAAAGGTAAGTGATTAATTTTAACGCTATTTCTGACTTTTGTGACACCTCTCCTTGGTTGGAAAATTGCTGTATGGTTTTTGTGGCTAGGCGCTGACCTAACATAATTGCGTTGTGTGCTTTCGCCGTAAAGCCTTTTTGAAATCTGACACAGAGCTTGCATTCAGGAGAAGTTTATCTATAAATGTATGTTAAACACTTGTATCGTTCATCAATGTTTATGATGAGTATTTCTGTAATTTGATGTGGCTCTCTGCATTTTCATCGGATGTTTGTTTGAGACCATGATTACTGTACATAAGGCGCCAATTTCAACTGAGGTTTTTGGACATAAAGATGAACTTTATCGAACAAAACACACATTTATTGTGTAACATAAAGTACTGTGAGTGCCATCTGATGAAGACCATCAAAGGTTAGGGATTAATTTAATTGCTATTTCTGACTTTTGTGAGCCCTCTCCTTGGCTGGAAAATGGCTGTATGGTTTTCTGTGACTAGGCGCTGACCTAACATAATTGCATGGTGTGCTCTCTCCGTAAAGCATTTTTGAAATTGGACACTGTGGTTGGATTTACAATAAGTTTATCTTTAAAATGGTGCATAATACTTGCATGTTTGAGGACTTTTAATTATGGGGATTTCTGTTGTTTTTAATTTGGCGCCTTGCAATTTCACTGGCTGTTGTCGAGGTGGGCTCACTTGTACCAGAGAGGTTAAATTAAAAGATACTCACAAGTGCTGTCCTGTTTGTCTGGTTTGGAAACACCCTCAGGAGGCTTTGGCTCGAACCAGTTCATGTGACCATTGTCTCCGGCTGGGTTCAACTTCCATTGGGTGTCAGGGCTGACTTTGTGAGAAAGATTGTGTCTGCTGGTGAAGGGTCTTCCAGTGAAGCGACCTCAGCAATGGGGTAGTCTGAGGCCAGGAGAGAGCAACAACGGTGGTGGGATTTGACAGGGGTGTCATCCCAGCCAAGTGAGGCTCATTCCGGTTTCTCTGGCAGTGTTCAGAGTCCGGATTCCAGGGATATACTGTCCCTGGTTGGCTTTGGAGGGTTTTCAGAGTATAAATCGGATGACATCAGTCCGGGGCAACTTAAAGCCCCGGCTTTGGATTCGCCGGGTGAGAGTGAACCATTGGTGAAGCTGTGTCATAGATCACCTGGGGGCGGATTGGCCATCTTCTCCCTAACAGCAGAGTTCCTCCAAGTTTGGCTCGGCTATAGAGTCCTTAGACCCCGGGTTCGAGGAGAAACAAAAACAGGACGCAGCTCTAGGGGTCCTTTTCCCACAAACTCATTTGTGGGGGTGGGTCGGCAGTTCCCGAGAAGTGAAGGAAAGGGTCCAGGCCAGAGGCAGGTAGCCCCGGGCCAGGGGGCGGCTTCGAGTTCAGTTAATGACCGTCTGGTTGCTTCTGAACAGCGGGAAATGCCTTGGCACAGACGCCATGCTGGGTCGAAGGAGAGTGGGGTGAATGCTGATTCTTACACAGTGCGGGGGAAGGAGCAGACCCCGCGACCTTTGCTGGAAGCCGGGGAAGGGGCCCTGTTCTCGGGGACCTCCTCCCCAATCATTTACTGTGGCAACAGTGCTCTCAAGTGGCTCGGTCAATGGGAGCAAGTTACTGGTTGCTGAAGTCCCCGAACCTAGTGTGTGCCCAGGTATCAGAACAGCGGTTTCACAAAAGTACAGTGTTTTTACCCAAGGTTCCTCTGTGTTGAAGTGTATCGAGAGTGCGGTATCATCCAGGTGTGGGCATAAAACACAGTTCCTAAAACACATTCAGACACACAGTTGTCAAGAGTGGTGGACATGAAAAAAAGCATGACAAAAATGGATCATCCCAGTCCTCAGAGTGGCACTCTACCCGTTCAGGAGTTCATTTATGGGAGACTGGCAGCGTGCTCTGTCCAGTGGCGGGAATGCGTAATTTCACTATGGGTGATGAGGACGGTGACAAGGGGGAAGGTCTGCAGTTGGCTGTGCGTCCTCCTCCTCCTTTTCGTGGCATCATCAATGTTCCCCGAGGTCCTAGCGCCTGTCTTGAGAGGGATTTCCTCTCTCTTTCAAAAGCAGGCTATTTGGGTGGTCCCGGTGTTACAAGTACAGAGCGGTTGGTACAGCCGGTACTTCTTAGTTCCCAAGAGCGATGGAACATCGCATCTCTTCCTGGACTTGCGTGTTTTAAACAAGCACCTCAAGGCTTGCAAGTTTAAAATGCTCACACTTTGCCGGCTATATTGGTTCACGTCCATAGATCTGAAGGATGCGTATTTTCATGTTGTTTCTCCCTGGCCTCCCGAGTGGCGCAGCGAAAGGTGAGAGGTGTTACTACACAGCCGGCCGCAACCAGGAGACCTATGAGGCCCAGTGTCGTCCAGAGTAGGGGAGGGTTTGGCCGGCCACCATATCCTTGTCCAATTGCGCTCTAAAGACTACTTCTGGACTTCGATTGCCAGCTGTAATGTGTTTCTGGATTAAACAAGTGTGTCGAGAAGTAGTATGGCTTGGTAGGGTCGTGTTTTGGAGGACGCATGGCCCTCGACCATCCACTCTCACGAGTCCGTACGGGAGTTGCAGGGATGGGACAAGACTGTACATTTCTCCCTATTGTCCCACACCTTTCATATGGTGGTGAAGGTGGCTTTAGCACGGGTGTGGTGCCAGGGGATCAGAGTATTGGCCTATCTGGACTTTTGGCTGGTCGTAGTGGAGTCGAGGGAACAGGTGAAGCGCCACACTGCTTTCACATATTCAGTCTCTGGGGTTCATAGCGAATCGCAAGAAAGTTGTTTGGACTCAATCTGAATCGTGCATTTATGTCCCAACAGATGAGGGTCGCATTCCAAGTCTGTCTGGCACAGTTCTTCTATGATTGCTGTGGTGCCTCTGGGACATCTGTTGAGGTGTCCGTTTCAACGCTGGGTGATTGCTACATGTATCTTGCCACTGACATTGGTTGCTCAAGGTGTCCCCATCTTACCTAAGGGCGTTGACTCCTCGGAGGGACCCGTGACTGCTGTTCCCGGGTGGTGTCCCACAGGGTGATCACAATAGACGTATCCTTACTGGGATGGGGAACGCTGTGTGTGGGCTACTCAGAAAGAGGTATTTGGTCAACAGTGGAGGGGGAGGGGGCGATGGCGTAGATCGTCAGGGCCGGCGTAGATCTTTACGCATCGCAAGAAAATGTGCATTGTCGTCTGTTCTTCTCAATGAGGAATCTGGGCGCTCCGTACGGAACGGATGCTTTAGCGTATCAATGGTCTCGAACCGGCTTCCTGGTTAAGTGGGCATTGTGTCAAGAAGCAGTGTGGCTTGGTTGGGTTGTGTTTCGGAGGACGCACGGCTCTTGACCTTCGCCTATATGTCCATATGGGAGTCCATATGGGAGTTGCAGCGATGAAACAAGACTGTAACTACCAATTGGATACCATGATAACGTTTTTATTTATTTATTTTTATAAATAAAAGATATGGGATCTGGGGGTTTGGCTGCTGAAAGGTATATTTTTATGGCTTGGGGTTTACCCTCGAACATGATTACTACTATACAGTCGGCGCCTCTACAAAAGGGTTGTAAACATATAAGTGGTGTGCTTTGAGGGTAGGTGTCAGGTTAAAGGGGTTTCTCCTTTTCAGAGCTCTTTGGTGGAGATTTTCATGTTCTTGTAAGAGCGTTTTGAGCAGGGCCTTTCATTTTCCACATTGAAGGTTTATATGGCAGCCATCTCGGCGCGTCATGTAGGGATTGACTGCTCTACCCTGGGGTTTCATCTGGTGGTGCGGTTCCTGAAAGGTGTGCGTTGGCCCAGACCGGTGCCTATGTCTATGGCTCCGACCTGGGACCTGGCTTTGGTCTTGGACATTCTGTAGGAGCCTCTGTTTGAACCATTGTCATCTGTGGACCTGAAGATCCTTTCATACAAGACTTCTCTGCTCATAGTCTTGGTTTCGGACGAGTGCATGGGGGATCTCCACACACTATCAGTACACCTTTCCTGTTTGGAGTTCACACCTGGAGAATCCAAAGTGATGTTATGTCCTAATGCAGCTTTTTCCACCAAGGTCCCTGGCGTATGAAAGCAAAGGCTGAGGGTTGCCTAGCGGTGAGTGCGCTCATTGTTTAGGGGCATGAGGATTTGTGATGTCTCTGTTGCAGCGAGTTGGGATTCCCCAGATACCTTTGTGAGGGTTTATTGCTTGGATGTAACAGCTCCCTGTGTGGCTAATAGAGTTCTTATGGCTGGGTCCGGGATTGGGTGTTAGGTATCATGCAGGTTGCGCATTTATCCGGGTTACAACAATTATCTGTAGGTTGGAGACTTGGGCTGCCTTGGCAGCGCGTGAGCACACTGTTTCCAGGTTACGTCAGGTTTCCTGTGGGTTTGAGACTCAGGTTGATTCTATGCAGCGAGCGTGTGCAATTTACCAAGTCACGAAAGGTGTTCTGTTGTTTTGGACTTGCGGTTCCTTGTACGAGTTCTGGCATTTTGGGCTTGCAAGATAAGCATTGTTCTTGGAACCTTGGGTCTATGGACTTGGGTCTATGGACTTGAGTGTTAATTTCACATAGCCACTTAGCAGCAGGTTCTGGTTCCCTATATGGGGCTCTGACAGTTCAGGCTTCTCGGGTAAGCTGGTGGAACCTGTGTGTGCTTGGGTTGCCGTGGGCCTCCTAGTTTGGTACCCTCTGAGCCAGCTTGGCGTGTGATTGTATGTCTCCATAGTATGTTATACAGAGTGATCAACGGTCAGGGGATTGGGCTTGCTGAAGAGCGGTACTGAATTGAATAAATGAATACGATCCCTGGTATTACAGCCAGGAAGGCAGGGCTTCCAAGGGAGGGCTCGGCATCTTTTGGACTGTTGGGCGTGATTTCAGTTTTCTTCAGGTGAATATGATTGGTCGTTGACTCCACATTGTAACGCTCTTAGGCGTAGTGGGTGCGGAGTCAGGCGCAGGAGGCACAGAAATAGTGCTTTATTTACGCACAGGACAATCGTACACGCCAAGCTAGTGGGCGCACATACACGATCGCCCGAAACCGAAACCCCAAACTGAGACGCACTACCACACAATAACACAGTGGGAAAAACAAGCCCGCACAAAGAGCAGGCGGGCCTACCGGCTTAAATAGCCCAACTAAAAAACCTAAACAAGAAACAGGTGTAACTAATAAGACAAAACCAACAGAAAAGGAAAAGGGATCGGTGGCAGCTAGTAGACCGGTGACGACAACCGCCGAGCCCCACCTGAACAGGAAGAGGAGCCACCTTCAGTAGGAGTCGTGACACACATACTATAGTGTCACGCCCTGATCTGTTTCACCTATCTTTGTGATTGTCTCCACCCCCCTCCAGGTGTCGCCCATCTTCCCCATTATCCCCTGTGTATTTATACCTGTGTTTTATGCCTGTCTGTTTCCAGTTCGTCTTGTTTGATCAAGCCTACCAGCGTTTTTTTTCAGCGCCTGCTTTTCCCCAGTCTCTCTTTTTCTTGCCATCCTGGTTCTGACCCTTGCAGGGATGTCCTTGCCTGCCTGCCTGACCATTCTGCCTGCCTGCCGTCCTGTACCTTTGCCCAACCTCTGGATTACTGACCTCTGCCTGACCTGACCCTGAGACTGCCTGCCGTCCTGCACCTTTCCCCCACTTCTCTGGACTCCCTGCCTTGACCAGTCTATTTGCCTGCCCCTTTGTGATTATTAAACTATTGGTTATCCGACGTGGTCTGCATCTGGGTCTTACCTTCATATCTGATAAAATTATAACTCGTTCCCTCCTTCAGGGAACAGTAGTGATATTCATAACTGTACGATCTACTGCAATTTTTAAGAAACAAACTGTCTGTTTGGACTCAAGAGGTAGGTATGGTTGCGTTATGTATGCAGGCAGTTTTTTTGATGAATGTATTTGCAATTTGGATGGTATAATATAGTTTTGTTTAATGTATTTGTTTTGAGATGGCCACTTTTTTACATTTACAGTTTTGCAAAAGGCCACTGAGTTCTGTGTCTTGTGGACAGTGTTTTGAAATTGACAACACGAGTCTAACAACACAGGAGGGGGTTTAACATGCACGCACACGCACACACACACACACACACATGCATGCACACACACTAAGGCACACATGCGTTCACACACACACACACACACACACACACACACACACACACACACACACACACACACACACACACACACACACACACACACACACACACACACACACACACACACACACACACACACACACACACACACACACACACACACACACACACACACACACACACACAGAGGTACATCATTGAAGGATATTTCCATTCAACAAGGGCCAAGGCAGCCATGCGGATGGGGTTACTGAGGGTGAGGCAGCAGAGAGCTCGAGGAGCTCGGAGAGCAGATTTGTTGGCTTGCATCTGCTTCTTCTGTCCTCCACCTCTCTTCTTGCCCGAGGCAGCAGAGCCAAGGGTGTCGGACTTGTCCCCGACAACCGAGCCAGCCAAGGAGATGCCATCCTCTGCAGGAGACAGAGGGAAGATAGTCACCATTCATCAAATGTATTTTCTAGGTTATTGCTATGTAGTTACTATGCACTACTGTGTGTATACGGTGTTGTGTATCATTTATTTGTATTTACTAGGTCTTTAATATCTAGCCTATCAAGTGGCCTACTCTTTAATATTGTGTCAATTAATCAAACTGACCAATAATAATTGACAGTAATGAAAAGAAAGTATTATAAACAAATCAAACCTGGGAGTTAATTTGAATCCTTCTCTGTCCTTTGATACCCATATAAAACATATCTGAAAAGTATACTTTTTCCTTCTAAGAAACGGCTCAAACCATTGCTCTCCCAGCCAGATGCAGAGAAACTAGTCCCAGATCGACTACTGCAATGCTCTGTTCAGGGGCCTTCCAGGCAAATCCCTTCAGAGGCTACAACTCCACCAGAATAGTGCTGCCAGAGTCCTGACCAGGACCAAGAAGTCGGCCCACATCACCCCCATCCTTACTGAACTCCACTTGCTAGCGGTCAACTAAAGGATTGATTTTAAAATCCTCCTCCTAGTGTTTAAAGCCTTGACCTGATTGAGTCCCACCTATAACAGCGACCTAATTTCTATCAACGAGCCACCTCTGACTTTCCGTTCTAGCAACTCACCACTGCTTCAAGTTCCAAAGACACGTCTCCGAACTGTGGGGGACCGAGCCTTCTGCTGTCTTGCCACTCGCCTATGGAATACTCTCCCTGACCATGATAGCCGCTCGATCTGAATTTTTAAAATAGAGTCTGGAAAGTACTTTTAGCACCTAGCCTACTATTGCTATTTCCTGTCTTGATTCTTAATGCATGATGTTTATATTCAATTTGTTCATGCCTATGTAGAGCTTTGAGATAACACTAATGAAAAGCACTATACAAATAAAATTGTATTCTTATTATTGTTATTATGTTGGATTAGATTGACATGTGGCCAAGGGTTAGTCAGGTATTAGTTTCAGCCTGGAGGCCTACATGATAAGGTATGATAGTACAGTAAGGTATGATAGGCCTTCAAGGTACAGTAAGGTATGATAGGCCTTCAAGGTACAGTAAGGTATGATAGGCCTTCAAGGTACAGTATATAGGCCTACATGGTACAGTATAGGCCTACAAGGTACAGTAAAGTATGATAGGCTTACATAGCACAGTAAGGTTCCATATTGAGCAGAACAGCCACAGGTGTTGGTTATTATTTCCTATTGTGTTTCATGACAATGGTATGTAGGCCTAATGGCTTTAAATTGGATGATGACAATGACAAAGCCGACAGAGATGTTTTTAGAGTGACTAGGACTAACAATCTATATTGTAAAAGATCATTTCAATACATTACATACACTATAACCATTGATTCTTGAAGAATATTAAAAGCCTTATGAGCTTACTCTATTATAACTCCAAATCTGACATTGTATTACACCATTATTCATGTTGCTTTTGCATTGTCATGTGTAAACAAACAAAGTATAGCTTCAAGATATGTTTAGAAGTATGGTATCATGTCAATCTCATCCCACTGCGCACACAACGTCATTTCATTTACATTTACATTTAAGTCATTTAGCAGACGCTCTTATCCAGAGCGACTTACAAATTGGTGCGTTCACCTTATGATTTCAAGGTGGATAATATTTGGTTGAGACATTGATCAATGAGATTACCACCTATATTCACCCACTCAAAAAGAGAACCAAAAGTGTAGTTGAATTTCCAATGTGGTATCATTATGCTATCAAACAATTAAAAGGACAACCAAATTTCAATAACAGATGTTTGGTTTAGTTGTCATCCAAATGTCTATCACTGCACTTTCAACCATTTAAAACCACAGCAAAGTTCAAATGGGACTACAATGTCAGATATGCTGTTTATTTATACAACAGATTGTGTTATCACTGTGCTTCATCTAATAGCACAACCAAATGACCTGAATTGAGATTACATTAAAAAGTACAGAACCAGTCAAAGGTTTGGACACACCTACTCATTCAAGGGTTTTTCTTTATTTTTTACTATTTTCTACATTATAGAATAATAGTGAAGACATCAAAAATATGAAATAACCCACATGGAAGTAACAGTAACCAAAAAAAGTGTAAAACAAATCAAAATATATTTTATATTTGAGATTCTTCAAAGTAGCCACCCTTTGCCTTGATGACAGCTTTGCACACTGGCTATCTCAACCAGCTTCATGAGGTAGTCACCTGGAATGCATTTCAATTAACAGGTGTGCCTTGTTAAAAGTACATTTGTACATGTTTGAGCCAAAAAGTTGTGTTGTGACAAGGTAGGAGTGGTATACAGAAGATAGCCATATTTGGTAAAAGACCAAGTCCCTATTATGGCAAGAACAGTTCAAATTTGTATATATATATATTTTTTTCACCTTATTTAACCAGGTAGGCTAGTTGAGAACAAGTTCTCATTTACAACTGCGACCTGGCCAAGATAAAGCAAAGCAACACAAACAAAAACAGAGTTACACAAGGAATAAACAAACATACAGTCAATAACACAATAGAAATGTCTATATACAGTGTGTGCAAATGAAGTAAGATCAGGGAGTTAAGGCAATAAACAGGCCATAGTGGCGAAATAATTACAATTAAGCAATTAAACACTGGAGTGATAGATGTGCAGAAGATGAATGTGCAAGTAGAGATACTGGGGTGCAAAGGATAAAATGTAAAAATATATGAGGATGAGGTAGTTGGGTGGGCTATTTGCAGATGGGCTATGTATAGGTGCAATGATCTGTAAGCTGCTCTGACAGCTGACACTTAAAGTGAGGGAGATATGAGTCTCCACCTTCAGTGATTTTTGCAGTTTGTTCCAGTCATTGGCAACAGAGAACTGGAAGGAAAGGCGGCCAAAGGAAGAATTGGCTTTGGGGGTGACCGGTGAAATATATCTGCTGGGGCGCGTGCTATCGGTGGGTGCTAATATGGTGACCAGTGAACTGAGATAAGGCAGAGTTTTACCTAGCAAAGACTTATAGATGACCTGGAGCCAGTGGGTTTGGCGACAAATATAAAGCGAAGGCCAGCCAACGAGAGCATACAGGTCACAGTGGTGGGTAGTATATGGGGCTTTGGTGACAAAACGGATGGCACTGTGATAGACTGCATCCAATTTGCTGAGTAGAGTATTGGAGGCTATTTTGTAAATGACATCACCGAGTCAAGGAACGGTAGGATAGGCAGTTTCACGAGGGTATGTTTGGCAGCATGAGTGCATTGTTGCGAAATATGTAAAGAGAAACGACAGTCCATCATTACTTTAAGACATGAAGGTCAGTCAATGTGGAACATTAAGAAATTTGAAAGTCTCTTCAAGTGCAGTCACAAAAACTATCAAGCGCTATGATGAAACTGGCTCTCATGAGGACAGCCACAGGAAAGGAAGACCCAAAGTTACCTCTGCTGCAGATGATAAGTTCATTAGAGTTAAGTGCATCTCAGATTGCAGCCCAAATTCATTTTTTTACAGAGTTCAAGTAACAGACACATCTCAACATCAACTGTTCAGAGGAGACTCAGGCCTTCATGGTCGAATTTCTGCAAAGAAACCACTACTAAAGGACACCAATAATAAGAAGAGACTTGCTTGGGCCAAGAAACATGAGCAATGGACATTAGACTGGCGTAAATCTGTTCTTTGGTCTGATTAGTCCAAATTTTTTATTTTTGGTTTCAACCTCTGTGTCTTTGTGAGACACAGAGTAGGTGAATGGATGATCTCTGCATGTGTGGTTCCCACAGTGAAGCATGGAGGAGGAGGTGTTATGGTGTGGGGGTGCTTTCCTGGTGACACTGTAAGTGATTTATTTAGAATTCAAGGCACACTTAACCAGCATGGCTACCACAGCATTCTGCAGCAATACACCATCCCATCTGGTTTGCTCTTAGTGGGACTAACATTTGTTTTTCAACAGGACAAAGACTCAACACACCTCCAGGCTTTGTAAGGGCTATTTGACCAAGAAGGAGAGTAATGGAGTGCTGCGTCAGATGACCTGGCCTCCACAATCACCTGACCTCAGCCACATTGAGATGGTTTGGGATTAGTTTGACCGCAGAAGGAAGGAAAAGCAGCCAACAAGTGCTCAGCATATGTGGGTGGCTACTTTGAAGAATCTAAAATATATTTGGATTTGTTTAACACTTTTTTGGTTACTACATGATTCCATATGTGTTATTTCATAGTTTTGATGTCTTCACTATTATTCTACAATGTAGAAAATAGTCAAAATAAATTTAAAAAACCTTGAATGAGTAGGTGTGTCCAAACGTTTGACTGGTAAATCTGCACAGATTATTACAGCAATTGTGAAGGTCTCCACAGAACTGTGGAGCTATGCATGCTATCTTGAACATGCACACTTTATATGATTTCATAAGGACAAATGTATAGTTACAGTAACCTCAAAATCTGGCCATGGATGTGTTAATGATTTTATGGTTGAATGTTACAATTGTTTTTAAAGTAGCCTTAACTTCAAGCTATTTACTGTACTATAAAAGTAATGTATAAGACCTGTTGGAGAACTGAAAACAACATTTTTCAGTTTTTAGCTTGTCGACAAGTTAATAGGCTAGTTATTGTATTTCAAAAGTGATATTGAATTGTGTTTGGTTGTCAACACAACCAAATATCAACATTTGAATAAGATGTATCTTCTTCTTGGATAGTTCCATCCATGCCACTAACTTAGTCTGGATTTAATTCCAATTTGTCTCCAAATGTATAGTTGAATTTGGATTCACGTCTCCGTCTCAACCAACAATCTAAGTAAAAGAATAGCACTAAATCAAACTTTGAATGCACTTTAAATAAAGTTTGATTTAATTTAGTCCTATTCTTTAACTTTGATTGTTGGTTGAGATAGTAGTAGCAGGAGGTGGCCGGTAGCCTTGCAGTTAAGAGTGTTGGGCCACACCAAAAGGTTACTGGTATGAATCCCTGAGCCGACTAGGTGAAAAATCTGTCAATGTCACCTTGAGCAACACACGTAACCCTAATTGCTCTGGATAAGAGCATCTGAAATGAAGTGAATTGAACATATAAATTCTTCATTTGTAGAAAAACTGGAATAAAAGCCAGACTACTGTAAATCAGTGGTGCAGATGGAACTATCCAAGCAGAAGAAACATCTCCTTCAAATGTTGATATTTAGTTGTGTTGACAACCAAACACAATTCAATATCATTACAATCAACCAGAGCTTGAAACCCTATGCCTATTGTATTGTCTATTTTTAGTTGAATTCTGGGTTGAATTCAAACAATTGCTGTTGATCGTTTTCCAAATGCTATATAGGTCTAAATAGCATAATTGATGATTGATTAAGTATGGTTACATTTAATATGCTCTGTTAAACCCACCCTTTGAAATAACTTTGATAGCAACAGTGAATCCTTTCCATTTTGAAGTGGAGACCTCTCAACAATCCTTCTCACAACAGCACATTGGTAATATATTCACCAATATCAAAGCTAAGCAGGGCTGGGATTGGTTAAAACCCTGGATGGGACAACAAAGGGTAGCTGTAGATCCGTGGTTCCCAAACTGTTTATATTCCCATACCCCTTCAAACATTCAACCTCCAACTGCATACTCCCTCTAGCACCAGGGTCATTGCACACTCAAATGTTGTTTTTGCCATCATTGTAAGCCTGCCACACACACTATACGATACATTTATTAAACATAATAATGAGCGTGAGTTTTTGTCACAACCCGGCTCGTGGGAAGTGACAAAGAGCTCTTGCAGGACCAAGGCACAAATAATAATAATAATCAATAATTTTGCTCTTTATTTAGCCATCTTACATATAAAACTTTATTTGTTCATTGAAAATGGTGAATAACTCACCACAGGTTAATGAGAAGCGTGTGCTTGAAAGGATGCACATAACTCTGCAATGTTGGGTTGTAGTGGAGATTCTCAGTCTAAAATCAATTTCCACACACAGTCTGTATTTAGTTTTCATGCCAGTGAGGGCCGAGAATCCACTCTCACATAGGTATGTAGTTGCAAAGGACATCCGTGTCTTAACAGCATGACTTGCCAAGGCAGGATACTTTGAGTGCAGCCCAATCCAGAAATTTGGCAGTGGCTTCTGATTAAATTTAATTTTCACAGAACCGCTTGTTGCAATTTCGATGAGGCTCTCTTGTTCAGATATCGGTAAGGGGACTGGAGGCAGGACATGAAAGGGGTAACGAATCCAGTTGTTTGTGTCATCCGTTTTGGGAAAGTACCTGCGTAATTGGGCACCCAACTCACTCAGGCGCTTCACTATATCACATTTGACATTGTCCGTAAGCTTGAGTTCATTTGCACAAAAAATAAAAATCATACTGTGATGGAAAGACAGAGAAGAGGACTTCTTAATCAGCATCAATTTTGTCCCGCACATTGAATATAGTTGTGGAGAGTCCCTCTAATCCTAGATTCAGATCATTCAGGCGAGAAAAAACATCATCCAGATAGGCCAGTCGTGTGAGAAACTCATCATCATGCACGCGGTCAGACAAGTGAAAATTATGGTCAGTAAATAAAACTTTAGAGGTTCCTTAAGTGTCTTCCTCTTAAGGAAGCTGCGAATTTTCGTAGCTTTTTGTTAAAAATCGCGCAACATTTTAGCGCCCTGCTACTCATGCCAGGAATATAGTATATGCATATGATTAGTATGTGTGGACAGAAAACACTCAGACGTTTCTAAAACTGGTTAAATCACGGCTGTGACTATAACAGAGCGTGCGTTTCATCGAAAAGTGCAGGAAAATCTGATCACTGAAAATGGAAAAATATATCCATGCGCAACTTCAACCAATTGTTAAAAGTGACCCCCATTAAATGGAGCCGAGGTTGCAATACCTACAGCTTCCACACGATGTCAACAGTCTTGTCATTTGCCTACTGTTTTTTTCCTGGTCAAACAGACACAGGGCAGAGCAGTTCTTCCGGTCTCCGACCGGATATTTTGGTTGAGATTTACCCGGACATTATTTCCAGACGCACAGCTATAGAATATAATTCGCCTCGTGATCAATTTGATCGCTTATTAACGTTTACTAATACCTAAAGTTGCATTACAAAAGTATTTCGAAGTGTTTTATGAAAGTTTATCGTCGACTTTTTTAATTTAAAAAAATGACGTTACGTTAAAAAACGTAATTTTTTTTGTTGATCACACACTCTTCATAGATCGATATCTAGGCTATATATGGACCGATTTAATCGGAAAAAAAAGACCCAATAGTGATTATGGGACATCTAGGAGTGCCAACAAAGAAGATGGTCAAAGGTAATGAATGTTTTATATTTTATTTGTGCGGTTTGTGTAGCGCCGACTTTGCTAATTATTTTGTTTACGTCCCCTACGGGTCTTTTGGGGTGTTACATGCTATCAGATAATAGCTTCTCATGCTTTCGCCGAAAAGCATTTTACAAATCTGACTCGGTGGATAGATTCACAACGAGTGTAGCTTTAATTCACTACCTTGAATGTGTATTTTAATGAAAGTTTAATGACAGTTTGAGTTTTATCAAAAACTATAGGTGGCGCTCTGAAACTCCGCTGAGTGATGTTCCTGCCAGGGAACTGTATTCTGCTACTTCCTTAAGAAGTTTTAAGCTCGTCTCTCAATTTTTTAAAAACGTGTCAATACTTTGCCCCTTGATAACCAGCGTACTTCTGTATGTTGTAAAAGCGTTACATGGTCGCTGCCCATATCATTGCATAGTGCAGAAAATACACGAGAGTTCAGGGGGCTTGCTTTAACAAAGTTAACCATTTTCACTGTAGTGTCCAAAACGTCTTTCAAGCTGCGATTCCTTTGGCAGCAAGAGCCTCTCGGTGGATACTGCAGTGTACCCAAGTGGCATTGGGAGTTAACACTCCATTATGTCTCCCTGTCATGGGTTTTGCGGAATCAGTACAGATACCAAAACATCTTGACCATCAAATTTCATTTGATGTCACAAAGCTGTCCTGTACTTTAAAATTATCCTCTCCTGTTGTCCTGGTTTCCTGAAGAGGATGTCTTCCAAAATTGACACCCCCATAAACATAACGGACATATACCAGGAGCTTTGCCAGGTCCGCCACGTCTGTTAACTCATCCAGCTGTAGCGCATAGAATTCACTGGCTTGTATGTGAAGCAGTAATTGTTTCAAAACATCTCCTGCCATGTCACTTATCCGTTGTGAAACAGTGCTGTTTGATGAAGGCATTGTCTGTATAGTTTTTTGGGCCATTTCCCCCAGCATTGTCCCAGCCATATCTGCTGCAGCAGGAAGAATGAAGTCCTCCACAATATCATGGGGCTTGCCTGTCCTAGCCACTCGGTAGCTCACCACATAAGATGCTTCTAGCCCCTTCTTATTAATGGTATCTGTTGCATTTATACATGTCTTACTACTCGAAAGTCATCTTAATTCTCGCTCAAAAAACTCCTGTGGCTTATTTTTCAAATCGGCATGCTTTGTTTCTAAATGTCTGTGCAAGAGTGAAGGTTTCATTAAGTTGTGAGATAGTAACATTACTTTTGCACATATAACACACTGTGGCTGAGGAAAGGCACTACTCCCAATGTAAGTGAACCCCAAATCAATGTCGTTCTCATCTTAGTTGCGCCTCTTTGATGGTCCAACGTTCCTGTCTGTTCGGTGCTTTCCTGAGTAAGGGAGCAGTAGCTCTCCAGCTGCATCATATTCATAACTGTCAGTGTCCATGCTAGTTGGACTAACAACAAATGTAGAATTACTGATGCTAGCATTGGATGTGCTCGTGGAAGCAGAACAACTTGTGTCATCGACAGATGCAGGTGTAGTACTGCTGGAAGTAGCAGTACTACCAGTAGAGCTGGTATGTATCTCTATGGACGGAGGCCTTACTTTTTTTTTGGACCTTTTATCTATTTTCAATCAAACGGAATGAACAGCAGCTACAATTGGCTACATAAGGACCCTTAGTGGAATTCCCACGAGAGAGTAATGGTTAATGTGATTGGATGTTAATTATTTGACTATTTATTTGGCATACCCCTGACCACATTGCCGCACCCCTGGTGTAGATACATTTCCAGTAAAAGGTGCTGCCCAGCCCATTAAGTTTTTACATTGTTTTAAAGGTAAAAATGTAACATATGTTATGCTGAGTTTGTCTATGTTGAAATTTGGTTACCACAATGACATAATCCTGTGGTTTAAAAGTCACCCTCAAAACAACAGTTGATTACTTTTTTTAAATCCAATGTATTTTCCATATAGATTCCGTCACAATATTTTGACAAATTATGTTGAAACAACGTTGATTCGACCAGTTTGTGCCCAGTGGGTTACTTTCCTTCAATTTGTAGCCTACATTTTGCATCATTCCATTACATCGTTAGTTTACCTTTCTTTCCTCTGTCACGTCCGTACTTGTTATTGATCCTGATGGTTGCTAGCAATAGTGGATAATGGTATGCTAACGCAGCGTAGTGGATAATATTACGCTAATACTACACAGCTGATTCAAATGATCAAAGCTTGATGATTCGTTGATTATTTGAGTGCTAGGGTAAAAACGACATGTGCACCCCCTGGGGTCTCGATGACCAAGTTTGTGTAACCATGGGCTAACATATTACAAGTTGTGCATTAGTTTCGGACATATAGCCTATTTGAATCATTATAGAATGCAGACCATACATAGCGGTTTAAACCTGGAGCATGGTTCACGACAACTGGACTGTTGTCATCACAGTTCTATGAGTAGTGAGGATTAGGGTACATTTATAGGACTATTGTTCAACCCATATTGTACACTTTTCTCACCTTCCAATATTTAATGGATTGAACAATTTAATATGTCAACTTTCAGGATTTTTTTTTGATCCACCTATATATTTAGTGCGTAAAGGCTCTCCAACTATGTTTATATACGATTCATAAATACTTCACTAACCCTAAATAAATGCCCTGAGTATTCTTCTAAATCTAATTGGTGCTGAAAATACATTGGATTTATATGCGTGTATTTAGATGGCTTTCTTTCATTGATCCCTATTCTGAACTTGTCTCTTGATGCATTGTAGTGAGTCTGTCGAGAAAATTCGAATTAACGGTCCACCATATTTAAAGGATTTCTTTAGATAAATGTACTGAATGAAAACTCCAGGATAAAATCTATTGGCCAGCAAGTGGGAGAGTTTTCAGCGGTTGAATTAAACGTATTCGGTGTGCTAGGGAGCCACATGTGCCTGCAAAGCCTGTTACACACCTGCATACCAACTATGGAGAAGTACTTATATCAAAACGCATAAAAACTCAATAGATTTCCTCAGTCTGAAATGGGCCAACAATGCATAAAAGAAACAACCAAAATACATTTTGCATGGTCTACATATGGTCTACTTACCTTTTCCTGCCATGTCGCAGTTCAAAACCACAATATGCTTTCGGGGAAAGAGACACCATCAAATAGTTGTGCAACTTGCAGAGTTTGACTGACAACCAATTTCAAAATTGGCTGTGCATCGCGTATTGACTATTAACAAAACACACACTTAAAGAGTTAGCAAACCATTTCCGAATCGTGTCAGTGCGCCACACCGGTAATTGGGACATCCTTGCCCATTAAGTTCGACAGCAAATTACTCATGAAATCTGATCTTCTTATTTATTTGATCCAATGCAGCATCTTTTTGACCATGTATGCCCAGATAAAAATGGAACAAGAATAATAATAAACTCGTCCCCACACACTCTACAGGTTGCTAGCTACCTGCTGTGGTCAGCCTTGAATCAGGATTAGAGTAATTGAGCCGTTTAAAAGGATGACCGTCCTGAAATCTTTAAGGGGAGGGCAGTGGGGACGTAGAGAAACTTCTGGTCAGTGGATAACCATTTCAGCACGGCGGACAGCAACCGACCACTCAATAACAGGGAAGACGGGGCAAGTGGTGTAGGAAGTGAAGTGTTGCAGTGGACCCTTGTGGGGGCATACTTTTATCATAAATTGGTTCTGGTACACAATGTCTCTTACTTCCATGTGCAGCAGCATTCTCTTTACATTCATTTCTATATAGTTGATCATTAATAACAGTTGCATGCTACATGTGTGATTCTATTTAGAAAAAGCTTTGTGTGCTTGAGCTTTTCCCAGAAAATGTTTTCAATTATTGTGTGACCAGGCAGGCAGGATGTAACTATTCTTCTACTTTGATCATCAAATCTAATACGTTTTAATAGGCTGATTGAAAAATAAAATCATGACAAGATATTGCATATGTATTAAATGAAGTGTAAATACATTTTGACAGCATTGGAGAAAAAAACCATAACCACAATATTATAAATCCATAGAAGGCACTGCTAAAAAGAAATACAACATTCTCAATGGAATAACATTTTACACAAAGAAGACAAACTGACATTAATGTTCTTGGCAACACATAATGCTTGGACAGAGACATATACATAATCCTTTTAAAAATGATTGGAATCATAGCATCATAGAAGTAGAATTAATTGTATTTCTATTAAAAGCATACAGTTGTTCCACAATTGTCCTTGATCTATCCTAACTCATTGAAACGTTCAACTGCATCAAATGGTAAAACCCAACAGCAGTAGAGAATAGACAATAACACAAAAAGTAGTGTGTTCAGGAGTTAGAGTAGTGGCTCATCAAACACCTTCAGGTTTCCATGTAAAATAAAATTGTAACCATAACGCTAGCGTTTAAATTGCATTTTAAAAACCATCTTATTGTAGCACTCTCCACACTGCATGTCTGTTAGGACACAGTTGCTTCTCAGCGCAGTATTTTAGCTCACATAATGTCAGCTTAAAATGCAAATTCTAATAAGGAGCTTGTCAAAGTGTGCAACATGACTTGTGGGGGAAAGAACCCACGACAGTTAGTGTGTGCTTTAAAAAGGCTGCAGAGTCCATAGAATTTGCAATCTGTAACACCACATTCGTGACACTTTGACATCATCATAATTTCACCACTGCTTTACTGTACTTCCCTCCTCTCTTCCTCTACTTTCCTCAGCCTCCCTCCCTCACCACCTCCCTCTGTCTCCCACTCTTAGTCTGAGAGGACTCGTTCCATTTTGGTCTCTATCCTTTACCACTGTGAATACATATCAGGACAGGATATGTGAAGGAACTTAGCTCAACATATTGATAACATTTATCCAGTCCTTTCCGATCTGGGAATAGGGCTAGGTGCAAAAGATTGAAATAGAACCAGGCATCTCTCTACCTCTTCCTCTCCTCCCCTTCTAGGACCCAGCCTCCTGTTCCTGTCCTAGTGACTCCAGTAGGAGCCCCATGGGTGTTCTCTTCAGCCCAATGTTCTCCAGCTTGTTCTCCAACTTGTTCTTGATGGTCCTCAGCCTAACAGAGGCATGAATCAGTATCACTGTAAGAGAGATTGAGTTAGAGAGAAAAGAGAGATCAGGGGCATAACAAAGGGAGAGAGAGGCTGAGAGAGTGTTATGTTACAATATTGCTACAAGCCGAAGATTGATATATGTTTACATTGTGGTAACAAGAGTGGGTGCGAGGTGAAAGATAGAATAAATACTAACATAAGATGGGGAAGGCTATGCCGAAGAGGAAGACGGATACTCCTCCGAGCACTGTGATGAAGAGGAAGCTTGCCCCCAGGATGGCACCCAGGGCCAGGGATGGGTGGTTCCGGCGCAACTGTCTGATGGGGGCCTGGTTCTCTGCTGCCCACACAAACCCCATAAATATCAACGTCACCACTGTGGCCCCCAAGAAGAGGTGGAAGGGCCGCAAAAACCTGTCAGAGCAGGAAGGATTTTAAATCGTATTGGTCACATACACATGGTTAGCAGATGTTATTGCAAGTGTAGCGAAATGCTTGTGCTTCAAGTTCTGACAGTGCAGTAATATCTAACAAGTAATCTAACAATTCCACAACAACTACACATAAATCTAAGTAAAGGAATGGAATAAGAATATATACATATAAATATATAGATGAGCAATGACCAAGTGGCATAGGCAAGGTATGAGATGAGTAATACAAGATATGTAAACATTATTTAAGTGACTAGTGATCCATTTATTAAAGTGGCCAAAGTTTTCAAGTCTGTATGTAGGCAGCAGCCTCTCTGTGTAGAGAAAAGGCTGATGTTAGTGGATTTCTCTATATAGGTCAACTAAATTGTGTGTCACATTGATAAGGCCATGAATCCAAATAAACGATTAATCAGTGCATTATCACAGCCAATGGCTTGTTAGCTAGCTTATACATGATTATGTTGATTATGGACCATGGACCCAGCATATCCATTTCCACAGAATTTGTGATGTTATATTACAATAGTAGCTACTATAGAGCTTTCCAGCTTGTAGTCCTAAAAAACGGAAATTAGTTCTTGTTGGTTCAGTCATCCCTATTGGGAAAGGGAATGGGGAAAGAATAGGGCTTTGGGATGAACGCCGAAAATAAGGTCTGGGGTTAACACAGGCTTAGATTTTATACGTTTTGTTCTATGAGATAATATCAATATGTTAACAGGACCTTTCTGAATTATGAAGCCTTTATATACTTTTTGTATTACATAAATGCTTCAAAATTCACAAAAAGTGACGTTAGCCGATTAAGATTATCATAGAAAACGTATAAACCTATGTTAACAACAAAACCCTACTAAAAAGCCATTAATTTCCCCATAGACTTTGTCCAAAGAACCATGGAGCTGCCTACAAAAAGACGCCATTAGTATGTATCTCATTAGCTGTGGTTTCATGCAACAAACGACCACTTCAGAAACATACCCTACTATTCCCAGGAATGTCAAAAACGAGACGAAATAGTTGGACTGGTAATAGAGCAAGTTATTTATGATCCGATTGTTCCATCTCTCCAGATGAGGAATGTCTCGCACGGCGAACCGAGACGAATCCAAAACAAAATCATCCAAGGTTCGGATAGGAGGCGGCTGCACGTCCATTTTCACAATATTCAATCTAAAAAGGAACATCTCCCATTACTCGAAGCCGCGGTAGGAGCGTGTTCGATTACGGACTTGTTCAAAAGAACCAACTGCTGCCTACTTGATCGCGTCAGAGGCTGATTAATGCCACAGCCAGTAAGCGAATCGGAAATGTCCGAGATTCCTAGATAGGAGTAGCACTCGAACGCGGCAATCAATATACGGTCATTGATCAGAAGGAATTCAGGAGCAACACAAGAATCAACAATTTAAATAATTTTTCCAGTCAATTACACTTTAAACATTTATTTTTCTGCCTCATAAATACATTAAAACCAACAACTATTGTACAGCATTCTATACATTACAAAACATATCTTCATTTTGTCACAAAACCATCTAATTTTTCTCAACACAATAACACAGAGAGAATGAGTAAGAAAGTGCTTTGGTTCATAAAAGTGGATAGACCTTATAGTGCTTAGATAGCGGGAATGTCTAGTAATGCATGGCATAATGGCAGGCATCCAATGAAGGTAATGACAGAAACAGCAGAACAAATGAGCTGTGACTGTATTTGGTCATGACATTCCTTTCCGGCTTTCCGGCTACAAATGGAAACAAATCATTGGTGCGTTTGTGATGTGATTTAGACCCTTATAAGCCATACAATTATAAAAGAGGAGAGGAGAGGAAATTAAATGATAGTGCAGTTCTCCTCCCTCAGTGCATTGCATTTTTACAAGCAAGAGAAAATACATCCGTTTTGAACGACATTGATTACCTGACACACTTCTGATAAGATTGAGGGAATTTCTAATCCTAAATCTAGGCATCCCATACTTGTATGCATGTATTAATTACCAATACATTTTCAGCTACCCATTCTATTTCTGTAGCTGTGGTAAAGCACCAACATTCTTACAGTCACCATGAAATGACGGGTTTGGGCACAAATAAATCTGATAAAAGTGTGTATTATTCAGGACTAGTCAGAAGGAACACTGGTGTACCGGTATACACAAACATATATTCATAAATAACTCAAATCAACTGCAATCTAGCCCTGAGGAATAACACTAAAGTGCATCTACATTCTTATTGCCATTGAGGATGGGGGCTTAGGTTAGATATTTCCATTCCCCTGAGGTTGCTGACAGCTGTGTGGTCAGGTGACAGAGCGCCTCTCTCCTCTCTAGTCAGAGACCGTCACAGTATGCAGGGCTGTAGCTAGGCTCATTAGCTCCAGACCAAGTTGGGCTCTACTGGAACCCAGTCTGTTGTTGGCTGGCATCCTTCGGAGGAAGCTGGCTGGGGTCATACACAAAGGGACTTGCTGGATAGGAGAAAGAGACATAAAAAACAGATTTATCATGTCTAATAGTTACTGCTGTGTGGTGGTTTTTCAGATGTTTTTCAGTCTATAGATAGAGTCATTCTCTGCACATTACTTACGGTTCTGAAACTGCTGTGCTGTGTATCTGGTCAGAAGGATCCCAAAGCCCTCGATCAGGGCCAGTAGGATGCCCCCCATCATAGCTGACCCCATCATAGCCAAGGGCCCACCTGAAAAGAGCACAGAGCCAAATGTCAAGCCCTTGAGGTAATCTGACTTTGTTGGGTCGGTGGGGCAAGATGGTCAGGCAGGGGGTGGGGATGTGCTCAGATTTGAGGGTCTAGAAAAAAAGATGAAATATACCTAATTTAAATTATTGTCAAATAAATGTTTGCTTCAACACTCACTGCGTGCAGCCAGGACTGCCCCAGTCATCGCTCCACTAGTTATAGAGTTCCAGGGATCCTCTTTCCCTCGAATATGGACCAGACCACAGTCGATCGTTGAGAAAAGTCCACCCCACACAGCAAAGCTACCTACAGGAACATCACACAAACTGTTTGTGAGAAATAAACAAACAGTGATGATGGGGTTTGTACTTTGTGCTGTACGAGAGAGAACTCCTGTAGAGACAGTGACCCTTACCTCCGATCTGTGGAGCTCTTATTCTCACAGCATTGGCACTACCTTTTAGTCTGTGCTGAAAGCCCTGTGCAGAGATGGAAAAAAAGGATTGAATCACTGTGCTGATATTTCTCTTAAAATATATTTGATATGCTCAGAGAAAGTATTTTAAACTGACCACAGGAGCGTTCCGAAAGCCCTTGATTGACTGGAATACACCTCCGCCGATGGCCCCCATGGTGAATGCACCACCACAATCATCTACTATTCTCCAGGGACTGAGAAGTGTGTGTAAAATACATGGGTAATTAAACCACAATACTGACAGATTCAATAGAAATCCTTTGTCTATCTATTCATAAATGTGTAGGCTTATTACTGATTTAAACTAACTATATATATATATATATATATATATATATATATATATATATATATATATATATACATACACACATACTACTATAATATTTAAATAGCTAATGTTATTATTAGGATACTAATTAAAAACCATTAACAAACATTTTACAAATACCATTTATAAAAAGGCTAGTTTAAAGAGCAACTGAATGCACCGATTCTGCCTGTGTTTTTGTGTTGCTCATTACGAAAAACGAGATTTGAGTCTTAGGGGTGTTGCTAATGTTTGTCTCCCATGTGATACCATAGGAACAAAGCTAGTATCACTTACTCAAAATAGTCTGAAGGAATCTAAGATAACTCAAGAAAATCTGTAATTACTTGTTTTTTTCTTATAAGGTTTTATTCACGGAATTTTACATCTACCTAAAGTGTTTGCTGCAGCATTTCTCAAGTAAAAACATGCACCGTGTTGTCTTAAGCAAACAAAGTCCGATCTACTGAGCTGCTGGGGAGGTCTGTGTGTTCTGCAATATGTATTGGATAAAGTGCAATCACCGCAGCTGTATATATCCCGTATTGTTGGGCTTTATAGAAAATAAATAAAACAACCCTAAAGTAAGTCCTGACGAACTCTTGTACGCAACATTTTATAAAACTCACCGTTGAAAGACACTGACTTCACGACCAAAATGTATAAGCCCAGGGTCGTTACAATACTTACACTTTGTTCATTTTGGGCACTGGAATAAACGTTATATGTCGTTTAACGAGAGAAGTTGGTTCTCGATTTCAATTCTCATTTAAAGCAAGGAGTTAAATAAAGGTTAAATAAAAAATAAAAAGGACAAGTAAGCACCATATTTCTCTTAAGGTTACTGCTAGCTAATTCAACCATCATTTTTGTAATGACTCAGGCATGAAAGGCATAACCATATGGTGAAGCATACTCGTTAACCATGTATGTTGGCTAAAGAGAGATCGGACCAATATTGAAAACGGTTTACTTAATTCTCAGCCTAATCTGAAATGTACTTTACCAAGGTTCACGGGCATATTCCTCCATGTTTGTTGTTGCTGTTCGGGCTGTGTGACGACACATTTCTGAGACGAAGGAATTGGGTTGGTTCACGTACGTCAATTTCGCCAGTCTGAAGCGATGCTGCGTAGGTGGCTAGTTTGCAATTTTGCATTGTTTCTGGTAGACTAGAGCCATAGCTGCAAAAATCAGGGGACTGCGTTTCTATATTTCCCCACTTCAAAATAGAAATGCAGATACAACAGGCACGTTAGCACGTGAACCTCCCCACAAATAATGACATAATCATAGTGCCTTTGTGCTGTTTCTATTATCACGGAGGGGGCTAAGCTAGCTAGATTTCACTCCACATCTGAAATTAAGTAGCCACTGACAATTTTGGCTGCAGGTAACTATAAACCGGGCTTTTAGTTGTATTTACATTTGATTACATTAACGTTTGGATTGTCTGGAAACGTTAGTTTGCTGGCCACAATACTGATGCTTAGACGCGAGTGAGCTAACGTTAGCTACACGTAAAAAAAATCTAGCCAACTAATGTATTTGGGCAATGACTATGTGAGTGAGGCTATAGTTATAAGCATTCATTTTCTCTTAGCATGCCTCTGTCCCCGACGTTACTGGCTCGCCTAGCCAAAAGAGGGATTCTTAAGTACTCAGATGAAGGTATGGCAACAAACTGTTCCAAAGAAGCAAATGTATACTCACTGAAAACGTTAACTAGCTATCTGTCATTTACCAGCACTACTTGTCTATAGATGTGATCATTGCTGAGGACTACGACGACAACAATGTAGATTATGAGGCCACTGCCCGTGAGAATTTACCACCCAACTGGTACAAAGTAATTGACCCTATTTGGTAAGCACTCTTTCAGATTCTCTACTAAATCTGTAAATTGTACAAAACCCATTGGGTATGGCTACTGGACAGCAGCTAAGATGGAGTGATTTATTTTTGCTTGTAGACAAAAAAAATGGTACATTTTTTAAAAACCTTTATTTAACTGGGCAAGACAGTTAAGAACAAATTCTTATTTTCAATGACGGCCTAGGAACAGTGGGTTAACTGCCTGTTCAGGGGCAGAACGACAGATTTGTCCCTTGTTAGCTTGGGAATTTGAACTTGCAACCTTCCGGTTACTACGCTCTAACCACTAGGCTACCCTGCCGCCGAGATTCCATGTATTTTGTATCCTCAGTGGTCTGCTATACTACTGGAATGTGGAATCTGACCTGGTTGCCTGCCTGTCCCCAACCGACTCCACATCTATGATAACCAAAGCTGCCAAGATGTTGAGGGGTAAGAAGAGTCCTAGCATGACCACCCAGTAGGAGACAGTTATGTATTCAGACTCAATATTTAGGATGGATTTGATTGACATTCATTACCCCCAATATTCTGTTTTTCTGTCTTACAGCAGAAGTTGGAGAGGACAGAGAGAGGGAGCGAGAACCGGAAATGGAAAGAGGAAGGAATGATGGGAGGGAGAGACAGACTGATGCAGAGAAGAGAAGACACTGCCCCTTATAGCAAGAACAAGCGAGGTAAAGATTCATAACCGTCCTCCAGAGGGACATTGTGTTTCTCGCTCAAAACAAATATTGCAAGCATAAACAAATGTAATGAATTGTATACACTTGCTAACAGATCTCTGTAAACTCTTTCAGGGAGGAAGGATGAGATGGACCCAATGGATCCCAGTTCCTATTCCAATGCTCCCAATTAAGGCCACTGACCCAACCAGTGGTCATTCATCACCACTCTTTTCCCCCTGCTGTGTATGTATCTAAGATTTATTTTCCTTCCCATAGGGGCAATTGGTCCACTGGCTTTCCCAAGCGCAATGAGGCGAAGACTGGGGCAGACACCACGGCATCAGGGCCTTTGTTCCAGCAGCGTCCGTACCCCAGCCCTGGAGCTGTACTCAGGGCCAACGCTGCCAATAAAAAGCCCCCCAGTGATTGACGACAACTGACCACAGGGCTTCAAACTCGGAGGGAAACACAGAACCGTGGGCTCCTTGTCTGCTATGTTTGGATGAAGTCTCAAGTTCACATTCTATTCTGAATCCATACACAGCATGGAATGTGAGACTCCTGACGAAGCTTATCTGGTGAGGCAAAAACAAGTTGTCATGTGCTTCAGTACATGTATAAATATTACTTGGATGTATTTTTGTATTGCACGAATGCTACCTTTTTGTTTTCAATGATCATCAGATGAGTGGCATTTCTAAATAAATGACTAAGTTTGTATTTATTATTTTTTTACTTGAACTGGCTTTTTTTTCCCTTTGGAGAGAGGCTGTGTGCAAGGCTATTGCAGGAAACATAAAAATGGCATAATTCTGAATATTGTAGTATGGCCAACATGATTTTGCCATTAGTGTTCTTGAGTAGGGACAAAGCACAATAAAATGGCTTTGCTTTTGACATGATTTTATTAAAAAAGGTACAATATGACAAATTACTCCGTGTACATACAGAGAAGCTTGCATTTTATGACAAAGTGTAAAATGTAGACATTACATATCCACTACATTTACATTTACATTTAAGTCATTTAGCAGACGCTCTTATCCAGAGCGACTTACAAATTGGTGCATTCACCTTATGACATCCACTAAGAGGACGTTGGGGCATGTTGACATCAGTGTTGTAGTGGAGGGTAAACACAGTTTATACACTTGTGCATGAGCGTTCACCCACCTAACATGGGGAAATGCATTGAAAGTACAGGGAACGTTACTTCACACACTTATTTTTTTTACCACTGCATCACTGGTTGAGCTGGTAAGACCAGAGGGGGTCAGTGATCTCCCCCTCCTACATAATGGCAGATGGAGTCATAGTCCAGGGTGAAGACTTTCTCCTCATATCTGTCCAGCTGCACCATGGCTCTGCTTCGGTCTCTGTCCCTCTGGAGGATACGGCCCACCTGAACCACCACGTAATTGACAACGGACCCTTTAAAATATGTACTTAAACATTCCCAATTTTGTAGCCCTTCAATCCAATCAGTAATGAAAGCTATGAAACAGAAGTCCGCATGGATATTTTACAGGCAAAATTATTACGATGAGCCAGCCAACTCATCCACTCACCTGCCCTCTGTGTTCACCGAGTACAACCATGATGTCGTCCGAGTCACTCTTTGGCACAATGGTCTCTAGCATTGTCTGTTTAACATCTACGTTAAAAAGACAAGGGCATCAGAGTAAAAAATAATAGATGAGTAGAGGGAATACCATTTAAAAGCATATGGGTTGGAGTGAGTAGAATGTAATTCAGCAGTAAACCAAAGACTCATGAACTCACCATCTAAGAATCTGCCTTCCTCAGTACGACACACACAGATGTTTGGCGTCAAGACATCCTCTATTCGCATCTACAAGAAACAAACATTGGATATTAATTAAACTGATTCTAATGATCAACAACAGAAGTGTGGTGGGCTGTAAAGTGTCAATAGGCAATGAGTTGCAATGATGTGTACTAGTGCCCCTTGTGTTAGTACCTTTGAATTGTAGTATCTTCCCCCTTTGAAAGCTTTATCTACAAAGCGAACTTTCAGGTCTCTCTGGAGCCAGGGGGATGAAGCAGGGGGTAGTTTCGCCATAGGCTTCTCTCTGAGGAGAGAAGGAAAAGGTGATATGTGAAGATCAAGAAAATATTACATTACAAATCTGAAGCAATCTACAATTACCTTTTCGGGCAACCTGACCAAATTCACATAGAAATGTGAGTTATAGATCTTTCATTAATAGAAAGCAAATCTAAGAAGCTGTAGATATGTTCTATTTCTATGCTTTCCAGGCTTAAGTTTAGTTTTCACATACTTTCAGTATTTGTACACCAGTTTCAAACAGCTGAAAGTACAATATTTTTGGTTTAATGAAAATACATTTCACAGTGGTATAGCTGGTACAATGATTCTCTACACAATCTATTGCTTCTATTATCAAACTGAAATTAGGAAAACTATTAGAATTTTAGCAACCCGGAAATGGTGATTTCTGCATATTGCACCTTTAACAAATTAATGGGTTGAGTAAATAAAATATTTGTATTTCTATGAACGAGTACTATATTCCAAAATAAACTAATCCAAGTCATATACGTTATCCTCTTGTATTTATTATAAATATTACACTTCCAACATCAAGTATTTTCAGGATTCTCCACCTGTCCTGACTTGAATCCCGATGTTTCCTTTTTCTTTGGTCCTTCCCTCCATCTTTCTTCCTCTCATCTTCATTATTCCTTTTCTCCTTCTCTTCCAGTCTCTGCCGTTCCTTCTCTTTCTCCTTTTCTTTGTGGGCCCTGCTTAGGCGACCTGTTTTGAAGAAAAGATAGTATTACAGGGGACTCCATTAAACAGTTGCATTATCAAGTAGTCTCATCTGCATCATCAATAATAATAGTGCTGATACACATTTACCTGTCCAGCAATAACAAATAAGCCACAGAAGAGCAGTAAAATTAGCCTGTGCATAAACACATCAGCACCAGTATTATTTGACTGGCATTCCTGATGTGCGAAACTCCCTCCACTTTTGGAACAGGCCTGTCTGATTACTGATAATAGAAGCAGTAACAGCATGGCTGTTTTTGGTTTAAATGGATAGGGATAATAATATTGGAAATAATGGAAAGAATTTCCATTACTCCCCGTTTGCCCAGTATTTTATTGAGAACAGGTTCAATGTCATTTCATAGAGCATTCACAAAACGAAAATGATGTCAGCAGACAGACTTACTGAGGTCTTTGCAGTTTTTGTCATATTCTGTGCGGTCAACCAGTTTCAGTGCATATTGACTGATTGTCACAGTCTTGCTACCAATTGCGAGCTTGACCATTACTCGTGCATTGTCCGGATCAACCCCTTCGATCTGTAACAAGAATGGTACGGTAATGGGAGGGGTGTGAGAAGGAGGGCGAGACAAAACAGTCAATCCCTGTGAAAATGCACAAGTAGAGGAGCAATAACATTTTTAGCAAAGTTAAGCTAATTGTCTTGCTCTTTTTAAATAAGTCATCAAACTAGAACAACAACTATGACACAGAATATTGCATACTAGACAGTGATATACCACAATGTCATGGTCTCAGGAGATTGCTGTTGCTTTCTGTGATTTCAGACACTCCGGACACAAAGTCAGATATCTCACCTTCCCGTAAAGGTCCTTGTGTGCTCCAGACTCAACCAGCACATGGCCTCCAGGCCCCAGGACGAGGGTCTCCTCCTTCCGCTCATCGCCTGGCTTGGGGGGCCTCCGGGGCCCACTGGGCTCCAGGTCTCTTATGGAAGAGCGATCAGCTCCCAGACCAAGACCCTTAGGCCTCAGCTGGTGCTCTATAGGCTTCACATCTCTACAGAAAGAAAAAGAGAAAAATAATACTGATGCAATAAGCATGGACACTATTGACATAAATAAAGCAGACAGAGAAACCTAGTTCTAAAAAGGCATTAACAACTATTTATAATAACAAATAAATACACACACACACACACACACACACACAACCAGTCAAATAAAGCAGACAGAGAAACCTAGTTCTAACAAGGCATTAACAACTATTTATAATAACAAATAAATACACACACACACACACTACCAGTCAAAAGTTTAGACAATTACTCATTCCAGGGTTTCTCTTTATTTTGACTATTTTCTACATTGTAGAATAATAGTGAAGACATCCAAACTATGAAATAACACAAATGGAATCATGTAGTAACCCAAAAAGTGTTAAACAAATCAAAATATATTGTACATTTGAGAATCTTCAAAGTAGCCACCCTTTGCCTTGATGACAGCATTGCACACTCTTGGCATTCTCTCAACCAGCTTAATGAGGTAGTCACCTGGAATGCATTTCAATTAACAGGTGTGCCTTGTTAAAAGTTAATTTGTGGAATTTCTTTCCTTCTTAATGCATTTGAGCCACGGTAGAGGTGGTATACAGAAGATAGCCCTATTTGTTAAAAGACAAAGTCAATATTATGGCAAAAACAGCTCAAATTAGCACAGAGAAACGACAGTCCATCATTACTTTAAGACATGAAGGTCATTCAATCCGGAAAATGGCAAGAACTTTGAAGGTTTCTTCAAGTGCAGTCGCAAAAATGATCAAGCGCTATGATGAAACTGGCTCTCATGAGGACCGCCACAGGAAACGAAGACCAAGAGTTACCTCCGCTGCAAAGGATAAGTTCATTAGAGTTAACTGCACCTCAGATTGCAGCCCAAATAAATACTTCAGAGTTCAAGTAACAGACACATCTCTACATCAACTGTTCAGGGAGACTGCGTAAATCAGGCCTTCTTGGTAGAATTTCTGCAAAGAAACCACTACTAAAGGACACCAATAAGAAGAAGAGACTTGCTTGGGCCAAGAATCACGAGCAATGGACATTAGACCGGTGGAAATCTGTCCTTTGGTTAGAGGAGTCAAAATGTTAGATTTTTGGATCCAACCGCCGTGTCTTTGTGAGACACAGTGTAGGTGAACGGATGATCTCTGCATGTGTGGTTCCCACCGTGAAGCCTGGAGGAGTTGGTGTGGGGGTGCTTTGCTGGTGACACTGTCTGTCTGTGATTTATTTATAATTCAAGGCACACTCAACCAGCATGGCCACCACAGCATTCTGCAGTGATACGCCATCCAATCTGGTTTGCACTTAGTGGGACTATCATGTGTTTTTCAACAGAACAAACACAGAACACACCTCCAGGAAGGGTAAGGGCTATTTGATCAAGGAGGAGAGAGATGGTGCTGCATCAGATGACCTGGCCTCCACAATCACACAATCTCAACCCAATTCAGATGGTTTGGGATGAGTTGGACAGCAGAGTGAAGGAAAAGCAGCCAACAAGTGCTCAGCATATGTGGGAACTCCTTCAAGACTGTTGGAAAATCATTCCAGGTGAAGCTGCTTGAGGGGATACCAAGAGTGTGCAAAGCTGTCATCAAGGCAAAGGGTGGCTACTTTGAAGAATCTCAAATATAAATTGTATTTGGATTTGTTTAACACTTTTTTGGTTACTACATGATTCCATTTGTGTTATTTCATAGTTGTGATGTCTTCACTATTATTCTACAATGTATGAAATGGTAAAAATAAAGAAAAACCCTGGAATGAGTAGGTGTCCAAACTTTTGACTGGTACTATATATTTTTTTTATTGTTAACACCACAGTAAGCATTTCCCTGATAGTCTACACCAGTTGTTTACGAAGCACGAGACAAATACAATTTTATTTGAAGACTGACCATGAGAGAGAATACTCACTGTTTGAAGGTCCGTCCAATTCCCTCTCCTGCCTTCCAGCCCATCCCCTTCAGCATGGCTAACCCGTACGCCTCCACAGGAACACTGTCATAGTCTGCCTCTGTGGACTGAACATACAGCAACTGATCAGAAACACATCAGTCTTGATTCAAGGTCGACCCATTATGATTTTTCAACGCCAATACCGATTATTGGAGGACCAAAAAAGCCGATACCGATTAATCGGCTGATTATTTATTTATTTGTAATAATGACAATTACAACAATACTGAATGAACACCTATTTTAACTTAATATAATACATCAATAAAATCAATTTAGCCTCAAGTAAATAATGAAACATGTTCAATTTGGTTTAAATAATGCAAAAACAAAGAAGAAAGTAAAAGTGCAATATGTGCCATGTAAGAAAGCTAACGTTTCAGTTCCTTGCTCAGAACATGAGAACATATGAAAGCTGGCGGTTCCTTTTAACATGAGTCTTCAATATTCCCAGGTAAGAAGTTTTAAGTTGTAGTTATTATAGGAATTATAGGACTATTTCCCTCTATACCATTTGTATTTCATTAACCTTTGACCATTAGATGTTCTTATAGGCACTTTAGTATTGCCAGTGTAACAGTATAGCTTCCGTTCCTCTCCTCGCTCCTCCCTGGGCTCGAACCAGCAACACAACGACAACAGCCACCATCGAAGCAGCGTTACCCATGCAGAGCAAGGGGAACAACTACTAGAAGGCTCCGAGCGAGTGACGTTTGAAACGCTATTAGCGCGCGCTAACTAGCCAGCCATATCTCGGGAGTTGATAGGCTTGAAGTCATAAACAGCGCAATGCTTGACGCACAATGAAGAGCTGCTGGCAAAACGCAAAGAAAGTGCTGTTTGAATGAATGTTTACCGGCCTGCTTCTGCCTACCACCGCTCAGTCAGATACTTAGATACTTGTATGCTCAGTCAGATTATATGCAACACAGGACACACTAGATAATATCTAGTAATATAATCAACCATGTGTAGTTAACTAGTGATTATGATTGATTGTTTTTTATAAGATAAGTTTAATGCTAGCTAGCAGCTTACCTTGGCTTACTGCATTCGTGTAACAGGCAGTCTCCTTGTGGAGTGCAATGACAGAGGCATGTCATTATTGCGTTGGACTAGTTAACTGTAATGTTGCAAGATTGAATCCCCCGAGCTGACAAGGTGAAAATCTGTCGTTTTGTCCCTGAACAAGGCAGTTAACCCACCGTTCCTAGGCCGTAATTGAAAATAAGAATGTGTTCTTAACTGACTTGCCTAGTTAAATAAATGTATAAAATATATATATATTTTTTTAAATAAATAAAAACATCGGCACCCAAAAATACCGATTTCCGATTGTTATGAAAACTTGAAATCGGCCCTAATTAATCGGCCATTCAGATTAATCGGTCGACCTCTAGTCTTGATGCAGTCCCAGAGAGGGAGAACATTTTAAATCACTCTTTACACACCCACTGGTACAGTCTAAGGCTCTGTACACCTGATTGTCATTTGTGTCAGCCTGCCAGACAGTGCTTCCATAGACTGATCAATTCTTGTGTACATCCGGACTCCATACACAATAAAAGTTGATGCCAATGTTGTTCTTATACAATCCTTTGGCTCAAGGCTCACAGACTCAGCCAGTCCAGGTTGACTGATGTCACCAACCACATCACAGCAGACCACAGCAGTGTAGAGAGATGCTGCTGCCATTAATGTGTGTACTCTGTCCCAGTGGCCATGCTCATCACTAGCTCCCTTGTGGGCTCTGTCTGCTCTAGGAGAAGCTGGGATCACTCGAATGGGGGGGAGAAGCATGAAAGTGACCCAGAGGTGGAATGAGCCAACACCTTCCGCATTTCTACAGTCAAGACAGATGTAAGACATTTACATTACATTTATGCACACATGACTGTAAGTCGCTTTGGATAAAAGCGTCTGCTAAATGGCATATATTATTATTATTATTATATTATTTACATTTAAGTCATTTAGCAGACGCTCTTATCCAGAGCGACTTACAAATTGGTGCATTCACCTTATGACATCCAGTGGGACAGTCACTTAACAATAGTGCATCTAAAACTTAGGGGGGGGGTGGGGTGAGAGGGATTACTTAACCTATCCTAGGTATTCCTTAAAGAGGTGGGGTTTCAGGTGTCTCCGGAAGGTGGTGATTGACTCCGCTGTCCTGGCGTCGTGAGGGAGTTTGTTCCACCATTGGGGGGCCAGGGCAGCGAACAGTTTTGACTGGGCTGAGCGGGAGCTGTACTTCCTCAGTGGTAGGGAGGCGAGCAGGCCAGAGGTGGATGAACGCAGTGCCCTTGTTTGGGTGTAGGGCCTGATCAGAGCCTGGAGGTACTGAGGTGCCGTTCCCCTCACAGCTCCGTAGGCAAGCACCATGGTCTTGTAGCGGATGCGAGCTTCAACTGGAAGCCAGTGGAGTGAACGGAGGAGCGGGGTGACGTGAGAGAACTTGGGAAGGTTGAACACCAGACGGGCTGCGGCGTTCTGGATGAGTTGAAGGGGTTTAATGGCACAGGCAGGGAGCCCAGCCAACAGCGAGTTGCAGTAATCCAGACGGGAGATGACAAGTGCCTGGATTAGGACCTGCGCCGCTTCCTGTGTGAGGCAGGGTCGTACTCTGCGGATGTTGTAGAGCATGAACCTACAGGAACGGGCCACCGCCTTGATGTTAGTTGAGAACGACAGGGTGTTGTCCAGGATCACGCCAAGGTTCTTGGCGCTCTGGGAGGAGGACACAATGGAGTTGTCAACCGTGATGGCGAGATCATGGAACGGGCAGTCCTTCCCCGGGAGGAAGAGCAGCTCCGTCTTGCCGAGGTTCAGCTTGAGGTGGTGATCCGTCATCCACACTGATATGTCTGCCAGACATGCAGAGATGCGATTCGCCACCTGGTCATCAGAAGGGGGAAAGGAGAAGATTAATTGTGTGTCGTCTGCATAGCAATGATAAGAGAGACCATGTGAGGTTATGACAGAGCCAAGTGACTTGGTGTATAGCGAGAATAGGAGAGGGCCAAGAACAGAGCCCTGGGGGACACCAGTGGTGAGAGCGCGTGGTGAGGAGACAGATTCTCGCCACGCCACCTGGTAGGAGCGACCTGTCAGGTAGGACGCAATCCAAGCGTGGGCCGCGCCGGAGATGCCCAACTCGGAGAGGGTGGAGAGGAGGATCTGATGGTTCACAGTATCGAAGGCAGCCGATAGATCTAGAAGGATGAGAGCAGAGGAGAGAGAGTTAGCTTTAGCAGTGCGGAGCGCCTCCGTGATACAGAGGAGAGCAGTCTCAGTTGAATGACTAGTCTTGAAACCTGACTGATTTGGATCAAGAAGGTCATTCAGAGAGAGATAGCGGGAGAGCTGGCCAAGGACGGCACGTTCAAGAGTTTTGGAGAGAAAAGAAAGAAGGGATACTGGTCTGTAATTGTTGACATCGGAGGGATCGAGTGTAGGTTTTTTCAGAAGGGGTGCAACTCTCGCTCTCTTGAAGACGGAAGGGACGTAGCCAACGGTCAGGGATGAGTTGATGAGCGAGGTGAGGTAAGGGAGAAGGTCTCCGGAAATGGTCTGGAGAAGAGAGGAGGGGATAGGGTCAAGCGGGCAGGTTGTTGGGCGGCCGGCCGTCACAAGACGCGAGATTTCATCTGGAGAGAGAGGGGAGAAAGAGGTCAGAGCACAGGGTAGGGCAGTGTGAGCAGAACCAGCGGTGTCGTTTGACTTAGCAAACGAGGATCGGATGTCGTCGACCTTCTTTTCAAAATGGTTGACGAAGTCATCTGCAGAGAGGGAGGAGGGGGGGAGGGGGCGGAGGATTCAGGAGGGAGGAGAAGGTGGCAAAGAGCTTCCTAGGGTTAGAGGCAGATGCTTGGAATTTAGCGTGGTAGAAAGTGGCTTTAGCAGCAGAGACAGAGGAGGAAAATGTAGAGAGGAGGGAGTGAAAGGATGCCAGGTCCGCAGGGAGGCGAGTTTTCCTCCATTTCCGCTCGGCTGCCCGGAGCCCTGTTCTGTGAGCTCGCAATGAGTCATCGAGCCACGGAGCGGGAGGGGAGGACCGAGCCGGCCTGGAGGATAGGGGACATAGAGAGTCAAGGGATGCAGAGAGGGAGGAGAGGAGGGTTGAGGAGGCAGAATCAGGAGATAGGTGGGAGAAGGTTTGAGCGGAGGGAAGAGATGATAGGATGGAAGAGGAGAGAGTAGCGGGGGAGAGAGAGCGAAGGTTGGGACGGCGCGATACCATCCGAGTAGGGGCAGTGTGGGAGGTGTTGGATGAGAGCGAGAGGGAAAAGGATACAAGGCAGTGGTCGGAGACTTGGAGGGGAGTTGCAGTGAGGTTAGTGGAAGAACAGCATCTAGTAAAGATGAGGTCGAGCGTATTGCCTGCCTTGTGAGTAGGGGGGAAGGTGAGAGGGTGAGGTCAAAAGAGGAGAGGAGTGGAAAGAAGGAGGCAGAGAGGAAAGAGTCAAAGGTAGACGTGGGGAGGTTAAAGTCGCCCAGAACTGTGAGAGGTGAGCCGTCCTCAGGAAAGGAGCTTATCAAGGCATCAAGCTCATTGATGAACTCTCCGAGGGAACCTGGAGGGCGATAAATGATAAGGATGTTAAGCTTGAAAGGGCTAGTAACTGTGACAGCATGGAATTCAAAGGAGGCGATAGACAGATGGGTAAGGGGAGAAAGAGAGAATGACCACTTGGGAGAGATGAGGATCCCGGTGCCACCACCCCGCTGACCAGACGCTCTCGGGGTGTGCGAGAACACGTGGGCGGACGAAGAGAGAGCAGTAGGAGTAGCAGTGTTGTCTGTGGTGATCCATGTTTCCGTCAGTGCCAAGAAGTCGAGGGACTGGAGGGAGGCATAGGCTGAGATGAACTCTGCCTTGTTGACCGCAGATTGGCAGTTCCAGAGGCTACCGGAGACCTGGAACTCCACGTGGGTCGTGCGCGCTGGGACCACCAGAGTAGGGTGGCCGCGGCCACGCGGTGTGGAGCGTTTGTATGGTCTGTGCAGAGAGGAGAGAACAGGGATAAACAGACACATAGTTGACAGGCTACAGAAGAGGCTACGCTAATGCAAAGGAGATTGGAATGACAAGTGGACTAAACGTCTCGAATGTTCAGAAAGTTAAGCTACATAGCAAGAATCTTATTGACTAAAATGATTAAAATGATACAGTACTGCTGAAGTAGGCCAGCTGGCAGTGGGTGCGTTGTTGACACTACACTAATCAAGTCGTTCCGTTGAGTGTAATAGTTTCTGCAGTGTTGCTATTCGGGGGCTAGCAGGCTAGCTAGCAGTGTTGTTTACGTTACGTTGCGTTAAAAGAATGACAATAGATGGCTAGCAAACCTAGAAAATCGCTCTAGACTACACAATTATCTTTGATACAAAGACGGCTATGTAGCTAGCTAAGTAGCTAGCTACGATCAAACAAATCAAACCGTTGTACTGTAATGAAATGAAGTGAAAAAGTGATACAACCTGTGAATGCGACCGGGTAGTTGAGTTCTATACAGAAGACGTTGGCTAGCGTTGGCTAGCTGTTGGCTAGCTAGCAGAGTTGGCTAGCTAGCAGAGTCACCTACGTTAAGGACGACAAATAGCTGGCTAGCTAACCTCGGTAAATTAAGATAATCACTCTAAGACTACACACTCTAAACCTAAACAACACAATTATCTTGGATACGATGATACGAAGACAGCAAAGACAGCTATGTAGGTAGCTGACACTAAACTAATCAAGTAGCCTCTCTGTGTTTATGCCATATAGGTCAGTTCAGAAGCCAACGGCACCGCAGTAGAATGCGGCTGATTCGGCACATGCTAAAAACGCCTGTGACCAAGTCAAGTTACTGAAAGTTACTGACGACATTGATGAGAGGGCGGTGGGAGGGGTGATGAGGAAGAGATGCACAAAGGAAGATGACTGTTGGTCTCTAGGGAGAGGGAGGGTGAGCAAGTGTCATCTCGTTCTTAAGACGCTGTCAGATCTGAAGTATGTAAATATCCTGCGGTCAGCACTTTCACACAGTCTATGGCTTCAGTCCCAGTTAAACTGGTCAGTCCACATCCCGCTGTCATCATACACACTCTGTTGACCTGACTTACACACACTCTTGGTAATCCACCTCGCTCTTATTCACTCACTCTTATCATAACTTTCCATCTCTGTTTATGAATCAACTTCTCTCTCTCTCTCACGAACTGAACCAACCAACTGTTGCCTTCCTTAATTTGATTTCAAACATAACATTCGCTGTGAAAACACATTGATATTACTTTACAGCCCAATGAGAAAAGACCCAAGACCCAGACAACAAGAATCAGGCAGTCACAGACAAGGTTTCTCTGACCTTTAACCCATACTTACAGACTCTGGTCGCAGGTCCACCTTGATGTGGTCTCCATCCTCAAACCCCTGTGGAGCCTGGTTCTGCATCAGCAGGGGGATGGTGAGGTTGGGGTCTGCCTGGTCCCCATTTTTCCACTGGTCAAGCTGCCTCTGGGATTCTGAAAGATAGATGTAATGTTGAAAGAGTGCTAACAGACTATATACCCTGTGGATTCACAACATTAGGATAATTTCTCTGAGGCTTTTCTCACTGAAGTAGTAACTGAAGCTGACAAACACAAACCTTCAATAATTTCTTTGACAGCCTGTGATTCCACTGAGTCCTGCTCCTGAGAGGGGGGTTGTGTTTTGGCTTTAACCCTTCCTCCATCACCTTGCCCCTGGACCAGGCCAGCTTTGTTTTCCTGCCTGCTGCACCAGCGGTTCCTTTGGATGAGTGGAATGATCAGCTCCTTCAGCTTCTCCACAGGCTTGGTACTATGACAGACAAAAAAGACAGAGGTAGAAAGCATTTACTAACTAGACAACAATTAGCTATACAAGGGCTATGTTCCAATTATCTCTCCTTTCCCCCAGTGTGTGCCCTTGTTCACTTTCCTTCACTGATCCAGATTTGTGGGAAGTAGGGAACGAGTGTACAGACTTTATGAGAAAGGAGATATTATTAGGACGCATCTCCAGTCTCTCGTGGACAGGCGTCACATCGAGAAGCTGGCCGGCACTCACATGGGAAAACTGGGCTATGATATTACTAGCTAGTATTTTTTATTTTATTTTACCTTTATTTAACCAGGCAAGTCAGTTAAGAACACATTCTTATTTTCAACGACGGCCTGGGAACAGTGGGTTAACTGCCTGTTCAGGGGCAGAACGACAGATTTGTACCTTGTCAGCTCGGGGGTTTGAACTCGCAACCTTCCGGTTACTAGTCCAACGCTCTAACCACTAGGCTACGCTGCCGCCCCAGCTAACAGCCAGCAGACCACACCAGGCAGGGGGGGGGGCAGTAGAGTAAAGAGCGGCTACTGAGGGGCCTTCATATTGGGAGGAATTACGGATAACGAGATGAGGCAGAAAGAAGGGCGCTAGGTACAAACCTAAGTCCATGCAACACAAACCAAGTACTTTGTCCTGCTTTGCTCTCCAGAGCAGAGCGCCGCTGAAAGGAGTGATAGCTGGGGTGGGGTTGATTGCTAAGGTGGATCGACTGAAGTTGACGATCCCCGGTGTCTGTGCAACGCAGACCAGGTGGTGAGCGCGAGACTGAGGAGACCGTGTCCTGAGTTGATTGTGTTCACTGGATAAAGTCATGCTAAGGTACTGAATATAAATGATCCTGTGAGAACACTTGTTTCCAAACCCACTATGGTGTTTCAAGTTTATGGTCATGTTGCAGCAATATGTACAGTACCAGTCAAAAGTTACAACAAACCTACTCATTCTTTATTTGTACTATTTTCTACATTGTATAATAATAGTGAAGACATCAAAACTATGAAATAACGTACAAAAGTTTTGGTTGACATAGAAATGTCCTTGTTTTTGAAAGAAAAGCAAATGTTTGTTCCGTTAAAACAACATCAAATTGATCAGAAATACAGTGTAGACAATGTTAATGTTGTAAATGACTATTGTAGCTGGAAACAGCAGATTTTTATGGAATATCTACATAGGCGTACAGGGGCCCAATATCAGCAACCATCACTCCTGTGTTCAAATGGCACGTTGTGTTAGCTAATCCAAGTTTATCATTTTAAAAGGCTAATTGATCATTAGAAAATCTGTTTGCAATTATGTTACCACAGCTGAAAACTGCCTTTCTGATTAAAGAAGCAATAAAACTGGCCTTCTTTAGACTAGTTGAGTTCCTGGAGCGTCAGCATTTGTGGGTTCGATTACAGGCTCAAAATGGCCAGAAACAAAGACCTTTCTTCTGAAACTCATCAGTCTATTTTTGTTCTGAGAAATTAAGGCTATTCCATGCGAGAAATTGCCAAGAAACTGAAGATCTCATACAACACGGTGTACTCCTCCCTTCACAGAACAGCACAAACTGTCTCTAACCAGAATAGAAAGAGGAGCAGGAGGTCCTGGTGCACAACTGAGCAAGAGGACAGGTATATTAGTGTCTAGTTTGAGAAACAACTAGCAACATCATTAAAGAGTACCTGCAAAACACCAGTTTCAGCATCAACATTGAAGAGGCGACTCCGGGATGCTGGCCGCTAGACTGGACAGCGGACCTCTGCCTAGAAGGCCAGCATACCAGAATCGCCTCTTCACTGTTGACATTGAGACTGGTGTTTTGCAGGTACTATTTAATGAGGCTGGCAGTTGGGACTCCCAATCACGGCCAGGTGTGATACAGCATGGATTCGAACCAGGGACTGAGATGCAGTGCCTTAGACCGCTGCGCCACACGGGTGCCCAAATGGGGGGATAGTGGTATATATTTAGGGTTAGACGGAGGTGCAACTTATCCACCCCCATTTCCCATTTTTGTAAACAAAATGTTCAATTCACATTCCGAACTGTCAAAGGCAACAATACGCAACAAAGCGTCTAGTCTGCCGGAAAACCACACCGAGAAGATCGCACCAGGTTCAAACATGTGTAGCTAATACATAGCTAACGAACTAATACATGAAGGGGCAGTAACATGTTTATTCAACACAGACTAGTAAAGTTATTAACTAGGCAACAATACGTACCTAATGGAACTGTATTTAGACACCAACGTTAGAAGAAAGCTAGATTTCTTACCTTAGCAATTCTTTCCCATCGACTCCTGTTAAATAATCTCGCTCATCTGCATCTATATCTTCATCCCGACTAGATTTAAATTTACTTAAAGTTTTGCTAAAACCAAAAGATACAGCCCCTGCTTTTCTATCTCCTTGCTGTTGAACACTAGATGTTGAAGTATCAACATTACTGGTGTATTGTTCATGTTGCGACGACGCCATGTTTGCAATGTACGAGAGGAGACAAGACGAGAGCTTTGGGCAATATAGTTTTATATGCACCGACAGCGGCTTGATGGATCCGTGAAGACACTACATTTCCCGAAATGCAATCGGCTAATGCCTTCGTTATAGGGAATATTATTATAGCGGGGTTTATTGCACATGCCAACAGTTTTTGTTGTTGTTGGCTGTAGTCTATTTTTTCTTTCATATATGTTGTATTTTATATTATAATGAACTTGAACGATTTTATGTCCAACCTGAGTTAATCCAATGAAAGTTCTGTGTATGGTCCGTTACTTCAACAACAGCGTACTGTGTACTCATGTCAAAGTAGCCTAATTCTGAAAGACGAGCGCATCAGACAAACGAAATAAAGTGTATAATACTGTACACCAATTTCTCTAGGGGCGGTTCTTTGCCCCCGTTTTCCTCCCCTCCATTGCCCCACATCCCTTGGTGCTCATTTGCTTCATCACGGTTTTTTCTCACCTTTTGTGACTGAGAACATTATGCCAAACATAGCATGCAATTTTGACTTGTTCAATTGCCTCGATGTTGTATCCCTTGTATCCCTCTGTCATCTGCAATTCCGTAACACCTCTGTCCAGATATAACCAATTTCGTCGCAGCGTCTTTTCTTTGCATTAATGGTCTCAACTACAGTGCAAAAATCGCTTGAAAGTCTATAACCACACTGATATATCAAAATAAGATCAAAAGCTAAGGAATATGCCTAAAAGAAAGCAGGATATTATGAAGGTGAGCGTCAGTGCATGGACCGGGTTCGTGTGTTAGCTTATCGATGTTGTATCCCTTAACAAATAAGTAATATCTCACTGTACACCTACGTCAATTCAACGTCTATTTCACGTTGGTTCAATGTAAATTTCATAGGAATTACGTGGAACCAACATTGATTCAACCAGTGTGTGCCCAATGGGATAGCCCCATAATAAATTAAAACACCTATGCCATGTGTCCATTATCATAATTAACAACAGCCCGGTGTATAGCCACCAGCTCAGGCTCTTAATTTAGAGTAAACCTGTCAGATGTTTTGCCTGACAGTTTTTTTTTCGTCTGTCAGATCGTCGCGGGTCTCGTGCTCAGCTGTAGAGCATCCTCGTTGTTCATGACACACAAGTCTCCACTACAGAGTCCAAATACTCTGTCTGGCGTGCACATTGGGTCTGAGTGTCTGCAGAAACTGTCGATAACAGCTGTCAATAAACGCGCGTTAGTCCGATTTCAAATAGCTTGTATTGAATTAATTTAGAATATAAAACCATTTGGCATTTATTTTGTAATATTCAATTCAGTGACCGTTGGGGTCAAGTTTCGTTTTGGTCGGGTCAATGTATATAGACGCGTTTAAACGGCTCCTCTTTGAACGGCTAAATTGCTTGAAAAGGATGTGTGTATGTCAGCGCCAAGGCAGGTCAGTATTTTTACCTAAATATTACGTATTGTGATAGTGTGGGCTCGTGAGACAGAATAAGGGAGGGGAGATCTTATTGATAAAGGTATCAGTTGACTGGTCAAAGTTGACCCGTAGGCTGTAGCATTTCATTTTGTTTAGGTACTTTAATGTTTTGTTATTAGAGTGTAGTCAGAATGTGATTTTGTTTCACCATAAAGTACTTATTAGGCATAGCCTAATTATTTTCTAAGAAGTAAGTGTTATTTGTGTTTCTATAATTAAGACAGTCTCTTCATGCTAAGAAATATAATTTCATTTTATTGTTGGATTCTGTGTTATACCCAAACAAAACTCTAAAAGGTAATAATGACAAAAGTGTATTATAAGTTTGTCTACTGTAACAGTAGAGCATATGTTCAATGAGTGTTTACATAGATACAGCTTTGACATATTTCATGCCTACAACATCTATTGTGCTTGACAAACAGCTTGTATGTTGTTGAGGAAATGATGTGTGCAGATGTCCTTTATTATCTGTAAAAAAGCCTTTGTGTTATTGTGTGTGCTTCACTGTCAATTGGTGTGTAGGGTGTGTCCCTGCTTGTGAGAGCCTGACTTCACACTGAGCATTGCTCTGGGTTCTAGGAGCAGTCAAGGTTATAGTGGTATTATGAATCATTAATTGAGTCCAAGAGAACCAGAGACATGTGGCGCTATCCCAGACACTTGTGCTTTGAGAACGCTGTCCCCCGCACCTTGACAATCACTGTATCCCAGAAAGACCTGATCTTTCCCTCATCTTCTCAAACCTCCAAGTTTACCCATTTTTTTTTTTTTAACATTTGAATCATTTAGCAGACACACTCAAGAGAAACCTACAGTAGTGAGTGCATACGTTTTCATTTGTACTGGTCCCCCGTGGGAATCAAACCCACAACCCTAGCATTGCAAGTGCCATGCTCTACCATCTCTACCATCTGAGCCATACAGGACCACAGGTTTTGAGTGTTGACTTTTCAGGATCTTGTTTGTGGAATCAATCAATCAATCAATCAATCAATCAATCAATCAATCAATCAAATGTATTTATAAAGCCCTTTTTACATTATCCAATGTCACAAAGTTCTGTACAGAAACCTAGACCAAAACCCCAAACAGCAAGCAATGCAGATGTTGAAGGTCGGTGGCTAGGAAAAACTCCCTAGAAAGGCTGGAACCTAGGAAGAAACCTAGAGAGGAACCAGGCTCTGAGGGGTGGCCAGTTCTCTTCTAGCGGTGCCGGTTGGAGATTATAACAGAACATGGCCAAGATGTTCAAACATTCATAGATGACCAGCAAGGTCAGATAATAATAAGCACAGTGGTGGTGGAGGGTGCAACAGGTCAGCCCCTCAGGAGTAAATGTCAGTTGGCTTTTCATAGCCGGTCATTCAGAGTTAGAGACAGCAGGTGCGGTAGAGAGAGTCCAAAACAGCAGGTCTGGGACAGGTAGCACGTCCAGTGAACAGGTCAGGGTTCCATAGCCGCAGGCAGAACAGTTAAAACTGGAGCAGCAGCATGACCAGGTGGACTGGGGACAGCAAGGAGCCATCAGGCCAGGAAGTCCTGAGGCATGGTCTTATGGCTCAGGTCTCCTGATAGAAGAGAGAAAGAGAGAAAAATAGAGAGAGAGAATTAGAGGGAGCATACATAAATTCACACAGGACACCGGATAAGACAGGAGAAATACTCCAGATATAACAGACTGACCTTAGCCCCCCCGACACAAACTATTGCAGCATAAATACTGGAGGCTGAGACAGGAGTGGTCAGGAGACACTGTGGCCTTGTTCAGCGATACCCCCAGACAGGGCCAAACAGGCAGGATATAACCCCACCCACTTTGCCAAAGCACAGCCCTCACACCACAAGAGGGATATCTTCAGCCACCAACCTACTACCCTTAGACAAGGCGAAGTATAGCCCACGAAGATCTCCCCCACAGCACGAACCCGAGGGGGGCAGCAACCCGGACAGGAAGATCACGTCAGTGACTCAACCCACTCAAGTGACGCACCCCTCCTAGGAACGGCATGGAAGAGCACCAGTAAGCCAGTGACTCAGCCCCCGTAATAGGGTTAGAGGCAGAGAATCCCTCTGGAGAGAGGGGAACCGGACAGGCAGAGACAGCAAGGGTGGTTCGTCGCTCCAGAGCCTTTCTGTTCACCTTCACACTCCTGGGCCAGACTACACGCAATCATATGACCCACCGAAGAGATGAGTCTTCAGTAAAGACTTTAAAGTTGAGACAGAGTCTGCGTGTCTCTCACATGGATAGGCAGACCATTCCATAAAAATGGAGCTCTATAGGAGAAAGCCCTGCCTCCAGCTGTTTGCATAGAAATTATAGGGACAATTAGGAGGCCTGCGTCTTGTGACCGTAGCGTACGTGTAGGTATGTACTGCAGGACTTTATCTCCTTCTGTTTTCCCCCCGTTTTCTATCCATTCTTTCACAGTCTTAACCAGCTGTCATTAACCTGAAATATCTTTGGCTGTTTGCCAGCCGTTTTCATTTATCCACTAACATTTATCCATTAACTAGCTAATAACGGAAAAGCAGATTAAGTGGGAAGTGACATGCTCTTGTGTAGTATTAGTGTATGTCACCAGGAAGTTGTTGATTCTGTAATGATGTGCATGTTGTGCCCTTTACACTCATGCATTTTCATGACAGAGGTTTAAGGTGTGGTTAAGGAGGAGGAGGCTACAGAGGGAAGATGTGCGTCAGTTTACCCTTGACAGGGCAGGGCTACACAGACACTCCCCCAATCTGTGGACCGAACCTCTGCTTTCTGTTACTGCATTGGAATTCTGTAGCTGTAGCACTCGATGTCTATTGTCTCAAGTATAGCACGTCTGGCCGTACAATGTGATAGACATACAGTATACTTTGATTAGATAAATGTTTGCTAAGTGTGCAGATGTAAAAATAATTATACTCAAATTGGCGGACAAATTAATTTAATGACATATCAGCTCGTGAAATAACAATTGCACAGCAATCATTTTGGAAATGTCAATAAGGCCCTGAAAAGGCCCTGGTGGTGGTATCCTTGTGATCAGGTGATGCAGGGAGCGATGCAGTAGGAGTGGAGGAAGGGTCACCTTCACCCATCCCTACTGAATCAGCACAATCCCACACACCCACACACTAGAGACTCATATATATACACTCTCTCTCTCTCTCTCTCTCTCTCTCTCTCTCTCTCTCTCTCTCTCTCTCTCTCTCTCTCTCTCTCTCTCTCTCTCTCTCTCTCTCTCTCTCTCTCTCTCTCTCTCTGTCTCTCTCTCACGCACACATACACACTCACCAACTACCGATCGGTTTCGCCTTAAGTTACCGTACTGTGACCTTGCAAAACACAGAACCACACCTCTCCTCCTCCTCTTTATCAGTTCATTGCTTCATCAGAAAAACAGCCAGTCCTTCCTTTATTTCCTGGTCTTCTCTCTTTTAAAAAAAAACCTTTCATTTCTCCTTTTATCCCATTTTCTTTCATTCTCTAACTCCATCTAAAAGTGAGCTATCTGCCTGGTGATGAGAGCTCATCGTTGACCTCACTGAGGAGTGATATGCTTCCCGGTAGACTTTTAAGGAATCTGTTGTTGCATTCTTCTTCCTATGAGTACTGGACGGCTAAATAACGCTGCTCACTTGCCCCATACTGTGTTCATTTGAGGTTCAACTGAACGTTCCCTACTTCACTCCTTAGGGAGCCCCCTTAACTGAGACTGCCATCTATAGACAGACAGGTGTTGTATTTGTCAGTATGTTTTCATTTTGCGTCTATCCTCAGATCTCTCCCATTCTGTACTCTGTGTTAGTCCCTCAGCACCATTGTGAGAGGAGTACAAAAGGACGCCATGAATATACGAGAGGCACACACTACTCTAAATTCATGGATGAGAAGAGAACATCTCTGATTGAGGATATTGAATGGAATATCTATCAGTTACAAACAAATTCATCCTACATTGGGGTTGGACGTGTGCCTGTGTGTGCGGTTGTGTGTGCATGCTAGCGTGCGTTTGAGACCGAGGGAGTTATTTTATGTTTTTCATCCCACAGGCATTTAATCTTTTATTTTTACATCTGCCACTGCTGTCTGTTTTGTGTTGAACACTCCTGTGCCCTAGATGTAATAGTGAGTGAGCCCCCCATGTTGTTGCACAGCTAGTTTTAAGTAAATATTTTGCAGGTGGGGTCAAAAGAAAGATGCTGATGCAGATGAACATTGAACCCTAGGAGAAACCCTAATTTGCATTTCCTGTCTGTTAAAGAGAGTATGGTCTTCCTGTATCCATTTTATTAGTTACAATGCATTTAAGGTCTTTGGTTATGGTTGGCTGACCTCCAACACAGACAAGCCACAGGAGGATGGTGTAAGATTAGGAGCAGAGGACTACAGGTTAGAATGAAAGAAGGAAAGGGCTTAGTGCAGTAGTAGGGGTAGATGTTGTGACTGCAGCTTAAATACTTGTACAGTGATACTTAAATAGTTTTAATGCTTATAAATGTGTGTAAATAGTTAAAAATGGAATCTCCTACCACCAGCACTTGAAAAAGTGTTTTGTCTTAGTTTCTCTTCTTTACAAGGTCTGATGTAGCTATACATCTCTTTGACATGGGTGAAGGATGACCGATAGATTGACATTAGAAGCACTGAGATACTCATCAAACCTGACAGTCTCTTCACCATGAAGACATTGTAATATTGCTACAGAGGTGATACTGGGTGAGATACCGGATGAGATACCGAGTGAGATACCGGATGAGATACCGAGTGAGAGACCGAGTGAGATACCGGATGAGATACAGAGTGAGATAATGGGTGAGATACAGAGTGAGATACAGAGTGAGATAATGGGTGAGATACAGAGTGAGATACCGGGTGAGATACCGGGTGAGATACAGAGTGAGATACTGGGTGAGATACTGGGTGAGATACCGGGTAAGATAGCAGGAAGCTCTGGATAAGAGCGTCTGCTAAATGACTTAAATGTAAATGTAAATGTATCAGTACTGAGATTGAGATAGCCTATTGCCTATGAGTTGTGTCTGGACCAATGGCTTTATAATGTTCACTTAGTGTACAAAACATTAGGAACATCTTCCTAAATTTGAGTTGCAAACCCTTTTTCCCTCAGAACACACTCAATTCATCGGGGCATGGACTCTACAAAGTGTCTGAAGTGTTCCACTGGGATGCTGGCCCATGTTGACTCCAATACTTCCCATAGTTGTGTCAAGTTGGCTGGTAGTAGATCTCAACTCCAAATATCTTGTTTCATCTCATCCCACAGATGCTCAATTGGATTGAGAGCTGGTGATTGGGTAGGCCACTACGGTAAGCTGAATTCACCGTCATGTTCGTGGAACCAGCGATTTCACCGATTTCGAACACTGTCCTGCCATTGGCTTGATATCTTTTGGTTGGTGGATCATTCTTGATACACAGGAAACTGTTGAGCGTGAAAAACCCAACAGCATTGCAGTTTTTGACACACTCAAACCAGTGGGCCTGGCATCTGGCATCTACCAACATACCCCATTCAAAGGCACTTAAACAATTTGTCTTCCTCATTCACCCTCTGAGTGGCACACATACATAACCCATGTCTCAATTGTCTCAAGGCTTAAAAATCCTTCTTTAATCTGTCTCCTCCCCTTCCCCTCCTCCCCTTCATCTACACTGATTGAAGTGGATTTAACAGGTTCCGTCAATAAGGGTTCATAGCTTTCAAGTGGACCTGTTCAGTCTGTCATTGAAAGAGCAAATGTTCCTAATGTTTTGTACACTCATATATAGCATGTGATGATCCAACTGATATGTGTCTAAATGCTCTCTCCCCCTCGTTTTCCCCAGTCCTGTCCTGATAAATCTGCAAAGCAACACAGTTTTTCTATTTTCCAACGCCCTGCATGAGCTGCTTAGCTGTGGTATTCAATTAGCCACTGTCTTAATTGAAGTGATTTGCTTACACCATTTTCTTGAAGGTCTTTGAAAATGTTATGGCCTCCAATCAAACACAGTGTCTCATATCCGTTGTTCTTTCTTTTAACTTGACATTGAATTATTGAACTGAACTCAAGGCCTCAACTGAAACGGTGTTCTCTTTAGTTGGGAACTTGTGTTGTAGATAAGTCTAACCTGAACTGAAAGAAGCGCCAGGATAATGCTTGGTTCTTAGGGTCTTCCCAGTATGCAGTTTCTCTCTGTTTTAGGTACTGTTTGGTGGCATTTGTAGTACAACAAAAGGGTCAGGTGGGTGATATGTGAGCTTATGTGTGTGATATGTGAGTGTTTGAGTGGTTTTGGTTTGATATCAGTATTCAGTGCAAGAAAACAAGCATGTCGTATGTTCCTCAGGATTAAAAAGCACATACTGTGCATTTAGAAGGTATTCAGACCCTTTGACTTTTTCTACATTTTGTTACGTTACAGCCTTATTCTAAAATTGATTAAATCATTTTCCCCTTCATCAATCCACACACAATACCCCATAACGATAAAGCAAAAACATTTTTTTATTTTTTATTTTTTTAGCAAATGTGTTACCAAATGTTTTTTAAACTAAATATCTTATTTAATTAAGTATTCAGACCCTTTGCTATGAGACTTGAAATTGAGTTCAGGTGGATCCTGTTTCCATTGATCATCCTTGAGATGTTTCTACAACTTGATTGGAGTCCACCTGTGGTAAATTCTATTTATTGGACATGATGTGGAAAGGCACACACCTGTCTATCTAGGTCCCACAGTTGACAGTGCATGTCAGAGCAAAAACCAAGCAATGAGGTAAAAGGAAGTTGAGCTCCGAGACAGGATTTTGTCGAGGCACAGATTTGGGGAAGCATACCAAAATAATTCTGCAGCATTGAAGGTCCAGAAGAACGCAGTGGCCTCCATAATTCTTAAATGAAAGAAGTTTAAACCACCAAGACTCTTCCTAGAGCTGGCCGCCCGGCCAAACTGAGCAATCGGGGGAGAAGGGCGCTGGTCAGGGAGGTGACCAAGGACCCAATGGTCACTCTGACAGAGCTCCAGAGTTCCTCTGTGGAGAAGGGAGAACCTTCCAGAAGGACAACTATCTCAGAAGCAGTCCAACAATCAAGCCTTAATGGTAGAGTGGCCAGACGGAAGCCACTCCTTAGTAAAAGGCACATGACAGCCCGCTTGGAGTTTTCCAACAGGCACCCAGAGGACTCTCGGACCATGAGAAACAAGATTCTCTGGTCTGATGAAACCAAGATTGAACTCTTTCGCCTGTGTGCCAAGTGTCTTGTATGGAGGAAACCTGGCACCATCCCTACGGTGAAGCATGGTGATGGCAGCATCATGCTGTGGGAATGTTTTTCAGCGACAGGGACTGGAAGACTAGTCAGGATCAAGGGAAAGATGAACGGAGCAAAGAACATAATAATAATAATAATATAATAATACAGAGAGGGATCCTTGATGAAAACCTGCTCTAGGGCACTAGGGCACTTAGGACCTCAGACTGGGGAGAAGGTTCACCTTCCAACAGGACAATGACCCTAAGCACACAGTCGAGACAACGCAGCAGTGCCTTCAGGACAAGTCTCTGAATGTCCTTGAGTGGCCCAGTCAGAGCACGGACTTGAACCCGATCGGATCTCTGGAGAGACCTGAAAATAGCTGTGCAGCAACGCTCCCCATCCAACCTGACAGAGCTTGAGAAAACAGGTGTGCCAAGGTTGTAGCATCATACCCAAGAAGATGCTTCAGCAAAGTACTGAGTAAAGGGTCTGAATAATTATGAAATGTGATATTTGTGGTCCTTCTGTAGCTCAGTTGGTAGAGCATGGCGCTTGTAACGCCAGGGTAGTGGGTTCGATCCCCGGGACCACCCATACGTAGAATGTATGCACACATGACTGTAAGTCGCTTTGGATAAAAGCGTCTGCTAAATGGCATATATTATTATTATTATTATTATATTTCAGTGTTTGCTTTTGTATACATTTGCAAAAATGTATAAAAACCTGTTTTTACTTTGTCATTATGGGATATTGTGTGTATATTGAATGGAAACAGGATGCACCTGAGCTCAATTTCGAATTTCTTAGCAAAAGGTCTGAATACTTATGTAAATAAGGTATTTCAGTTTTTTTTCTGTTTCTTTAATAAATGTGCAAAATGTCTAAAAACCTGTTTTCGCTTTGTCATTATGGGATATTGTGTGTAGATTGCTGAGGATTCGTGTTTATTTAATCCATTATAGAATAAGGCTGTAACATAACAAAATGCACTGTACTTAAAATGGATTAAAAAAAGAAAAGCCTTTGCTCTTTATGCTTTTCACAGTTTTCCTTCTAAATGTGGCCTGAAACAGTAGTTATTCATACTTTCTCAATAAAAGAATAACGATCATATAGGAATGAAGATTGACCTCCAAGAATAGCTTCCTCAGAGAGATGAATACATTGAGGTCTTTGTCAGGCGGGACTGGTATGAAATTACCTCAGAAAGACAGTAAGGCAAAGCAGAGAGCCTAAACAGATCACTGGAAGGAGGAAACCTGTGAAATAGGATATGTATTGGTCAGCTCTTCCTTCTGCTAATGGTCAGCATTTTCAATACTGGGTGCTTTTTATAGGACTAGATATCCTTGAATCTGTATAGTGTGTTCTCCTCTGTCAAGCCGTTTAATTGCAGTCAGAAGTATTGCTGTTTTTATTTGTGATAAGAGCCTTCCCCGTGGGCACAGACATCATTTCAACATATAGTTTTGATTTGGTGGTCAACTATGGGAAAGGGGGATACCTAATCAGTTGTACAACTGAATGCATTCAACTGAAATGTGTCTTCTGCATTTAACCCAACTCCTCTGAATCAGAGAGTTGCGGGGGGCTGCCTTAATTGACATCCACATCATTGGTGCCTGGGGAGAAGTTGTTTTTGGGGGTTAAATGCCTTGCTCAGGGGCAGAACGACAGATTTGTACCTTGTTGGCTACTGGCCCAATGCTCCTACCCACCAGGCTACCTGCCGCCCCAACTAACGTGAATTAAATGTGAAATCAACTGAGAAGGTCACATTTTCATTGGATTTAGGTTAAAAGTTGGGTGAAAAAATACAACATTCCCTTACGTTGATGACTTTTTGAAAATCCAATCAGTTTCCCACGTTGATTCAACTTCATCACATTTCATTTTTGGTTGTTGAAATGATGTGGAAACAACGTTGATTCAACCAGTTTTTGCCCATTGTATTTGTATTCTTTAAGGTTCCCCATTAGCTGCTATCAATGTGTTGTTAATAATCATTTAACCCTAAAAGTGCCAAAACGGGTCAATTTTGACCCCAAAGGGTAAAAAGGGCATAATTTCTAAACCATTTTTTTTGCAACTAGTAACTGACAAAATAAACACAATTTACTATGATGTCTGTGTTTATATGGAGGAATGAAAAATAATCTCTCTTTTGTACACTAGTGGTGCGTGGCTAAACTGAACTCAATGGTAAACTTTGTGAACATTTGCCTCCGAGGTAGTATAGACCCTGAAAATATATAGATATGGAGCCACCCTAGATTTGGCCCGTGGTGGGTGTGGCAGCCACTATAGTTTAAAAAATGACTTTAATATTTAAATGCATATTTCGTTTAGAGTCAATGTATCTATACTAACTGGAGAGTAGCATCGTTCAGATGCAATTGGAAGTGAGTTGGTAGCCCATAGCGTTCCAAAGTTTGATCTAAAAGTCTAATGGCACTGGTACCAACAGTGCTTTCAGAAAGTATACAGACCCCTTGACTTTTTCTACATGTTGTTAAGTTACAGCCTTATTCTAAAATGTAGTCAATAAATACAAATCCTCAGCAATCTACACACAATGCCCTGCAAAAACTTTTTTTCTTTTGTGCAAATTTATTAAAAATCAAAAACAGAAATACATTATTTACATAAGTATTCAGACCCTTTGCTATGAGACTCGAAATTGAGCTCAGGTGCATCCTGTTTCCAATGATCATCCTTGAGATGTTTCTACAACTTGATTGGAGTCCACCTGGGGTAATTTCAATTGATTGGACACACACTTCTCTATATAAGGTCCCACAGTGTACAGTGCATGTCAGAGCAAAAACCAAGCAATGGTCAGGGAGGTGACCAAGAACCCGATGGTCACTCTGACAGAGCTCTAGAGTTCCTCTGTGAAGATGGGAGAACCTTCCAGAAGGACAACCATCTCTGCAGCACTTCACCAATCAGGCCTTTATGGTAGAGTGGCCAGACGGAAGCCTCTCTTCAGTAAAAGGCACATGACAGCCCGCTTGGAGTTTGCCAAAAGGCACCTAAAGACTCTCGGACCATGAGAAACAAGATTCTCTGGTCTGATGAAACCAAGATTGAACTCTTTGGCCTGAATGCCAAGTGTCACATCTGGAGGAAACCTGGCACCATCCCTACTGTGAAGCATAGAGAGATCCTTAATGAAAACCTGCTCCAGAGCACTCAGGACCTCAGACTGGGTCAAACGTTTACCTTCCAACAGGACAACGGCTTCGTGACAAGTCTCTGAATGTCCTTGAGTGGCCCAGCCAGAGCCCGGACTTGAACCCAATCAAACATCTCTGGAGAGACCTGAAAATAGCTGTGCAGCAACACTCCCCATCCAACCTGACAGAGCTTGAGAGGATCTGGAGAGAAGAATGGGAGAAACTCCCCAAATACAGGTGTGTCAAGCTTGTAGCGTCGTACCCAAGAAGACTCAAGGCTGTAATCGCTGCCAAAGGGACTTCAACACTGTACTGAGTAAAGGGTGTGAATACTTAAGTAAATGTGATATTTCTGTTTATAATTTTTTTAAATTAGCAACAATTTTAAAAAATTAACTTTTTTTATTTGTCATTATGGAGTATTGTGCATAGATTGATGAGGAAAAAACAATTTATAAATTTTAGAATAAGGCTGTAACCTAACAAAATGTGGAAAATGTCAAGGGGTCTGAATACTTTCCGAAGGCACTGTATATCGCCCATATCGTTAACGGTATGTCAGATTAGCTCAATTGCCAATTTATCAGTCTCTGAGTATCACAGAAACACACCACTTTTAATGAATACCAGACGCATGTTGATAACAAGTGCCTATGGATGAAATTGATCAAAATATCTATTCAAAATATTTTATGTTTAAGGTCAGGTTTTCTTTACTGTTTGTTATATTAAATACAGGACAGGACATGGACAAGCACACATTTTTCTGTACCCAGTCAGAGGTATCATGTGTTCATAGAAAACAACCTTCTCTTGTTTCTTAGGGCAACATTGTTATGAATAACCAGTTGAAAGAAGAAGGACTTTTCAGGACAAACACACAGCACTAGAAACAGTCTAGGGAGCTGTGGGGCAGAGTGGGGCCGGGAAATTACCTCTCTCTCAATGTCAACAAAACTAAGGAGCTGATCGTGGACTTTAGGAAACAGCAGAGAGAGCACCCCCCTATCCACATCGACGGGACCACAGTGGAGAAGGTGGAAAGCTTAAACTTCCTTGGCGTACACATCACTGACAAACTGAAATGGTCCACCCACATAGACAGTGTGGTGAAATAGGCGCAACAGCACCTCTTCAACCTCAGTAGGTTGAAGAAATTTGGCTTGGCCCCTAAGACCCTCAGAAACTTTTACAGATGCACAATTGAGAGCATCCTGTCGGGCTGCAACCGCAGGGCTCTCCAGAGGGTGGTACGGTCTGCCCAACACATCACCATGGCCACACTGCCTGTCTTCCAGGACACCTACAGCACCCGATGTCACAGGAAGGCTAAAAGATCATCAAGAACAACAACCACATGAGCCACGGCCTGTTCACCCTGCTATCATCCAGAAGGCGAGGTCAGTACAGGTGCATCAAAGCAGGGGCTGAGAGACTGAAAAACAGCTATCTCAAGGCCATCAGACTGTTAAATAGCCATCACTAGCCAGCTACCACCCAGCTACTCAACCCTGCACCTTAGAGGCTGCTACCCTATCTACATAGACATGGAATCACTGGCCACTTTAATAATGGAACACTAATCAAATCAAATCAGATCAAATTGTATTAGTCACGTGCGCCAAATACAACCTTTCAGTGAAATGCTTACTAACGAGCCCCTAACCGACTGCAGTTAAAAAAAAAAATATGGATAAGAATAAGAGATAAATGTAAGTAATTAAAGAGGAGCAGTAAAAAATAACATTATATACAGGGGGGTGCGGGACAGAGTCAATGTGCGGGGGCACCGGTTAGTTGAGGTAGTATATACATGTAGGTAGAGTTAATTAAATTGACTATGTATAGATGACATCAGAGAGTGGCAGTGGTATGGAGGGGGGGTGAGGGGGCAATGTGAATAGTCTGGGTAGACATTTAACTAGATGTTCAGGAGTCTTATGGCTTGGGGGTCGAAGCACTAGTCACTTTAATAATGTTTACATACTGCTTTACTCATCTCATATGTATGTACTGTATTCTATTGTACTGTATTTAGTCAATGCCACTCTGACTTTGCTCGTCCTAATATTTATACATTCTTTTACTTTTAGATTTGTATATTGTTGTGAATTGTTAGATATTACTGCACTGTTGGAGCTAGGAACACAATCATTTCGCTACACCCGCAATAACATCTGCTAAATGTGTGTATGTGACCAATACAATTTGATTTGATTTGTACAAAGCTGTGTTGATTGGCACAGTAAGACTCAGAGCCTCACCAGAGCTGACACAATTGCGACTGAAGGTAAGAGACCAAGAGAGCAGCCACCACACCGGAACAGCACACCATAGTGGGCAAACCTGGTAAATCTAGACGATAGCCAGAGCCATGCGAAACCCAAACATCATAGGATAGTTGGTGTTTTTAGCGTGAGCTTGTATAGTTAAGAAGACAGATAGAGCATTTGGGATCTCAAAGCTTATTGAACCTGTATTAAAACATGATGGAGTCAGGGTACTGTTCTCAGAATGATGCACAGATCACATATGTCGATGCTAATACAATTTGTCGTGCGTTATTATTTTAGTTCTGAATCAGACGGCCTGACAATGCCTCTTTTTATGTTCATTCTGTATTTGGTGCGTGTGTTTTATTGGTTGTGTTCGTGTGTACTCTGTGTGTGTGTGTGGAAGGATGGGTGGTTGGGAGGTACAATTTCAGCTGCAGAAGGTCTCTCAGCACGTCAGAAAGCGAGTGAGTGAGGACACAGAGAGGACAATTAGGGATAAATGAACAAATAAGCATAATATCTCAAAACAAATTCCGAAACAGCACCTTTGCTTTTTATCAATTAAATTCACAGACTCATTTGTCTCTGGACCAACAGAAACATAGAACAAAATAGCTGTTATTTCCCCAATGAGGCAGACCAGACTGTCATCAAGCTCTGGCTCCTGTCGCCCTGCAAGGTCAAACTGGCGACTCCACTGCCAACCCCAGGCTGTGTAGTGCCTCTCTCTCTCCCCCATTCTCTCTTTTTTTTATCCCTCTCCCCCACTCCCCCTCTCTCACCACCCCACCCCCCACCCCCGCTCTCTCTATTTCCAGCTCTCCCTCCCCGCTCTCTTCCCCTCCCTGATAAACATTACATTGGGGATCTGTGGAGTTGTCCTTCCTATATTTCTATCTTTCCTGTATTTCATTATATGTCAGTCTCTCTGTGTTGTGTATCTCATTTAGAGTCCATCTTTATGTTTGACTGTCTCACAAAGTCTCTCATCCATGCACCCACCCGTCCCTGTGTTGTGTTTAATGCGACCCTCTCTCTGTGTCTAAGATCAGTATGTGTCCTGTGTAACCGTGTGACAGGGCTACTCCAGTCCTGTCAGACCAAGGCACTCTCTCTGTCACGGTGTAGGAGCACCTGCCCTCTCTCTGAGCCGCCCATCTGTCACTTCACTGGCTCTCAACAAAGACCTTTAAAAGTCAACTGTTGGAAGAGGCATTACACTTAACCTACAATTTTGTTCTTTTGGAATTCTAGACAGTGGTGAATCATGTAAATCACATAGCCTACAGTACAACATGTCCTATGAACAGCAATGTTTTGACTGCAGTGCATACTCAGTTCCATAGGTTACGATATGTGACTCTAAAGCAGACATGACCTCAACAGGAGCTTCAGTGAACATGGAATAGTCATCATTATTCATGTCTGACAAGATGATTTATCATCACTAACATTGAGTGGCTGCTGCCAACATACTGACTCATCTCTTGCCACTTTAATAATGAAAAATTGATGTAATAAATGTATCACTAGCCACTTTAAACATTGCCACTTTATATAATGATTACATACCCTACATTACTCATCTCATATGTATATACTGTACTCTATACCATCTACTGCGTCTATCGCTTATTCATATGTTTTTATGTACATATTCTTATTCATTCCTTTACACGTGCGTGTATAAGGTAGTTGTTGTGACATTGTTAGATTAGATAACTTGTTAGATATTACTGGATGGTCGGAACTAGAAGCACAAGCATTTCGCTATACTCACATTAACATCTGCTAACCATGTGGATGTGACAAATAAAATTTGATTTGTTGAAGAGGGTGGGGCTTAAGGTGCATCCCTGTCTCACCCCCTGGCCCTGTGGAAAGAAATGTATATTTTTTTGCCAGTTTTAACCACACACATGTTGTTTGTGTACATGGATTTTATAATGTCGTATGTTTTTCCCCCAACACCACTTTCCATCAATTTGTATTAAAAAAATGTTTTTTACTTTTATTTAACCAGGCAAGTCAGTTAAGAACAAATTGTTATTTTCAATGATGGCCTAGGAACAGTGGGTTAATTGCCTGTTCAGGGGCAGAATGACAGATTTGTACCTTGTCAGCTCAGGGGTTTGAACTTGCAACCTTCCGGTTACTAGTCCAACGCTCTAACCACTAGGGTACCCTGCCACCCCGTATAGCGGACTCTCTTTCCAAATATGGTCGATTTTTTTTTAATCAACAAAGCATGAGAAGACTTTGCCTTTGTTTTGGATAGTTTGTCAATTAGGGTGTGTAGGGTGAAAACCTGGTCTGTCATATGGTAATTTGGTAAAAATACTATTTTACATCTGCTAGGTACATTGTTTTCGCTGAGGAAATGTACGAAATCTGCTGTTAATGATAACGAAGAGGATTTTTCCAATGTTGCTGTTGACGCATATCCAACGCTAGTTATTGGGGTCAAAATAGTCTCCACTTTCATGGATTGGGGTGATCAGTCCTAGGTTCCAAATATTGGGGAAGATGCCAGTGCTGAGGATGATGTTAAAAGAGTTTAAGGATAGCCAATTGGAATTTGTGGTCTGTATATTTTATCATTTAATTAAGGATACCATCAACCCCACAGTGGTTTTTGGTTCGGAGGGTTTGTATTTTGTCCTGCAGTTCATTCAATGTAATTGGAGAATCCAGTGGGTTCTGGTAGTCTTTAATAGTTGATTTTAAGATTTGTATTTGATTATGTATATGTTTTTGCTACTTGTACTTTGTTATAGAGCCAAAAAGACTGGAGAAGTAGTTTATCCATTCATCTATGTTTTGGATAGATAACTCTTCGTGTTGTTGTTTGTTTAGAGTTTTCCAATTTTCCCAGAGGTGGTTAGATTCTATGGATTCTTCAACTACATTTAGCTGATTTCTGACATGTTGTTCCTTCTTTTTCCGTAGTGTATTTCAGTATTGTTTTACTGATTCACCAGAGTGAAGGCGTGGGCTCAGTGGATAGGTTTCTCAATTTCTTTCTTAGGTTTTTGCATTCTTCATCAAACCATTTAATTGTTGTTCATTTTCTTCGGTTGTCTGCTTGAAATGTTTAGATCTCTATCTCTTCCTGCCCCCCCTCCCCCTCCTCAGCTCATTTGCCATGTCTAAGGCAGCCGTGAGGAAGCTGCACTGGCACTCCAAGGTCCAGGATAGCTTCATTCCCCTGGTTGGTTCCTCGGGGGATCTGGGCGTGTCAGTGGGCGGTGGAGCCGACTATGGAGAGTTCCCATTCATCACAGCAGCCCCTGGGGGCGGGCTCACTGTGGGCGACGTAATCCTTGAGATTGGGGGAACCCCTGTGTTAGGTATGACACTAGGAGATGTCCGGGGGGTCCTCCACTCCTGCCTCCATCCCATCCGCATCAAGACCGTCTCACCAGGTGCTGTAAGGCTCAGTGTGATCATTTACTCCTTGGTCTGGGGACACATTGTGAATGCTGCTGCTTCCTCTATCTCTTAAACCGATTTAACCAAATTGAGTTATAGACTTTGTCTGAGGGGGAATTGTTTTTTCATGTCTGTTGCATATTCAAACATCTTATACAGTACATGCATAACAGCATTGTCAACCTCAACTCCTCCTTTACATGACAACACTATGGGATTGGTCACACTGCGTTCCTCAGGCAACTCATAGAATAACACTCTACCCAAGTGGTTGTCCAAACATTGCTGAATAATCACTGTTACTGAAAAAACTAACTTGACACACTTTTATCATTCTGGTGTTGAAGTTCCTTTCAATTTGCCCGGAGATCCCAAAACATTGGATCTGAGGTTGGGAACCTGGGAGGGAGGTGAATTCCTGATGACACATGATAGAGTCCAGAGAGGGCTGTGTGCATGTGACGATACAGTTGTCTGTCACCTTGGAGGAGCCTTGATATTTATAGGGGGGGATGTCTTTGTTTGGTCTGAACAGAGCAATATGTCACCGCTATATCACCTGACCGAGGCACCCCATTGCCTTGCTGAGGTAGATTGACGTCTGAATCGCCAGCAGGACTGTAAATGGGGCCCTTTACTCCTGGTCCCTCTGCCACTGGTTCATCCATAATCATTCTGTGAGCCAGGCGGCCAGGTCATCCTCTCTCCCTGGGTATTCTGACCGCATGTACTGTGGACAGAGATTGATGGGCTGAGCTGTATGGTGCTGCTGTACTGCCTGTACTGTAGGCCTACTCCTCCTTCCCCTCCTCCTCTCCCTCCTCCACATCCCTCTATTCCACCTCCACAGTTCATGCCATCAGGGACTCCATTGTGTTGTCAGACTATATAACACTAATGATATGATGTGAGAGTAAATAAGTGTGGTAGATGATCCCTCCATTGTGTTGTCAGTCTATATAACACCAATGATATGATGTGAGAGTAAATAAGTGTGGTAGATGATCCCTCCATTGTGTTGTCAGACTATATAACACTAATGATATGATGTGAGAGTAAATAAGTGTGGTAGATGATCCCTCCATTGTGTTGTCAGACTATATAACACTAATGATATGATGTGAGAGTAAATAAGTGTGGTAGATGATCCCTCCATTGTGTTGTCAGACTATATAACACTAATGATATGATGTGAGAGTAAATAAGTGTGGTAGATGATCCCTCCATTGTGTTGTCAGACTATATAACACTAATGATATGATGTGAGAGTAAATAAGTGTGGTAGATGATCCCTCCATTGTGTTGTCAGATTATATAACACTAATGATATGATGTGAGAGTAAATAAGTGTGGTAGATGATCCCTCCATTGTGTTGTCAGACTATATAACACTAATGATATGATGTGAGTAAATAAGTGTAAATATCCCTCCATTGTGTTGTCAGACTATATAACACTAATGATAGATGAGAGTAAATAAGTGTGCATTAGATGATCCCTCCATTGTGTTGTCAGTCTATATAACACTAATGATATGATGTGAGAGTAAATAAGTGTGGTAGATGATCCCTCCATTGTGTTGTCAGACTATATAACACTAATGATATGATGTGAGAGTAAATAAGTGTGGTAGATGATCCCTCCATTGTGACACAGGAGGATTAAAGGTACCAACATGTTCATGTTTTTGACAGACAGACACTATAATTATGACAACCTTGAGAGCAGAAGAACTGTGTAGGGAAACACTTTGCCTAATTGATATGTGACATATTGTGTTGTGGTGATGTATTGGTCATGGATGTTCATCATATGTGTTTTTGTCTCGGGCATTCTGTTGTTTCTGTGAAAACAACATGGCAATTTGAAAGCAAGCCCTTTAGTTCATTTTACTTACAGTCTACGCCACATCATTAGTCTGATGTATTTTTTTATATTCATAATAAAGCAAAATGCTGGACAGCTGTTACACAATGCCAGCAAAAGCCTCTCATTATTACTCCCAGAAAGCTGCACGTCATACTGACCACATGTGGCGGGTCATGCATGTGTGTAGGAGACTGCCTGTGCTAATAACGTTTTATTACAGTGACGTTTTCATATCACACTCATATCTGGGCCAGGCTAGATCACAGGGGGTGGGGAGCAGCAGCAGCAGGAGCCGGGGGTTGTCCGTCAGTGTGACAAGCAGGAAGACGTATTCAGGCCATCCATAATACCAACTGGCCTGTCATCAGAGGCCATAAAGCACTTGAGATGAAATGAATAGATCAGAGAGTGGAATAAGTGCCTGACCATCAGCCCAGCCTGCTGTGTGACAGCACCACACTGTTGTGTTTTATAGCACTGCCTCTGTGTTATTAGTGTATGCATGAGAGGCTGGGAAATGCCATGTTATGTACTCTGGATGGCTGATCAAGTGTTGAGAAGGAAATGTAGACTCTTAGAAAAAAGGGGTCCAAAAGGATACTTCTGCTGTCCCCGTAAAATAACCCTTTTTGGTTCCACGGAAAAACCCTTTTTGGTTTCATGTAGAACCCTCTGTGGAAAGGGTCCTTCCTACCTTTTAGGTTCCCTTTAGGTTCTAGATACAGTAGCAAATGATTTTCAAAGAGTGTATTGTGTTTTAGATAGGGGTAGGAATGATATAGGGGGAGATCAAACCAACTGTAGCATTTCTATTTGAGAATGATAGCTTGGGCTGTCACTCTCTTTTTGACGGGGTATACAAATATTTACACATTTCATCAGTTATTGACTGTTGAGCTGATATTGCAATTTTTTTCTGTATGTCTTCGTATCCTTCCGCTTCTCTCTCCCCCCTCTTTCTTTTTCTCTCTCCTCTCTCCTCTCTCCTCTCTCCCTCTCAGGCTCTGTATTGTGTAAGGACCTCAGGTTGTATCTGAGTAAGTGTTTTACTCCAGGATCCATGGACAGCCAGCTTCAGCAGGTCATCCGGGAGAACCTCTACCTCCGAGCAGTGCCATGTAAGTCCCATGCTGCTGTGTTCTCTCTCTCTCTTTAGCTGTGTTCTCTACCTCTCTCTACCTAATATAATAATAATAATATATGCCATTTAGCAGACGCTTTTATCCAAAGCGACTTACAGTCATGTGTGCATGCATTCTACATATGGGTGGTCCCGGGGATTGAACCCACTACCCTGGCGTTACAAGCGCCATGCTCTACCAACTGAGCTGTGTTCTCTACCTCTCTCTAGCTGTGTTCTCTACCTCTCTCTACCTCTCCCTCTAGCTGTGTTCTCTACCTCTCTCTCTAGCTGTGTTCTCTCTCTCTCTCTCTTTAGCTGTGTTCTCTCTCTCTCTCTTTAGCTGTGTTCTCTACCTCTCTCTACCTCTCTCTCTAGCTGTGTTCTCTACCTCTCTCTCTAGCTGTGTTCTCTACCTCTCTCTACCTCTCCCTCTAGCTGTGTTCTCTACCTCTCTCTCTAGCTGTGTTCTCTACCTCTCTCTACCTCTCCCTCTAGCTGTGTTCTCTACCTCTCTCTACCTCTCCCTCTAGCTGTGTTCTCTACCTCTCTCTCTAGCTGTGTTCTCTACCTCTCTCTACCTCTCTCTCTAGCTGTGTTCTCTACCTCTCTCTACCTCTCCCTCTAGCTGTGTTGTCTACCTCTCTCTCTAGCTGTGTTCTCTACCTCTCTCTCTAGCTGTGTTCTCTACCTCTCTCTCTAGCTGTGTTCTCTACCTCTCTCTCTAGCTGTGTTCTCTACCTCTCTCTACCTCTCTCTCTAGCTGTGTTCTCTACCTCTCTCTACCTCTCTTTCTAGCTGTGTTTTCTACCTCTCTCTCTCTAGCTGTGTTCTCTACCTCTCTCTACCTCTCCCTCTAGCTGTGTTCTCTACCTCTCTCTACCTCTCCCTCTAGCTGTGTTCTCTACCTCTCTCTACCTCTCTCTCAAGCTGTGTTCTCTACCTCTCTCTACCTCTCTCTACCTCTCTCTCTAGCTGTGTTCTCTACCTCTCTCTCGAGCTGTGTTCTCTACCTCTCTCTACCTCTCTCTAGCTGTGTTCTCTCTCTCTACCTTTCTCTCTCTCTCTCTCTCTAGCTGTGTTCCTTACCTCTCTCTACCTCTCTCTCTAGCTGTGTTCCCTACCTCTCTCTACCTCTCTCTCTAGCTGTGTTCTCTACCTCTCTCTCTAGCTGTGTTCTCTACCTCTCTCTCTCTAGCTGTGTTCTCTACCTCTCTCTCTAGCTGTGTTCTCTACCTCTCTCTCTAGCTGTGTTCCCTACCTCTCTCTACCTCTCTCTCGAGCTGTGTTCCCTACCTCTCTCTACCTCTCTCTCTAGCTGTGTTCTCTACCTCTCTCTCTTTAGCTGTGTTCTCTACCTCTCTCTCTAGCTGGGTTCTCTACCTCTCTCTACCTCTCTCTAGCTGTGTTCTCTCTCTCTCTCTCTCTCTCTCTCTCTCTCTCTCTCTCTCTCTCTCTCTCTCTCTCTCTCTCTCTCTCTCTCTCTCTCTCTACCTTTCTCTACCTCTCTCTACCTCTCTCTCTAGCTGTGTTCTCTACCTCTCTCTACCTCTCACTATCTGTGTTCTCTACCTCACTCTCTACCTGTGTTCTCTCTCTCTCTCTAGCTGTGTTCTCTACCTCGCTCTAGCTGTGTTCTCTACCTCTCTCTACCTGTCTCTCTAGCTGTGTTCTCTACCTCGCTCTCTAACTGTGTTCTCTACCTCTCTCTCTAGCTGTGTTCTCTCTCTCTCTCTCTCTCTCTCTCTCTCTCTCTCTCTCTCTCTCTCTCTCTCTCTCTCTCTAGCTGTGTTCTCTCTCTCTAGCTGTGTTCTCTCTCTCTAGCTGTGGTCTCTCTCTCTAGCTGTGTTTTCTTTCTCTCTCTCTAGTTGTGTTCTCTCTCTCTCTCTCTCTCTCTCTAGCTGTGTTCTCTCTCTCTCTCTCTAGCTGTGTTCTCGCTCTCTCTAGTTGTGTTCTCTCTCTCTCTCTCTCTCTCTAGCTGTGTTCTCTCTCTCTCTCTAGCTGTGTTCTCGCTCTCTCTAGCTGTGTTCTTTCTCTCTCTCACTCTCTAGCTGTGTTCTCTCTCTCTCTCTCTCTCCAGCTGTGTTCTCTCTCTCTCTAGCTGTGTTCTCTCTCTCTCTCTCTCTCTAGCTGTGTTCTCTACCTCTCTCTACCTCTCTCTACCTCTCTCTCTAGCTGTGTTCTCTACCTCTCTCTCGAGCTGTGTTCTCTACCTCTCTCTACCTCTCTCTAGCTGTGTTCTCTCTCTCTACCTTTCTCTCTCTCTCTCTCTCTAGCTGTGTTCCTTACCTCTCTCTACCTCTCTCTCTAGCTGTGTTCCCTACCTCTCTCTACCTCTCTCTCTAGCTGTGTTCTCTACCTCTCTCTCTAGCTGTGTTCTCTACCTCTCTCTCTCTCTCTAGCTGTGTTCTCTACCTCTCTCTCTAGCTGTGTTCTCTACCTCTCTCTCTAGCTGTGTTCCCTACCTCTCTCTACCTCTCTCTCGAGCTGTGTTCCCTACCTCTCTCTACCTCTCTCTCTAGCTGTGTTCTCTACCTCTCTCTCTTTAGCTGTGTTCTCTACCTCTCTCTCTAGCTGGGTTCTCTACCTCTCTCTACCTCTCTCTAGCTGTGTTCTCTCTCTCTCTCTCTCTCTCTCTCTCTCTCTCTCTCTCTCTCTCTCTCTCTCTCTCTCTCTCTCTCTCTCTCTCTCTCTCTCTCTCTCTCTCTCTACCTTTCTCTACCTCTCTCTACCTCTCTCTCTAGCTGTGTTCTCTACCTCTCTCTACCTCTCACTATCTGTGTTCTCTACCTCACTCTCTACCTGTGTTCTCTCTCTCTCTCTAGCTGTGTTCTCTACCTCGCTCTAGCTGTGTTCTCTACCTCTCTCTACCTGTCTCTCTAGCTGTGTTCTCTACCTCGCTCTCTAACTGTGTTCTCTACCTCTCTCTCTAGCTGTGTTCTCTCTCTCTCTCTCTCTCTCTCTCTCTCTCTCTCTCTCTCTCTCTCTCTCTCTCTCTCTCTCTCTAGCTGTGTTCTCTCTCTCTAGCTGTGTTCTCTCTCTCTAGCTGTGGTCTCTCTCTCTAGCTGTGTTTTCTTTCTCTCTCTCTAGTTGTGTTCTCTCTCTCTCTCTCTCTCTCTCTAGCTGTGTTCTCTCTCTCTCTCTCTAGCTGTGTTCTCGCTCTCTCTAGTTGTGTTTCTCTCTCTCTCTCTCTCTAGCTGTGTTCTCTCTCTCTCTCTAGCTGTGTTCTCGCTCTCTCTAGCTGTGTTCTTTCTCTCTCTCACTCTCTAGCTGTGTTCTCTCTCTCTCTCTCTCTCCAGCTGTGTTCTCTCTCTCTCTAGCTGTGTTCTCTCTCTCTCTCTCTCTCTAGCTGTGTTCTCTACCTCTCTCTACCTCTCTCTCGAGCTGTGTTCTCTACCTCGCTCTAGCTGTGTTTTCTACCTCTCTCTATCTGTCTCTCTAGCTGTGTTCTCTACCTCGCTCTCTAACTGTGTTCTCTACCTCTCTCTAGCTGTGTTCTCTACCTCTCTCTCTAGCTGTGTTCTCTCTCTCTCTAGCTGTGTTCTCTTTCTCTCTAGCTGTGTTCTCTACCTCTCTCTATAGCTGTGTTCTCTCTCTCTCTCTCTAGTTGTGTTCTCTCTCTCTTTCTAGCTGTGTTCTCACTCTCTATCTCTCTAGATGTGTTCTCGCTCTCTCTAGCTGTGTTCTTTCTCTCTCTCTCTCTAGCTGTGTTCTCTCTCTCTCCAGCTGTGTTCTCTCTCTCTCTAGCTGTGTTCTCTCTCTCTAGCTGTGTTTCTCTCTCTCTCTCTCTCTAGCTGTGTTCTCTCTGTCTCTTTCTAGCTTTGCCCTCTACTTCTCTCTAGCTATGCCCTCTACCTCTCCCTCTACCTCTCTCTAGCTGTGCCCTCTACCTCCCCCTAGCTGTGCCCTCTACCTTTACCTCTCTTTCTACCTCCCTCTAGCTGTGCCCTCTACCTCTCCCACTAGCTGTGCACTCTACCTCTCTCTCTAGCTGTGCCCGCTACCTCTTCCTCTAGCTGTGCCCTCTACCTCTCCCTCTAGCTGTGCCCTCTACTTCTCCCTCTAGCTGTGCCCTCTACTTCTCCCTCTAGCTGTGCCCTCTACCTCTCTCTCTAGCTGTGCCCTCTACCTCTTCCTCTAGCTGTGCCCTCTACCTCTCCCTCTAGCTGTGCCCTCTACTTCTCCCTCTAGCTGTGCCCTGTACCTCTCCCTCTAGCTGCGCCCTCCCCCTCTACTTCTCCCTCTAGCTGTGCCCTCTACCTCTTCCTCTAGCTGTGCCCTCTACTTCTCCCTCTAGCTGTGCTCTCTACCTCTCCCTCTAGCTGTGCCCTCTACCTCTCCCTCTAGCTGTGCCCTGTACTCCTCCCTCTCCCTCTCCCTCTCCCTCTCCCTCTCCCTCTCCCTCTCCCTCTCCCTCTCCCTCTCCCTCTCCCTCTCCCTCTCCCTCTCCCTCTCCCTCTACCTCTACCTCTACCTCTACCTCTCCCTCTAGCTGTGCCCTCTACCTCTCCCTCTAGCTGTGCCCTCTAACTCTCTCTCTCCCTCTACCTCTACCTCTCCCTCTAGCTGTGCCCTCTACCTCTCCCTCTCCCTCTACCTCTCAAAATAGCTGTGCCCTCTACCTCTCCCTCTCCCTTTCCCTCTAGCTGTGCCCTCTACCTCTCCCTCTCCCTCTACCTCTCCAAATAGCTGTGCCCTCTACCTCTCCCTCTCCCTTTCCCTCTAGCTGTGCCCTCTCCCTCTACCTCTCTCTATAGCTGTGTTCTCGCTCTCTCTAGCTGTGTTCTTTCTCTCTCCCTCTCTAGCTGTGTTCTCTCTCTCTCTCTCTCTCTCTCTCTCTCTCTCTCTCTCTCTCTCTCTCTCTCTCTCCTCCAGCTGTGTTCTCTCTCTCTCTCTAGCTGTGTTCTCTCTCTCTAGCTGTGTTCTCTCTCTCTCTCTCTCTCTAGCTGTGTTCTCTACCTCTCCCTCTAGATGTGCCCTCTACCTCTCCCTCTAGCTGTGCCCTCTACCTCTCCCTCTAGCTGTGCCCTCTACCTCTCCCTCTAGCTGTGCCCTCTACTTCTCTCTAGCTATGCCCCCTACCTCTCCCTCTACCTCTCTCTAGCTGTGCCCTCTACCTCCCCATAGCTGTGCCCTCTACCTTTACCTCTCTTTCTACCTCCCTCTAGCTGTGCCCTCTACCTCTCCCTCTAGCTGTGCCCTCTACCTCTCTCTCTAGCTGTGCCCGCTACCTCTTCTTCTAGCTGTGCCCTCTACCTCTCCCTCTAGCTGTGCCCTCTACTTCTCCCTCTAGCTGTGCCCTCTACTTCTCCCTCTAGCTGTGCCCTCTACCTCTCCCTCTAGCTGTGCCCTCTACCTCTCTCTCTACCTGTGCCCTCTACCTCTTCCTCTAGCTGTGCCCTCTACCTCTCCCTCTAGCTGTGCCCTCTACTTCTCCCTCTAGTTGTGCCCTCTACCTCTCCCTCTAGCTGCGCCCTCTCCCTCTACTTCTCCCTCTAGCTGTGCCCTTTACCTCTTCCTCTAGCTGTGCCCTCTACCTCTCCCTCTAGCTGTGCCCTCTCCCTCTACTTCTCCCTCTAGCTGTGCCCTCTACCTCTCCCTCTAGCTGTGCCCTCTACTCCTCCCTCTCCCTCTCCCTCTCCCTCTCCCTCTCCCTCTCCCTCTCCCTCTCCCTCTCCCACTCCCTCTCCCTCTAGCTCCCTCTCCCCTCCCTCTCCCCTCTCCCTCTCCCTCTCCCTCTCCCTC